>NC_053039.3:287708645-288339478 GCF_002575655.3 Aegilops tauschii subsp. strangulata
GCTGGTTCGACAGGGGGGTGTCTCGTTGCACAAAGAGCAAACGAGCGTGGGGCAGCATGACAAAGATCACACACGCATTTTTACCCAGGTTCGGGCTTCCGTGAGGCGTAAAACCCTACTCCTGCTTTGGTGGAATGATGGTGGTGGAATGCAGTACACTTGCCCGGCAGGGGCGGCAGTGGCTACGCGCGTATGGGGGAGTGAGTTATCCAACCTTCTAACCCTTTCTACGGTTGCCATGGGTCTCCTTTTATAGACCAAGGGGTTACCACAATGGCAAAGTAGTCATTATGCACTGATAAGATAGCAAATAGTGCTATCATACCTAACTCCGTGGGCTGACAGGGCGCATTAAATGCACCGCTTAATGTCACGTCATGGGTTGCCCGGCAAGGCTTGCCAGGCTATCTTGCCAGCTCCACACCTGCTTGCTTGACACGTCGCTGGACGGGTGTCATCTGTAGGTATTTCCTGTAGAAGGAGGCCGCCATGTGGCGAATGGCTGCCACTTAGTCACTCTGTGGCTTGACACCGCACTGATTGATGAGTGGGTCGTGGCGGAGTGCTTGGGTGAGGTGGTTTAGTCTCCGTGAGCCCCGGCAGGCCCTACCGGGACGCCTTGGTTATCTGCTTCTGGGGTGGCCTCGCCCCTTGCCGGGTTCGCCTGCCTGGAAAGGAGGCCCTTCTCTTGATGATATCTTGCTTCTCTGGCTTGATCTTGGTCCCTCTGATCTGCATGTTGGTCCTTCGATGCTCTTGGTTTCTTGAACTCTGATATTGGCCTTGGCTCGTCCGCGCATGAGTTAGGGGAAAGTATGTACCCCTGTCTGTTTTCCTCGACATAAACCCCCGGGCCTGAGCCACATGTGTCGCGTGGCACATTGGGTTAGGCCCCAAACAGTGCGCGTACACGTGGCAAGAGAGGGCTGCACACGTCATTTTTGCCGAGGTGATGAGTCAATCCAATGTCCACATTGCACAATTACTGCACGTCATGGGGTCGGGGACTATTGCGGTTGAGGTAAAAACAATAATTTTCTGAAGCGTCGCGCCTCTGCTCCGCACTCTCCCCCTTAAAATCAGGGAAAAGCAGAGTGGCACGGTCCATTTGTTGCTCGCCTCGCTTCCTCCTCATCATCTTCTTCCGCAAGCCACTCGACGGTCCCTCCTCTCGCCCTCCTATCCGCCGCCGCCCTTACTATCGAATCCCTCTTCCTTCCGCATCGTTGCCGCGGGAATGGGGAAGAAACCCGCGGAAAAGGGGAAGCCGACGACCGTGGCGAAGGCGACTGCCGCCGAGGGAAGCAAGAGGGGGGTGGAGCTGAACAAGAAGCAGAGCGAAGATGCCGTCTTCATCCCGTTGAACTTGAGCGGCTCAGTCCTTCAAGCGAGAGGTATGGGTATCTGTGGGGGAGGCCCGTCGAAAAAGGGCATGGAGCGCCCGTAGTTTATGCGGCAGGGAAGGAAGATCCGCCGGATTCATATCGATTCTTCTGTGCTTACTTAATCTGCGGCCTCTGCTCCCCCCTTTCCGAGTTCTTCGAGGCAATCATGAATATTTATGGATTCCTCCTCGACTTCACGCCAAATGCAATGGCGACCATGGCCATTTTCGCGCATTTGTGCGAGAACTTTGTTGGAGTCAGGCCCAATGTGGATCTATTCCAGCATTACTTCGTTCCGCGGGTGGAGAACAAGGGCCACTGCTCCAGGGTTATTAGTTGGATGCCATGGGTGGCGAGGAAGATCTAGGATTACCTTCCTGGGTACCAGCGCGAGAGGTGGGATGAGTGGAGAGGGGATTGGTGCTGGATTCAAGATAAGGAAGCCCCCGAATTTTGTGAAGCACGGAAGGAATGTGGTGAGAACGTCAAGGATTGGAGCACAAAGGGCCTCACGGAGGATAGGCTGCGCCTGGCAATCAACATGATTACCTGTTTGAAGGCTACCGGGCTAACCATTGATCATGTGGGGGCAGATTTTCTTCTCCGCCGCATCTCGCTGCAGCAAGAAAGGGACAGACCCGCATGGCTGTATGGCGACGCTGCGGACAGGATGAGGCTGCTCCCAGGGTTTGCCAATAACCTATCAGTTTATGGCCATGGCTGGTTGTGCGACCAACTGTTTGGTCGCTTCGAATTGTTCAAGCTCCCGGCAACCGTGATCCCTCTGAACATTAATTCAGCCCTTGACCAGATACTGAAATGGATGCCAGACTGCAATGCCGAAGGGGTAGCGAGCACCTGGCAACTACCCACCCTGGATGAAGAGCTCCAGTGGTTGAACACCCTGGTGGAGAAGACCACCAGGGTTGAAACTAGGATGTACAAGCGCACCTCCTCCATGGAGGTGGCATATATCTTGAGGAGGGTCGAGGAGCACAAGGCGACCGGCCTCGTGGAGATGGAGAAGGCCGCAAAGGCCGCGAAGGCAAGTGGAAAGCTGAGGATGAGAGTTCTTCCCACGGCGGTAGCAAGGCGCGGGCCACGGAAGGGGTGGCCGGGGAAGAGCTTGCCGGGGATAATCTTGTCGGGATAGAGGCCCTAGCCACAGCAGCAACGGAGCTTCAGGAAGAGGAGGATGTTGGCGAGGTGGCCGAGGTTGGGGAGGAGTGGCTGGCGGCTGGGCCTCAAGCCCCCGATTCAGTCCTAGACCAGTGCACCCATAGGCGTGCCGGCAACCGAGGGGCGGTGGTTTTTAACCCAGCGCCACCCGTCAAGAAGGTGAAGAAGACCTCCACCAAGGCCACCAAGGCTAAGGTGGCGTGCCGCCAGTCTCCTCGCCTTGCTTAGACCAAGGCTTCTTCCGCCAAGCGGCTGGCGGACGTGGAGGCGGAGCCTAGCCCCACTCTGGCTCGAGCTCTTCGCAGAGCTCATCTTCCCCGGAGCCCCTGGCGCCACGTCAAGCACCGAAGCTACCGGGGAGTTCTGCCCCTCCATCTCTGAAGAGAGGGCGGGAGTCTCCACCTCCCATGGAGTTGAACTTGAACTCCATGCTTATTGTAGAAGAGTAAGGAGGATTTTTCCTTTCGTGGATGACTCGTGCGTGTATAATTACTCTTGCTGACTAACCTCTTGCTTTTGTTGCTGTTGGCAGGGAAGTGGAGGAGGACACAGAAACCCTCGTCCACCGTTCCCAGAAGAGGCTCTGACGTCTCGGGTCGTTGAAGGGCGCAGAGAGCCTAGCCTCGGCTGGCGGTGATGCAGAGGACCCCGTGCCGAGCCCCCAGTCCAGCCCTCGGCCCGGGAGCGGAGACTTGGTCCCATCCACCGGAGGTGTCGGGGACGATCTCCCTGCTCCCCTTGGCGGAGGGGGAAGTGAGATGGTGTATGGCGAGTCCCTCTCTGAGGGGCACGCTTCCCCCGTTGCTCGAGCTGAAGAGACCCCCACGGAACCTTTCGCGGGTGAGGCTGCATAGAAGGCTGCCGGGACTACCACGACAGAGGGCGAAGTCCATGGCCCGGCAATAGCTATTGCTGGGGAAACAGAGATTCCTGCCCGACAGACTTCTCTGGGTACTTCACTTATTTCTCCTGATTTCTTCATTTGCTTAAGACTTCTGTTTCTTCGTTATTCACTGGCCCTTTCATGTGCAGCTCCTCTGTCCGAGGAACCAGAGCTGCTGGAGGTGGTGGCTGATATAGGAAGGGCTGCCGCAGATGAGGCTGTAGAGATTGCTGCCGCAGAGGGATAGGATCTTGCTGCCGGGGATGCATAGGGCTCCTTGGCGGAGACGGAACATCCTTCGGAGGACGTCCCGGTAGGGGAAGCAGCCGTCGAGGTGAAAATCCCTCTCTATACTATGGCCCCACTCCCCTCCACCGGGGCCGTCGCTGAGATTCCGCCACCCTCCTTGAGCATGCTAGCCATGGTGCTGTCGCCACCCGGAGCTGGAGCCCCCGGCCTGTCCCTGACGACGGATGCTGAGCTCGATGAAGAGCTCCAACGTCTCTTGGCTCCACTCTACCAGGGAGCCGGAGAGGCCGACGATTCAGCTGCCGTCGCTATGGACTTGTCCTTCGTGGAATCCGTGGCGGCGGGTGTGAAGGAGGTGCAGGTCCGGCATAACCAGAAGTGGCAGACGCTCAAGGAGCGGCGCGATTCCGCCAACAAGGTGGACCAGAAGCTGAAGGACAAGTGTCTGGAGTTGCGCGAGTGGAACGATAAGCAGTTCAAGGTGCTCATGAGGCAACAAGAGATGCTCCTGATGACGAGGGAAGACGTCATGGCTCGGGAGGCGCGTCTGGCAAACCACAAGGCATCTCTGGACGCCAGAGAGCGAGAGATCGCCGTCCGGGAGGAGAAACTCGAAGCCACTCTCCGTGCCAAGGATGAGGATCTAGAAGTTCTTGTGCGGCAGCGCACCAAGGAACTGCAGGACAATCATGGAGCCGCCCTGGACGCCCTCATCGCTGACCATGCTGCCCAGCTGAAGAAGCTTACTGAAGATCTAGATGTCGCGTCTGCTGCCAAGACTGACCTTGACCGACAGGTGGCTAAGCTGAATGAGGATCTCGCCAGGGAGCCAAGGAGGTGGAGGCAATTAAAGAGGGGGCGCGGCAGGCGGATATCCACTTGGCTGATGTGCAGTCGCAGCTCTCCTCCAAGACCCAGAGCCTTGAGACTGCCAACAGCAATATCTCAGACATGAAGGCAAGGATCGACATGTTGGAGCATTCAGCGGAGTCTCTTGAGTCCCGCCAGCAGTTGCTGTCCAGGGATTTAGACACCGCCAAGCGTCTCCGGCAGGATGCAGAGGACAAGCTAAAGAATCAGGCCGATCTGAGTAACCTCTAGATCAGGAGCCTGATCGATATGGCCGAGCGTCTTGGTGCTCAGGCTGCGGTGATGGGAATGGATGACCCAGTCTTCTCGGTCAGCAAGCAAGAGGTCCCAAGCGTCAAGCTGGGACTCTTCTTCAATGAGCTAATCGAGAAGCCGAAAGTGCATGAAGAGGGGAGGGCCGCGCGCTCTGTGACCTAGTCCCGGAAGCTCGCCCGTGATGCCCTCTTCATGGTCTTGAGCAATATTGCCTGCCGCCATCCAGACCTCGACCTTGACAACGGATTCAAGAAGCCGCCAGCGGGTGCCGACGTTGCATCCGCCAAGGAGAAAGCTGCGCCACGGGCCGACAGGGTTCTCCATGTTTGAACCGCTCCATCCGGCTATCAGGCCAAGCATCGGGCCGCAGTTGCATCTGCGTTGCCCTGTAATGAAACATGACATACATTTTGCGTTTAGTCATTCTATCTCAAGTGTTTGCGCGAAACTGATATTCCTGGCTGGATTTTAAATGCGTGTTTATCCCATTGAGCCCTGTATGTTTGTGTTCGTATGATCGATCCCTATGTATGCTCTGGATACTTGCCGGTATCATATTGCCGCGATTGTCGTAAGGGTCCGGCCCTTATCAGTCATCTTGGCGTGGATGCGTCCCGGCAGGTTTTTCCCAGGTAGTTCTAGATGCATCCTCTCGACCGCATACGCTATCTTTTGATAGTTTGGGTATCGGGATTTGCATGGTGTAAAGACCGTCGATACATAATATACTAGTTTTTGGAGTGGGAATTTATGTCCCTCTTCCTCTTGTTCGACGACGAGAACTGCGCTCACCACCTATTGAGTTGCGGATATGTAGAGCAACATAGGTTCGCCGACGTTTGGTGTGGCAAGGATTGGGTTGCTTGCTAACAAAGTTTTTATTTCTTCCAATCCGGCTGTTGCCGCATCCATCCACTTGAAGTGGTCGGTTCGTCGGAGTAGGTGATAAAGTGGCAGTGCCTTTTCTCCCAATCTGGAGATGAAGCGGCTCAAAGCTGCCATGCACCCAGCTAGTTTTTGGACCTGCTTTAGGTCTGTTGGAGTTGCCAATTGTGACAGGGCTCGGATTTTGGCTGGGTTTGCTTCGATTCCTCTATTGGAAACAATGAACCCGAGTAGTTTCTGGCTGGAACGCCGAAGACACATTTTTCCGGATTGAGCCGTATGTCATATCTTCGGAGGTTGTCGAATGTGAGGCGTAGATCATCCACCAATGATTCGACATGTTTAGTCTTGATGACTACATCATCTACGTATGCCTCCCATGTCTTGCCAATTTGTTTTTCCAGACATGTTTGAATCATGCGTTGGTAAGTGGCGCCAGCGTTTTTGAGTCCGAACGGCATGGTATTGAAGCAGAAAGGACCGTACGGGGTAATGAATGCCGTTGCGGGCTGGTCAGGCTCCTTCATCTTAATTTGATGGTATCCGGAGTATGCATCGAGGAAACACAGTGAATCGTGTCCTGCAATCATGTCAATGATTTGGTCAATGCGGGGTAGAGGGAAGGGGTCCTTAGGGCAGGCTTTATTGAGGTATTTAAAATCGACACAAAGGCGCCAGGATTTATCCTTCTTCGGCACCATGACCAGGTTTGCTAGCCAGTTCGGGTGTTTGATCTCCCTGATGAACCCTGCTTCAAGAAGTTTAGCTAGCTCCTCCCCCATAGCTTGTCGTTTGGGTTCGAAAAATCACCGCAGTGTTTGGTTGACTGGTTTAAACCCCTTTATGATATTGAGGCTATGCTCGGCCAGTCTGCGTGGATCCCGAGCATGTCCAAAGGGTGCCAGGTGAAGATATCCCAATTTTCGCGCAGGAACGCTCTCAGTGCAGCGTCGATAATTGGATTCAGCTGTGCTCCAATGGAGGCTGTCTTGTTGGGATCCGTCGGGTGTACTTGAAATTTTACTATTTCGTCTGCTGGTTTGAAAGAAGTGGACTTGGGCCTCTTATCGAGGATTAGATCATCTTTGTTCACTGTGGTACACAGCGTGGTTAGTTCCTCGGTCGCGAGGGCCTCAGATAGTGCCTCGAGGGCCAAGGATGCCGTTTTGTTTTCGGCGCGGAGCGCTATATCCGGATCACTAGTGATGGTGATAACTCCGTTGGGCCCTGGCATTTTGAGCTTCATACCCGTAATGGGGTATGGCTTGAGAGCGTGTGAAGGCGTCTCGCCCCAGCAAGGCGTGATATCCGCTATTGAAATGTGCCACGTGGAAGAGCAACTCTTCGGACCTGTATTTCTCCGGTTCCCCGAACATCGTGCTTCACGACTGGGGAGAATCCCTCGAAAGGTGGTGATGCTTTGCTCGATGCGACTCTTGTCCATTTGCATTTTATTGCGCGTGTCTTCGTAGGTGAGGTTTAGTCCGCAGCCGCCGTCCATGAGCGCCTTGGTGAGTCGAAAGCCGTCTACAATTGGGTTTAAGACCAAGGCGGCAGGTGCTTGGACTGATCTGGCCCTTGGTTCGTCGTCAGCAGTAAAAGTTATTGCCGTATCGTTCCAAGGATTTATTGTGGCTACTTGGTTAACTTCGGCGAGGTCGCGGAGCGCCCTTTTGCGCTGATTATTTGAAGAGAAGGTCTTGAAGACCGTAAAGACATTAAGGTCGTCATCCTCCGAAGAGTGCTTCTCCGGGGTGGTGTTGGTGAGGATAGCCTCGCCGCTCTTAGCCACCTGCCGCAGTACCCAACATTCCCGAAGGCTATGTGTTGGTTCGGTATTCGGTGTCGTGTGTATCTGACAGGGCTTGTCGGACAGTTCTATGTCCCGTGAAGGGTTTAATTCTTGTCAATGAGATGATGATCGGGTGCCCCGTAAGGGTGCATCCTTTTTGACAGTTCGGTGGGCTGCTTAAAGGCAGGAGGTTCCCATCGGGTTGTCTGGGCTGTCCAGGCGCTTTCCATTGCGCAGTACTTCTGTACTATATGTGCCAAATCTGCAAAGTATGCGGCGGCGGTTGAGGGCATTGAGAATTCCCTCGTCCGTACAGTTGCGGCATAAAACTGAGACCACGAAGTCGTCGCAGCAATCTTTAATCTTGTTTTTAACAAGGAGGAATCTGGCCCAGAAGTGATGGGCCGTTTCCTGAGGTTGCTGCCGTACATACATTAGGTCACATATGTCTGGAGGACCTGAATTGCTTGGTGAATATTGCTTGTGGTGGGTGGGTGGGCTGAAATCCGAACCCTGACCCGCTATTGGATCCGGAGTTTGAAGAATCTCCGAGGTCACTAGTCTAGGATCAGGAGGGTCCTAGTGACTTTCGGGCTCAACGCCTGATTCTATGTTCGGAGGACCTGTGGTCTCTTCCCGAAGATGGGTATCCGGCTCGCAGGGCTCGGAAATCCTAACATAGCTTGTTCCTCCACGACTGCTACCAGATGGGTGATCAACGGGGACTTGATTTCCCTCTGATCGGGTTTAAGCCCAATCCGATCGTAGTCTGTTGCGACCCCTAGGGCGGCGATGCGATCTAGCAGTTCGTTCAAGGACGAGACATCTGCCGGATCCATCTTTTCAGAGTGTTCGAGGCCGATGCAGAGATGCTGTTTGGCGATTTGGGGGGCCACCTTTGGCTTAACGGTCGAGCGGGCACTCATGGTAAAACTGCCGAGTTGGAGGATCTATCTCGGGGCTAGGGCTCCTCTAGAGGTGATGTTGTCATTGATGACTAGGCGAGCCATCGATCCTTCCATCGACGACACAAAGGAACTCTCAATGAAAGCACCAATATCGGTGTCAAAACCGGCCGATCTCGGGTAGGGGGTCCCGAACTGTGTGTCTGAGGATCTAAGGTAACAGGAGACGGGGGATACGATGTTACCCAGGTTCGGGCCCTCTTGATGGAGGTAATACCCTACTTCCTGCTTGATTGAATTTGATAAGTATAGGGGTTACAAGAGTTGATCTACCTCGAGATCGTAATGGCTAAACCCTAGATGTCTAGCCTATGTAATTTCCGATGATGGTAATGAGGATAGCCTCTACGGACTAACCCCTCCACTTTATATACACACCGGAGAGGCCTAGGGCTTGTACAAGGCCGGCTTATCACGGAAGGAAACGATACACCCGGACTCTAATCTGGCCGTTCACGTACGGAGAAGTCCCACCCAGACACGTTGGATGACCTTCAGCTTGATCTTGCCGGACACCTGAGGACCCCTGAATCCAGGACTCCCTCAGTGGTCTCGCCCCTTGCCGGGCTCGCCTGCCCGGCAAAGGAGGCCCTTCTCTTGACGATATCTTGCTTCTCTGGCTTGATCTTGGTCCCTCTGATCTGCATGTTGGTCCTTCGATGCTCTTGGTTTCTTGAACACTAATCTTGGCCTTGGCTCGTCCGCGCACGAGTCAGGGGAAAATATGTACCCCTGTCTGTTTTCCCCGACACCACCCGACAGCTATGATAGCTGCGTTCCAATCCAATGTGCGCAACCGTCGGATATGTTCCAAGATGAACGTTCAGCTGCCCAAGACTGTGAAGGAACTTTACACCTTGGCAGACAATTGTGCTCGGATGGAGGAGGGGAGGAAACTCCCCGAAGAGGAAGATGGCGTCGACATCGATTCAGAGGATGATGACGAGGCCACCAGTCAGAAGAAGAAGAACAAGAAGCACAAGGATAAGGCAGTAATGACCGTTGAGGGATCGGTCACGCCTAGTGAGGGAGTCCTGGATTAAGGGGTCATCGGGCATCCGGGCTATGTGACGTGGGCCGGACTAATGGGCCATGAAGATACAAGACAGAAGACTTCCTCCCATGTCCGGATGGGACTCTCCTTTGCGTGGAAGGCAAGCTTGGCGTTCAGATATGAAGATTCCTTCCTCTGTATACCGACTCTATACAACCCTAGGTCCCTCCAGTGTCTATATAAACCGGAGGGTTTAGTCCGTAGAGGCAATCATAATCATACAGGCTAGACATCTAGGATTTAGCCATTACGATCTCGAGGTAGATCAACTCTTGTAAAACCCCATATTCATCCAAGATAATCAAGCAGGAAGTAGGGTATTACCTCCATTAAGAGGGCCCGAACCTGGGTAAACATCGTCTCCCTGTCTCTTGTTACCTTCGATCCTTAGATGCACAGTTCGGGACCACCTACCCGAGATCTGCCGGGTTTGACACCGACATTGGTGCTTTCATTGAGAGTTCCGCTATGTCGTCGTCAGAAGGTTCGATGGCTCCATCAGTCATCTACAACAATGCTGCCCTGAGGGAGGTCTTTCTCTCCGTCTAGATCTTTGTTTTCGGTGGCTTCGCACTGCAGGCCAACTCGCTTGGCCATCTAGAGCAGATCGACAGCTACGCCCTAGGTCACCAGATTAGTTTTGGAAATCTGGATTATGTCGCTGATATCCAAGGAGACTTCATCTTCCAAGGGTTCGCGACCCCAACCTCCGCTCTGACCTTAGATCCAGAGAGCATTACTAGATCAAAAGACGGTATTTCCGAGCCCGCCGGACTCTCTGCAGCTATTGAGCCTAATACGGGAGAGCCGGAGGAAGTAGTGTCAACGGCAATCATCATGAAGCCAAACTCTTCTCCGAACACTGGCTCCGAACCCTCGGAGTCAGCATCGTGTGAGTTTGGCCAAGGAGTTCCTTTGTAACACCCCGCATGTTACTTGCCATATTTGTAACTCCGACTCTTGCCATTTTCGGCTACGTGATATGATATACCCTCCGTGGTCGGGTTTTGTCTTTCGTTTTGTATTTTGTTCATGTCATACATTTCATACCATGTCATCATGTGCATTGCATTTGCATACGTGTTCGTCTCTTGCATTCGAACATTTTCCCCTTTGTCCGTTTTGCAATCCGGCGCTCCTATCTCCCCCGGTGCACCCCTTTCGTTTTCTTTCGTGTCCGGGTGTCAAACGTTCTCCGAATGGACCGAGGCTTGTGAAGTGGCCTTAATATACCACCCGGAGACCACCGGTCAAGTTTCGTTCCATTTGGAGGTCGTTTGGTACTCCAACGGTTAACCGGGCATCCGCAAGTCCATTTGTTTGTGCAGCAACCCCCCCTCAAAACCAGCCCAAAACCCACCAAACTCTCTTCCATGATCTAGGTCGTTCGATCACGATCGTGTGGGCGAAAACCACACCTCATTTGGAGCCTCCTAGCTCCATCTACCTATTTATATGTGAGAGCCCAGAGATTTTCCCGCAGACGAAACCCTAGCAACTTCCCTCGCACCGCGCCGGACGTGTCCGTCCGCGCCGGACACATCTCCACCGACGGCCGCAGCGAATCGGGCGCCGCCACGTCACCCCGCCGGCCCCTCTCTCTCTCTCCTCCACCGCGCGGCCCGCCGGAGCCCGTCCCCGGGCCCCGCGGCCCGAGCCCGCGCCGTCCGCCGCGCGCGCCACCCGCCGCCTCGGCGCCGCCGTGCCCCGCCGCCGGCGACCCGCGCGCCACCCGTCGTGCTCGCCGCCGCCGTCGCCCGCGGGCCCCGCCGGCGCCGCCGCCTCCACTCCCTCCTCCCGCGTCGCCGGAGCCGCGCGCGCCTCCCTCCTCTTCCCCAGCGCCGGCGACCGCGAGCTCCCTCGAACGTCGGCCCGATCGGATCTGGTAAAAACATCCGGGCGTTGACTTTCTCTTCCCCCCACCGAAACTGCTAAGTCCTTGAATTTTATCAGCATATTGCCCTGTTCATCATGCACAACTGCTTGCATGTAGCTCCGTTTCACGTGTGTAATATGTCAAATTGGTCGTCCCGTGATGCTCTACATTTTGTTCAATTGCACCATGTTCATTAGAGGTCATCTTGATGCACAAATCTCTGTTGCAAGAGGGCTAGTTGCTGTTAACTGCTGGTTCTTATCAGAAGTTGGAGATTTGTCATTTTTGTATCATTTAATACGTGCATCTTATGGGCATGAGCTCTACATGTGTTTTGTTGTATGCCATGCCATCTTTCCAAGGGTGTATGCCATGTATTTTTGTGATCTCTGTGGTGACTAGCACAAGCATGCAAAGTAGGCTCCGTAATGTTTCTGATTTCAGTGACTTTAGTGATTTCTCTTAGTTTTTGTCTGCTGTTATTTTGTTGCCATGTAAACTTGATGCTACAGAGAGATCCATGCATATTTTGGTGATGTTCAGTAAGGATGTTTTGTATCTATAGTTGTAATTGATCCATTCCTGCCCTTGTTTGCAATTATGGAGTGCCATAGCATGACTCAATCTTGCTCTACTTTTGCTATAAAATATTTCTTCCAGATTCTTAACATGATATGCAATTTTGCCAAGCTTATTGTAGTTGATCCATACATGCTATGCTTTTGTTCTTGCCATGGATAGCTTCATAAACATGCAATCTTACTGTAGGTATGCTTATTTTGTCATGAATTGCTCTGTAGTGAGTGCATCAAGCTCACAAAGAGGCCTTCATATTATTATTTCTGCCATGCTCTGTTTTCTGCCAAGTCTGAAACCTGATAACGAAACTTGCTATGTTTACATGCTTGCCATCATATCTTCTGGTCCTTTTTGGCTTATGGTCAGTAAGGGACTTTTGTCATATGCATCTAGTAGAACACTTCCATGCCTTGTTTGCTATGTTAAGTTCCTGTAGCATGTTGATTTCGTGCTCTGAACATTGCTACCTGGTGCTGTTTTCTGCCATGTCCAGTTTTTCACTAAGTCTGTGATCCTGTTATCTTTTGCACTATTGCCATGCTTGTTTGAGCTTGATATGTTGTGATCTAGCCATAGCTCAGTGTTCATATTTTGTCAAGCATCTCCTGTAGATTACTGTCATATGCTTTGTTGCTATGTTGGAGTGATGTAGCATTGTTACTTGTTGCATTTTAAGTGCTACCATGCTGTTAATCGCAGATTCGTGTCATTCTTGTTTTGCTTGCCATTTGCAAACCGTGCATCCGTTTCCGGTGATCTTTATATCGATTTCGACCGAAATCATCTCATCTTTCCAGTGGCATGCTTGGTTTGCCAAGTTACTACCTTGTTTATCATTTTTCTTCCGGAGCACGCATATGCATCGCATATCATATCTCGCATATCATGCATGTTTTGCATCATGTTGCTTGTGCATTTCTCGTGGTTGATTGTGGTTCCGTTTGTTTGTGTTCTTGTCTTGGGTAGAGCCGGGAGACGAGTTCGTGAACGAGGAACCTGTTGAGTACGCTTACGAGGATCAAGCTTTCGACAACTCTGAGAACCTTGCAGGCAAGATGACCACCCCTCGAAATCACTTCTATCTTTGCTTTGCTAGTTGTTCGCTCTATTGCCATGCTGCGCTACCTATCACATGCTCTATCATGTCTCCCATATTGCCATGTCAGCCTCTAACCATCCTTTCCTAGCAAACCGTTGTTTGGCTAAGTTACCGCTTTTGCTCGGCCCCTCTTATAGCGTTGCTAGTTGCAGGTGAAGTTGAAGTTTGTTCCATGTTGAAACATGGATATGTTGGGATATCACAATATCTCTTATTTAATTAATGCATCTATATATTGGTAAAGGGTGGAAGGCTCGGCCTTATGCCTGGTGTTTTGTTCGACTCTTGCCGCCCTAGTTTCTGTTATACCGGTATGATGTTCCTTGAGTTTGCGTTCCTTACACGGTCGGGTGATTTATGGGACCCCCTTGACAGTTCGCCTTGAATAAAACTCCTCCAGCAAGGCCCAACCTTGGTTTTACCATTTGCCACCTAAGCCTTTTCCCTCGGGTTTTCGCGAGCCCGAGGGTCATCTTTATTTTAACCCCCGGACCAGTGCTCCTTCGAGTGCTGGCCCAAACCGAGCGATGTCCGGCGCCCCCTGGGCAACCAGGGTCTATGCCAACCTGACGTCTGGCTCATCCGTTGTGCCCTGAGAACGAGATATGTGCAGCTCCTATCGGGATTTGTCGACGCATTCGGGGGCTTTGCTGGTCTTGTTTTACCATTGTCGAAATGTCTTGTAAACCGGGATTCCGAGACTGATCGGGTCTTTCCGGGAGAAGGTTTATCCTTCGTTGACCGTGAGAGCTTATGATGGGCTAAGTTGGGACACCCCTGCAGGGTATTATCTTTCGAAAGCCGTGACCGCGGTTATGAGGCAGATGGGAATTTGTTAATGTCCGGTTGTAGAGAACTTGTCACTTGACCCAATTAAAATACATCAACTGCGTGTGTAGCCGTGATGGTCTCTTCTCGGCGGAGTCCGGGAAGTGAACACGGTCTGAGTTATGTGTGCCATAAGTACGAGTTCAGGATCACTTCTTGGTCATTGCTAGATGACGACCGTTCCATTGCTTCTCTTCTCGCTCTCATTTGCGCAAGTTAGCCACCATATATGCTTATTGCCGCTGCAGCTCCACCTCATTACACCTTCCTTTCCTATAAGCTTAAATAGTCTTGATCTCGCGGGTGTGAGATTGCTGAGTCCCCGTGACTCACAGATTCTACCAAAACATTTGCAGGTGCCGACGATGCCAGTGCAGATGATGGGGTCGATCTCAAGTGGGAGTTCGACGAGGAACGTGGTCGTTACTATGTGTCTTTTCCTGATGATCAGTAGTGGAGCCCAGTTGGGACGATCGGGGATCTAGCATTTGGGGTTGTCTTATTTTCATTTGGATCTTGACCGTAGTCGGTCTATATGTTTGCATTTTGGATGATGTATGAATTATATTCATGTATTGTGTGAAGTGGCGATTGTAAGCCAACTCTTTATCCCATTCTTGTTCATTACATGGGATTGTGTGAAGATGACCCTTCTTGCGACAAAACCACTATGCGGTTATGCCTCTAAGTCGTGCCTCGACACGTGGGAGATATAGCCGCATCGTGGGCGTTACAAGTTGGTTATCAGAGCCATCCCTGACTTAGGAGCCCCCTGCTTGATCGAATCGCTGGCGTTGTTGAGTCTAGAACAAAAATGTTTTGAGTCTTAGGATTATATATATAAGAGAGTAGGATTCTTTTTACTCCTCAGTCCCTTCGTCGCTCTGGTGAGGTCTCCTGACGTAGAAGTTTTGACTACTCTCTTGTTGAGGATATAGACCTTAGAGTCACCCGCCAGGAGGGGCCGGGTTACTCATATGGTCATTGCCAGAAGCCCGGCGCCAAGCTTAAAGACGGTGGGCCAACGATGGGCTTAAGACCCGGATATGGCTTAAGGCCCGTAGTTACAATCATTATTATGGTAGAACTTGTAGTGTAAGGCAAGAATAGTTGAGAGTCCGAGCCGGACACTCTTATGAGCCGGCCGGGACTCTGAGAGCTGCAGGGCGTCAGCCTCTCTATATAAAGGGATGACCCGACAGCGGTTTGAGGGCGACAACAATCTCATCGAGAGCCGGGCATAGCAGTTTAGCTCCCTGGTTATCGAAACCCTAATCAATACCACATCAAACTGGACGTAGGCTTTTACCTTCACCGTAAGGGGCCGAACCAGTATAAACCCTCGTGTTCCTTGTCCCGCATTAACCCCTTCAAGCTTCCTAGCTGCGATGGCTCCACGACTAAGTCCTAACTCAAGGACATCTGCCGTGACAATTCCACGACAGTTGGCGCCCACCGTGGGGCTAGCGCACGGTGGATTTGAGTTCTTGAAGGGCAGCTTCGAAGGGCTCAAGGGATACGCTGTGGGCCGGATGACCAAGAGTCGTCGCGGCAAGCTCTACATCGACGATGCAGATTGGGGCCCCGACGCCGGCTCAATTGAGTACGGGTACCGGGTCCCCTTCGGCGGAATTCATGTTTTCATTGGCAAGATTGGTGAGCCGGACCCTGAGCCGGATCTCGGCGCCGATCTCATCGAGACGGCTCAGCGTGCACGACCCGCCCGGGCCCGGCCTGCCTTAAGGCGCGCGTTTGTGGGATGTATCCATGGAGGGCCCTCTGATCTATCTGGGTCTGGTGATGAGGCGGCCGCCGGCTCTGACGGCGAGTCGGCCACCGATGAATCAAACTCGTTATATCAACTTCAAGATGGCAGGCTCATGGGTTGTTCCAATGGTGACAGTATTCCGGACCCGTTTGAGCCGCCAAGTCAGGTTGGAGTCTGTATGGCTGGCGCAGCCTGTTCAGAACCCCGCTGCTGGAGCAGGAAACCCGGTGCCTTCTCCGGCTCAGGTGTTGATGGACCTCACGGACAAGATGACGGCCCTGTTAACCGCCACGGTTGACCCGGCGGATCAAGCTCAGCATGATGCGGAGGTGGCACAGTTAAAATTGGATCTAGTGAAGGCTAAGGAGGAGCTTGCAGCGGAAGGGATCAGGATGGCTGCGGAGAGGGCGGCTCTCGATGCCCAAACTCAGCTGATCCAGGCGCAGTCCTTCCAACTCACGATGGATCAGAACGCGTCCAATGAGGTCATGAGAAGGAGGCATCAGAAGACTCAATCTCGACTCCCTCCGGTTTACGATCCACGCAACCTCTTTAACACGCCAGGTGCAGGGTCTAGTAACCCGCCAGGGGTCATAGTGCCCGGGTCTGGAGCCCCTATTCAGCCACGGGTGATGGGGCCTCCCCAGGTGCCCCCTGCCCCGCCTCAGTACGTGCCAATACCCCCGGGTCATTATAATAACCCGCTGGAGAACATGGTCGCTGCGGCAGCACGGCTGGCGGCTCTCCTAGTTGACGGCGACTCTCCGACGGCTATTGAAACCCGCCGGGTCAGGGAACTCCTTCAGACGGCACTGGCGCAGCAAGAGGCGTACTCCTACAGCCGGGATAGGATCCACTCAACCCCTCGTCCGGGCCAGAGCCTGAGTTACAGCCGGCACATGGTCTCAGCAACCGGCTCAAGTAACGTCCGACGCCATGACCCGCCCCCTGGCCACGGCCCGGCTCATAACGGAGCCTTTCATGCAGCAGACCAGGACAGAGCGCGGCAAGAGGCGGAGCAGGTGCCTCAATTAACGGCTTACCAGACCCCCCCCGGCTTATCCGACGACTTCCGTCGACATGGGTATCCCTACCAGGACCGGGGGTGTCCCCTGTTTAGTGCCAGCTATCCGTAATGAATGTCTACCTAAAGACTTCAAGGGCCCTAGGAAGGTGCCTAATTACACAGCTGACTTACAACCCGCAGCCTAGATCGAGAGTTACGAGATGGCCATGGAACTACTGGAGGTCAGTGAGGCGGCAATGGCCAAGTACTTCACCATGATGTTGGATGGGACTGCCCGCACTTGGTTGAAAGGGCTACCACCGAATTCCATCGGGTCTTGGGCTGAACTGAAGGCCCGGTTCATCCAAAACTTCAAAGATACCTGTAGGCAGTCTATGTCAATTGTGGATTTGACTAACTGTAAGCAGCAGGAGGGTGAGTCTACGACACATTGGGTTCGCCGGGTTAAGGAGATCATACACTCGTCAGACAAGATGGATGCCGGCTCAGCGGTTTTAATGCTGGAGCAGAATTGTCGTTTTGTGCCCCTGAAGATGAAACTCGGGCGGCTTAAGCGCGACTGCAGTGATATGGGTACACTAATGGCGGCTCTGGTCAAGTACGCCGATTCTGATGGTACGAAGGATCCCCCTTCAGATGATGAAAGGACAGGGAAGGGAAAGAAGAACGGCAATGGCAAGGGTCCTCAGTTTAACCCGGGAAACCAAGGAGGAGGCAAGCGCAAGGCTGATGGCAGCCTAGAGTTTGTAGCCAACGCCAGCTCACAAGATAATAACCAGCGACGCAAGGGGAGGCCCCCTCCCCGAGGCGGCGGGTCAGGTCCGACGCTGGAGCAGCTGTTGAATGAACCTTGTCCAAGGCATGGCTCTAGAGAGAAGCCAGCGACTCATCTATGGAAGGATTGTGCAATCATGAAGGCCTTTAAAAATTACAATGGCCCGGGCGGCGGCTCAGGCGCCGGCGGTTTTCATGGCCCAGGCGGCGGCTCAAATTCCGGTCCTCAGAACGGTCAAGGGGGCTTTAATCAGCAGCCTGGCCAGGGTCATCAGCAGCAGCAGGGTTGTTATTAGACCAATCCAAAGCAGCTTAGCGGTGGACAGTATCATGTGTTTACCACCAGTCTGTGTAAGCGAGATCAGAAGCTTCATAAGAGGGCAGTGAATGCTGTTGAGCCGGCGGTCCCACGCTACTTGCGGTGGTCTGAGCAGCCTATAGTGTGGAGCAGGGAGGATCACCCTCCACGGGTGGATAATCCGGGTCACTTGGCCCTGGTGGTGGCTCCTCAAGTGGGAGGATATAAGTTCACAAAGGTGCTCATGGATGGAGGCAGCAGCATCAACATCCTCTATTATGAGACTTTCCGCCGTATGGGGTTGGTTGATAAAAACCTCAGCCAGTCAAACACTATCTTCCATGGTGTGGTACCGGGTAAGTCGGCTTATCCAGTCGGCAAGATCGAATTGGAAGTAGCCTTTGGAGATGAGAACAACTACAGGGTGGAGAAATTGACCTTTGAGGTGGTTAAGATAAGAAGCCCGTACCATGCTATATTCGGGCGGCCGGCTTACGCCAAGTTCATGGCTCGGCCGTGTTATGTGTACTTACAGCTCAAGATGCCGGGTCACAATGGGACCATTACGGTTCACGGCAGCCGGAAGGTGGCTCTGGAGTGTGAGGAAGGCGATGCGGCTTATGCAGAGTCTGTTTGTGCTACAGAGGAGTTGAAGTTTTACAAATACAATGTTGACCCAACAGATATGACCTCTCTAAAAAAGCCGACTACGGAGAATGAGCCGGTGATGAAATTTAAATCGGCTGATGAAACTAAGCTTGTTGACTTTGTTCCAGGGGATTCATCTCAGCAATTTAGCATCAGTGCCAATCTAGATCCAAAATAGGAAGGCGCGCTCACCGAGTTCATCCGTGATAATAGGGACATCTTCGCATGGAAACCTTCTGACATGCCAGGTGTACCTAGAGAGCTCGCTGAGCACACTCTCAATGTTGATCCGAAATTTAAGCCGGTCAGGCAGTTCCTTCGGCGGTTTAATGAAGAGAGGCGGAAAGCTATTGGTGAAGAAGTGGCCCGGCTCTTGGCGGCCGGGTTTATCGTTGAAGTCTTTCACCCAGAGTGGTTAGCTAACCCGGTGCTCGTACTCAAGAAGAACGGCACTTGGCGGATGTGTGTGGACTACACGGACTTGAACAAGGCGTGTCCGGCTGATCCTTTTGCCCTCCCCCGTATTGATCAAATAATTGATGCTACGGCAGGTTGTGCACGCTTAAGTTTTTTGGATGCTTACTCCGGATATCGTCGGATTAAGATGGCAGTTAAGGACCAGGAGAAGACGGCGTTCATCACTCCCTTTGGAGCCTTCTGCTATGTGTCTATGCCCTTTGGACTCAAGTGTGCACAGGCGACTTACCAGCGTTGTGTACAGAACTGTCTTCATAAACATTGGGCGCAATGTTCACGCTTATGTGGACGATATTGTGGTTAAGTCCATAAAAGAGGAAACCCTGATAAATGATTTAAGGGAAACCTTTGATAATCTCCGGGTCTACAAAATGATGCTTAACCCGGCCAAGTGTGTCTTTGGTGTCCCTGCAGGCAAGCTCTTGGGTTTTTTGGTTTCTGACAGAGGCATTGAGGCTAACCCGGAGAAGATCAAGGCCATCACCTCCCTGGCTAAGCCGGCGTGTATAAATGACGTTCAGCGCTTGGCGGGTCGCATCGCTGCTTTAAGCCGGTTCATAAGCCGTTTGGGTGAGAAGGCCATGCCTTTATATCAGTTGATGAAGAAAACTGATAACTTTGTCTGGAATGATGCAGCTGATACTGCCTTTGAGGATTTGAAAAAGCAGCTGGCAGAGCCTCCAGTCCTTACTGCTCCGGTTGATAAGGAGCCCTTATTATTATATGTGGCGGCGAACACACGAGCCGTCAGTGTGGCTATGGTGGTGGAGCGCAAGGAGGAGGGTAAGGAGCATCCGGTTCAGCGGCCGGTTTATTATGTCAGCGAAGTGCTCATTGAGTCCAAGCAGCGATATCCGCATTGGCAGAAGCTTGTTTATGGTGTGTTCATGGCAAGCCGGAAGCTTAAGCATTATTTTCAGGGTCATCCCATCACTGTGGTCAGTTCTGCCCCTCTCGGTGATATCATTCAAAACAGAGAGGCCACAGGGAGAGTAGCTAAGTGGGCTATAGAGCTTGGGCCTCATGGTCTCAAGTACGTGCCACGCACTGCTGTTAAATCTCAGGCCTTTGTGGATTTCATCAATGATTGGACAGAGTCACAAGTGCCCGAGCAGAAGCCATAACACATATTGGACTATCCACTTTGACGGGTCCAGGCAGTTGGAGGGCTCGGGGGCTGGAGTTGTATTGGCTTCCCCTAAAGGTGACAAGTTCCATTATGTGCTACGGTTGATGTTTCCTTGCACTAACAATGCGGCTGAGTACGAGGCCTTGCTCCACGGTCTTCGGATGGCTAAGGAGATGAGCTTGAGCCGGGTAAGGTGTTTCGGTTACTCAGACTTGGTGGCTCAACAAGTATCGGGCAAGTGGGACTCTAAGGACCCTCTCATGGCGGCTTATCGCCGCGAGGTTGACGCCATTGCTGGGCACTTTCAGGGTTACCAAGTGGAACACATCGATCGCAGGAAGAACGAGGCGGCGGATGCTTTAAGCCGGCTGGGCTCTCAGCGAAAACCGGTGCCGCCTAACACTTTCCTGGACGTCCTGTATAGCCCTTCTGTTAAGTTGCCTACAGAGGAAGACTTGGCTGTCCCTGACCCGGAGGCACGACTGGTGGCGGCTCTCCATATCATACCAGACTGGACAATGCCATATCTGGCTTACATGACCCGGGGCGAGTTGCCTGAGGATGAAACTTTGGCCAGGCAAATAACCCGGCGGGCTAAGTCAATGATTGTTATCAATGGGGAGTTGCATCACCGCAGTGTTACGGGGGCGTTACAGCGTTGCGTTTCCCTGAGGAAGGTCAAGAGATCTTACGTGAGATCCATGAAGGGGATTGTGGCCATCACGCCGGCTCAAAGTCCCTTGTGGCCAAGGCTTTTCGTCATGGTTTTTATTGGTTGACGGCTCATGCAGATGCAGAGGACTTGGTCAGTAAGTGTGACGGTTGCCAAAGGTTTTCACGACGGGCTCATGTGCCGGCTCAGGAGCTGAGGATGATCCCAATCACTTGGCCCTTTGCGGTCTGGGGGCTTGATATGGTTGGGCCTTTCAAAAGGTCCGAGGATAAGAAGACCCACCTTTTGGTGGCAGTTGACAAGTTCACAAAGTGGGTGGAAGCTGAGCCAGTTAGCAAGTGCGATGCAGCCACGGCGGTTCAATTTATGAAAAGGTGATTTTCCGCTTTGGTTTTCCGCACAGCATTATAACTGACAACGGCACCAATCTCTCCAAAGGCGCCATGGAAGAGTTTTGTCAACGAGAGCATATCCGACTTGATGCTTCTTCAGTGGCTCATCCTCAATCCAATGGTCAAGCTGAGAGAGCTAATCAGGAGATTCTGAAGGGTATCAAGCCCCGGCTTTTGGTCCCTTTGCAACGGACGCCGGGTTGTTGGGTGGAGGAGTTGCCCTCCGTGTTGTGGAGCATCAACACTACTCCTAACAGGTCTACAGGCTTCACGCCTTTCTTTATGGTTTATGGGGCAGAAGCAGTCCTTCCCAGTGACATCCGTCATGACTCACCTCGAGTGGCGGCTTATGTTGAGACGGATAATGAACAGGCGCGCCAAGATGCTCTTGACTTGTTGGACGAACAGCGGGATGTGGCAGCAGCCCGTTCAGCGATTTACCAACAAGACCTGCGCCATTATCAGAGCCGCCGGGTCAAATCCCGGGTCTTCCAGGAAGGCGATCTCGTGCTCCGGCTCATCCAGGATCAAACAGATGTACACAAGTTATCCCCGCCTTGGGAAGGGCCTTTTGTGGTCAGAAAGAACTTGCACAACGGGTCATATTACCTCATTGACATTCGGGAGCATAAAGATTCACGTAAGTCGGAGGAAGAGACCCGTCGGCCGTGGAACATAGCTCAGCTTCGGCCTTACTACACTTGAGCCACCGGCTTTCGTGGTGTACATATTTCTCTCAGCCCTGTATATATTATGATAAGCAATAAAGCAGGACCTCTGTCCTTTTTCCCCCTCCAAATATGCGCGTGTTGTTTTTGCAAGATTACATGATGACTTAAAGGAGGATCCGGCTTATGATCGTGTTCAAATTCAGCCGTAAGCAATAAAGTCACTTGGGGGCTTCCTGTTCAAACATGGGTCGTATTCGAACCAAAGAGAACATAGCTGTCGATACCCATTTGATTGGCAAAGTGCCGAGCTCATTGGGAAGTTACATTTGGTCATATTTGAATCATCGTTTAACCCCTCTGAGAACCGACGTGGATCGTATTCGAATCAGCGTCGTTAAACAATTCTTAAAATCACTTGGGGGCTTCCTATTCAAACATGGGTCGTATTCGAACCAAAGAGAACATAGCTGTCGGTACCCTCTTGATTGGCATCGCCACACCCACTGGGGGCTATGTGATCGTATCCGAATCTTAGCTTAACCCCTTTGGGCCGGGTCTGTGGTCGTATTCGAACCGGAAGCCCCCTAAGTTTTTCTGCTTTATCACAAGTTTTCTTTGATTATGTCAAGGTGTGTACAGCCGGGTTTCACTTTGCCGGCTTAACTTTGGTTTACAGTATTGCTAAAATGGGTGTTATAAGGCAGGTAAACTGGAGTTGCGGTACCAACTTTCTCATCCGGATTATCTAAACCGGAAGTATGCTTGCAGGCCGTTAAGTATGTTCTTACGGTTGTATTCAGGATATCATTAAAGACAAGTCCTTTTTTGATTCACATTCCGGGTTATCTAAAATTTATGATTCTCAGAACGGTAAGCCGCCTCGAGACTTGTGATTTGCCCTTTCATGCAGGATAATTAAAGGCACCTTTTTTGAGGTTAAGAAAAAACAAAGGATTGATTATGACCCGGAGAAATATCAAAGAGACAACTTCAAAAGACTTTAGCATTCAATACGTGCACGATGGCACGACAGAGATAAACTGTTGTACCTACTCTATGTTACAAAACTCATCAGGCCTAAAAGGGTGGAGCATTGTTTGGTAAACCGCCAGCCGAGTTATGATGCTTGCTGAGCTGAAGTCTCCGGCTCGTTCCTATCCTCTCCTCCAGCTGATCCCAAGACCTGGAAAGTTGATGACTTCCAGTCGATGCCGCGGAGAGCTTCGAATTGGGCTTCCTCGTCAATTAACCCGGCCGGGTCAATCTCCGGGGCGAAAGTGTGCTGACGAGCCGGCGGGATCAAGGTGAGGGCTTCATAGCGAGGGGTTGGAATCCTCTGATTCTCCGCGTTGTAACCCGGCTGGTACTTGGTTAGATCTGTGTCGTTCCCGATAAGGGTGGCCACCGGGCGTACAGCCTTCACGCAAGCTGCGAAGTCCTTCTGATCGAAAGCTGAGCCGTCTTCCTTCAGGCTTGGATAGCCAAGGGCGATGTCCGCCGGGTCTAACTCCGGCAGGAATGCCTTGGCCCGGCTCAGCGCGGCGATCGCTCCGGCTCTCGCAGAGGCCCGTCGCAGCTCTTGGATCCGCTGAGGCAGAACGGCGAGCCGGCGCAGGACTTCTGCCAGGTGAGTCGGCACCTCGTTGGATAGGGCCACCACAGCTAAGGCACGCTGTGACCCGGTGTAGAGCTGCTCCACCAGGGTATACACGGCCTTCAGCTTGGTGACCACGCTCTGGTTGAGGTTGGCACTTCTGGGACCTGTTTAACAGAATCAGACAAGCCGGCGACACGGATGAGTTATGAGATATAAACATTTTAAACTTGATGAAAGCCGGTGCGGTGACTTACCGAAGATGGCGGCCACCATCTGGGAAACCTGGCGCTTTAGGCCGGAGAGCTCGGCGGTCTTCTCGGAGAGAGTCTTCTCCGCCTGTTCAGCCCGGGTCACCAACGCGGCCTTCTCTTCGGCCCAGGCTTTCCGCTCAGCATCAAATTCTGTCTTCAGCTTCTCTTGAGCGGCGATGCTGGATACAAACTTGGCGTTTGCCTTCCGGGTCTCCATTTCTTGCATCTTCAGCCGGCTCGTGAGATCAGCAAGGTCAGTCTCCAGCTTCTTGCCAGCAGCCTGTATAAGTTTCCGGGTTATGGCATGAACAATTACTCTACAAATTTAAAGTCCCAAGCGTTTTCCAAGCAAAGACACTTGGCAGTTGGGGGCTAATGCATATTGAACGTTTTTTATCTACATATTGCCGGTTCAAATGGAGTAAGCCGGAACCTAAGTCTACAACGTACTCAGTCATAAGTCGTCGACTTGGGGGCTAGCATGGTACAAAGGACAAAAGAGTAAATAAGAGGACAAAAGGATGTTACCTCAGACTTCTGCTGGATTTGGGTCACCATGGCAACCTCGGCGTCCCGGCTCTTGTGCACTTGGCTGATGTAGCCAGAGACGAGCTCTCCAATGCTCAAGTTGGTGTAGTCGGAGAGGTCCAGGTTCACCCGGTGGGGCTGCAGCAACTCCCCCTTAGCGGAGCACTTGGCCAGCACGGTAGGTCTCCCCGGCTCAACGAACTCCGTCCGGGTGATTACCACGTCCGGGTCATTTGTTGGTTGGGCCGAGCCGGAGGCCTCCGGGTCAGCAGAAGCTTCTACAGGCGCCGTGTCCATTGGAGTGGTGGCTTCGGGGGCAGAGGCAGCTGGCGGGTCTTGGACCGTCACCTCCGGCTCAGGAAAATCCGGCACTCCGGCCGACTTGGTTTTCTTCACCCTCTTGGTGAGCTTTGCCTGGGCACTGAAAGAACAACAAAGGTTAGTACAAAAAATATGAGTAAAGATCAGAACAACATGAGATGATTATCGTTACCCGGGCGCGGTCTTGAAAGCCGGCAGATTCGACTGCATAGAGTCGCCGGAAGAAGGGGAAGTCTCCTGATAATTTGAGTCAGAAGAATTAATCGGTTGGCATATAACACCCGCAAAAGGATGAAAAGGGTATAATTTTGCGATCACCTCGGTCCGGCATTTCCTTGATGCCTCAGGTAACCCGGAGGAGAGGTCCGTGTCCTTGCTGGTCCGGGTGTGCCGCCGGCTCTCATGAACCTGTCGCTTCAAAATAAATTGAGGATCTTGGTAAGCTAAAGGATGGGAAAAGCTTACTTTCCGGGTTACTCTTCGGGTTTTCAGCCTTGGCAAGGGCTCCGAGTCGGAGGAAAGTATTGTTACCTCTTCAACCACCGGGTTACTGGCTCCGGTGTCCTCCTGTTGATAAACAACATTGATAAGGCGGACAGAAATAAACGACAAGTATAACAAGAGCTTACAGGTTTAGGAATTACCTCAGACTCGGAGCTGTCACTTAGCTGCAACAGCTCCGAAGCAGTGGGCCTACTTCCCTTCTTACGGGGAGCGGCTTTCTTGGCGGCTTTCTTCGCCTTCCTGGCTTTCTTGGCTGCCTCATGGTCGTATTTGACCCGCCAGAACTTGTCATCAGCCTGAAAAATACAACGATGAACGGTTCAGATGAAGGTTATATGCAGAAGAAGATGAAAAGTTAAAGTTAGCGGCTTACCGCTGGGGCTGGGTTGGTCTTGCAGAAGGGGGCTAACCCGGTCCTTCCGCAGTCTGCCAGGCTCTCGTTTAAAAGAGCCTTGGTCATCTCCTCTGCAACGTCTTCTGGAAGATCATTGCGGCTGTGTCTCTGAGGATCATCCTTTCGCCCTGTGTACTCACACATTAAGCCGGGGCGGCGGCTTAATGGGATCACCCGCCATGAGATCCAGACCCGGACCAGGTCGATTCCGTTCAGACCATTGCCCAGGAGAGCCTTGATCTTGTTGATAGTGGGGAGCAGAGGCTGGCGCTCAGCTTGTCCGGCAGTGGGTGAGTCGGCTCCAGACGTGAGGGGCGAAAGCCGGGCAACGGACTCTCGTCAGCCGGCGACGTGTCTTGGCAGTAAAACCACGTCAGATTCCAGTCCTTGGGGTGGCTGGATGGCTCAGCGTAAGGGAAAAGGCAGTCCCTACGCCGCTGGATGGAGATGCCACCTAGCTCCAGACTTGGCCCATTGGCGCACTCATTCTGATGGTTCAAATAAAAAAGCTCTTTGAAGAGCAGCAGACTAGGTTCCTCTCCAAGGTAAACCTCGCAGAAGACTTGGAAATTGCAGATGTTGGACACTGAGTTGGGTCCTATATCTTGAGGCCGCAAATCGAAGAAGTTTAGAACGTCCCTAAAAAACTTTGAGCCGGGCGGTGCGAAGCCCCGGCTCATGTGATCCGCAAAAATCACTACCTCCCCATCCTTTGGCTGAGGTCTCTCTTCTGACGGGTCGGGGGCACGGTAGGACATGACGTCTTTCTTGGGCAGGTATCCGGACTTAACAAAATCTGCTAGTGTCTCATTGGTGACATTAGACCTCATCCAGTTGCAAGTAATGGGAGCTTTGGGAGGCATGGTGAAAGTCGGCGGTCTATGATAAACGGAAAAATGTCCGGGTTAATTATGAGCCGGAAGAAATCTACGGTTCAATATCAAGGTGGCGGCTTATAAAGGGGACTAATGGTATACATTTAAGTGCATCGGGCTATTAAAGCCGCCCGAGGGATTGAGAGTAATTTGATTATCTACAGGCTTTATCACAGCTAAGCTGGAAATTTTATGGCACATGGTTTTCTTTAAGCCGGAAGGATCTGCGGCGCGTGGTTTCTTTAAACCGGAACTATAAGCCGCCGAGATTCAATGGTTGCAATTTTTACTAAGTGTGGTAAAACAGGTTTCACACATCACAGTAATTTTTTTGGATCAAAACAGTCGGGCAAAGGAAATTTTCTAGACCTAAAATACAGACGCAGGGGAGTTCGTGAGCTCGAATGAGGTCTTTATGCAGTGAAAAGAAGTCTATTGGCATTTGAAATGAGTATTAAACAACCGCTGTACTAGTTTTGTACAAGGCTAAGATCAAACAGGGGCAGTAACTATGAGAACTACCGGAGCTTGTGGGCGACGGCGACGAACACGGATGAACCCTACTGCAGATCTGCTCTACGGGGTAGTGAGGACTTACCGGTGCTGAAGAGGGGCGGGGGTCGCCGCCGTTTGTCTGGACCGAGTTAGGGTGATGCAGCGGCCAAGGTTGACGAAGACCGGGGGCGAGGCGACGGCGGCAGAGTTCGAGCTCGGGTCGAGGAGCAGTGGCGCGAGGAGGAAGAAGGGTGGCAGATAAGCCCGTCGGGCCGGCCTATTTATAAGGCGAGCTCGTAAAGCAGGCGCGAGAATCAAGGAGACCATGGCGTGGTTATCTCCCCTCATAACGCCTCGATTTTCGGGATGACAGTAAAGGAAAAGATCCGTTGCGGATCTGGCGGAGTAAAAAACGGGCTTAATGGAAGATGACGTCACGGTGGATTATCCGGAGTCCAGAGGATGACGTCACGCCGGGTTATGGCCTTCACACAAATGGTAAGCCGGAGATTTTTTTCTGTTGAAAGAGTTGAAGATTGACATGAGCCGGCTCAAATCAATCTGGGGCCTAATGTTGAGGATATAGACCTTAGAGTCACCCGCCAGGAGGGGCCGGGTTACTCATATGGTCATTGCCAGAAGCCCGGCGCCAAGCTTAAAGACGGTGGGCCAAAGATGGGCTTAAGACCCGGATATGGCTTAAGGCCCGTAGTTACAATCATTATTATGGTAGAACTTGTAGTGTAAGGCAAGAATAGTTGAGAGTCTGAGACGGACACTCTTATGAGCCGGCCGGGACTCTGAGAGCTGCAGGGCGTTAGCCTCTCTATATAAAGGGACGACCCGGCAGCGGTTTGAGGGCGACAACAATCTCATCGAGAGCCGGGCATAGCAGTTTAGCTCCCTGGTTATCGAAACCCTAATCAATACCACATCAAACTGGACGTAGGCTTTTACCTTCACCGTACGGGGCCGAACCAGTATAAACCCTCGTGTTCCTTGTCCCGCATTAACCCCTTCAAGCTTCCTAGCTGCGATGGCTCCACGACTAAGTCCTAACTCAAGGACATCTGCCGTGACAATTCCACGACATCTCTCCTCAAATTTCACTAAAATTTTTTTAGGATCACGCGGGTATCTTGGAATCGTTCCGATGGTTTTGTGACGAGAACATTGTTCTTGGTGCCTCCTGACATTTAGGGGTTGTGGCAGTGTCCCGGGGAGTTGAGCTCCGAGGTGTTGTCGTCACAATTTTATCGTTGCAGTTCTGGAATACCTGAGTTTCGCCAACATCGAAATCTCTTTTATGCAGTTGTTGGTGAGATCACCTCGACGCCACCCAGTACTGGGGCGGGAGTTCGGGAGTATTGCCATAACTCGTATAACGGATGTTTTTCGAAGGTTGAGGTAAACGATTTCCGAAGGTTTCTTGGTTATGTGTTGACGGATGGATACAGCTGGATCTAGGGATTGCTAGTTTGGGTGATATATTTTGTGTCCCCTGTATCCCCAACACCAGATTGCATAACCAGAAAGTTTCGGGAGTTTATAAGTGGGAATTCAAGCAGCCTTAGGATATCTTTCCAACAGACGCATGATATGAGATTGGGGTTCGACGTCTAGTGGTCCGCCTGTACACGGTTGATTTTACAGTGGTCTCGTAGTGTCTTAAAGAGTCCATGGCTATGCCGACTCGGGGACGCTTCGTATGTCATGTGCACAGCCTTGTACATGATGGTGCTGTACGATTGAGCCCGTGTGGGCCCCACCACGAAAACTTCGGACGAAATCTCTATCATATGTTTGTTCCGGCTTATTCTGCAAGCCAATACTTTGTTTTGTTTTCATTTGTGATATTCGAGTTGCTTCGAAATCATATGTTGATTCCATATCTTTTTCTAAGTGGCTTCTCAACTACTGGAAGTGTGATAAATTACTACGGAATTCATTCGTTCATCCTCGTTCGAATGTTTATTGTGAAGACTATATGTTGCAATTTCTATCCGTTGATTCTACTTATCTATTTGTCTATCAAGATGCTAACGGATGTCACCCTCTTCAGGATGGCTCCGCCAACGCGTCAGAATCCGGATTGCAATGAAGGGAGTCAAGCGAACCCTCCGCCACCACCTCCGCCTCCGGAGGCATGGCAAGCTATCATGGCAGCCACCAACGCCAATGCTCAGATGATTCTGCAACTCTTGCAAGAACATACTCAAGGGCAAGGCAATCAAGGAAATCAAGGTCAAGGCAACAATCAGCCTAACTTCGCTACACTCAACCAGTTTCTCGCAAATCAGCCCAAGTCTTTCAGCTACTGTGCCGAGGCCACGGATGCCGATGATTGGCTCGTGGACATCAACAAGCATTTTGAATGTAGCAATGTCAGGCCTGAGGACTATGTCAAGTTCGCTTCTTTTCAGCTCAAGGACCAAGCTGCTGATTGGTTTCAACAATACAAAGATTCCAGAGGAGGTCGTGTGATCACTTGGACTGACTTCTGTCGGGACTTCAAAGCGCACCACATTCCACAAAGTGTTGTTGAGAGCAAGCGTGAGGAGTTCCGCAATCTCAAGCAAGGCAACATGTCTGTGTATCAATACAACATCCAGTTTCAGAAACTTGCTCGCTTCGCTAAACAAGACGTTCCTGATGAGAAGAGCATGATCTATCACTCAAAGGTGGCCTTAGAGAGGATCTGCAGTTAGCTCTCGTTCTTGTTGAGCCTACTCAGTTTGATCAATTCTACAATATGGCATTGAAGCAAGAGGCTGCTCAGCTCAAGTGTGAGGCTTCCAAGAAGAGAGTCAGAGACGCAGTTCAGTCTTCTTCTTCCTCACTTGGGACAGCTAAGCAACAGAAGTTCTGGTTGCCTCCTCCTCCTCCGTTTCGTCAGCCTTATCAGCAGAAGAACAAAGGTGGCCATGGTTCTTCCAACTCTTCCAACTCTGGCTATCAGAACAAGTCTCAGAATCAAGCTCCAAAGTCCAATGCTCCTTATCACCGTCCACTCTCAGAGGTGACTTGCAACAAGTGTGAGCAGAAAGGTCACTATGCTAACAAGTGCTTCAACCAAAGGCGTCTGCCTCCTCCTCCTCCTGTTAGATCTTCCAGCAATGCAGTGGTCAAGCATAATCCAAAGTCTGCAAAGGTGAACATGATGAATGCAGCTCAAGCGGAGGAATCTACTGATGTGATAATGGGTAATCTTCCTGTTAATGATATCCCTGCAAAAGTTCTTTTTGATACTAGTGCTTCGCTTTCTTTCATATCAAGACCTTTTGCATTTAAGCATGAGTTGGTTTATCAAGATTTGCCTAGACCGTTATCAATTGTCTCTCCGGGTAAATTCATGAATGCAAGCTCCATGGTTCCGGATGTTTCCATCAAGATGGGAAACTATAAATTTCTGTCTTCTCCAGTTGTTCTTGGTGACTCGGATATTGATCTTATTCTCGGGATGGACTGGCTTTCTAAACACAAGGCTCAACTTGATTGTGCTGCCAGGGAAATTCAATTGACACACTCTTCTGAGGATGTGATTATTTATGCCGCTCGTGATGAAACCATTCGGTTTTTCTCTCTCAATGAGAAGGGTGAATTGAATGCCATCTCTCAAATTCCAGTCGTTTGTGAGTATCAAGATGTCTTTCCAGAAGAGCTTCCGGGTATGCCTCCTCATCGGCCAGTTGAGTTCGTTATCGAACTAGAGCCTGACACTGAACCCGTTTGCAAGCGTCCATACAAGCTTGGACCCAACGAGCTGAAGGAATTGAAGAAACAGCTCGATGAACAAGAGCGTCTGGGTTTGATCAGACCGAGTTCTTCTCCATGGGGTTGTGGTGTTTTTTTTGCCAAGAAGAAGGATGGCACGGACCGACTTTGTGTCGACTACCGTCCATTGAACAAGAAGACAATCAAGAACAAGTATCCACTTCCCAACATCAATGAGCTATTTGAGCAACTCAAAGGTGCTAAAGTTTTCTCGAAGCTTGACCTTCGTATGGGTTATCATCAGATTCGCATTCGTGAAGAAGATATTCCCAAGACAGCATTCAGAACAAGCTTTGGTTCTTATGAATATACTGTCGTGTCTTTCGGCCCTGTCAATGCTCCTCCAGTATTCTCTCGGATGATGAATTACATCTTCAACCCCTATACCAATGAATTCGTCCTGGTGTATCTCGATGATATCTTGGTCTTCTCCAAGAATAAGAAGGACCATGCCAAACATTTGCGATTGGTGCTCGACAAGCTTAGAGAGTATCAATTCTATGCGAAGTTCTCTAAATGTGAGTTTTGGCTCGATGAAGTTCTTTTCCTTGGTCACATCATCTCGGCCAAGGGCATCGCTGTTAACCCCGAGAAGGTGTCCGCAATTGTGAATTGGGAACCTCCTCAGAATGTCAAGCAGCTCCGCAGTTTTCTTGGTCTTGCAAGCTATTGTCGAAGATTCGTTGAGAATTTCTCTAAGATTGCAAAGCCTCTTTCCAACCTCCTCCAGAAGCATGTGAAGTATGTCTGGTCTCCTGAGTGTGACGTTGCTTTCAACACTCTCAAAGAGAAACTAGTCACAGCTCCTGTCTTGACTCCTCCTGATGAATCCAAGCCGTTTGAAGTTTTCTGTGATGCTTCTCTCCAAGGTCTCGGTGCTGTGTTAATGCAAGAGAAGAAAGTTGTGGCCTATACCTCTCGTCAGTGGAAGCCCAACGAGAAGAACTACCCCACTCATGATCTTGAGTTGGCGGCAGTTGTCCATGCATTAATAACGTGGAGACATCTCTTGTTGGAAAGACAAGTGGACTTTTTCACTGATCACAAGAGTCTCAAGTACATCTTCACTCAACCCAACCTCAACCTCAGGCAGATTCGATGGGTCGAAATGATTCAAGAGTACAATCCGAGTATTGAATATACTCCAGGCAAAGCAAATGTCATTGCAGATGCTTTAAGCAGGAAGGCTTATTGCAATAGCTTAATTCTCAAGCCTTTCCAACCGGATCTTTGTGAAGCTTTCCGCAAGCTGAATCTCCAAGTTGTTCCTCAAGGCTTTCTTGCCAACCTCATAGTCTCTCCTACTTTGGAAGATCAAATTCGTGAGGCACAACTCCTGGATACCATGGTGAAGAAGGTGAAACGTGGTATCGACAAGGGTCTTTCCAAATACAAGTGCTATCGCATTGATGACAGAGACACTTTATTCTTCGAGGACCGGATTGTGGTTCCTAAAGGTGATCTAAGGAAAGTCATAATGAACGAGGCGCACAATTCTCTCCTTTCCATTCATCCTGGAAGTACGAAGATGTATCATGACCTCAAGCAGTCGTATTGGTGGACTCGAATGAAGCGAGAAATTGCTCAATTCGTGAATGAATGTGATGTCTGTCGAAGAGTGAAAGCAAAACACCAACGACCAGCTGGTCTCCTCCAACCTCTTGCTATCCCAGAATGGAAGTTTGATCATATCGAAATGGACTTCGTGACTGGTTTTCCAAAGTCCAAGCGTGGAAATGATGCTATCTTCGTTGTCATCGACAAGCTTTCTACAGTGGCTCATTTCCTTCCAATCAAAGAATCCATCACAGCAGCTCAGCTGGCAGAACTATAGACCTCCAGAATTGTCTCCTTGCACGGCATTCCACAATTGATTTCTTCAGATCATGGAAGCATCTTCACCTCTAAGTTCTGGGACTCCTTCCAGAAGGCCATGGGCACAAACATTCGCTTCAGCACAGCTTTCCATCCTCAAACTAGTGGCCAAGTCGAGCGAGTCAATCAAATTCTTGAAGATATGCTCAGGGCTTGTGTCATTTCCTTTGGCATGAAATGGGAAGATTGTCTTCCATATGCCGAATTCTCCTACAACAACAGTTTCCAAGCGAGTTCGGGCAAGGCCCCATTCGAGATTCTCTATGGCAGAAAGTGTCGTACTCCTCTCAATTGGTCAGAGACTGGTGAACGCCAACTTCTTGGCAATGACTTAATCACAGAAGCTGAAGAAATGTGTAAAGTCATCCGTGATAATCTCAAAGCCGCGCAATCGCGCCAGAAGAGTTACTATGATAGTAAGCACCGTGATTTGGCTTTCGAGATCGGAGACCATGTCTACCTCCGCGTCTCTCCAATGAAAGGCACTCGTTGCTTCGGTATCAAAGGGAAGCTTGCCTCTAGATACGTGGGTCCTTTCAAGATCATTGGCAAAAGAGGCGACCTCGCCTATCAACTTGAGCTTCATTCCAACTTCGCGAACGTGCACGATGTGTTCCACGTGTCACAGCTCCGCAAGTGCTTCAAGACGCCTGAGCGCACTATCAACTTCGAAGAGATTGACCTCCAAGAAGATTTGTCTTATCATGAGCACCCCGTTGCTATTCTTGAAGAAACTGAGCGCAAGACTCGCAACAAGTCAATCAAATTCCTGAAAGTGAAGTGGTCGCACCATTCCGACCGGGAAGCCACCTGGGAACGCAAGGACCATCTCCGTTCCGAATATCCGGAGTTCTTTCAGTCCTAGATCTCGGGACGAGATCCTCTCGTAGTGGCGGAGTGTTGTAACACCCCGCATGTTACTTGCCATATTTGTAACTCCGACTCTTGCCATTTTCGGCTACGTGATATGATATTCCCTCCGTGGTCGGGTTTTGTCTTTCGTTTTGTATTTTGTTCATGTCATGCATTTCATACCATGTCATCATGTGCATTGCATTTGCATACGTGTTCGTCTCTTGCATCCGAACATTTTCCCCGTTGTCCGTTTTGCAATCCGGCGCTCCTATCTCCCCCGGTGCACCCCTTTTGTTTTCTTTCGTGTGCGGGTGTCAAACGTTCTCGGAATGGACCGAGGCTTGTCAAGTGGCCTTAATAAACCACCCGGAGACCACCGGTCAAGTTTCGTTCCATTTGGAGGTCGTTTGGTACTCCAACGGTTAACCGGGCATCCGCAAGTCCATTTGTGTGTGCAGCAAAACCCCCCCTCAAAACCAGCCCAAAACCCACCAAACTCTCTTCCATGCTCTAGGTCGTTCGATCAGGACCGTGTGGGCGAAAACCGCACCTCATTTGGAGCCTCCTAGCTCCCTCTACCTATTTATATGTGAGAGCCTCGAGATTTTCCCGCAGACGAAACCCTAGCAACTTCCCTCGCACCGCGCCGGACATGTCCGTCCGCGCCGGACACATCTCCACCGACGGCCATAGCGAATCGGGCGCCGCCACGTCACCCCGCCGGCCCCTCTCTCTCTCCTCCACCGCGCGGCCCGCCGGAGCCCGTCCCCGGCCCCCGCGGCCCGAGCCCGCGCCGTCCGCCACGCGCGCCACCCGCCATGCGTGGATCCCGGGCATGTCCGAAGGGTGCCAGGTGAAGATATCCCAATTTTCGCGCAGGAACGCTCTCAGTGCAGCGTCGATAATTGGATTCAGCTGTGCTCCAATGGAGGCTGTCTTGTTGGGATCCGTCGGGTGTACTTGAAATTTTACTATTTCGTCTGCTGGTTTGAAAGAAGTGGACTTGGGCCTCTTATCGAGGATTAGATCATCTTTGTTCACTGTGGTACACAGCGTGGTTAGTTCCTCGGTCGCGAGGGCCTCAGATAGTGCCTCGAGGGCCAAGGATGCCGTTTTGTTTTCGGCGCGGAGCGCTATATCCGGATCACTAGTGATGGTGATAACTCCGTTGGGCCCTGGCATTTTGAGCTTCATACCCGTAATGGGGTATGGCTTGAGAGCGTGTGAAGGCGTCTCGCCCCAGCAAGGCGTGATATCCGCTATTGAAATGTGCCACGTGGAAGAGCAACTCTTCGGACCTGTATTTCTCCGGTTCCCCGAACATCGTGCTTCACGACTGGGGAGAATCCCTCGAAAGGTGGTGATGCTTTGCTCGATGCGACTCTTGTCCATTTGCATTTTATTGCGCGTGTCTTCGTAGGTGAGGTTTAGTCCGCAGCCGCCGTCCATGAGCGCCTTGGTGAGTCGAAAGCCGTCTACAATTGGGTTTAAGACCAAGGCGGCAGGTGCTTGGACTGATCTGGCCCTTGGTTCGTCGTCAGCAGTAAAAGTTATTGCCGTATCGTTCCAAGGATTTATTGTGGCTACTTGGTTAACTTCGGCGAGGTCGCGGAGCGCCCTTTTGCGCTGATTATTTGAAGAGAAGGTCTTGAAGACCGTAAAGACATTAAGGTCGTCATCCTCCGAAGAGTGCTTCTCCGGGGTGGTGTTGGTGAGGATAGCCTCGCCGCTCTTAGCCACCTGCCGCAGTACCCAACATTCCCGAAGGCTATGTGTTGGTTCGGTATTCGGTGTCGTGTGTATCTGACAGGGCTTGTCGGACAGTTCTATGTCCCGTGAAGGGTTTAATTCTTGTCAATGAGATGATGATCGGGTGCCCCGTAAGGGTGCATCCTTTTTGACAGTTCGGTGGGCTGCTTAAAGGCAGGAGGTTCCCATCGGGTTGTCTGGGCTGTCCAGGCGCTTTCCATTGCGCAGTACTTCTGTACTATATGTGCCAAATCTGCAAAGTATGCGGCGGCGGTTGAGGGCATTGAGAATTCCCTCGTCCGTACAGTTGCGGCATAAAACTGAGACCACGAAGTCGTCGCAGCAATCTTTAATCTTGTTTTTAACAAGGAGGAATCTGGCCCAGAAGTGATGGGCCGTTTCCTGAGGTTGCTGCCGTACATACATTAGGTCACATATGTCTGGAGGACCTGAATTGCTTGGTGAATATTGCTTGTGGTGGGTGGGTGGGCTGAAATCCGAACCCTGACCCGCTATTGGATCCGGAGTTTGAAGAATCTCCGAGGTCACTAGTCTAGGATCAGGAGGGTCCTAGTGACTTTCGGGCTCAACGCCTGATTCTATGTTCGGAGGACCTGTGGTCTCTTCCCGAAGATGGGTATCCGGCTCGCAGGGCTCGGAAATCCTAACATAGCTTGTTCCTCCACGACTGCTACCAGATGGGTGATCAACGGGGACTTGATTTCCCTCTGATCGGGTTTAAGCCCAATCCGATCGTAGTCTGTTGCGACCCCTAGGGCGGCGATGCGATCTAGCAGTTCGTTCAAGGACGAGACATCTGCCGGATCCATCTTTTCAGAGTGTTCGAGGCCGATGCAGAGATGCTGTTTGGCGATTTGGGGGGCCACCTTTGGCTTAACGGTCGAGCGGGCACTCATGGTAAAACTGCCGAGTTGGAGGATCTATCTCGGGGCTAGGGCTCCTCTAGAGGTGATGTTGTCATTGATGACTAGGCGAGCCATCGATCCTTCCATCGACGACACAAAGGAACTCTCAATGAAAGCACCAATATCGGTGTCAAAACCGGCCGATCTCGGGTAGGGGGTCCCGAACTGTGTGTCTGAGGATCTAAGGTAACAGGAGACGGGGGATACGATGTTACCCAGGTTCGGGCCCTCTTGATGGAGGTAATACCCTACTTCCTGCTTGATTGAATTTGATAAGTATAGGGGTTACAAGAGTTGATCTACCTCGAGATCGTAATGGCTAAACCCTAGATGTCTAGCCTATGTAATTTCCGATGATGGTAATGAGGATAGCCTCTACGGACTAACCCCTCCACTTTATATACACACCGGAGAGGCCTAGGGCTTGTACAAGGCCGGCTTATCACGGAAGGAAACGATACACCCGGACTCTAATCTGGCCGTTCACGTACGGAGAAGTCCCACCCAGACACGTTGGATGACCTTCAGCTTGATCTTGCCGGACACCTGAGGACCCCTGAATCCAGGACTCCCTCAGTGGTCTCGCCCCTTGCCGGGCTCGCCTGCCCGGCAAAGGAGGCCCTTCTCTTGACGATATCTTGCTTCTCTGGCTTGATCTTGGTCCCTCTGATCTGCATGTTGGTCCTTCGATGCTCTTGGTTTCTTGAACACTAATCTTGGCCTTGGCTCGTCCGCGCACGAGTCAGGGGAAAATATGTACCCCTGTCTGTTTTCCCCGACACCACCCGACAGCTATGATAGCTGCGTTCCAATCCAATGTGCGCAACCGTCGGATATGTTCCAAGATGAACGTTCAGCTGCCCAAGACTGTGAAGGAACTTTACACCTTGGCAGACAATTGTGCTCGGATGGAGGAGGGGAGGAAACTCCCCGAAGAGGAAGATGGCGTCGACATCGATTCAGAGGATGATGACGAGGCCACCAGTCAGAAGAAGAAGAACAAGAAGCACAAGGATAAGGCAGTAATGACCGTTGAGGGATCGGTCACGCCTAGTGAGGGAGTCCTGGATTAAGGGGTCATCGGGCATCCGGGCTATGTGACGTGGGCCGGACTAATGGGCCATGAAGATACAAGACAGAAGACTTCCTCCCATGTCCGGATGGGACTCTCCTTTGCGTGGAAGGCAAGCTTGGCGTTCAGATATGAAGATTCCTTCCTCTGTATACCGACTCTATACAACCCTAGGTCCCTCCAGTGTCTATATAAACCGGAGGGTTTAGTCCGTAGAGGCAATCATAATCATACAGGCTAGACATCTAGGATTTAGCCATTACGATCTCGAGGTAGATCAACTCTTGTAAAACCCCATATTCATCCAAGATAATCAAGCAGGAAGTAGGGTATTACCTCCATTAAGAGGGCCCGAACCTGGGTAAACATCGTCTCCCTGTCTCTTGTTACCTTCGATCCTTAGATGCACAGTTCGGGACCACCTACCCGAGATCTGCCGGGTTTGACACCGACATTGGTGCTTTCATTGAGAGTTCCGCTATGTCGTCGTCAGAAGGTTCGATGGCTCCATCAGTCATCTACAACAATGCTGCCCTGAGGGAGGTCTTTCTCTCCGTCTATATCTTTGTTTTCGGTGGCTTCGCACTGCAGGCCAACTCGCTTGGCCATCTAGAGCAGATCGACAGCTACGCCCTAGGTCACCAGATTAGTTTTGGAAATCTGGATTATGTTGCTGATATCCAAGGAGACTTGATCTTCCAAGGGTTCGCGACCCCAACCTCCGCTCTGACCTTAGATCCAGAGAGCATTACTAGATCAAAAGACGGTATTTCCGAGCCCGCCGGACTCTCTGCAGCTATTGAGCCTAATACGGGAGAGCCGGAGGAAGTAGTGTCACCGGCAATCATCATGAAGCCAAACTCTTCTCCGAACACTGGCTCCGAACCCTCGGAGTCAGCATCGTGTGAGTTTGGCCAAGGAGTTCCTTTGTAACACCCCGCATGTTACTTGCCATATTTGTAACTCCGACTCTTGCCATTTTCGGCTACGTGATATGATATTCCCTCCGTGGTCGGGTTTTGTCTTTCGTTTTGTATTTTGTTCATGTCATGCATTTCATACCATGTCATCATGTGCATTGCATTTGCATACGTGTTCGTCTCTTGCATTCGAACATTTTCCCCTTTGTCCGTTTTGCAATCCGGCGCTCCTATCTCCCCCGGTGCACCCCTTTCGTTTTCTTTCGTGTCCGGGTGTCAAACGTTCTCCGAATGGACCGAGGCTTGTCAAGTGGCCTTAATATACCACCCGGAGACCACCGGTCAAGTTTCGTTCCATTTGGAGGTCGTTTGGTACTCCAACGGTTAACCGGGCATCCGCAAGTCCATTTGTTTGTGCAGCAACCCCCCCCTCAAAACCAGCCCAAAACCCACCAAACTCTCTTCCATGATCTAGGTCGTTCGATCACGATCGTGTGGGCGAAAACCACACCTCATTTGGAGCCTCCTAGCTCCATCTACCTATTTATATGTGAGAGCCCAGAGATTTTCCCGCAGACGAAACCCTAGCAACTTCCCTCGCACCGCGCCGGACGTGTCCGTCCGTGCCGGACACATCTCCACCGACGGCCGCAGCGAATCGGGCGCCGCCACGTCACCCCGCCGGCCCCTCTCTCTCTCTCCTCCACCGCGCGGCCCGCCGGAGCCCGTCCCCGGGCCCCGCGGCCCGAGCCCGCGCCGTCCGCCGCGCGCGCCACCCGCCGCCTCGGCGCCGCCGTGCCCCGCCGCCGGCGACCCGCGCGCCACCCGTCGTGCTCGCCGCCGCCGTCGCCCGCGGGCTCCGCCGGCGCCGCCGCCTCCACTCCCTCCTCCCGCGTCGCCGGAGCCGCGCGCGCCTCCCTCCTCTTCCCCAGCGCCGGCGACCGCGAGCTCCCTCGAACGTCGGCCCGATCGGATCTGGTAAAAACATCCGGGCGTTGACTTTCTCTTCCCCCCCACCGAAACTGCTAAGTCCTTGAATTTTATCAGCATATTGCCCTGTTCATCATTGCACAACTGCTTGCATGTAGCTCCGTTTCACGTGTGTAATATGTCAAATTGTTCGTCCCGTGATGCTCTACATTTTGTTCAATTGCACCATGTTCATTAGAGGTCATCTTGATGCACAAATCTCTGTTGCAAGAGGGCTAGTTGCTGTTAGCTGCTGGTTCTTATCAGAAGTTGGAGATTTGTCATTTTTGTATCATTTAATACGTGCATCTTATGGGCATGAGCTCTACATGTGTTTTGTTGTATGCCATGCCATCTTTCCAAGGGTGTATGCCATGTATTTTTGTGATCTCTGTGGTGACTAGCACAAGCATGCAAAGTAGGCTCCGTAATGTTTCTGATTTCAGTGACTTAGTGATTTCTCTTAGTTTTTGTCTGCTGTTATTTTGTTGCCATGTAAACTTGATGCTACAGAGAGATCCATGCATATTTTGGTGATGTTCAGTAAGGATGTTTTGTATCTATAGTTGTAATTGATCCATTCCTGCCCTTGTTTGCAATTATGGAGTGCCATAGCATGACTCAATCTTGCTCTACTTTTGCTATAAAATATTTCTGCCAGATTCTTAACATGATATGCAATTTTGCCAAGCTTATTGTAGTTGATCCATACATGCTATGCTTTTGTTCTTGCCATGGATAGCTTCATAAACATGCCATCTTGCTGTAGGTATGCTTGTTTTGTCATGAATTGCTCTGTAGTGAGTGCATCAAGCTCACAAAGAGGCCTTCATATTATTATTTCTGCCATGCTCTGTTTTCTGCCAAGTCTGAAACCTGATAACGAAACTTGCTATGTTTACATGCTTGCCATCATATCTTCTGGTCCTTTTTGGCTTATGGTCAGTAAGGGACTTTTGTCATATGCATCTAGTAGAACACTTCCATGCCTTGTTTTCTATGTTAAGTTCCTGTAGCATGTTGATTTCGTGCTCTGAACTTTGCTACCTGGTGCTGTTTTCTGCCATGTCCAGTTTTTCACCAAGTCTGTGATCCTGTTATCTTTTGCACTATTGCCATGCTTGTTTGAGCTTGATATGTTGTGATCTAGCCATAGCTCAGTGTTCATATTTTGTCAAGCATCTCCTGTAGATTATTGTCATATGCTTTGTTGCTATGTTGGAGTGATGTAGCATTGTTACTTGTTGCATTTTAAGTGCTACCATGCTGTTAATCACAGATTCGTGTCATTCTTGTTTTGCTTGCCATTTGCAAACCGTGCATCCGTTTCCGGTGATCTTTATATCGATTTCGACCGAAACCATCTCATCTTTCCAGTGGCATGCTTGGTTTGCCAAGATACTACCTTGTTTATCATTTTTCTTCCGGAGCACGCATATGCATCGCATATCATATCTCGCATATCATGCATGTTTTGCATCATGTTGCTTGTGCATTTCTCGTGGTTGATTGTGGTTCCGTTTGTTTGTGTTCTTGTCTTGGGTAGAGCCGGGAGACGAGTTCGTGAACGAGGAACCTGTTGAGTACGCTTACGAGGATCAAGCTTTCGACAACTCTGAGAACCTTGCAGGCAAGATGACCACCCCTCGAAATCACTTCTATCTTTGCTTTGCTAGTTGTTCGCTCTATTGCCATGCTGCGCTACCTATCACATGCTCTATCATGTCTCCCATATTGCCATGTCAGCCTCTAACCATCCTTTCCTAGCAAACCGTTGTTTGGCTAAGTTACCGCTTTTGCTCGGCCCCTCTTATAGCGTTGCTAGTTGCAGGTGAAGTTGAAGTTTGTTCCATGTTGAAACATGGATATGTTGGGATATCACAATATCTCTTATTTAATTAATGCATCTATATATTGGTAAAGGGTGGAAGGCTCGGCCTTATGCCTGGTGTTTTGTTCCACTCTTGCCGCCCTAGTTTCTGTTATACCGGTATGATGTTCCTTGAGTTTGCGTTCCTTACACGGTCGGGTGATTTATGGGACCCCCTTGACAGTTCGCCTTGAATAAAACTCCTCCAGCAAGGCCCAACCTTGGTTTTACCATTTGCCACCTAAGCCTTTTCCCCCGGGTTTTCGCGAGCCCGAGGGTCATCTTTATTTTAACCCCCGGACCAGTGCTCCTTCGAGTGCTGGCCCAAACCGAGCGATGTCCGGCGCCCCCTGGGCAACCAGGGTCTATGCCAACCTGACGTCTGGCTCATCCGTTGTGCCCTGAGAACGAGATATGTGCAGCTCCTATCGGGATTTGTCGACGCATTCGGGGGCTTTGCTGGTCTTGTTTTACCATTGTCGAAATGTCTTGTAAACCGGGATTCCGAGACTGATCGGGTCTTTCCGGGAGAAGGTTTATCCTTCGTTGACCGTGAGAGCTTATGATGGGCTAAGTTGGGACACCCCTGCAGGGTATTATCTTTCGAAAGCCGTGACCACGGTTATGAGGCAGATGGGAATTTGTTAATGTCCGGTTGTAGAGAACTTGTCACTTGACCCAATTAAAATACATCAACTGCGTGTGTAGCCGTGATGGTCTCTTCTCGGCGGAGTCCGGGAAGTGAACACGGTCTGAGTTATGTGTGCCGTAAGTAGGAGTTCAGGATCACTTCTTGGTCATTGCTAGATGACGACCGTTCCATTGCTTCTCTTCTCGCTCTCATTTGCGCAAGTTAGCCACCATATATGCTTATTGCCGCTGCAGCTCCACCTCATTACACCTTCCTTTCCTATAAGCTTAAATAGTCTTGATCTCGCGGGTGTGAGATTGCTGAGTCCCCGTGACTCACAGATTCTACCAAAACAGTTGCAGGTGCCGACGATGCCAGTGCAGATGATGGGGTCGATCTCAAGTGGGAGTTCGACGAGGAACGTGGTCGTTACTATGTGTCTTTTCCTGATGATCCGTAGTGGAGCCCAGTTGGGACGATCGGGGATCTTGCGTTTGGGGTTGTCTTAGTTTCATTTGGATCTTGACCGTAGTCGGTCTATATGTTTGTATTTTGGATGATGTATGAATTATATTCATGTATTGTGTGAAGTGGCGATTGTAAGCCAACTCTTTATCCCATTCTTGTTCATTACATGGGATTGTGTGAAGATGACCCTTCTTGCGACAAAACCACTATGCGGTTATGCCTCTAAGTCGTGCCTCGACACGTGGGAGATATAGCCGCATCGTGGGCGTTACATCCTTTCCCGCCGTACTCCATGGACTTTCTTCTCCCTGGACAAACCTCGCCTTTAAGCGAGGCTCTGGACTTAATGCGGTCCCTCGTCATTACAGAGGGGCAACGCCCGAACTACGCACAGCCCAGACTAGGGGCTGAGAGCGGGGAATTTTATGTCCCACCCACCACCCACTTCATAGCCACCGTCGAGGACCTAACCGACATGCTTGACCGTAACTCCGAAGACATCTATGGTATGGTCATCGATGCCGGAGACGAACAAAGCCAAAACGCGCGCATACCGGACGCTGGGCAGCCACCTCCACATACGACATATACATGGTGGATACACCAAAAGAGGATGGCGATGAAGGCAGTACGGATCCAATTAAGGACAATAACACTGATAAACCACCAAAGCGGCGGCATCAGCAGCGCCGCTCAAAATCACGCCGCGCAAAGAAAGCAATACCGGCAATGGAGACAATAACACTCCGGAGAACGACGAAGACCCCGATGCCCGCGTCGAACCAACATCCAAACATGATGATAGGGAGGAGGGGCAGGGTAACCCTGACGAGCCAGTCGGGAACGAGGACTCGGAGGACAGCAATTATATGCCACCCTCCAAAGAAGAAATAAGCCCCGGCGACAAAGACTTCATCGTGCCAGAGGAACCCCTCGAGCAAGAACGCTTTAAGCAACAGCTCATCGCAACCGCGAGGAGCCTGAAAAGGAAGCAACAACGGCTTCAAGCCGAACAGGATATGCTCAACGACAGATGGACTAATGTCCTGGCAGCCGAGGAATACGACCTCGCACGACCAACCAAAAGCTACCCGAAGCGCAAGTTGTTACCCCAATTCGACGTTGAGGCGCGGGAGCCCCTAACATCAGCGCATAACACAACCAATAAACCAGACCGGCCACCGCGTGGCCGAGACAGAACGGCTACTGAAGCCGAACACCAGTCCACATTACCCCGCCGTAAAGGCAGGGAGACAGTGGCCCGGGTTTACACCTACGACCTACGGCAGGACCTGGACATTAGGGCGGGCCTAGCCAGATCAATCTACGGGTCAAGGGGACGTGCCCCAACACGAGAGGACGGCTACCAGGCCCGACGTGATCAACACAACCTCACTCTGGGTGAAAACTGCATAGGGACGTCTGCCGAACTCTGTCGCGACGTCGCCCGTTATAGAGGCGCCGCACACCCCCTGTGCTTCACCGAGGAGGTAATGGAGCATGAATTCCCAGAAGGGTTTAAACCTATGAATATCCAATCATATGATGGAATAACGACCCCGCAGTATGGATTGCGGATTTTCTTCTCCATATCCACATGGCCCGCGGTGATGATCTCCATGCCATCAAATACCTCCCACTAAAATTAAGGGACCAGCCCGACTCTGGCTAAACAGCCTCCCAGAGAACTCCATTGGCAACTGGGAAGACTTGGAAGACACCTTTCGCGAAAACTTCCAAGGTACATATGTCCGGCCTCCGGACGCCGATGACCTCAGTCACATCATCCAGCAGCCTGGAGAGTCAGCCAGGAAACTTTGGACTAGGTTCTTAATTAAAAAGAACCAAATTGTTGAATGTCCGGACGCCGAAGCCCTCGCGGCCTTTAAACATAGTGTCCGAGATGAGTGGCTTGCCCATCACCTCAGCCAAGAAAAACCGAAGTCCATGGCAGCTCTTACCGCACTGATGACCCACTTTTGTGCAGGAGAATATAGCTGGCTTGCTCGTAGAAGCAATAGCACCAGCGATCCTAGCACCTCCGAAGCCAGGGACGGCAATGGCAAGCCACGACGCAATAAAAACAAGCGTCGAAACAATAATGCAGGAACCCAAGACACGGTGGTCAACGCTGGATTCAGTGGCTCCAAATCCGGTCAACGGAAGAAGCCATTCAAGGCAAACAGAGATGGTCCATCCAGTTTAGACGAGATACTGGACCGGCCAACCATACCAACAGAAATTGTTGGGTTTTCAAACAAGTCGGCAAGCTCAATGCCAAACAAAAAGGGAAGGGGCCGCCCAGTGATAGCGAAGACGAAGAGACTCGCCAGCTGAACACCGGGGGACAGAAGCAATTTCCCCCCAAAGTAAAAACAGTAAACATGATATATGTGACGCATATCCCTACAAGGGAGCGCAAGGGCGCACTACGAGACGTCTACACCATAAAGCCGGTCGCCCCAAAATTTAACCCATGGGTGGCCTGCTCGATCACTTTCGATTGCAAGGACCACCCAACCAGTATCCATCACAGAGGTTCGGCAGCTCTGGTCCTCGATCCAATTATTGATGGGTTCCATCTCATGCGGGTCCTTATGGATGGCGGCAGTAGCCTTAATTTACTCTATCAAGACACTGTCCGCAAGATGGCATTGATCCCGCAAGGGTCAAGACCACCACAACTACCTTCAAGGGAGTAGTACCCGGCGTAGAAGCTCATTGCACGGGCTCAATCACATTGTTAGTCGTCTTCAGTTCGCCGGACAACTTTTGAAGAGAAGACTTGATCTTCGATATTGTCCCATTCCGCAGTGGCTACCATGCACTGCTCGGGCGGACCGCTTTTGCTCGTTTCAATGCGGTCCCACACTATGCCTATCTAAAGCTTAAGATGCCCAGTCCACGCGGCGTCATCACGATCAACGGAAACATGGAACGCTCCCTCCGTACCTAGGAGCATACCGCGGCCATCACAGCCGAAGTACAAAGTGGCCCCATCAAGCCTCATATCTCATCGGCCATTAAGCCGCCGGCCTCTATTACATAGGACCGGTCAATCTTAGAGCTGGATTAGCAGTTCCGCCTCTGTCGTTCGCCACATATACCCGCGAAGTTCGTATCGCGCAGGCATAATTATGCACTTAAAATACCTTGGTCATCGACGGAGGCACAATACTGACAGGCCTACAATACGGTTCGCCCTCCTACAACCTTCTTCTCTTTTCTAACTATATCTTATCTTTTGCCACAGGTGAATCAAAACTGGTTCATCCTCCAGACTTACAAGGACTCTTTCTGAGCCCAGTTTCGTACAAATAACAAAAGATTACTCCTTCTAAGGAATCCTTTTCGCTGAGGCAAAGGCAGCGCAGACGTGCGACAGGAGGTCCAAAAGATTTTTTGTAGACCAAACACTCTATTTAAAACCTGTATAGAGCCTTTTTCCTTAGCCTTCGACCTCTGGCATGTAAAATGGCCTGGGTAGTGGTGTTATAATCTCTAAGATTGCATTCGACGTATCAATCAGATTCCAGTGAACATAATCCGTCTTCAGTATTTACTTTTCCTCATAGAACTATATTTTGCTTCTTCGGTGGTTTCACGCACACACCTCGGCACAAATCACCAGGGGCTCGATACGGCAACATATGGTTTGCCAAAAAGTCCGAACAGCTCTACATCATACTTCGGCGTCACGAGTTTGGCATTATATGCATCAGCTCCGAATCATGTCTTTGGTCAATAGTTGGGTTGCCCGGCTCATGTTCTTACTACCTTACGTTCCATCTTATCGGCTAGGGTAGTAAAGGGAGAACTACTGCGATTGTGTTTCCGGTTCACCTGGTTAAACACCTAAGTAGAGAAAGCCGAAAACTAACTGTCATGATGCGGCGAGAGCTGGTCAACCACTCGACGACTTATTAGAATCTTTTGCGATTTCTTCCGTATTACATGAAGGACCGTTTTTTTGTCACCTATGTACCGCAACCGTATTCGGATAACCGCGTACATACCAGGGGCTACATCGTAGACCCAGCGTCAAACTCCTATGGCTAAGTGAAAGTGTTAAAGCCCTATAGTCTGATTGCCTAGTTCGCTGCACTGACACCTCCGTTACGGACCAAGATGTTGGGTCAAGAGTGATCAGGTGCTATTCCGAACACCCCCGTATTATATACGAGGGGGCCAAAGCCGACGACTGGCAAACTTTCAGATTATAAAAAATGGCCGCACAGGAGGAAATAACTTTCAGGCAAAGGTATGAATATAAGACAGCCTTAATGTATCATAATATTGTTCTCACAATTCCGGTACATTTATTCGAACATAATATCCTTTGAGCACCGACCCTCTATCAAGAGGGTGCCCTCTAGGACGTCCTCCAAATAATGCTCCAGCGTGCGATGGTCCTTGCCTCCGGGCGGGCCCTTGGCTGCAACATCGGTGGCCTTCATCTTTGCCCAGTACATCTTGAGGCAGGCGAAGGCCATCCGGGCACCTTCTATGCACGCCGACCGCTTAGCAGCGTCGATACGTGACACTGCATTGACAAGTTGCTGCACCAAACTGAAATAGCTGTTCGGAATGGGTTCAACCAGCCATATTCGGACCACGACGTCCTTCATGGTAGCTCCGGACATCTTGTGGAGCTCGGCCCACTAGGCCATCTGTTCGTTCAGCAACGCCGGACGCCGTGGCACGTTGAATTGTGACCAGAAAAGCTTCTCCGCAGCATGTCCTTCCTGCGCTTGGAAGAACTGCGCCGCATCGGAGACACTCTTCGGCAGGTCCAAGAACGCCTCTGGAGAACTCCAGAATTGATTAAGCAGAGCATACTTCGGGTCGCCGAATTTAGTCTGTAAAAGAAAGGGCTTACCAGCCGCTATCTCCCCAGCTTGCCGGATCTCCTCTAGACTCGGACCGTGCTTCTCTCGCCTCTTGTAAGGCCTTGTCGAGTTCGGCTGCCTTGGCTTTGTTATCCTCCTCGAGTGATTTGCATTTGCCAGTGGCATCCTTTAGCTCTCGCTCTATGGTAGATATTCTCTCCTTGCACTGGCGCCGAGTGGCCTGTTCGGCCTTTAAATCATCAGCCGCCTTCTTGGCAGCCGCATTGCTCACTCTGGCCTGCTCCTTGGCTCGGGCAAGCTCAGCCCGAAGGGTCTCAACCGCGGCAACACCATCTACAGTTATGCATGTCACAGTGTATAATTTTCAGCTTTGTGCTCATACTATTATACATGCATAAGCCGAATGCCCAAAACATACCTTGTGCCTCGTCGAGCCGCCTGTTAATAAGAGTAATGTCCTCATCAGGTAGCTCAAGTTTCTGCTTTAGATCTGCAACTTCCGCAGCCTGGGCGGTCGCCATTGACATAACAGCCTGTTTTCAAATTAATTATGTTACTTCCTGAGCTTATCTTTTTTATCCTCTGATCGCCTCCCTGCGGAAGCCGACTAGAGTCTCAGGGGCTACTATCTATACACAGGCGCATTTTGCATGTAAAAAGCGGTTAAAGATATTACATTGCATACCTCGAAGCCTCTCAGCAGTCCCGTGAAGGCTTCATTCAATCCGCTTCTCGCGGACAGAATCCTCTCAACTACCGTATCCATTAAGGTACGTTGTTCCTCTGAGATGGACGCACTTTGCAATGTGCCCATCAGAGTATCCGGCACCTCCGGATTCCTGGAGGCTGTTGCGGGAGTACGGACTCCCTTCAAAGGGGTATGCTTACTCGACTCTAGAGTCGTCTTCGGCTGTAAACCGGATAGTTGGGGCCCTCATTGTTGGTCCCCGTGGGGGCTGCCTCCCTGGACCCTTGACGATGGAAGTATCACCCTCGGGCACTGTCTTCATTGCCCCCCCCCCCCGCCGCTGGATAGTCAGGGGAGATCCTCCGGGACGACACATCGGAGTCGTCCTCCCTTAGGGGCGAGGAAGCTGGTGGACGCGTCTCGCTTTCCATCATCTCCGGAGGCAAGTCCCCCGATGAGGAGGACTGTTGAGGTAGATAGCGGGCCGGACTGCAAACATATAGTTTAAATGTTACCCTTGCGACCCGAAAAGAACGGGATATGTCTAGAGCACCCTTGTTCACTTACGATTCGGTGAAGGGCTTGTACTTACAGAGGTACTTTGTGACAACATCGGCTTCCGAACCCGAACCATCTGACAGGGATATCTTCCCTCTCTTGGGTGCCTCCACCTCCAAGTCTTCGGAGGCAGTCCTTTTTCTTCCCGTGGGGAGAAAGGATATAACCTTTTTCTTCCCCTTCGTCTTCAGAAGAAGGAGCTTTAGTCTCCCCGGACGTAGTGCCCAGTATACCTTTAGAGTGGAGGCCACCTTCGGCCTTTTTGCTCTTCTTCTTGTCCTCCTTCGCCGGCACTTGATACGGCGCTGGGGCCAGCATCCTCATCAACACAGGGTCAGCTGAGTCTTCGGGAAGTGGAGCTGAACACCTAATTCGTGAAGGAAATATGCCCTAGAGGCAATAATAAAGTGATTATTTATTTCCTTATATCATGATAAATGTTTATTATTCATGCTAGAATTGTATTAACCGGAAACATAATAGTTGTGTGAATACATAGACAAACAGAGTGTCACTGGTATGCCTCTACTTGACTAGCTCGTTGATCAAAGATGGTTATGTTTCCTAGCCATAGACATGAGTTGTCATTTGACTAACGGGATCACATCATTAGGAGAATGATGTGATTGACTTGACCCATTCCATTAGCTTAGCAATTGATCGTTTAGTATTCTGCTATTGCTTTCTTCATGACTTATACATGTTTTTATGACTATGAGATTATGCAACTCCCGTTTACCGGAGGAACACTTTGTGTGCTACCAAACATCACAACGTAACTGGGTGATTATAAAGGTGCTCTACAGGTGTCTCCAAAGGTACTTGTTGGGTTGGCATATTTCGAGATTAGGATTTGTCACTCCGATTGTCGGAGAGGTATCTCTGGGCCCTCTCGGTAATGCACATCACTATAAGCCTTGCAAGCATTGTGACTAATAAGTTAGTTGCGGGATGATGTATTATGGAACGAGTAAAGAGACTTGCCGGTAACGAGATTGAACTAGGTATTGAGATACCGACGATCGAATCTCGGGCAAGTAACATACCGATGACAAAGGGAACAACGTATGTTGTTATGCGGTTTGAACGATAAAGATCTTCGTAGAATATGTAGGAGCTAATATGAGCATCCAGGTTCTGCTATTGGTTATTGACCGTAGACGTGTCTCGGTCATGTCTACATAGTTCTCAAACCCGTAGGGTCCGCACGCTTAAAGTTAGATGACAATCGGTATTATGAGTTTTGTGTTTTGATGTACCGAAGGTAGTTCGGAGTCCCGGATATGATCACGGATATGACGAGGAGTCTCGAAATGGTCGAGACATAAAGATTGATGTATTGGAAACCTATATTTGGATGTCGGAAGTGTTCCGGGTGAAATCGGGATTTTACCGGAGTACTGGGGGTTACCGGAACCCCCCCCCCCCCCGGGAAAGTATTGGGCCTATTGGGGCTTAGTGGAGAAGAGGAGGGGTGGCTAGGGCTGGCCGCGCCCCCTTCCCCTCTAGTCCGAATTGGACAAGCAGGGGGGGGGGCGGCGCCCCCTTTCCTTCCCCCTCTCTCCTTCCCTTCATTCCCCCCTCCTACTCCAACTAGGAAAAGAGGGAGTCCTCCTCCCGATGGGAGCATGACTCCTCCCTGGCGCGCCCTCCTCCTGGCCGGCCGCCTCCTCCCCTTGCTCCTTTATATACGGGGGCAGGGGGGCACCTCTAGACACACAAGTTGATCTGTTGATCTATTCCAGCCGTGTCCGGTGCCCTCCTCCACCATATTCCACCTCGGTCATATCGTAGCGCCGCTTAGGTGAAGCCCTGCATTGGTAGCAACATCATCACCGTCACCATGCCATCGTGCTGACGGAACTCTCTCGTGGAGCTCTGCTGGATCGGAGTTCGCGGGACGTCATCGAGCTGAACGTGTGCCGAACTCGGAGGTGTCGGACGTTCGGTACTTGGATCGGTTGGATCGTGAAGACGTACGACTACATCAACCGCGTTGTGCTAACACTTCCGCTTTCGGTCTACGATGGTACGTGGACAACACTCTCCCCTCTTGTTGCTATGCATTACCATGATCCTGTGTGTGCGTAGGATTTTTTTTTGAAATTACTACGTTCCCCAACAGTGGCATCAGAGCCAGGTTTTAAGCGTAGATGTTATATGCACGAGTAGAACACAAGTGAGTTGTGGGCGATACAAGTCATACTGCTTACCAGCATGTCATACTTTGGTTCGGCGGTATTGTTGGATGAAGCGGCCCGGACCGACATTACGCGTACGCTTACGCGAGACTGGTTCTACCGACGTGCTTTGCACACAGGTGGCTGGCGGGTGTCAGTTTCTCCAACTTTAGTTGAACCGAGTGTGGCTACGCTCGGTCCTTGAGAAGCTTAAAACATCACTAACTTGACGAACTGTCGTTGTGGTTTTGATGCGTAGGTAAGAACGGTTCTTGCTCAGCCCGTAGCAGCCACGTAAAACTTGCAACAACAAAGTAGAGGACGTCTAACTTGTTTTTTCAGGGCATGTTGTGATGTGATATGGTCAAGGCATGATGCTAAATTTTATTGTATGAGATGATCATGTTTTGTAACCAAGTTATCGGCAACTGGCAGGAGCCATATGGTTGTCGCTTTATTGTATGCAATGCACTCGCCCTGTAATGCTTTACTTTATCACTAAGCGGTAGCGATAGTCGTGGAAGCATAAGTTGGCGAGACGACAACGATGCTACGATGAAGATCAAGGTGTCGCACCGGTGACGATGGTGATCATGACTGTGCTTCGGAGATGCAAATCACAAAGCACAAGATGATGATGGCCATATCATATCACTTATATTGATTGCATGTGATGTTTATCTTTTATGCATCTTATCTTGCTTTGATTGACGGTAGCATTATAAGATGATCTCTCACTAATTTCAAGGTATAAGTGTTCTCCCTGAGTATGCACCGTTGCGAAAGTTCTTCGTGCTGAGACACCACGTGATGATCGGGTGTGATAGGCTCTACGTTCAAATACAATGGGTGCAAAACAGTTGCACACACGGAATACTCAGGTTAAACTTGACGAGCCTAGCATATGCAGATATGGCCTCAGAACACTGAGACCGAAAGGTTGAGCGTGAATCATATAGTAGATATGATCAACATAGTGATGTTCACCATTGAAAACTACTCCATCTCACGTGATGATCGGACATGTTTAGTTGATTTGGATCACGTGATCACTTAGTACCTGATAGTATTTTGCTTGTCTATGTTTATTGTAGATAGATGGCCCGTGTTGTTGTTCCGTTGAATTTTAATGTGTTCCTTGAGAAAGCAAAGTTGAAAGATGATGGTAGCAATTACACGGACTGGGTCCATAACTTGAGGATTATCCTCATTGCTGCATAGAAGAATGACGTCCTGGAAGCACCGCTAGGTGCCAGACCTGCTGCAGGAGCAACACCAGATGTTATGAATGTCTGGCAGAGCAAAGCTGATGACTACTCAATAGTTCAGTGTGCCATGCTTTACGGCTTAGAACCGGGACTTCAACGACGTTCTGAATGTCATGGAGCATATGAGATGTTCCTGGAGTTGAAGTTAATATTTCAAGCAAATGCCCGAATTGAGAGATATGAAGTCTCCAATAAGTTCTACAGCTGCAAGATGGAGGAGAATAGTTCTGTCAGTGAGCATATACTCAGAATGTCTGGGTATAATAATCACTTGATTCAACTGGGAGTTAATCTTCTGGATGATAGCGTCATTGACAAAATTCTTCAATCACTGCCACCAAGCTACAAGAGCTTCGTGATGAACTATAACATGCAAGGGATGAATAAGACGATTCCCGAGCTCCTCGCAATGCTAAAGGCTGCGGAGGTAGAAATCAAAAAGGAGCATCAAGTGTTGATGGTCAACAAGACCACCAGTTTCAAGAAAAAAGGCAAAGGGAAGAAGAAGGGGAACTTCAAGAAGAACAGCAAGCAAGTTGCTACTCAGGAGAAGAAACCCAAGTCTGGACCTAAGCCTGAGACTGAGTGCTTCTACTGCAAACAGACTGGTCACTGGAAGCGGAACTGCCCCAAGTATTTGGCGGATAAGAAGGATGTCAAGGTGAACAAAGGTATATGTGATATACATGTTATTGATGTGTACCTTACTAATGCTCACAGTAGCACCTGGGTATTTGATATTGGTTCTGTTGCTAATATTTGCAACTCGAAACAGGGACTACGGATTAAGCAAAGATTGGCTAAGGACGAGGTGATGATGCGCGTGGGAAATGATTCCAAAGTCGATGTGATCGCGGTCGGCACGCTACCTCTACATCTACCTTCGGGATTAGTTTTAGACCTGAATAATTGTTATTTGGTGCCAGCGTTAAGCATGAACATTATATCTGGATCTTGTTTGATGCGAGACGGTTATTCATTTAAATAAGAGAATAATGGTTGTTCTATTTATATGAGTAATATCTTTTATGGTCATGCACCCTTGAAGAGTGGTCTATTTTTTTTGAATCTCGATAGTAGTGATACACATATTCATAATATTGAAACCAAAAGATGCAGAGTTGATAATGATAGTGCAACTTATTTGTGGAACTGCCGTTTATGTCATATTGGTGTAAAGCGCATGAAGAAACTCCATACTGATGGACTTTTGGAACCACTTGATTATGAATCACTTGGTACTTGCGAACCGTGCCTCATGGGCAAGATGACTAAAACGCCGTTCTCCGGAACTATGGAGCGAGCAACAGATTTGTTGGAAATCATACATACAGATGTATGTGGTCCGATGAATGTTGAGGCTCGCGGCGGGTATCGTTATTTTCTCACCTTCACAGATGATTTAAGCAGATATGGGTATATCTAGTTAATGAAACATAAGTTCGAAACATTTGAAAAGTTCAAAGAATTTTAGAGTGAAGTGGAAAATCATCGTAACAAGAAAATAAAGTTTCTACGATATGATCGTGGAGGAGAATATTTGAGTTATGAGTTTGGTCTACATTTGAAACAATGCGGAATAGTTTCGCAACTCACGCCACCCGGAACACCACAGCGTAATGGTGTGTCCGAACGTCGTAATCGTACTTTACTAGATATGGTGCGATCTATGATGTCTCTTACTTACCGCTATCATTTTGGGGTTATGCTTTATAGACGGCTGCATTCACGTTAAATAGGGCACCATCGAAATCCGTTGAGATGACGCCTTATGAACTGTGGTTTGGCAAGAAACCGAAGTTGTCGTTTCTTAAAGTTTGGGGCTGCGATGCTTATATGAAAAAGCTTCAACCTGATAAGCTCGAACCCAAATCGGAGAAATGTGTCTTCATAGGATACCCAAAGGAAATTGTTGGGTACACCTTCTATCACAGATCTGAAGGCAAGACTTTTGTTGCTAAATTTGCATCCTTTCTAGAGAAGTAGTTTTCGCTCGAAAGAAGTGAGTTGGAGGAAAGTAGAACTTGATGAGGTAACTGTACCTGCTCCCTTATTGGAAAGTAGTTCATCACAGAAACCGGTTCCTGTGACACCTACACCAATTAGTGAGGAAGTTAATGATATTGATCATGAAGCTTCAGATCAAGTTACTACTGAACCTCGTAGGTCAACCAGAGTAAGATCCGCACCAGAGTGGTACGGTAATCTTGTTCTGGAGGTTATGTTACTAGACCATGACGAACCTACGAACTATGAAGAAGCGATGGTAAGCCCAGATTCCGCGAAATGACTTGAGGCCATGAAATCTGAGATGGGATCCATGTATTAGAACAAAGTGTGGACTTTGGTTGACTTGCCCAATGGTCGCCAAGCCATTGCGAATAAATGGATCTTCAAGAAGAAGACTAACGCTGACGGTAATGTTACTGTCTACAAAGCTCGACTTGTTGCAAAAGGTTTTCGACAAGTTCAAGGGATTGACTACGATGAGACTTTCTCACCCGTAGCAATGCTTAAGTCTGTCCGAATCATGTTAGCAATTGCCACATTTTATGATTATGAAATTTGGCAAATGGATGTCAAAACTGCATTCCTGAATGGATTTCTGGAAGAAGAGTTGTATATGATGCAACCGGAAGGTTTTGTCGATCCAAAGGGAGCTAACAAAGTGTGCAAGCTCCAGGGATCCATTTATGGACTGGTGCAAGCCTCTCGGAGTTGGAATAAACATTTCGATAGTATAATCAAAGCATATGGTTTTATACAGACATTTGGAGAAGCCTGTATTTACAAGAAAGTGAGTGGCAGCTCTGTAGCATTTCTAATATTATATGTGGATGACATATTGTTGATTGGAAATGATATAGAATTTCTGGATAGCATAAAAGGATATTTGAATAAGAGTTTTTCAATGAAGGACCTCGGTGAAGCTGCTTATATATTAGGCATCAAGATCTATAGAGATAGATCAAGACGCTTAATTGGACTTTCACAAAGCACATACCTTGACAAAGTTCTGAAGAAGTTCAAAATGGATCAAGCAAAGAAAGGGTTCTTGCCTGTGTTACAAGGTGTGAAGTTGAGTCAGACTCAATGCCCGACCACTACGGAAGATAGAGAGAAAATGAAAGATGTTCCCTATGCTTCAGCCATAGGCTCTATCATGTATGCAATGCTGTGTACCAGACCTGATGTGTGCCTTGCTATAAGTTTAGCTGGGAGGTACAAAGTAATCCAGGAGTGGATCACTGGACAGCGGTCAAGAACATCCTGAAATACCTGAAAAGGACTAAGGATATGTTTCTCGTTTATGGAGGTGACAAAGAGCTAGTTGTAAAAGGTTACGTCGATGCAAGCTTTGACATTGATCCAGACGATCCTAAATCGCAAACCGGATACGTGTTTACATTGAATGGTGGAGCTGTCAGTTGGTGCAGTTCTAAACAAAGCGTTGTGGCGGGATCTACGTGTGAAGCGGAGTACATAGCTGCTTCAAAAGCAGCAAATGAAGGAGTCTGGATGAAGGAGTTCATATCCGATCTAGGTGTCATACCTAGTGCATCGGGTCCAATGAAAATCTTTTGTGACAATATTGGTGCAATTGCCCTGGCAAAGGAATCCAGATTTCACAAGAGAACCAAGCACATCAAGAGATGCTTCAACTCCATCCGGGATCAAGTCCAGGTGGGAGATATAGAAATTTGCAAGATACATACGGATCTGAATGTTGCAGACCCGTTGACTAAGCCTCTTCCACGAGCAAAACATGATCAACACCAAGGCTCCATGGGTGTTAGAATCATTACTATGTAATCTAGATTATTGACTCTAGTGCAAGTGGGAGACTGAAGGAAATATGCCCTAGAGGCAATAATAAAGTTATTATTTATTTCCTTATATCATGATAAATGTTTATTATTCATGCTAGAATTGTATTAACCGGAAACATAATACTTGTGTGAATACATAGACAAACAAAGTGTCGCTAGTATGCCTCTACTTGACTAGCTCGTTGGTCAAAGATGGTTATGTTTCCTAGCCATAGACATGAGTTGTCATTTGATTAACGGGATCACATCATTAGGAGAATGATGTGATTGACTTGACCCATTCCGTTAGCTTAGCAATTGATCATTTAGTATTCTGTTATTGCTTTCTTCATGACTTATACATGTTCCTATGACTATGAGATTATGCAACTCCAGTTTACCGGAGGAACACTTTGTGTGGTACCAAATGTCACAACGTAACTGGGTGATTATAAAGGTGCTCTACAGGTGTCTCCAAAGGTACTTGTTGGGTTGGCGTATTTTGAGATTAGGATTTGTCACTCCGATTGTTGGAGAGGTATCTCTGGGCCCTCTCGGTAATGCACATCACTATAAGCCTTGCAAGCATTGTGACTAATAAGTTAGTTGCGGGATGATGTATTACGAAATGAGGAAAGAGACTTGCCGGTAACGAGATTGAACTCGGTATTGAGATACCGACGATCGAATCTCGGGCAAGTAACATACCAAAGACAAAGGGAACAACGTATGTTGTTATGCGGTTTGACCGATAAAGATCTTAATAGAATATGTAGGAGCCAATATGAGCATCCAGGTTCCGCTATTGGTTATTGACCGGAGACGTGTCTTGGTCATGTCTACATAGTTCTCGAACCCGTAGGGTCCGCATGCTTAAAGTTAGATGACGATCGGTATTATGAGTTTTGTGTTTTGATGTACCGAAGGTAGTTTGGAGTCCCGGATATGATCATGGACATGACGAGGAGTCTCGAAATGGTCGAGACATAAAGATTGATATATTGGAAGCCTATATTTGGATGTCCGAAGTGTTCCGGGTGAAATCGGGATTTTACTGGAGTACCGGGGGTTACCGGAACCCCCCGGGAAAGTATTGGGCCTATTGGGCCTTAGTGGAGAAGAGGAGGGGCGGCTAGGACTGGCCGTGCGCCCCCTCCCCCTCTAGTCCGAATTGGACAAGGAGGGGGGGTGGCGCCCCCTTTCCTTCCCCCTCTCTCCTTCCCTTCCTTCCCCCCTCCTACTGCAACTAGGAAAAGAGGGAGTCCTACTCCCGGTGGGAGTAGGACTCCTCCCTGGCGCGCCCTCCTCCTGGCCGGCCGCCTCCTCCCCTTGCTCCTTTATATACGGGGGCAGGGGCCACCTCTAGACACACAAGTTGATCTGTTGATCTATTCCAGCCGTGTGCGGTGCCCCCCTCCACCATATTCCACCTCGGTCATATCGTAGCGGTGCTTAGGCGAAGCCCTGCGTCGGTAGCAACATCATCACCGTCACCACGCCGTCGTGCTGACGAAACTCTCTCGTGAAGCTCTGCTGGATCGGAGTTCGTGGGGCGTCATCAAGCTGAACGTGTGCGAAACTCGGAGGTGCCGTACGTTCGGTACTTGGATCGGTCGGATCGTGAAGACGTACGACTACATCAACCGCATTGTGCTAACGCTTCCACTTTCGGTCTACGAGGGTACGTGGACAACACTCTCCCCTCTCGTTGCTATGCATCACCATGATCCTATGTGTGCGTAGGATTTTTTTTTGAAATTACTATGTTCCCCAACAATTCGCTCCGCCTTCTTTATCCAGCCCTGGTCAAAGATAGGTTTATCAGTACATCGCTATGGGATAATCAACCAAGTTGCATTCAGAAATTGGGTGCTTACCGAGGTATCCGGATGGTTGCAGTCGAGGCCGATGTCCTCGGTTGTATCTGGCCACTACTTTCGAGTCTTGAAAAATAGTTTCCACATCCCTCTGTGCGTTGTGTCGAAGAATTGCTGAAGGGTCCGCGGTCCTTCCGGATTGAACTCCCACATGCGGAGAGGCCGTCGCTGGCACGGGAGGATCCGGCAGACAAGCATCACCTGGATCACGTTAGTGAGGCCGGTGTCCTTTTCGAGGATGCTCTGGATACGACTTTGCAGCATCTGCACTTCATCAGTTGATCCCCAGTCTAGCCCCTTATTAATCCACGATGCAAGCCGTAATGGAGGGCCAGATAGGAACGCAGGCGTGGCTGCCCATTTGGCCGCAGGGTTCGGTGATATAGAACCACTCCCGCTGCCATAAGTTGTAGGTTTCCGTGAAGGTGCCTTTTGGCCAAATAGTATTGGCGAGCTTTCTCACCATAGCACCGCCGCACTCTGCCTACTCCCCGTTGACTACCTTCGGGTTCACATTGGAAGTCTTGAGCCATAGGCCAAAGTGTGGGAGAATGCGGAGAAAAGCCTCACACATGACGATAAACGCCGAGATGTGAAGAAAGGAGTCCAGAGCTAGGTCGTGAAAATCTAGCCCATAATAAAACATGAGGCCACGAATGAAGGGATGGAGAGCGAACCCTAGCCCGCGGAGGAAGTGAGAGATGAATACAACCCTCTCACCGGATGTTGGTGTAGGGATAACCTGCCCCTTAGCAGGGAGCCTGTGGGGGATTTCCGCAGTCAGGTACCTCGCCTCCCGGAGCTTCGCGATATCCTCCTCGGTGACCCAGGAGGCCACCCACCTACCTTGGGAGCTAGATCCGGACATAGCTAGGAGGCTTGGTAGCAATGAAAGAAATTGAGACCTGGGCGCTGGAGCTTGAGGTTGGAAAGGCTAAGGAAGAGGAAGACGTGGGGGAGAAAGATGGGTCTGTACCCCTTTATAAAAGCAATGAATATCGAACGCCTCCTCACGGGCCTTAAAGCTCGCCTATTCCCAAGGGATCATGCAAATGACACGGTTGGATTACCCACTCCCACATTGATAAGAATCACGTGATAAGGGGGCGCGATCTCTGCTTTGACAAGATGTGCCAATAAAGACCGCATCTCATAACGTGAAGCGGGAGGCTGCAAGACGGTTCGAAATAATCACCAGGCAGGGATGTAATGTCTCGCCACAAAAGTTGTCAGTAGATGGGACTTGTTAAATATCATACCCTGTTGTGGTTGTGTGTGGTGTCTGTTTCGCAGAGCCAGACACGTTCTCTGTGTTCGAGGACTACTTTGAAGTATTCGGAGGAGGAACCCGCCTTGCAATGCCGAAGACAATCTGCGTGCCGGACACATCGTCATTGAAGCCTGGTTCACGGGCTACTGAGGGAGTCCTGGATTAAGGGGTCCTCGGGCGTCCGGGCTATGTGACGTGGGCCGGACTAATGGGCCATGAAGATACAAGACAGAAGACTTCCTCCCGTGTCTGGATGGGACTCTCCTTTGTGTGGAAGGCAAGCTTGGCGTTCAGATATGAAAATTCCTTCCTCTGTAAACCGACTCTGTACAACCCTAGGTCCCTCTGGTGTCTATATAAACCGGAGGGTTTAGTCCGTAGAGGCCATCATAATCATACAGGCTAGACATCTAGGGTTTAGCCATTACGATCTTGAGGTAGATCAACTCTTGTAAAACCCCATATTCATCCAAGATAATCAAGCAGGAAGTAGGGTATTACCTCCATTAAGAGGGCCCGAACTTGGGTAAACATCGTGTCCCTGTCTCCTGTTACCTTCGATCCTTAGACACACAGTTCGGGAAGCCCTACCCGAGATCTGCCGGTTTTGACACCGACACCTAGTACCGGCAAGAAGGCTAAGGCCGAAGCTCCCGGCAAGGAAGTTGTTGCGTGCACTGATTGTCGGGAGGCTGCGGCTACCGAGAAGGCTGGGAAAGGTGATGGGCCGTACTCCAAGATTCATCGGACCAAGGGCCACGATCTCCAGGAGTGTCATCAGGTTGAACAACTCATCAAAGAAGTAGAGGGATGAGTATGAGAAGCGTGATAAGGAAAAAGGTCAGGATGGCGCTGCCGGGAAGGGCCGAGGCGGTGAAGCAAATCGCCCTGGCAAGGCTCCTCGGAACCAAGGAAAACCCGCCAGGGGCCGTGAGAAGGAAGATTGCAATGGTGAAAGTGATGGAGGGGATGAAGAGGAAACCAGTGAGCAGGAATTCTAGAAGGCCACTGACACCCTGTGCATTGACGGGGGTGCATCTCTGCACTCCTCTCACCGCCAACTTAAACAGTGGGCGCGTGAAGTTAATGCCGTGGAGCCAGCGGCAGATTCTCGGAAGACGCTCAAATGGTCATGCACGCCCATCATCTTTGATGAAGAGGACCACCCTAACCACACCACCTCGGCAGGGTGCTTGCCGTTGTTGGTCTCACCAACAATCCGCAACCTCAAAGTCATAAAGATGTTGGTTGACGGCGGGGCCAGGTTGAATCTGGTTTCCCCAAAGGTCATCCGCAAACTTAAGATAGCAGAGGAAGAGCTCAAGGTCACATGCACGTTTCAAGGGATCAACCCCGGAAGGAGTCGTCCTAAGGGAAAGATCCTGTTGCCAGTGACATTCGGGGGAGAGTTGAATTACCGGACTGAGAAGGTTGTGTTTGATGTGGTCGACCTCCCCCTGCCGTACAACGGAATCCTTGGACGCCCAGCTCTGGCCAAATTCATGGCAGCATCCCGCTGTGCCTACAATACCATGAAGATGCTAGGGCCGGTGGGCATCATTTCCATTCCGTCAGATGAGAAGGACACAATCATTTGCATGGATAAGATGTACCGGGACGCAGTCGCAGCAGAGACCGTTGAAGCCGCAATTCCCACCAAGGAAAGCAGGGGAAAGAAGAAGGCTAGCAAGGACGCCAGCAAGGAATTCGGGAAGCGTACCTCCTCGGAGTATGCTGCGCCTATTGATGAATTGCCGGAGAGTTCCAATAGCAAGAGGTCCAAGGCTGCTGCACCCCATGTGAAAAAGGTCCCGGCTGGGCTGGCTGGCGCTGATGGTACTTTTACTATCAGTGCCACCCTCGATGAGAAATAGGAAAGCATGCTTGTTGCCTTCCTATGGGCGAATATCGATGTGTTTGCCTGGCAACCATCTGATATCCCTGGTGTTCCCAGGAAGGTAATCGAGCACCACCTTGCTATCTGCCCACATGGCCGGCCCGTCAAGCAGAAGGTCCGAAAGCAAGCCTTGGAGCGGCAGCACTTCATTGCCGAGGAAATCAAGAAACTTGAGGCGGCTGGTTTGGTCAGAGGAGTACTACATCCAACATGGTTAGCAAACCCAATGGTCGTGCGCAAGGCTAATGTGAAATGGACGCTTTCCATAGATTTCATGGATCTGAACAAGGCATGCCTGAAGGACCCATTCCCCTTGCCGCGCATCAACCAGATTGTGGATTCCACTTCCAGGTGTGATTTGCTCTCCTTTATGGATGCATACTCTGGATACCACCAAATCTTTATGTCCAAGGAAGACGAAGAAAATACCTCATTCATCACCCCATGTGGCACATACGGCTTCGTGCGAATGCCTTTCGGGTTGAAGAGCGCCGGCTCCACTTTTGCAAGGGCAGTCTAGATTGGTTTTGAATCACAGTTGCACATGAACATTGAAGCTTATATGGATGATATTGTGGTCAATGCCAAGGACAGATCAACCCTCATCCAGGACTTAGAAGAGATGTTTGCTAATCTGCGCAAGATCAACTTGGAGCTGAACCTGAAGAAGTGTGTGTTTGGCGTTCCCTCCGGCAAGCTACTTCGCTTCTCTGTGTCCCATCGTGGGATAGAGTCCAACCCCGATAAGATCAAGTCTATCGAGTAGATTCAGGCACCTAAGACAGTTAAGGATGTGAGGCGTCTGATAGGGTGCATTGCCGCACTTAGCAGGTTCATCTCCAAGTCTGCCGAGCACGCCTTGCCATTCTTCAAATTTTTTGAAGAAGGCAGGACCCGTGAAGTGGACTCCAGAAGCAGACGCAACAGTGCAAGATTTGAAGACCTACTTGTCTTCTGTGCCCACTTTGGTTGCTCCCAAACCACAAGAGCCATTGCTGCTATACCCGGCGGCAACTAATCAAGTGGTTAGTGCAGCACTAGTGGCGCAGCGGGAAGTGGAGGAAGCAGTAACCTCAGCCAGTGTCCCTTCCGGGGGAGAGAGTGAGCACAACCAGGCAAGGCCAGACATGGATCAAGATAGAGAAGAGCACGACAGCGGAGACAACCCCAAGGACGCAGCAAGGAAGAAAGTGACGCAACGCCCAGTATACTTTTTTTGTTTGGGAACTGTGGGGCAAACCCCCCATAGCATGGCAAAACTTTATTGATAGAAAAAGAGAAACAATTACAACAAGCTGATTACGAGAGGTAACCCAAAAAAGAAACTAATCTAAAAAGAAAAGAGATGCCTTACAACACTAATCCTTAAGGGGGGAGGTATGAAATCCACTTGAGGAGGTCATCCTTGTAGGCAGATTTTATCCTATACCTCAAAAGAGTAATATCATGCCTAAAGGCACCTCTCCACATATTGAAGCTGGCCCTCTCATTTCTGAAAACTTTGGCATTTCTAATGATCCAGGTATTCCAACAGGCAGTGAACACCACTTCAGTAAAAAAGGCTTATCAAAATTTCTCCTAGCATGTATGACCAAATCAGTCATTGAGTCTCCAGAAGCCCATTCAATCTACAGATAATTCCAAACTCTTACACTGAAGTTGCAGTTGAAGAAAAGATGATCCCTAGTTTCTCGAGCCTGCAAGGGGCAGAGTCTACAATGAAATCCATCCTCCAAGTGCCAATGCCTTCTTTCCACCATACCCTTTGTATTCAGTCTGTCCATAATAAGCATCTAGGCAAAAGCCTTAATCTTCATAGAACAAGAAGATTTCCAAATCCAACATGTCAAAGGATTAAAAGATTCAGACACAAAAGTGTGAGAGTAAAATATCTTGGGCATGTACTGCTTCGAGGAGGCTTGCCAAAACCACACATCTTTAGTGCCAGTTGTTCTGTTGTGAGACCCCATCAGAGATTGAATCAAACTCAATTCCTTAAAAGCTTGAGCAGACAGGGGAAGGTGGAAATGCTGAACGATGTCCTGAGAGTTAAAGATCTCTGTTGGATCACGGGTTCCGGCAAAACCCTTAAGGTTCGAACTCTGGGGTGCGCGCGAAGTTCTTTCCCTCCTACCGATCCGCGTCCTAACTAGCTAAGATCTCAAGAACGAGCTCGACGAACTCACAATCACAAAATACACGAGATTTATACTAGTTCGGGCCACCGTTGTGGTGTAATACCCTACTCTAGTGTGGTGGTGGTGGATTGCCTCTTGGGCTGATGATGAACAGTACAAGGGGAAGAATAGCCTCCTGAGGTTGAGGTGTTCTTGTGCTCAGTGAGCTTGTGGGTGCGAGGATGGAAGATGGAATCGATGGATCCCATCCCCCTACTATGGTGGCTAGTTCTACTTATATAGGTCGTGGTCTTCTTCCCAAATCTTGAGTGGGAAGGGATCCCACAACGGCCAGATTTGAAGGGGAACATCTAGTACAGCTTATCCTGACAAAAGTGGTCTTCACCTGCAAAGGCTCTGGTGGTGACGCCGCCTTGGGCTCCATGGTGACCTCCGTCTTGCCGTCCTGCTGGTCTTGGTCTCGTTGCACCGATATGGAAACCTTTGCTTGATGTCTCGGTACTCCGCGCCTGCGCTTGCTCCCTTAGCACCAAAGGGGAAACAAGGACACTGCGCGGGCTGGCGCCCACCTGGCCTCGGTCGTCATGGCTCACGTCATGAGAACCTCGTGAGGTTTGCCTTGCCATGATCTCTCTGCTCCTCACGAGCCAACCTGGCGAGGCCGCTCCTGAGGAGGTCTTGTGCCGTCCGCCTCGCGAGGCTTGGCCCCTCGCGAGGGTCTTGTATGCCTTGTTGATGAAGATGGGCCATACAGGCCTGCTAGCACAGCCACGCCGTGGGCCGCAGGCAGGCAAGTCAGGGGACCCCCGTTCCCAGAACGCCGACAGTAGCCCCCGGGCCCAAGGCGCGCTCGGGCATGGCTTCGAGGTGAAGCCGAAGGTCAAGCACGGAGCGCCGCGGGCCCCAAAAGCTTGCGGCCTTGGTTGACGTGTGGCGATTGATTGGATGTGGGCTGAAGGAGTCCTGGACTAAGGGGTCCTCGTGCGTCCGGCCTGTTATCCTTGTGCCGGACTGATGGGCTGGGAAGACATGAAGACCGAAGACTATACCCGTGTATGGATTGGACACTCCTTGGCGTGGAGGGCAAGCTTGGAGACCAACTATGAAGATTCCTTCCTATGTAACCGACTCTATGTAACCCTAGATCCCTCCGGTGTCTATATAAACTGGAGGGCGTAGTCTGGATAGGACACATTCATTACCATAGTCATACGGGCTAGACTTCTAGGGTTTAGCCATTACGATCCCGTGGTAGATCAACTCTTGTAATACTCATATTCATAAAGATCAATCAAGCAGGAAGTAGGGTATTACCTCCATAGAGAGGGCCCGAACCTGGGTAAACATCGTGTCCCCCGTCTCCTGTTACCATCGATCCTAGACGCACAGTTCAGGACCCCCTACCCAAGATCCGCCGGTTTTGACACCGACATGGGCGTCTTCGCTTCCCCACGCTGCCTCGGCAACTGCCCGACGTGACAAGTCCCTGCGACATGCAAGGGAAACCATCATTACTTGTGATCGTGGGAGGCGCTGGTTGGCCTTCTTCCGCTATAAATGGGGAGGGGGCGGAGCCCCCGCCGCCCATCTCTCCTCAGCTCGCTTGCTTCTTCCTTCTTGCTCCATCACCAGTAACCATTCCCATGGCGCCAATCCGAAGGTTCTCCACCGAGGAGAAAGGAAAGGAACCCCGCGACGAGCCGGGGCTGCTTCCGCCGAATAAGAGGTCGGTTCACCGCCGCGACGCAGCGGTGGTGCAGGTGGTGACGAGGCCTTGGTGCGAGCGGCCTCCTCCTGGATATCCGCTGCCCCTGTACGCCCAAGCTAGGGGCTCAGGAGGAAGGAACGATGGGCATCGATGCACGCACCGCGGCCAAGTTCGACGTGCCGTGGTGACGCACGCCGTCGCTCCTGGAGTCCATGCGGCGGACTCTTCGCACGAGCTCGTGCTGTGGGCGGCCATGCCCCCAAGCTCTTGGATCCGCTTCCCGCGGTTCTTCTCCAACGTGATGCCACCGAGGGGACCCCTCGAGCACTGGTTGCAGCATGCTGACTGCGACGCTCCGGCGACCGGAGCAGAGGTTGAAGCGGTCGCCCCCGGCAAGATCTTCATGACCCGCGGCTAGGGCGAGGTCGCGCAGGTTTGCCGTGCGGAGGGCGCCCTCGTGATCCTCTTCAAGTATGACGGCGCTTCCACGCTGTTCTTCAAGGTCTTCGATGCAAAGGGCCACCGCTTGGAGTGTTGCCCTAGAGGGGAGCGCCAGGATGACGCGCGCTCCGCTCGCGGCTACTCCAGCAGCAGCGACTCTTGGGAGTCTAGCAGTTCTCCCAAGCTCTATGAGACTCCGGAGACGAGCGACGACAGCTACGTGCCCCTGAGCTCCCGCCGCGCCCGGAGCAGGGCTGCGGGGTCCAGCCGCCGCTGATCTGGATGGGGCTGGCGCCGGCCTCCCGCGGCCCACTGTTGATGATGGCGTCCGCCACAGAGGCGTGTAGGTAGGATTCTCCTAGGTTCTCGTCTTTTGTTCCCTGCGAGGAATCAAGAAGTACCCCGTGGGGGCGTGTAAAGGGTCTGTGATGTATTTTTTGATATTATCCTTGTTATAAAAATTTGCGAACGCATATCCTGTTCAGGCTCGGTCTCCCCTTTCCAACCTCGCAACGGCTTGTTGCTCTACGCTGACAGGTTCCGGTCCCCAGGCAGGCTGCAGCCGTCGCTGGTATGCCAGGTCGCGTGCCGTGGTCAAGCGGCCCGAAGTCCAGTAAGAGCCCCTGAGGCGCGATGCTAAGGAGGTCCCCTTTAGTGCTCAAGCAGCCATGGTAAGGCAAGAAAGGGAGGCGACGTGGCTGCAACAGGGCTGCGGCGAGCGTGACCCTCAGGCTCCAACAATCAGCCAATCTGGGCGCGAGACTTATCTTGGCGGTTTTGGGTCGATTTCTTGCGATGCGCCGTGTTAATGCGTAGCTAGGCCAGGCCCATACAAGCCTCCCCCTTTCCCACGCTCTCCTTCGTGCTCTACGTCCTCAGGTCCCGGCCCTCGAGTGAGCTCAGCCGCCGCTGGTATGCCAGGTCGCGTGCCGTGGTCAAGGCCAGGGGATGAGGGCTGGAGAGCCAGTAAGAGCTCCTGAGATGCGATGCTCAGGAGCCCCCCTTTTAACGCGCAAGCGGATCGCATGGCAAAAAGGGAGCTCGCAGTGCCGCCTGCTATCATCCTCATGAGATTCCTGCAAGCCAGCACAAGGAAGAACACAGTTTTGCCATTATGGTTGCCAGCCTGTCGCTGGTTGCTCCGCGAGGAAATGGAGGCACTGAGGGCCTGGTGAGGTGACGTGCGCGGGGCGTGCCGCGAGCCAGAGATCGACCACTCAGGTTTGTCGACGTGGCAGGGACGGACCCATGCATCAGCGCCGTGCCGGCGTGAGTAGCTCCCGTGATGGGTGGCGATCAAGCAGGTAATAGCCATAGATAGGTTAAGCATGAAAGCATACTGGCTTAGGTAAATGCAGGGAAGATGGATGCCACCGGGTCAGGCCCGAGCGTCTTGGGGATGATGCAGCCCGAGGGGCGCCCCCAACAAGGTAAGCTAAAGACATAAAAAGGGATACATGCCATAGGGACGGACCCACGTGGCCTGGGAATAATGCAGCCCGAGGGGCGCTCCTAGCTAAATAAACTTGGAAAATGTCACCTGGTTCTATTGATGAGCGAGAGTTGGGGCAGCTGAAAGTATGCGGTGAAGCGGTCGCTCCTCATGAGCCACCGGGATCCTGAGCCTCGGGAGGCTCTGGGGGTCCAGGCGGTTCCTTGAGGACCGTCTCCATCTTTGTCAGGACGGCGCGGTGCCTGGCCTCCTGAGTCGCCAGGGTGCGCCACAAGTTGCGCTGGTAGACGAACGACACGCTCGGCAAGCCAAAAGGCATGCGAACGTAGCTGTGCGGTGGGCCCTCGCAGCGGCCCACGCGCGAAGGCCAGAAGAGCTCCTGAGATGGGATACGTCCATTTTGCATCATGCTTTTATATCGATATTTATTGCATTATGGGCTGTTATTACCCATTATGTTACAATACTTATGCCTATTCTCTCTTATTTTACAAGGTTTACATAAGGAGGGAGAATGCCCGCAGCTGGAATTCTGGGCTGGAAAAGGAGCAAATATTAGAGACCTATTCTGCACAACTCCAAAAGTCCTGAAACTCCACGAAAGTTATTTTTGGAAATAATAAAAAATACCGAGCGGAAGAAATACGTCAGGGGGCCACCACCTGCCCACGAGGGAGGGGGCGCGCCCTACCCCCAGAGCACGCCCCCTGCCTCGTGGGCCCCCTGTTGGCTCTCCGGTGGCCATCTTCTGCTATATGAAGTCTTTTGTCCAGGAAAAAAATCATAAGCAACCTTTCGGGACGAGACTCCGCCGCCACGAGGCGGAACCTTGGCGGAACCAATCTAGGGCTCCGGCAGAGCTGTTCTGCCGGGGACACTTCCCTCCGGGAGGGGGAAATCATCGCCATCGTCATCACCAACGCTCCTCTCATCGGGAGAGGGCAATCTCCATCAACATCTTCACCAACAGCATCTCCTCTCAAAACCCTAGTTCATCTCTTGTATCCAATTCTTGTCTCCAAGTCCGGGATTGGTACTAGTAGGTTGCTAGTAGTGTTGATTACTCCTTGTAGTTGATGCTAGTTGGTTTATTTGGTGGAAGATCATATGTTCAGATCCTATATGCATATTAATACCCCTCTGATTATGAACATGAATATGCTTTGTGAGTAGTTACGTTTGTTCCTGAGGACATGGGAGAAGTCTTGCTATTAGTAGTCATGTGAATTTGGTATTCGTTCGATATTTTGATGAGATGTATGTTGTCTATCCTCTAGTGGTGTTATGTGAATGTCGACTACATAACACTTCACCATTATTTGGGCCTAGAGGAAGGCATTGGGAAGAAATAAGTAGATGATGGGTTGCTAGAGTGACAGAAGCTTAAACCCTAGTTTATGCGTTGCTTCGTAAGGGGCTGATTTGGATTCATATGTTTCACGCTATGGTTAGGTTTACCTTAATACGTTTGTTGTAGTTGCGGATGCTTTCAATAGAGGTTAATCATAAGTGGGATGCTTGTTCAAGTAAGAACAGCACCCAAGCACCGGTCCACCCACATACCAAATTATCAAAGTACCAAACGCGAATCATATGAACGTGACGAAAACTAGCTTGACGATAATTCCCATGTGTCCTCGGGAGCGCTTTTCTCTATATAAGAGTTTGTCCGGGCTTGTCCTTTGCTACAAAAAGGATTGGGCCACCTTGCTGCACTTTATTACTTTTGTTACTTGTTGCTCGTTACAAATTATCCTATCACAAAACTATCTGTTACCACTTATTTCAGTACTTGCAGAGAATACCTTGTTGAAAACCGCTTATCATTTCCTTTTGCTCCTCGTTGGGTTCGACACTCTTACTTATCGAAAGGACTACGATAGATACCCTATACTTGTGGATCATCAAGACTCTTTTCTGGCGCCGTTGCCGGGGAGTGAAGCGCCTTTGGTAAGGAAAAATTTATATAGTGTGCTGAAATTTACTGTCACTTGTTACTATGGAAAGTAATCCTCTGAGGGGCTTGTTCGGGGTATCTTCACCTCGACCAGTAGAGCAAAGAGTTGCTCATCAACCTACTGAAAATGAAAATGTCCCTTTTGAAGTTCCTTCGGGTATGTTAGAAAAACTGCTAGCTAATCCTTTTGCAGGAGATGGAACAAAGCATCTAGATGAGCACCTAATCTATGTGGATGAAGTTTGTGGATTATTTCAGCTTGCAGGTATACCCGGTGATGTTATCTTTGAAGGGAGATGCATCGACATTGTATAGACTATGTGATGTTACGGGATCATGGAACTACAAAAGATTGAAATTGGAATTTCATCAGAAATTTTATCCTATGCATCTTGTTCATCGTGATCGCAATTATATATATAATTTTTGGCCTCACGAAGGAGAAAGCATCGCTCAAGCTTGGGGGAGGCTTAAATCAATGTTATATTCATGCCCCAATCATGAGCTCCCAAGAGAAATAATTATTCAAAGTTTTTATGCTCGGCTTTCCGATAACAATCGCACCATGCTCGATACTTCTTGTGCCGGCTCTTTTATGATGAAGACTATTGAATTCAAATGGAATTTATTGGATAGAATTAAACGCAACTCTAAAGATTGGGATCTCGGCGAAGGTAAGGAGTCAGGTATGACACCTAAGTTTGATTGTGTTAAATCTTTTATGGATACCGATGTTTTCCGTAAATTTAGCACTAAATATGGACTTGACTCTGAGATAGTAGCTTCTTTGTGTGAATCTTTTACTACTTATGTTGATCTCCCCAAGGAAAGTGGGTTAAATATCATCCTCCCATAGAAGTAAAAGTAGCTGCACCTATTAAAGTTGAAGAAAAGACTATCACTTATAATGATCCTATTGTTCCTACTTCTTATGTTGAGAAACCACCTTTCCCTGTTAGGATAAAGGATCATGCTAAAGCATCAACTGTGGTTCGTAATAGCAAAATTAGAACTTATACACCTCCTGAGCAGATTAAAGTTGAACCTAATATTGCTATTGTTAAAGATCTCTTGGCTGATAATATTGATGGGCATGTTATTTATTTCTGCGGTGAAACTGCTAGAATTGCCAAACCTTGTGCTAAAGATAAACATAGACCTGTGGTAGGCATGCCTGTTATTTCTGTTAAAATGGGAGATTATTGTTATCACGGCTTATGTGATATGGGTGCTAGTGCTAGTGCTATACCTCATGACTTATACAAAGAAATTATGCATGAAATTGCACCTGCTGAGATAGAAGGTATTGATGTTACCATCAAACTTGCTAATAGAGATACAATATCACCCATTGGAATTGTTGGAGATGTTGAAGTCTTGTGTGGGAAAACTAAATATCCTGCTGATTTTCTTGTTCTTGGTTCCCCACAAGATAGCTTTTGTCCCATTATATTTGGTAGACCCTTCTTGAACACAGTTAATGCTAGGATAGACTGCGAAAAGAGTGTTGTTACTATTGGCTTGGGTGATATATCTCATGAGTTTAATTTCTCTAAATTTAGTAGACAACACCGTGAAGAGGAATTACCTAGTAAGGATGAAATTATTGGTCTTGCTTCTATTGCCGTACCTCCTAGTGATCCTTTAGAACAATATTTGCTAGACCATGAAAATGATATGTTTATGAATGAAAGAAGGGAAATGGATGAAGTATTCTTTAAACAGGAACCTATCCTGAAACACAATTTGCCTGTTGAAATCCCAGGGGATCCTCCTCCACCCAAGGGTGATCCCGTGTTTGAGCTTAAACCGTCGCCTGATACTCTTAAATATGCTTATATTGATGAGAAAAAGATATATCCTGTTATTATTAGTGCTAGCCTTTCAGAACATGAAGAAGAGAGATTATTGAAAACTCTCCGGAAGCACCGTGCTGCTATTGGATATACTCTTGATAATCTTAAGGGCATTAGTCCCATTCTATGTCAACATAAAATAAATTTGGAAGAAGATGCCAAACCAGTTCGTGATCATCAACGACGGCTGAATCCTAAGATGAAAGAAGTGGTAAGAAAGGAAATACTAAAGCTCCTTGAGGTAGGTATAATTTATCCCGTTGCTGATAGTCAGTGAGTAAGTCATGTCCATTGTGTCCCTAAGAAGGGAGGTATTACTGTCGTTCCTAATGATAAAGATGAACTGATTCCGCAAAGAATTATTACAGGTTATAGGATGGTAATTGATTTCCGCAAATTAAATAAAGCTACTAAAAAGGATCATTACCCCTTACCTTTTATCGATCAAATGCTAGAAAGATTATCTAAACATACACATTTTTGCTTTCTAGATGGTTATTCTGGTTTCTCTCGAATAGCTGTGTCAGCCAATGATCAATCAAAGACTACTTTTACTTACCCTTTTGGTACTTTTGCTTATAGACGTATGCCTTTTGGTTTATGTAATGCACCTGCTACCTTTCAAAGATGCATGATGGCTATATTCTCTGACTTTTGTGAAAAGATTTGCGAGGTTTTCATGGATGACTTTTCCGTCTATGGATCCTCTTTTGATGATTGCTTGAGCAACCTTGATTGAGTTTTGCAGAGATGTGAAGAAACTAATCTCGTCTTGAATTGGGAAAAGTGCCACTTTATGGTTATTAAAGGTATTGTCTTGGGGCATAAAGTTTCTGAAAGAGGTATTGAAGTTGATAAAGCCAAGGTTGATGCTATTGAAAAGATGCCATGTCCCAAGGACATCAAAGGTATAAGAAGTTTCGTTGGTCATGCCGGTTTTTATAGGAGGTTCATTAAGGACTTCTCAAAAATTTCTCGGCCTCTGACTAATTTATTTCAAAAATATATACCATTTGTCTTTGATGATGATTGTGTAGAAGCATTTGAAATACTTAAGAAAGCGTTGATCTCTGCACCTATTGTTCAGCCACCTGATTGGAATTTACCCTTTGAAATTATGTGTGATGCTAGTGATTATGCTGTAGGTGCTGTTCTAGGGCAAAGAGTTGATAAGAAATTAAATGTTATTCAATATGCTAGTAAAACTCTAGACAATGCTCAGAGAAATTATGCTACTACTGAAAAAGAATTTTTAGCAGTCGTATTTGCTTGTGATAAGTTCAGACCTTATATTGTTGATTCTAAAGTAACTATTCACACGGATCATGCTGCTATTAAATATCTTATGGAAAAGAAAGATGCTAAACCTAGACTTATTAGATGGGTTCTCTTGCTACAAGAATTTGATTTGCATATTGTTGATAGAAAGGGAGCTGAGAACCCCGTTGCAGACAACTTGTCTAGGTTAGAAAATGTTCTTGATGACCCACTACCTATTGATGATAGCTTTCCTGATGAGCAATTAAATGTCATAAATGCTTCTCGTACTACTCCGTGGTATGCTGATTATGCTAATTATATTGTTGCTAAATTTATACCACCTAGCTTCACATACCAGCAAAAGAAAAAGTTTTTCTATGATTTGAGACATTACTTTTGGGATGACCCACATCTTTATAAAGGAGTAGATGGTGTTATTAGACATTGTGTACCTGAGCATGAACAGGAACAGATCCTACGCAAGTGTCACTCCGAGGCTTATGGAGGACACCACGCTGGAGATAGAACTGCACATAAGGTATTGCAATCCGGTTTTTATTGGCCTACTCTCTTCAAGGATGCCCGTAAGTTTGTCTTATCTTGTGATGAATGTCAAAGAATTGGTAATATTAGTAGACATCAAGAAATGCCTATGAATTATTCACTTGTTATTGAACCATTTGATGTTTGGGGCTTTGATTATATGGGACCTTTTCCTACCTCTAATGGATATACACATATCTTAGTTGCTGTTGATTACGTTACTAAGTGGGTAGAAGCTATTCCAACTAGTAGTGCTGATCGTAACACTTCTATTAAGATGCTTAAAGAAGTTATTTTTCCGAGGTTTGGAGTCCCTAGATATTTAATGATTGATGGTGGTTCACATTTTATTCATGGTGCTTTCCGTAAAATGCTTGCTAAGTATGATGTTAATCATAGAATTGCATCTCCTTATCACCCACAGTCTAGTGGTCAAGTAGAATTGAGTAATAAAGAGCTCAAATTAATTTTACAAAAGACTGTCAATAGGTCTAGAAAGAATTGGTCCAAGAAACTTGATGATGCATTGTGGGCCTATAGAACTGCATATAAAAATCCTATGGGTATGTCTCCGTATAAAATGGTTTATGGAAAATCATGTCACTTACCTCTCGAACTAGAACATAAGGCTTATTGGGCTATTAAAGAGCTCAACTATGATTTCAGACTTGCCGGTGAGAAGAGGTTATTTGATATTAGCTCACTTGATGAATGGAGAACCCAAGCTTATGAAAATGCCAAGTTGTTTAAAGATAAAGTTAAAAGGTGGCATGACAAAAGGATACAAAAGCGTGAGTTTAATGTAGGTGATTATGTATTGCTATACAACTCTCGTTTAAGATTTTTTGCAGGAAAACTTCTCTCTAAATGGGAAGGCCCTTACGTTATCGAGGAGGTCTATCGTTCCGGTGCCATAAAAATCAACAACTTTGAAGGCACAAATCCGAAGGTGGTGAACGGTCAAAGAATCAAACATTATATCTCAGGTAATCCCATAAATGTTGAAACCAATGTTATTGAAACCGTAACCCCGAAGGAATACATAAGGGACACTTTCCAGAATGTTTCAGTCTCCGAAAAGGAATAGGTATGTGGTACGGTAAGTAAACCGACTCCAAAACAGTTTTTAAGGCAATATTTCTCCGTTTTGGAATATTTAGAAAAATAGAAAAATAAGAGGCAGTCCGGGAAGGACACGAGGCCTCCATGAGGGTGGAGGGCGCGCCCTACCCTACTGGGCGCGCCCCCCTACCTCGTGGGCACCTCGTGTGCTCTCCGGACTCCGTTTTCTTGCACGATACGTATTTTGGTCGGTAAAAATTCATTATATAATCTCCCGAAGGTTTTGACCACCGTATCACGCAATTATCCTCTGTTCTTGTTTCAAGCTGTCCTGCTGAAGATTAGAGCAACATGTCGTCCTAGGATTCGGAGAAAGCTATGTGGATGATTACCTTGCAGATCCTAAGGTCTATAGAGATGTGGAGCATTGTGGTTGGACTACGGAGGAAGAAGAGGAATATGAACCCAAGAGGAAGGAGGAGACGAGCTCAAATGAAGATGAAGCCCCATTACCTCAACTTGGGGACATGCATGTGGAGTTCAAAAAGTCAAGCCTCCCTGATAGAGCAAAGAAACCTAAGATCGAGTTTATCCCTTTTCGTCTCTTGCAGGAAAACAAGCAGGAACTATGCAAAAAGATATTAATCCTGGAGCAGGAGATTGATGACTTAAGGGATCAAAATTCTGTCCTCAAGCGCAAATTAAGGAAGAAGCCTACGCCATCAACAACACCGCCACCTTCTTCACCAACAAAGAAGGAGATATAATCACATGGGTATGGGCACTCCCCTTGGTAATTGCCAAGCTTGGGGGAGGTGCCCCGGTATCGTATCACCTTCACACTCCTATCTTTACCATTTTTCTTAGTTCAATCCTATTAGTAGTATCTTGATCTAGTAGAATAAAGTTTATGGCATGATCTAGTTTTGTGTTTTGCTTTATGATCTCTCTATGTAATCGAGTCTGTGAGCTATATATATAATAAAGATTAGTGTTGAGTCAAGGGCTTGATTATTTTGCCATGATCTTGAGTGAATAATAGAAAAGAGAAAAGAATAAAAAGAAACAAAGAGATCATATTGATCTTATTGAGAGTAATGACTTCACATAGAAAGAGTATGATGATTAAAAATTGTTGGGAGTTGGTAAACATAGCTTTGGTCATCGTTGCAATTAATAGGAAGTAATAAAGAAAGAGAGGTTTCACATATAAATATACTATCATGGACATCTTTTATGATTGGGAGCACTCATTAAAATATGACATGCTAAAGAGTTGATGTTGGACAAGGAAGACAACGTAATGGGTTATGTTTTCTTATATCTGAGATAAAGTATATTGTCATGGATCATCCAACATGTTGAGCTTGCTTTCCCCCTCATGCTAGCCAAATTCTTTGCACCAAGTAGAGATACTACTTGTGCTTCCAAAAACCCTTAAACCAGTTTTGCCATGAGAGTCCACCATATCTACCTATGGATTGAGTAAGATCCTTCAAGTAAGTTGTCATTGGTGCAAGCAATAAAAAATTCTCTCTAAATATGTATGATTGATTGGTTTGGAGGAAATAAGCTTTATACGATCTTGTGATGTGGAAGAAATAAAAGCGACGGACTGCATAATAAAGGTTCATATCACAAGTGGCAATATAAAGTGACGTCCTTTCGCATTAAGATTTTGTGCATCCAACCCTGAAAGCGCATGGCAACCTCTGCTTCCCTCTGCGAAGGGCCTATCTGTTACTATCATCTTCTATCCTATACAAGAGTCATGGTGATCTTCACCTTTCCTTTTTACATTTTATCCTTTGGCAAGCACAGGGTGTTGGAAAGATCCTGATAGATATATCTAATTGGATGTAAGTCAGCATGAGTTATTATTGTTGACATTACCCTTGAGGTAAAAGGTTGGGAGGCGAAACTATAAGCCCCTATCTTTCTCCATGTCCGATTAAAACTCCATAACCACAAGTATTGCGGGAGTGTTAGCAATTATGAAAGACTAAATGATAGTTGAGTATGTGGACTTGCTAGAAAGCTCTGACATAGACTCTTTCTGATGTTATGATAAATTGCAATTGCTTCAATGACTGAGATTATAGTTTGTTAGTTCTCAATAAAGTTTCTGATTAATACTTTTGCATTGTGAATAGATTATTACTTGAGCATAAGAAATCATATGACAATATCCATATATGTTGCTGTTATGAGAATAATCATGATGCATTCATGTCCGTATTTTATTTTATCGTCACCTCTACCTCTAAACATGTGGGCATATTTATCGTTATCGGTTTCGCTTGAGGACAAGCGAGGTCTAAGCTTGGGGGAGTTGATACGTCCATTTTGCATCATGCTTTTATATCGATATTTATTGCATTATGGGCTGTTATTACACATTATGTCATAATACTTATGCCTATTCTCTCTTATTTTACAAGGTTTACATAAGGAGGGAGAATGCCCGCAGCTGGAATTCTGGGCTGAAAAAGGAGCAAATATTAGAGACCTTTTCTGCACAACTCCAAAAGTCCTGAAACTCCACGAAAGTTATTTTTGGAAATAATAAAAAATACCGAGCGGAAGAAATACGTCAGGGGGCCACCACCTGCCCACGAGGGTGGGGGCGCGCCCTACCCCCCAGGGCACGCCCCCCTGCCTCGTGGGCCCCCTGTTGGCTCTCCGGTGGCCATCTTCTGCTATATGAAGTCTTTCGTCCAGGAAAAAAATCATAAGCAACCTTTGGGGACGAGATTCCGCCGCCACGAGGCGGAACCTAGGCGGAACCTTGGCGGAACCAATCTAGGGCTCCGGCAGAGCTGTTCTGCCGGGGACACTTCCCTCCGGGAGGGGGCAATCATCGCCATCGTCATCACCAACGATCCTCTCATCGGGAGAGGGAAATCTCCATCAACATCTTCACCAGCACCATCTCCTCTCAAAACCCTAGTTCATCTCTTGTATCCAATTCTTGTCTCCAAGTCCGGGATTGGTTCTAGTATGTTGCTAGTAGTGTTGATTACTCCTTGTAGTTGATGCTAGTTGGTTTATTTGGTGGAAGATCATATGTTCAGATCCTATATGCATATTAATACCCCTCTGATTATGAACATGAATATACTTTGTGAGTAGTTACGTTTGTTCCTGAGGACATGGGAGAAGTCTTGCTATTAGTAGTCATGTGAATTTGGTATTCGTTCGATATTTTGATGAGATGTATGTTGTCTATCCTCTAGTGGTGTTATGTGAACGTCAACTACATAACACCTCACCATTATTTGGGCCTAGAGGAAGGCATTGGGAAGTAATAAGTAGATGATGGGTTGCTAGAGTGACAGAAGCTTAAACCCTAGTTTATGCGTTGCTTCGTAAGGGGCTGATTTGGATCCATATGTTTCATGCTATGGTTAGGTTTACCTTAATACTTTTGTTGTAGTTGGGGATGCTGGCAATAGAGGTTAATCATAAGTGGGATGCTTGTTCAAGTAAGAACAGCACCCAAGCACCGGTCCACCCACATATCAAATTATCAAAGTACCGAATGCGAATCATATGAACGTGATGAAAACTAGCTCGACGATAATTCCCATGTGTCCTCGGGAGCGCTTTTCTCTATATAAGAGTTTGTCCGGGCTTGTCCTTTGCTACAAAAAGGATTGGGCCACCTTGCTGCACTTTATTTACTTTTGTTAGTTGTTGCTCATTACAAATTATCCTATCACAAAACTATCTGTTACCACTTATTTCAGTACTTGCAGAGAATACCTTGCTGAAAACCGCTTATCATTTCCTTCTGCTCCTCGTTGGGTTCGACACTCTTACTTATCGAAAGGAATACGATAGATCCCCTATACTTGTGGGTCATCAAGACTCTTTTCTGGCGTTGTTGCCGGGGAGTGAAGCGCCTTTGGTAGGTGGAATTTGGTAAGGAAAAATTTATATAGTGTGCTGAAATTTACTGTCACTTGTTACTATGGAAAGTAATCCTCTGAGGGGCTTGTTCGGGGTATCTTCACCTCGACCAGTAGAGCAAAGAGTTGCTCCTCAACCTACTGAAAATGAAAATGTCCCCTCTGAAGTTCCTTTGGGTATGTTAGAAAAACTGCTAGCTAATCCTTTTGCAGGAGATGGAACAAAGCATTCAGATGAGCACCTAATCTATGTGGATGAAGTTTGTGGATTATTTCAGCTTGCAGGTATACCCGGTGATGTTATTAAGAAGAAGGTCTTCCCTTTATCTTTGAAGGGAGATGCATCGACATGGTATAGGCTATGTGATGATACGGGATCATGGAACTACAAACGATTGAAATTGGAATTTCATCAGAAATTTTATCCTATGCATCTTGTTCATCGTGATCGCAATTATATATATAATTTTTGGCCTCGCGAAGGAGAAAGCATCGCTCAAGCTTGGGTGAGGCTTAAATCAATGTTATATTCATGCCCCAATCATGAGCTCCCAAGAGAAATAATTATTCAAAGTTTTTATGCTCGGCTTTCTGATAACAATCACACCATGCTCGATACTTCTTGTGCCGGCTCTTTTATGATGAAGACTATTGAATTCAAATGGAATTTATTGGATAGAATTAAACACAACTCTGAAGATTGGGATCTCGGCGAAGGTAAGGAGTCAGGTATGACACCTAAGTTTGATTGTGTTAAATCTTTTATGGATACCGATGTTTTCCGTAAATTTAGCACTAAATATGGACTTGACTCTGAGATAGTAGCTTCTTTGTGTGAATCTTTTACTACTTATGTTGATCTCCCCAAGGAAAGTGGGTTAAATATCATCCTCCCATAGAAGTAAAAGTAGCTGCACCTATTAAAGTTGAAGAAAAGACTATCACTTATAATGATCCTATTGTTCCTACTTCTTATGTTGAGAAACCACCTTTCCCTGTTAGGATAAAGGATCATGCTAAAGCATCAACTGTGGTTCGTAATAGCAATATTAGAACTTATACACCTCCTGAGCAGATTAAAGTTGAACCTAATATTGCTATTGTTAAAGATCTCTTGCCTGATAATATTGATGGGCATGTTATTTATTTGTGCGGTGAAACTGCTAGAATTGCCAAACCTCTTGCTAAAGATAAACATAGACCTATGGTAGGCATGCCTGTTATTTCTGTTAAAATAGGAGATCATTGTTATCATGGCTTATGTGATATGGGTGCTAGTGCTAGTGCTATACCTCATGACTTATACAAAGAAATTATGCATGAAATTGCACCTGCTGAGATAGAAGGTATTGATGTTACCATCAAACTTGCTAATAGAGATACAATATCACCCATTGGAATTGTTAGAGATGTTGAAGTCTTGTGTGGGAAAACTAAATATCCTACTGATTTTCTTGTTCTTGGTTCCCCACAAGATAGCTTTTGTCCCATTATATTTGGTAGACCCTTCTTGAACACAGTTAATGCTAGGATAGACTGCGAAAAGAGTGTTGTTACTATTGGCTTGGGTGATATATCTCATGAGTTTAATTTCTCTAAATTTAGTAGACAACACCGTGAAGAGGAATTACCTAGTAAGGATGAAATTATTGGTCTTGCTTCTATTGCCGTACCTCCTAGTGATCCTTTAGAACAATATTTGCTAGACCATGAAAATGATATGTTTATGAATGAAAGAAGGGAAATAGATGAAGTATTCTTTAAACAAGAACCTATCCTGAAACACAATTTGCCTGTTGAAATCCTAGGGGATCCTCCTCCACCCAAGGGTGATCCCGTGTTTGAGCTTAAACCGTCGCCTGATACTCTTAAATATACTTATATTGATGAGAAAAAGATATATCCTGTTATTATTAGTGCTAACCTTTCAGCGCATGAAGAAGAGAGATTATTGAAAACTCTGAGGAAGCACCGTGCTGCTATTGGATATACTCTTGATGATCTTAAGGGCATTAGTCCCACTCTATGTCAACATAAAATAAATTTGGAAGAAGATGTCAAACCAGTTCGTGATCATCAACGACGGCTGAATCCTAAGATGAAAGAAGTGGTAAGAAAGGAAATACTAAAGCTCCTTGAGGTAGGTATAATTTATCCCGTTGCTGATAGTCAGTGGGTAAGTCCTGTCCATTGTGTCCCTAAGAAGGGAGGTATTACTGTCGTTCCTAATGATAAAGATGAATTGATTCCGCAAAGTATTATTACATGTTATAGGATGGTAATTGATTTCCGCAAATTAAATAAAGCTACTAAAAAGGATCATTACCCCTTACCTTTTATCGATCAAATGCTAGAAAGATTATCTAAACATACACAATTTTGCTTTCTAGATGGTTATTCTGGTTTCTCTCGAATACCTGTGTCAGCCAATGATCAATCAAAGACTACTTTTACTTACCCTTTTGGTACTTTTGCTTATAGACGTATGCCTTTTGGTTTATGTAATGCACCTGCTACCTTTCAAAGACGCATGATGGCTATATTCTCTGACTTTTGTGAAAAGATTTGTGTGGTTTTCATGGACGACTTTTCCGTCTATGGATCCTCTTTTGATGATTGCTTGAGCAACCTTGATCGAGTTTTGCAGAGATGTGAAGAAACTAATCTTGTCTTGAATTGGGAAAAGTGCCACTTTATGGTTAATGAAGATATTGTCTTGGGGCATAAAGTTTCTGAAAGAGGTATTGAAGTTGATAAAGCCAAGGTTGATGCTATTGAAAAGATGCCATGTCCCAAGGACATCAAAGGTATAAGAAGTTTCGTTGGTCATGCCGGTTTTTATAGGAGGTTCATTAAGGACTTCTCAAAATATTCTCGGCCTCTGACTAATTTATTACAAAAATATATACCATTTGTCTTTGATGATGATTGTGTAGAAGCATTTGAAATACTTAAGAAAGCGTTGATCTCTGCACCTATTGTTCAGCCACCTGATTGGAATTTACCCTTTGAAATTATGTGTGATGCTAGTGATTATGCTGTAGGTGCTGTTCTAGGGCCAAGAGTTGATAAGAAATTAAATGTTATTCAATATGCTAGTAAAACTCTAGACAATGCTCAGAGAAATTATGCTACTACTGAAAAAGAATTTTTAGCAGTCGTATTTGCTTGTGATAAGTTCAGACCTTATATTGTTGATTCTAAAGTAACTATTCACACGGATCATGCTGCTATTAAATATCTTATGGAAAAGAAAGATGCTAAACCTAGACTTATTAGATGGGTTCTCTTGCTACAAGAATTTGATTTGCATATTGTTGATAGAAAGGGAGCTGAGAACCCCGTTGCAGACAACTTGTCTAGGTTAGAAAATGTTCTTGATGACCCACTACCTATTGATGATAGCTTTCCTGATGAGCAATTAAATGTCATAAATGCTTCTCGTACTACTCCGTGGTATGCTGATTATGCTAATTATATTGTTGCTAAATTTATACCACCTAGCTTCACATACCAGCAAAAGAAAAAGTTTTTCTATGATTTGAGACATTACTTTTGGGATGACCCACATCTTTATAAAGGAGTAGATGGTGTTATTAGACATTGTGTACCTGAGCATGAACAGGAACAGATCCTACGCAAGTGTCACTCCGAGGCTTATGGAGGACACCACGCTGGAGATAGAACTGCACATAAGGTATTGCAATCCGGTTTTTATTGGCCTACTCTCTTCAAGGATGCCCGTAAGTTTGTCTTATCTTGTGATGAATGTCAAAGAATTGGTAATATTAGTAGACATCAAGAAATGCCTATGAATTATTCACTTGTTATTGAACCATTTGATGTTTGGGGCTTTGATTATATGGGACCTTTTCCTACCTCTAATGGATATACACATATCTTAGTTGCTGTTGATTACGTTACTAAGTGGGTAGAAGCTATTCCAACTAGTAGTGCTGATCGTAACACTTCTATTAAGATGCTTAAAGAAGTTATTTTTCCGAGGTTTGGAGTCCCTAGATATTTAATGACTGATGGTGGTTCACATTTTATTCATGGTGCTTTCCGTAAAATGCTTGCTAAGTATGATGTTAATCATAGAATTGCATCTCCTTATCACCCACAGTCTAGTGGTCAAGTAGAATTGAGTAATAGAGAGCTCAAATTAATTTTGCAAAAGACTGTCAATAGGTCTAGAAAGAATTGGTCCAAGAAACTTGATGATGCATTATGGGCCTATAGAACTGCATATAAAAATCCTATGGGTATGTCTCCGTATAAAATGGTTTATGGAAAATCATGTCACTTACCTCTCGAACTAGAACATAAGGCTTATTGGGCTATTAAAGAGCTCAACTATGATTTCAGACTTGCCGGTGAGAAGAGGTTATTTGATATTAGCTCACTTGATGATTGATTGGTGTGGAGGAAATAAGCTTTATACGATCTTGTGATGTGGAAGAAATAAAAGTGACGGACTGCATAATAAAGGTTCATATCACAAGTGGCAATATAAAGTGACGTCCTTTCGCATTAAGATTTTGTGCATCCAACCCTGAAAGCGCATGGCAACCTCTGCTTCCCTCTGCGAAGGGCCTATCTGTTACTATCATCTTCTATCCTATACAAGAGTCATGGTGATCTTCACCTTTCCTTTTTACATTTTATCCTTTGGCAAGCATAGGGTGTTGGAAAGATCCTGATAGATATATCTAATTGGATGTAAGTCAGCATGAGTTATTATTGTTGACATTACCCTTGAGGTAAAAGGTTGGGAAGCGAAACTATAAGCCCCTATCTTTCTCTATGTCCGATTAAAACTCCATAACCACAAGTATTGCGGGAGTGTTAGCAATTATGAAAGACTAAATGATAGTTGAGTATGTGGACTTGCTAGAAAGCTCTGACATAGACTCTTTCTGATGTTATGATAAATTGCAATTGCTTCAATGACTGAGATTATAGTTTGTTAGTTCTCAATAAAGTTTCTGATTCATACTTTTGCATTGTGAATAGATTATTACTTGAGCATAAGAAATCATATGACAATATCCATATATGTTGCTGTTATGAGAATAATCATGATGCCCTCATGTCCGTATTTTATTTTATCGACACCTCTACCTCTAAACATGTGGGCATATTTATCGTTATCGGCTTTCGCTTGAGGACAAGCGAGGTCTAAGCTTGGGGGAGTTGATACGTCCATTTTGCATCATGCTTTTATATCGATATTTATTGCATTATGGGCTGTTATTACACATTATGTCATAATACTTATGCCTATTCTCTCTTATTTTACAAGGTTTACATAAGGAGGGAGAATGTCGGCAGCTGGAATTCTGGGCTGGAAAAGGAGCAAATATTAGAGACCTTTTCTGCACAACTCCAAAAGTCCTGAAACTCCACGAAAGTTATTTTTGGAAATAATAAAAAATACCGAGCGAAAGAAATACGTCAGGGGGCCACCACCTGCCCACGAGGGTGGGGGCGCGCCCTACCCCCCCAGGGCACGCCCCCCTGCCTCGTGGGCCCCCTGTTGGCTCTCCGGTGGCCATCTTCTGCTATATGAAGTCTTTCGTCCAGGAAAAAAATCATAAGCAACCTTTCGGGACGAGACTCCGCCGCCACGAGGCGGAACCTAGGCGGAACCTTGGCGGAACCAATCTAGGGTTCCGGCAGAGCTGTTCTATCGGGGACACTTCCCTCCGGGAGTGGGCAATCATCGCCATCGTCATCACCAACGATCCTCTCATCGAGAGAGGGAAATCTCCATCAACATCTTCACCAGCACCATCTCCTCTCAAAACCCTAGTTCATCTCTTGTATCCAATTCTTGTCTCCAAGTCCGGGATTGGTACTAGTAGGTTGCTAGTAGTGTTGATTACTCCTTGTAGTTGATGCTAGTTGGTTTATTTGGTGGAAGATCATATGTTCAGATCCTATATGCATATTAATACCCCTCTGATTATGAACATGAATATACTTTGTGAGTAGTTACGTTTGTTCCTGAGGACATGGGAGAAGTCTTGCTATTAGTAGTCATGTGAATTTGGTATTCGTTCGATATTTTGATGAGATGTATGTTGTCTATCCTCTAGTGGTGTTATGTGAACGTCGACTACATAACACCTCACCATTATTTGGGCCTAGAGGAAGGCATTGGGAAGTAATAAGTAGATGATGGGTTGCTAGAGTGACAGAAGCTTAAACCCTAGTTTATGCGTTGCTTCGTAAGGGGCTGATTTGGATCCATATGTTTCATGCTATGGTTAGGTTTACCTTAATACTTTTGTTGTAGTTGGGGATGCTGGCAATAGAGGTTAATCATAAGTGGGATGCTTGTTCAAGTAAGAACAGCACCCAAGCACCGGTCCACCCACATATCAAATTATCAAAGTACCGAACGCGAATCATATGAACGTGATGAAAACTAGCTTGACGATAATTCCCATGTGTCCTCGGGAGCGCTTTTCTCTATATAAGAGTTTGTCCGGGCTTGTCCTTTGCTACAAAAACGATTGAGCCACCTTGCTGCACTTTATTTATTATTGTTACTTGTTGCTCATTACAAATTATCCTATCACAAAACTATCTGTTACCACTTATTTCAGTACTTGTAAAGAATACCTTGCTGAAAACCGCTTATCATTTCCTTCTGCTCCTCGTTGGGTTCGACACTCTTACTTATCGAAAGGAATACGGTAGATCCCCTATACTTGTGGGTCATCAAGATGCGGCCCTGTTGAGCCCTGGGACGTCGATGCAGACGCGCAGCCCGGCATCCTCGCCTGGATGGGGAGCTGCGCCTCGTGAGCGGCGGTCGCCGCGCGTGGCCCTTGCGTCTTGCAGTTCCTGAGTGGTCTTGGTGATGAACTCCTGAGTGGTGGGCGCTCCTCGCCCTGTGTTCTCCTGAGGGAGACGTGCCGCGAAGCACGCCTCCAAGTGGTGCCCAAGCGCCGCCCTCGTGATGTTGGCAAAGTCTGAGGCCCTCCAGAAGAGAGCCCCCGAGCCCTGCCCGAGGAGGGCGCTGGGCGCGCCTTCCTATGCGATGGAGGGAGGCACCCCTGGCGCGGGCGCTGATCCTGATGAGGTTCCGGTTGCGACACCACCCTCCTGAGGTCCGGCACGGCGCAGCTGCTTTTTCTTATTAGGGATGGCCTCAGGAGGGCACTCGCCCTTGCTGTCGGGGTCGTCGATTGCTGCGGCTTGGAAGGCACGCTCGAGGGAGCACACCGCATCTCTTTCCTCGCACGGGACCGTGATGATTCCGCCGCTTCCTGGCGTCTTGAGGACATTGTAGCCGTGATGGGTCACCGCCATGAACTTGGCCAGGGCTGGATACCCGAGGATAGCGTTGTAGGGCAGACGGATGTGCGCGACGTCGAAGTCGATGAGCTCGGTGCGGTAGTTCTTGCGTTCTCCAAAGGTGACAGGGAGGCGGACCTGCCCTATCGGTGTGGTGGAACCGTCGGTTACTCCTGAGAAAGGCTTGGTAGGCTGAAGCTGGTCATATGGCACTTGGAGGTTGTCGAACGTGTCGACGGACAGGACGTTGAGCCCTGCGCCGCCGTCGATGAGGGTCTTGGTAACTTGCACGTTGCTGATGACTGGTGAACAAAGCATTGGGAGGGCGCTAGCGGTAGCCGCACACTTGAGCTGATCTGCCGAATTGAACGTGATGGGGGCATTGGGACCATCTGAGCGGGCGCGTGGCCTCGAGCTTGGGGAGGATTGCATTCACTTCACGAGCAAACTGTTTGAAGATACGCTGCGAGGCTGGGGCTTGGGCACCGCCCAAGATGCAAGCGATAGCATGCGACTCCTAGAAGCCCCCAGCCCCTCGCCCTGATGGTGGTCGTCATTCCTTCTTGGTGGTGGCGGCAGCGGAGGGAGGCCAGCGTTGCCCTGGGGACGATACTCCCGAGGCTGGTCCCTCCAGGCGCCCTCGCGAGGCTGATCCTGCCAGCGGTCCTCACGAGGCCGGTCGCGCCACTCTTGGCGCGGGCCATGGTCGTCCCAGCGTCCGCCACCATGTCCTCCTCCTCGGCCATAGCCCCAGCCGTTGCGCTCGGGGCGTTGCCCGAAGCGTCCTTCTTGAATGGCTCTGAGTTCTTGACAGTCGCTGGTGTTGTGGGTATGCAGGTTGTGGAAGGCGCAGAACGGTCGGCTGCTCTTGGGTGACTCGGGCTGGTCTCTGCCGTGCTTGGTGTCTGGTTCTTCTGCGAGCACGGCTGCTCCCTTGCGCTTCACGTCCTTGGCCTTGGCTTTCTTCTCCCCCGTGTCCGTAGCTGGGAGCTCGAGGAGGGAGAGGCGCCCCTCCTCAGCTCTTGCGCACTTGGTCGCCAGGTTGAACAGCTCCAGAGAAGTGCACATCTCCTCATGGATAGCGAGCTCCTCCTTCATCTTGACGTCGCGGACGCCATCAGAGAACGCGGAGATGATGGCCCCGTCCGTCACCTTGGGGATCTGGAGGCGAACGTTGTTGAAGCGTTGGATGTACTTCTGGAGGGTCTCTCCTGGTTGTTGCCTGACGCGGCGCAGGTCACCCGCGGCCGGGGGGCGGTCGCGAGTGCCCTGGAAGTTGGTGACGAAGCGGTTGCGCATCTCGTCCCAGGAGGAGATCGAGCCCGGTGGCAGGTTCAGGAGCCAAGAGCGGGCACCATCCTTGAGAGTCTTGGGAAACCAATTCGCCATGACCTTCTCGTCGTCGTTAGCCGCCTCGATGCTCAGCTCGTAGAGCTGCAAGAACTCCGCGGGGTCGGGGGTACCGTCGTAGCATGGAGGCAGATCCGTCTTGAACTTGCCCGGCCAGGCGACGCTACCCAGCTCGGGGGTGAAGGTGCGGCAGCCGGCTGTGGTCACCGGGGCCCGTCTTGGAGGTGGAGCTTGGTCTTGATGGGGTCCGCGCGCTGCCACCGCTGGTGGCGCGCGGTCTTGCCGAGGCGGCACGAGGAAGGAGCAGCTTCTCGTGGGTGTGGGACTTCTTGGCAGCTTCTCTCTTCCTGTGCGGGCGCCGGACGCGGTGGGTCACGCTGCGGGGCCGCACGCCTTGGTGCCAGGGCGCCGTCTTGGGGCAGAGGCCGCGGAGGTGCTCCGTGAGCTACGTCGCCCGTAGCTGGCGGCGGGCAAGGCAGTGAGAGGGGACGGCGCAGGGGAGCCCCCTGCGGCGCGGACAAGCTCGGCGATGCGGTCGAGCCAGTCCTCGTAGAGGTCATTGACCGGGCGGTAGCGCAGGGGCTCGTGCGCCATGAGGAGCGCGGCCCGCAGGTCTATGGGAGCGCGACGAGCGTGGGACGACGAACCGGCCAGGGTCAGTGACGGAGTGGCGGTGCGGCCGTCTCGCCGCATCGAGGGGTGTAGCAAAGATGCTTGCTGCTCGTTCCCCGCCGTGCCGGTGGCGGTGTTGGCGGCAGGCGACGGAGAAGGATGAGGTGGCCCACCGACGGGAGCCGTCTGAGTGACGCGGGTGGCAAGGGCAGCCCGATGCTCAGCACAAGCACGGCAAGCGTCCGCCATGGAGACGACGGAGCGACGGAGCGCAGATCGACGGAAGGGAGGCTACGACACACCCCTACCTGGCGCGCCAAATGTTGGATCACGGGTTCCGGCAAAACCCTTAAGGTTCGAACTCTGGGGTGCGCGCGAAGTTCTTTCCCTCCTACCGATCCGCGTCCTAACTAGCTAAGATCTCAAGAACAAGCTCGACGAACTCACAATCACAAAATACACGAGATTTATACTAGTTCGGGCCACCGTTGTGGTGTAATACCCTACACCAGTGTGGTGGTGGTGGATTGCCTCTTGGGCTGATGATGAACAGTACAAGGGGAAGAACAGCCTCCTGAGGTTGAGGTGTTCTTGTGCTCAGTGAGCTTGTGGGTGAGAGGATGGAAGATGGAATCGATGGATCCCATCCCCCTACTGTGGTGGCTAGTTCTACTTATATAGGCCCTGGTCCTCTTCCCAAATCTTGAGCGGGAAGGGATCCCACAACGGCCAGATTTGAAGGGTAACATCTAGTACAACTTATCCTGACAAAAGTGGTCTTCGCCTGCAAAGGCTCTGGTGGTGATGCCGCCTTGGGCTCCATGGTGACCTCGGTCTTGTCGTCCTACTGGTCTTGGTCTCGTTGCACCGATATGGAAACCTTTGCTTGATGCCTCGGTACTCCACGCCTGCACTTGCTCCCTTAGCACCAAAGGGGAACAAGGACACTGCGCAGGCTGGCGCCCGCTAGGCCTCGGTCATCATGGCTCTCGTCACGAGAACCTCGTGAGGTTTGCGTTGCCTTGATCTCTCTGCTCCTCACGAGCCAACCTGGCGAGGCCGCTCCTGAGGAGGTCTTGCGCCGTCCGCCTCGGGAGGCTTGGCCCCTCGCGAGAGTCTTGGATGCCTTGTTGATGAAGATGGGCCGTACAGGCCTGCTAGCACAGCCATGTCGTTCCCAGAACACCGAATATCTCCTTGACTAAAATCCATGGATGCTTAGCATATGAGAATAGGCTAGGAAATCTTGTCTGCAGAGAGGAAACCTCATGACCAAGATTCTAGTTGTCAGACCAGAAGAGTGCAGTGTCACCCTCATTAATCTGAACCCATGAGCAATCTCTGAAGCTCTGCATGACCTTGCAAATGTCTCTCCACCAAAAGGAGACACAATCAGTTGTTCCTTGAGGCACCCTTTCATAATAATATGAGTCCCAAATTAGAGACACCCAAGGAAGATCTTTCCTATTGAGGAATTTACCAGCATGCTTGAGAAGGAGGGCCACATTCTGCACCCCCATGTTGAGAATACCAAGTCCTCCTTTGTTCTTTGGCTTGCAAATAAGCTCCCAAGCAGCAAGTGAAGGGGCTAGCTCACCTCTATGTTTCCTCCAAATACATTGCCTCTGAATTCTCTCCAAGTGCTTGAGGATTCCAGCAGGGATAGCCAAACTACACGGGAAGAAAATAGGCGTGGATGACAGAGCAGAGTTCAAAAATTGCAACCTTTCCCCTTGGTTGAGGAATGAAGAACTGGTAGTCATTCTCCTTTCCATGCAATCAACAAGTGGCATGAAATCTACCATTTTGGGCTTGTGGTTCCAACTGGCAATCCAAGATAAGTAAAGGGCATTTTCACTATTTGGCAACCAAAAGCAGTAGCTAGATCATTCATTAGAGCAGAATCAACATTTATGGGGATGATAAAAGATTTATGGTAATTAACATCAAGTCCAGTGGACTGGGAGAACACTTGAAGCATGTCTTTCAAAGCAAGAAGCTGAGCCCTATCAGCAGGCAAGATGATCAAGGTATCATCTGCATACTGGATCACTGGGTAATCCCGATCATGACAAGGGATAGGTAGCTGTAGTACTCCTCTTCTAAACATGTCATTAATAACTGTTTGTAGAAGATCAGCAGCTATAACAAATAAAAGAGGAGAAACTGGGTCACCCTGCCTGACTCCCTTTTTGCAAACAAATTTCCTCCCAGGGACACCATTGAGAATGATTGATGAAGTACCAGTGGCCAAAAGCTGCTTCATCCAAAGAATCCATTTGTCATTGAAACCTTTGTGCTTTAAAATTTGCATTATTGCTTCATGCTCCAGGGAACCAAAGGCCTTCTCAAAGTCAAGTTTGAGAATTACAATTGGCCTCTTAGACTCATGGCACTGGTGCAGGTACTCAAAAGTCCAGCCTATACAATCCTGAATTGTTCTGCTTTTAATGAAACCATATTGGTTCTTGTGAATACACTGCAAAATCACCTCTTGGAACCTGTTTGCTGCCATTTTAGAGAGAAACTTTAGATCCATTCCAGTAAGAGAAATAGGCCTATAATCTTCCACTTCTTCAGGTGTGAGTTTTTTGGGCACCAGGGTGATGTATGACCCATTTATATTCTCCAAAACAGCAGAGCCCTCATAGAAAGCCTGAGCTAGCTCATAGAAATCCTGAGAGATTATATGCCAGCACTTTTTGAAGAACAAGCCATTGAACCCATCTGGGCCTGGAGCTTTATCCACAGGCATGTGCTTAACCACATTATCCATCTCTTCCTTTCCAAAGGGCTTGGTGAGAATGTCAAGACCTTCCATAGGGGAAATAAGAGAAGAGAGATCAAATCCCATCATAATGCCTCTAGAGGTACCCATTCTGTTTTTAAAACAATTCCAAATGATGCCTTCCATATGAGAATGGTCAGATACCACAGTACCATCAGATAATTTAAGACTAGCAATGGAGTTCCTCCTGTGCCTCTCGGTGGCCATGGCATGGAAGAACTTTGTATTTTCCCCTCCCACCTTAATATATCTAATAGTGCACCTTTTTTCCAATAAAGAAATTGCAAATGCAACAGTTTTTCTAGGTGTACCTTGACAATTCTTCTGAAGTTGTGTTCCTGTCTATACAGAGGCCTCCACTCCTCCAATTCATGCAAAAGGAGAATCACATGATTACATTTACTAATCAGAAGCTTCAATTTAGAAACATTCATTTGCCACCTCTTGAGTCACATCCTCAAAGATTTAAATTTATACGCAATCCTAGAAGTTATGTGACCCTTCCTAGAAGGTTTTTTCCAAGACAATTCAACACAATCCATGAAGCCCTCTAATTCCATCCAATAGTTCTCAAACCTAAAGAGATTTGACTTTGGGATGGTTGTTTTAATACAGACCACACAGGTGATGTCTACTACGCAACCTTCTTCTTGTAGACGTTGTTGGGTCTCCAAGTACAGAGGTTTGTAGGACAGTAGCAAATTTCCCTCATGTGGATGACCTAAGGTTTATCAATCCGTGGGAGGCGTAGGATGAAGATGGTCTCTCTCAAACAACCCTGCAACCAAATAACAAAGAGTCTCTTGGGTCCCCAACACACCCAATACAATGGTAAATTGTATAGGTGCACTAGTTCGGCGAAGAGATGGTGATACAAGTGCAATATGGATGGTAGATATAGGTTTTTGTAATCTGAAAATATAAAAACAGCAAGGTAGCAAGTGGTAAAAGTGAGCGTAAACGGTATTGCAATGCTAGGAAACAAGGCCTAGGGTTCATACTTTCACTAGTGCAAGTTGTCTCAACAATAATAACATAATTGGATCATATAACTATCCCTCAACATGCAACAAAGAGTCACTCCAAAGTCACTAATAGCGGAAAACAAACAAAGAGTCACTCCAAAACCACCTCAAAGTAATTCTTTCGGATCGATCTATTCAAGAGTTCATACTAGAATAACACCTTAAGATACAAATCAACCAAAACCCTAATGTCACCTAGATACTCCAATGTCACCTCGAGTATCCGTGGGCATGATTATACGATATGTATCACACAATCTAAGATTCATCTATTCAACCAACACAAAGAACTTCAAAGAGTGCCCCAAAGTTTCTACCGGAGAGTCAAGACGAAAACGTGTGCCAACCCCTATGCATAGGTTCATGGGCGGAACCCGCAAGTTGATCACCAAAACATACATCAAGTGGATCACGTGATATCCCATTGTCACCACAGATACGCACGGCAAGACATACATCAAGTGTTCTCAAATCCGTAAAGGCTCAATACAATAAGATAACTTCAAAGGGAAAACTCAATCCATTACAAGAGAGTAGAGGGGGAGAAACATCATAAGATCCAACTATAATAGCAAAGCTCACGATACATCAATATCGTATCATCTCAAGAACACGAGAGAGAGAGAGAGATCAAACACATAGCTACTGGTACATACCCTCAGCCCTGAGGGTGAAGTACTCCCTCCTCGTCATGGAGAGCGCCGGGATGATGAAGATGGCCACCGGTGAGGGTTCCCCCCTCCGGCAAGGTGCCGGAACAGGGTCCCGATTGGTTTTTGGTGGCTACAGAGGCTTGCGGCGGTGGAACTCCCGATCTATTCTGTTCCCCGATGGTTTCAGGGTATATTGGTATATATAGGAGGAAGAAATACGTCAGGGGAGCCACGAGGGGCCCACGAGGGTGGAGGGCGCGCCCCCTGCATCGTGCCCTCCTTGTTGATTCCCTGACGTGCACTCCAAGTACCTTGGATTGCTTCCGTTCCAAAAATAACTTTTTCGAAGGTTTCATTCCGTCTGGACTCCGTTTGATATTCCTTTTCTGCGAAACACTGAAACAAGGGAAAAAACAGAAACTGGCACTGGGCTCTGGGTTAATAGGTTAGTCCCAAAAGTAATATAAAAGTGCATAGTAAAGCCCATAAAACATCCAAGATGGATAATATAATAGCATGAATACTTCATAAATTATAGATACGTTGGAGACGTATCAGCATCCCCAAGCTTAATTCCTGCTCGTCCTCGAGTAGGTAAATGATAAAAGAAATAATTTATGAAGTGTGAATGCTAGCAGGTGCATAAGTTTGATCAATGAGAACTTCAATCACCTTTTCTAGCATCATTATATGTCATAACAGTAGCTCAACTCATAGAACTTTGCATGATCAAGTAACAAACTATTCACATGTTAAAGTATAGATCATAAACTTTCTTGAAAACTAACAAACCGTGTTATTAGTCATCAAACAATTACAATTCATCTTATTTTCAGGAAGAGTCTATGTCAGAGCTTTGATTTAGAAAACTCCACATACTCAACTATCATTTAGTCTTCCATGATTGCTACCACTCAAAGCATATTTTTAGAACAAATTGTATTCATCGAACACAGAGAAAGATAGGGGCTTAATATTTCGCCTCCCAACCTTTTACCTCAAGGGTAATGTCAATAGTAATAATTCATGATCAAATATATTTGAATGGCCATATATGCTTAGATCTTTCCATCATATGATGCTTGCCAACTAAAGAGTAGGTTGGAATGAGAAGGAATACTACTGACTCTTGCATAAAAGTAAAAGATAGGCCCTTCGCAGAGGGAAGCAGGGATTTGCAGAGGTGCCAGAGCTCGAAGCAAAAACAGAGATGAAAATAATTTTGAGAGGTATGCTTTCATTGTCAACACAACGACCAAGAGTTCCCAATATCTTCCATACTAGATACATCATAGGCGGTTCCCACGCAGAAAGGTAAATATTTTACTCCCCCTCAACCAACGATCACACTCCACGGCTTGTTCGAAACAACAGGTGCCGTCCAACTTTCAACAAACCTGGGGGAGTTTTGTTTAAATTATTTGCGAATTTGTTTTTGATCTTTTGATCGTGGGACTGGGCATCCCAGTTACCAGCCATTTTTCTCGTGAATGATGAGCGGAGTCCACTCATCGTGAGAATAACCCACCTTGCATGGAAGATACTGCTAACCCCTAGTCGCTACATGAGCGATTCGGGCATACAAAACAGATTATTATTTGAAGGTTTAGAGTTTGGCACATGCAAATTTACTTGGAACGGCAGGTAAATACCGCATATAGGTAGATATGGTGGACACTCATGGAAGGAACTTGGTTCAAGGATTTTGGATGCACAAGCAGTATTCCTGCTTAGTACAGATATTTTGGCTAGCAAAGGATTCTAAATAGCAAGCACCGAATGTTAGAGGATCCATAACAATATAACTTCTATACAAATATACCCAAGCATAACTCATTATGTTGTCTTCCTTGTCCAACTTCAACTAATTTGCTCAGGTTTGAAAATAATTAATGGGGCTCACAATCATAGAAGATGTCCAAGATAATATTATATGTGAAATCTCTCTTCCTTCAATATTCTTTCATGAATTGTTCAAGTGACCAATACAACGTTTGCTCACCTTCAATAAATTTACCACCTCTACTTCTTATATGTAAAGTCATTACTCCCCATGGGATAAGCATATGAAACATATATAATTTCAGATTTATGATATTCAATTCATTCAACCATTTACTCATAGGATATAAGTGAAGCACATGAGTAAATGACAAACTACTCCAAAAAGATATAAGTGAAGATCAATGAGTAGTTAAATAATTATGTAGCTATGTGAAGACTCTCTCTCATTTAAGAATTTCAGATCTTGGTATTTTATTCAAACAGAAAGCAAAACAAAAGAAAATAAAATGACGCTCCAAGAAAAACACATATCATGTGGTGAATAAAAATATAGCTCCAAGTAAAGTAACCGATGAACGAAGACGAAAGAGGGGATGCCTTCCGGGGCATCCCCAAGCTTAGGATCTTGGTTATCCTTGAATATTATATTGGGGTGCCTTGGGCATCCCCAAGCTTAGGCTCTTGCCACTCCTTATTCCATAGTCCATCGAATCTTTACCCAAAACTTGAAAACTTCACAACACAAAACTTAACAGAAATCTCGTGAGCTCCGTTAGCGAAAGAAAACAAAACACCACTTCAAGGTACTGTATCGAACTCATTCTTTATTTATATTGGTGTTAAACCTACTGTATTCCAACTTCTCTATGGTTTATAAACTATTTTACTAGCCATAGAGTCATCAAAATAAGCAAACAACACACAAAAAACAGAATCTATCAAAAACAGAACAGTCTGTAGTAATCTGTAACTAACGCAAACTTCTGGAACTCAGAAAAATCTACCAAAATAGGACGACCTAGATAATTTGATTATTGATCTGCTTCAATTGGAATCAGTATTTTATCACGTTCTGGTGATTTTAAACAATTGTTTTCGTGAACAGAAAGTTTCTGGAATTTTCAGCAAGATCAAATAATTATCATCCAAGAAGATCCTATAGGTCTTACTTGGCACAAACACTAATTAAAACATAAAACCACATATAACCAGAGGCTAGATGATTTATTTATTACTAAACAGAACCAAAAAGCAAGAAACAAAAATAAAATTGGGTTGCCTCCCAACAAGCGCTATCGTTTAACGCCCCTAGCTAGGCATGATGATTTCAATGATGCTCACATAAGACATAAGAATTGAAACATAAAGAGAGCATCATGAAGAATATAACTAGCACATTTAAGTCTAACCCACTTCCTATGCATAGGGATTTTGTGAGCAAACAACTTATGGGAACAATAATCAACTAGCATAGGAAGGCAAACACAAGCATAACTTCAAAACTTTAAGCACATAGAGAGGAAACTGGATATTATTGCAATTCCTACAAGCATATGTTCCTCCCCCATAATAATTTTCAGTAGCATCATGAATGAATTCAACAATATAACCATCACATAAAGCATTCTTTTAATGATCTACTTGCATAGAAATTTTCCTACTCTCCACGTAAGCAAATATATTCTCATCAATAGTAGCGGAGCAAACTCAACAAAATAACTATCATGTGATTGAAAATTAAGATCAAGATGACAAGTTTCATGGTTATCATTATTCATTAAAGCATACGTGTCATCACAATAATCATCATAGATAGGAGGCATGCTTTCATCATAGTAAATTTGCTCATCAAAGCTTGGGGGACAAAAAATATCATCTTCATCAAACATAGCTTCCCCAAGCTTGTGGCTTTGCATATCATTAGCATCATGGGTATTCAAAGAATTCATACTAACAACATTGCAATCATGCTCATCATTCACAGATTTTATGCCAAGCATTCTATGTAATTCTTCTTCTAGTACTTTGGCACACTTTTCCTTTCCATCATACTCACGAAAGATATTAAAAAGATGAAGCGTATGAGACAAACTCAATTCCATTTTTTTGGTAGTTTTCTTTTATAAACTAAATTAGTGCTAAAACAAGAAACAAAAATATTCGATTGCAAGATCTAAAGATATACCTTCAAGCACTCACCTCCCCAGCAACGGCGCCAGAAACTGCTTAGTTGACGGGGTGTGAGTGCCTCTTACCTAGCCTCCCCGGCAACGGCGCCAGAAAAGAGCTTGATGTCTACTACGCAACCTTCTTCTTGTAGACATTGTTGGGCCTCCAAGTGCAGAGGTTTGTAGGACAGTAGAAAATTTCCCTCAAGTGGATGACCTAAGATTTATCAATCCGTGGGAGGCGTAGGATGAAGATGGTCCCTCTCAAACAACCCTGCAACCAAATAACAAAGAGTCTCTTGTGTCCCCAACACACCCAATACAATGGTAAATTGTATAGGTGCACTAGTTCGGCGAAGAGATGGTAATACAAGTGCAATATGGATGGTAGATATAGGTTTTTGTAATCTGAAAATATAAAAACAGCAAGGTAGCAAGTGGTAAAAGTGAGCGTAAACGGTATTGCAATGCTAGGAAACAAGGCCTAGGGTTCATACTTTCACTAGTGCAAGTTCTCTCAACAATAAAAACATAATTGGATCATATAACTATCCCTCAAAATGCAACAAAGAGTCACTCCAAAGTCACTAATAGCGGAGAACAAACAAAGAGTCACCCCAAAACCACCTCAAAGTTATTCTTTCGGATCGATCTATTCAAGAGTTCGTACTAGAATAACACCTTAAGATACAAATCAACCAAAACCCTAATGTCACCTAGATACTCCAATGTCACCTCGAGTATCCGTGGGCATGATTATATGATATGCATCACACAATCTTAGAATCATCTATTCAACCAACACAAAGAACTTCAAAGAGTGCCCCAAAGTTTCTACCGGAGAGTCAAGACGAAAACGTGTGCCAACCCCTATGCATAGGTTCATGGGCGGAACCCGCAAGTTGATCACCAAAACATACATCCAGTGGATCACGTGATATCCCATTGTCACCACAGATACGCACGGCAAGAGATACATCAAGTGTTCTCAAATCCTTAAAGACTCAATCCAATAAGATAACTTCAAAGGGAAAACTCAATCCATTACAAGAGACTAGAGGGGGAGAAACATCATAAGATCCAACTATAATAGCAAAGCTCGCGATACATCAAGATCGTATCATCTCAAGAACACGAGAGAGAGAGAGATCAAACACATAGCTACTTGTACATACCCTCAGCCCCGAGGGTGAACTAGTCCCTCCTCGTCATGGAGAGTGCCGGGATGATGAAGATTGCCACCGGTGAGGGTTCCCCCCTCTGGCAGGGTGCCGGAACAGGGTCCCGATTGGTTTTTGGTGGCTACAGAGGCTTGCGGCGGCGAAACTCCCGATCTATTCTGTTCCCCGATGGTTTTAGGGTATATTGGTATATATAAGAGGAAGAAATACGCCAGGGGAGCCACGAGGGGCCCACGAGGGTGGAGGGCGCGCCCGGGGGGGCGCCCCCCTGCCTCGTGCCCTCCTCGTTGATTCCCTGACGTGCACTCCAAGTCCCCTGGATTGCTTCCGTTCCAAAAATAACTTTTCTGAAGGTTTCATTCCGTTTGGACTCTGTTTGATATTCCTTTTCTGCGAAACACTGAAACAAGGGAAAAAACAGAAACTGGCACTGGGCTCTGGGTTAATAGGTTAGTCGCAAAAGTAATATAAAACTGCATAGTAAAGCCCATAAAACATCCAAGATGGATAATATAATAGCATGAATACTTCATAAATTATAGATACATTGGAGACGTATCAACAGGGTACATGATCAGATGCAGTCGTAGCAAGAGAAAGCACCTCAGTCATAGGATAGTCTGAAATCCAGTCCACTGAAGTGAAGAACCAATCTAATTGTTCAAGAAGTGGATTGTCTTGCATATTTGACCAGGTAAAAGCTCTGCCCTTGATGGGCAATTCAAGGAGGACCAAGTGCCCAATTATCTCATTAAAGATGAACATATCATTTAGACCCCACCTGGCAGATTCCTCTTATCTGTAGACCTTATGAAGTTTAAATCACCTAACAACAACCAGTTCTCTTCAATAGGAATATTTAGATTATAGAGCCAAGTGAAAAAATTATCTCTGGCCTCTCCCTAACAGGGCCCATATACAACACCCAAAGTCCATTTTTCATTATTCTGCCTGGACACAAACTCAACAACCACTGCGAATTGTTGAACCTCTATTAAGGTCCCAATAAAAACAGAGGAGTTCCATACCACAAGAATTCCACCAGAAGCTCCCAAGGAAGGAGAGCAAGCAAAGCTATCAAACCTTTTAGGACAGAAACTTTTAATTGATCTAGAGTCAAAAGAGGAGCACTTAGTTTCCTGTAGATAGGCAATAGCACATTGGCTTTCATCAATTTTTTTGCCTAACTGCTCTTTGCCTAGCTTCAGAGTTTAAACCTCTAACATTCCAACACATAACATTCCAGTTTCGACAATGGCTACTCATTAAAACATAGCATAATAAGATCCACAAACCACACAGCACACAATGCCATGTGTCCAAAAGAGCACATAAAAGTTTGACCCAAAATTATTACAGGAAAGTTTACATAACCGAACATCCAACAAAAGGACAGATAAAAAGCACATTTAGGGGCTTGCCAGACCCATGGAGACAATGCCACACTAATCATTAGCATTAGTGGAAGCAGCATTTGATGGGTCCACCATGAGTGCATCCACGGAGAGAAGGGTAGTGTCAATTTCCAGCTCCCTTCCAATTTCTTGCAGGCGGCTAACAGGTGTAGCTGGTGGAATCTCTTCATGCGCTGGATCATCTGGCATCTTAGCAGTGAATGGCTTGGCTATGGGCTTCTTCCTCTTGGGCTGCAAAGTGAGCTCCTGGAAGGTGGGCTTGAACCCATCCCATTGGACAGAACTCCTGGTACATCTTCTAACAGAAGTGTCCACAATTGGAGTTGGCGCCAACGTCTTCCGAGGCCTCCTAGATTTTGAAATCGCTGCAGCGGAGGGGGCTGTCACAGTGGCTTCTTCAGTATCTGCAGAAAACAAAGTCCTGGCAACAGGACTGATTGGCTCCTGTTCCTTCCAAGTGAGCAAAGGCAGATCCATATCCCTGAAAGCAAAATCCCAACTTCTTTTTGATAAGACCACTGGAGAGATGGGCTGCAGCATAATGGGCTTTGGGACATGAAAAACAACAGGGGCTTGCAAAAGATTGTCAAAAATTCTTCTCCAAACCATTTCAGGCGGTGAAGGAGGCCCAAAATGAACAGCAAGTGGCAGCTCAACTGAAGGCAAGGGCACAGGAGGCTGATAGACAACTATTGCCCAATTGTTGGCAACCTCAAGATCATGCGCATCATCCAAAGAAGCATCTGGGGCCTCAGGCATGTCCTCATCAACCTCAATAACTGGAACAATGGGTACCTGTTGTACAACTTCAGAACTTGGTTGAGCAGAGAGATCGACCACCATGGACTCTTGGTCTTGAGGTGCAGGCTGTTCCGCCGGCTCATTCCAGTTGCGCCAGTTATCATCCTCCACCTCATTGATTGCAGGTTCCGGAGGAGGAGGGGCGACAGCATTCCACCCCAGAGCAGGAAACGGGGGCAATAGAAACGGTGGCATTTCAAGAAAAGGAACCCCAGGAACTGGGTGCGCATTACCATTGATGGGCATCCAGTCTTCATCCTGCGGCATCTGCTCAGCAAAATTTGCACCCAAGATATACAAAGGCGCAATCCAAGACACCCTAGCACCACGCCAAGTAGCATAATCCATAAAAACCACATCCCGTGGCACAAGAATATCTTCAGGGAATGAAGCAAAAACCAGAGATCGAACCAGATATGGGTCCTCACTAATCCAATGATGAAACTTGCCAAATTTGTTTACTGCTGCTCTGAGATAATCCGTATTGCGAAGATCTAACGGGACACTCAGGAACATAAGCAAACCCTGACAAAAACCTTGAGCACCACGGAAGGACTCACCCTCATCATGTTTCATAAAATGAATGAAGCGATCATTGCCCAGAGGTTGGGGTGGAAGCTGAAGCAGCGAGAACCTAACTGCAACGTCTCTGAGCTCAAACAACCCCACAGAACGAATCCAAGGCTACGCAGACCTGACTAGCACACCATGTGCTTGCAGCCACTGAACCACATCTTCCCTAGTAGCGCCAATCTGATTGGGCGGGGGGATATGCATTACCTCAGCAAGCATGAAGTCTTCATGGAGGCGCACATTGGGGTATGTGGCGTCACAAAAGTTCTCGGCACCCGATCGTCCCCACTGTCGACGATGTGGTGACCAGCCGGGACATACAACAGAGGATCCAAATGAAAGTTAGCCATCGGAACAGATCACTGTCGCTCCGCCGACGGCGAATGCAGCGGCGGCGGTGGCGTTGTAGGTGGAGGATCCGAAGGTGACTTGGGGTCGGGGCTGATGGGACTGGGCGAGGGAGTAAAAGCGGAAGTGCAAGGGAGGTCCAAGTTTGGTAAATGCGATGTCAGAGAGATATTCTTGCTATGCACCTCGGAAGTTGCAACGCTACCGGGTTTTGGTTGCCAAACCATACCCAAGATTCGAGCAAATCTGTTACAATCTTTTTTAACGTGCCCGATCCGAAGACAAGAAATACACCATAGTTTAGACGTGCAGGCTGAAGCAAAATGACCCTTTTCTAAGCACTTCTGGCACGTATGTATTTCCTCAACCATTCCATAAATCAAATTGTCAAAATCTTCTTCGGCTTGCTGTGAGGAAGGGATATCAGATAGCCCAGGAGGCCCAGGAGGTGGGTCCGGATTGGCTCCTTCTGTCGGCCCAGAAGACGCCCGATCATCGCGGCCCGTGGCACGTACCGGCGGTGGCCCAACATGGCCATGGACGTCCACATTCAAAGAACCATGATTCCCGCCCAAGAAGGACGGTGTCCGATCAGCCGGAGATAACAAATCTTGCATTGTGCCAAAAGATATGGATGGCCTCATCGACGTCCACCGGAGATTCGCCGTCAAGGTGGGATGGATGACTACCCTCTCATGTGAAGGAATCAAATAACCCGCATCTTCAGTAGTTTGAATGCAATTTTCAGAAGCTGGATAACGATAACCACGGCAAGCTGGGTAGTTTTGAAAGACTGCAAATGATAATTTCTTGCCAACTGGACGAGTAGATTTGAACGAGGACTTTGGTGGCTTATTATGCATGGCCATCAAACCAAGAGCAGCATGCCTTTTCGAGGGACTAACAAGGATCCACTCAGCATCACTTTCTAATTTCCAAATCTTAAACTCACGACCCCAATTAGGGCCACCGTTACCCCAAAGATGAAAGTAACATTTGAAATTGTCACAAGCAAAAGATCTAAGACTTAGAATAATCATGGCTACTGCCTTGCAAGAAACTTGAAATCCAAATACCTTATCCTTGATCAAGAAAACCATGAACTCAATAGCCGAACCACCAATGGCCGCCTCCAGAGCCGCCGCTACTGAATCCTCATTCAAACAAAAATCATGACACCCAAAAGAGACCACCATGGTGAAGATCTCCGAATCATCCACAGGGTGCACCGTAAAACCAGTAGATTGAAAAACCTTATCTGCAAAAACCAAACCCTTGGAGAAGTCCAAGCCAAGGGTAGATCCATCACTGGAATCCATGGGAGATGGGGATGAACGTGTAGATCCCAACACGCCGGAGAGATCTATTGGAGAGAAACTAGAAATTGGTGGCTGGTTATGCCCAGTATACTTCGTCAACTCCCTATTGCAGGGGACTAGATCCAGGTATTCTGGCGTGCAAAAATTGATTTTTGGCCTATTCATGGCCTCAAGGAAACTACGCCACTACTTCCAAGCCCACGAGATCAAGGTTGTCACCCGCTTCCCTTTGCAAAGGATACCCCGAAACCCTGAGGCTACCGGCAGGATAGTGGAGTGGGCATTGGAGTTATCCAGCTTTGGCTTAAAGTTTGAAAGCACATCAACAATTCAGAGTAGAGCACTGGCAGAGTTTATTGCAGAATGGACGCCAACCCCTGATGAAGAGGTACTAGAGGCAGTTATTCCTGGTAAGGAAGCACCCCAAGAATGGATCATGTATTTCGATGGTGCCTTCTCCCTACAAGGTGCAGGGGCTGGCATGCTTCTCGTTGCTCCCATTGGAGAGCACCTGAGGTACGTCATCCAGATGCATTTTCCCCAGGAGGAGGCGACCAACAATACTGCAGAGTATGAAGGGCTCCTTGCCGGGCTCAGGATTTCCAAAGAATTGGGGATCGAGAAGTTGATCATTCGAGGAGATTCACAACTTGTGGTGAGACAAGTCAACAAGGATTACCAAAGCCTACTGATGGAGGCATACGTTGAGGAAGTGAGAAGGCTGGAGGAGCGCTTTGACGGATTGCAAATGGAGCACGTACCCCGTGCAGAAAATAGTGTTGCTGATCATCTGTCAAAGTGCGCTGCGCAGAAGCTTCCTGTGGAACCAGGAACTTTTGTTCTCCATCTTGCTTAGCCCTCTGTATCCCCAGCAACAATGGCCCGGAAGAGGACGAAACTGGACTCCGGCAAGCCTCTCCCGGGGCTCCTGGTAGAGAGCTTGACGGGAACAACTCCCCTTCAGCTGCTGAGCTAACCCCTCCCACTATACCACCGGTCTTTGTGGCCGAGGGGTGCACTCCCACGAAGGAGGAGGTGCTGCTGGTCCTTGTTGCAGAGCCCCAAGCTCCAACTTGGGCACGGCACATAGTTCATTTCCTCCAAACTGGAGAACTTCCCGAAGAGCAAGAAGAGGCTGGGAGAGTAGCCCGGAGGGCCAGTATGTATCAGTTTGTCGATGACACACTATACAGAAGAAGGCCCAATGGTGTGAAATTGAAGTGCATATGCCGGGAAGAAGGAAAGGAACTGCTGGCAGAAATACACAAAGGCATGTGCGGCTCCCACATTGGATCAAGGGCTTTAGTTCGGAAAGCATTCCGGCAAGGATACTATTGGCCCACATCCCTCCAAGATGCGGTCGAGCTAGTCACCAAGTGTGAAGCCTGCCAGTTCCATTCCAAGAATATCCATCTGCCTGCCCAAGCTCTTTAGACAATCCCTTTGTCATGGTCGTTATTGGTCCGGGGGCTCGATATCCTCGGCCCTTTCCCCCGTGCTGCCGGGGGCTTTGAATTCTTGTTCATTGAGACAAGTTTACAAAGTGGCCAGAAGTAGAAGCTGTGAGAAAGGTGACTGCTTAGTCAGCTATCAAGTTCTTGAAAGGATTGGTGTGCCGCTTTGAGGTCCCTGCCCGGATCATCGCTGGCAACGGCACCCAATTCATGAGCCGCGCCTTCATGCAATATGTTCATGCCCTCGGAAGCAAGATCTCATTTGCCTCTATTGCACATCCCGGAAGCAATGGGCAAGCTGAGAGGGAGAATGCTGAAGTGTTGCGAGGACTCAAGACAAGAACATTTGATAAGCTGCAGAAGTGCGGCAGGCGATGGATCGACGAGCTGCCGGTGGTTCTTTGGTCCCTCAGAACGACACCAAATTGAGCTACCGGGCAGACTCCCTTCTCCCTAGTCTATGGGGCAGAAGCAGTTATCCCCACGGAACTCATTTACGGGTCACCTTGAGTGCTTGCCTACGATGAAGTAGCGCAGGAACAACACCGGCATGACGACGCTGTGCTTCTCGAGAAGAACCGTCTCCCAGCTGCCACGCATGCTGCATGCTACCAGCAAGCTTTGCGTCGCTATCACAGCCGCAGGGTTCATGCCCGGTGTTTTGAGGAAGGCGACCTTGTCCTTAGGCGCGTTCAGTCCGCCAAGGGTACAAACAAGTTGACGCCGAAGTGGGAAAGCCCTTACCGGGTAGTATGGGTCACCAGACCTGGCGCAGTCTTTCTGGAGACCGGAGATGACATTCAATTGCAAAAATCATGGAATATTGAGCATCTCCGCAAGTTCTACCCGTAAGGCGCAACTGTCGGGCCCTGCTCGACAGCCACGCTTTTGTACAGGCCTTGCCTCAGTTGCATGTAACCCCTTGTACAAAGCCAGGCACAGACCCTGAGCAATAGAGAGATAAATGAAGCGTTGGGGGGCCCCTGACAAGTTGCATGCATGCATAAGCATATCATGAGCATCGCATGTTCATGTAGATAAGATCGCATCTGGCATCATTTTCATCTGCATAAATTGCAGGCTCCTGCCATGGACTTGGTCCCCAAGAGGAGATGAGAAGACGAGCCTACGCTGCGATCTCTGGCAAGCCAAACATATAAGTTCTTTCTCTTATCCATACATGTTCTATAAGCAAGGACTTGTGCATAAGAAAACCTCGTTGCCTTTCGAGACTTAGGTGCTCCCATCCCTTGACTCGAACGTTGCTTCGGTCAGGATGGTTGAGTGGCCTTTGACGAAAAAGGATTGGCGGAGGGCTGGTCCCTCTTCATGATTTGTGCCCGGTAGGCCTAACTCTGCGGTAACAAAACTGGGGGGTACCGGCAGGATAGCCTGCCAGGGGAAACTTGTTTACTTAAAAGTATAGAGGCATCCCACCTTAGCATGGACATACTACATGCACGAGTCCCTGGCAAGGTTTATCTTTTTCATTAATATGCTGATCAAACAAGTACAGACCTTACAGGACATAAACATGGATTAAATTGATTACATAGTTTGAACTAAAATTTGGCAAGTGCCTACATATTTAAGATTGAAAAAAGGATAAAACGCCCATGATGCCTTCACTTTTTTCTCTCCTTCTTAGAAACTACAGGGAGAGACGAATAAGGCAGAGGGAAGGCCTGGCTGGGATTTGGCGCCTCCCCAGGATCAGGATAGCACCGTTCCTAGGCTAGGAGGAAGAAACCGGAGGGCAGATACGAATGGTGGCGCTGCCGGAAGCCCAGACGGAGACGATGGTGCTGCCGGCAAACACGACTCGTCGAAGTGGTCTCCCCCATTCCTGACGCGTCGTGGGTTGCTGCCACCTTCTGTACCACTATCACTCGAAGCTCCCACCACGCCAGCTGAAGCGGGCGCCATGCGCTCTGGATAACTCCACAGAGAGCATGGTCGTCTCCGAAGGCCCAGAGATGAGAAGCCGACGCCCATTGAAGAAGCATGTACGGGGCCAAGGGGCTCTCCCATGCGCCGGACGGGCAGTGCCCTGTGAGGTAGGGTCCGCCTTCACCAATGGCGAACCACCTCTACGACCTCCCTCTGACGCCGCGGGAAGAGGGGGAATAGGTGACGACCGACTACCACACCCCGTGTCCATTACGAGCCTCAGCATGGTGTCGTTTGCGTTTCCCCTCACTAAAGTTGAAGCCACGGGCGGCCCGGCGACGAGCACACCGGATTCGCCACCTCCAATGATACTGCCGCGCCGCCCGCGCGCCCTCCTAAGGCTCTCGTGGAGGTGAGAAAGGAATCCTGCCCCAGCGCAGGCGTGATCATACCCTTCTCTCACTCTCCAAGCATCAGCACGAGCATTTGGCATCACCAACCCCAAGCTAGGACCCGGGGCCTGGCCCTAGGCTCTCCCTTTCAGCATAACCAAGAAAAAGCAGAGGATGGAGGGGGAGGGATATGAGGATGAATGCCTCCGCTCCTCCCTCGCCCTTCCTTTTATAGGCGGGCTAGGGCTGGGGGCTGATCCCCCGGCGGGTGACCGCCGTCCTCCTCCACCAATCCATGAAGGTCGGGCCCCTGCCTTGATGCTCTCCCGCACCACGCACCTCCGTTTCCTACCCCACTTCCTACATGCAGCATACATGGCTAAGGATAAGGGCATGGTGGGAAGAGTGAATTGGCAGTTACTCACCCGCGTGTTAAAGTCATTCACAGGCCATTACAAGAGTGACCCCACTTCAATTGGCGTTACACAACGCGCGGGAGAACCGGAAACTGACCTGGGCTAAGGATTAATGAAGAAGCAAAGAAGATCTCAAAAAGGGCAAGCCACTGCTACGCTCATGCCTGTGCACTAGTTAGGGCCTACCCCGACGACGCCCGACAGCGCGTTCAGGCCAGGCCCAGCGGCTCCTGTTGGTGCAACAAACCCTGGGTCCAATGCCCAAACTTTGCACAGGACTAAGGACAAGTTTAAAGCACCCAAGATCAGATCAAGCACGAAGGGATCAGCTCTTTTGAAGAATCAGAGAGTTGGTCCAGAAGACCAAGTCAAGCAAGAGAAGGTAAGATATCACTAAGGGAAAAACCTCCCTTGCCGGGCAGGCGAGCCTGGCGAGGTTGGGGTCACCCCAGAAGCAAGCCTCCAGATCGTCCCGGCAGGCCTGCCAGGACTTGCGGAGGCAAACCACTCCACCTCACAGTGACACAAGTCATCGATCAGTGCGGTGTCAAGCTCCTAAATGACTAAGTGGCTGCTTCCTGGCACATGGCAGCCACTTCTTATAGAAAACACCTCCATATGACACCCTTCCTCAGACGTGTCAAGGAAGCAGGCGAAAAGCTGACAAAATAGCCCAGCAAGGTTTGCCGGGCACGCTGTGATATGACACTAAGCGGCACATTTAATGCGCTCTGTCTGCCTGCAGATTTAGGTATGATAGCATTGATTGCTATCTCGTGGTGACCCCTTTATCTATAAAAGGAGGCCAATGACAACCGCAGAAAGGATTCAGACCCTCACACATTCATATGCGCGTAGCTACTCTCGCCCCGAGGCAACCCTGCCAGGCAAGAGCGCCGCGTTCTCCACCATTATCCACCAAAGCAGGGGTAGGGTTTTACGCCACGCGGCGCCCCGCACCTGGGTATAAACTGCCCGTTTGATCTCTGACGTGTTGTGTTATGCTTATCTGCTCTTTGTGCAACGTGCCCATCCCCCCGCCGAACCAAAAGGGGCTCATGGTCCCACAGGTGGTCGTGGTTTCCCACGACAGTGTTGCCTAATGATCTTGTTGCTCAAGTGCTTAGTGATATTGCTCCCAAACCCTCAGCCAATTTCTCTATCCAAATATGTCCAAAACCTAAAATCCAACTCGGCACCACTAATATTTCCCATCCGGAGCCACCGAGTTCATCTGGACTTAGCCACTGCCAAAACCCCTAACAATTCGGTCTTAGAGATACGGATCTCGGTCCCACCGAGATGGCCTTGCTAGTGCTCTGTGACTTGTTGCATTCACTTCGGTTTCACCGAGATGTTGCAATCGGTCGCACCGCGTTGGCTTGACCGATTCTCTGTTGCTTGTTGCTTCACTTCGGTCCCACCGAGTAGATGCAATCGGCGCCACCGAGATAGGTTTGCCCTAAACCCTAGCACGTTGGTCCCACCGAGTTGTTCCAGTCAGTCCCATCGAGATTCCTAGTTCATATTTTTTGTACAGATCGTGCCACTGAGTTTTCTAATCGGTGCCACCGAGATGGGTCAAAAGTGTGTAACGGTTGGATTTTGTGTGGAGGCTATATATACACCCACCCCTTCTTCTCATTAGAGAAAGCCATCAGTACGTGCCTACACTTCCACCATTCATTTTCTATGAGAGAACCACCTACTCATGTGTTGAGATCAAGAGATTCCATTCCTACCATTTGAATCTTGATTTCTAGCCTTCCCCAAGTTGCTTTCCACTCAAATCCTTCTTCCACCATAGCCAAATCTGTGAGAGAGAGTTGAGTGTTGGAGAGACTATCATTTGAAGCACAAGATCAAGGAGTTCATCATCAACACACCGTCTATTACCTTTTGGAGAGTGGTGTCTCCTAGTTAGGTGTCGCTTGGGAGCCTCCGACATGATGTGGAGTTGAACCAAGAAGTTTCTAAGGGCAAGGAGATCGCCTACTTCGTGAAGATCTACCTGAGTGAGGCAAGTCCTTCATGGGCAATGGCCATGGTGGGATAGACAAGGTTGCTTCTTTGTGGACCCTTCATCGGTGGAGCCCTCTGTGGACTCGTGCAACCATTACCCTTCGTGGGTTGAAGTCTCCATCAACGTGGACGTACGATAGCACCACCTATCAGAACCACGCCAAAAATCTTCGTGTCTCCACTGCATTTGCCTTCTCCAAACCCTTCCCTTTACCTTCATATGCAATGGTTTACATTCCGTCGCTATACTCTTAGAATTGCATGTGTAGGTTTATTGCTTGACTTGTCATAATTGCTAAAATCTGCCCACAACTAAAATTGAGAAAAGGAAATATTTTTATTTGGTCAAGTAGCCTAATCACCCCCTTAGACATACTTTCAATCCTACACCATTGCAACTGGTATTGATAAGACTGAGGTGTGATGTCTACTACACAACTTGTTCTTGTAGACTCGTGTTGGGCCTCCAAGCAAAGAGTTTTGTAGGACAGTAGCAAATTTCAATGACCTAAGGTTTATCAATCCGTGGGAGGCTTAGGATGAAGATGGACTCTCTCAAACAACCCTGCAACCAAATAACAAAAAGTCTCTTGTGTCCACAACACACCAAATACAATGGTAATTTTTATAGGTGCACTAGTTCGGCGAAGAGATGGTGATACAAGTGTAGTAATGATAGTAGATATTGATTTTTGCAATAGGAACAATAAAAACAACAAGGTAGCAATTGATAAAACGGAGCACAACGGTATTGCAATGCTTGAAAATGAGGCCTAGGGTCCGTACTTTCGCTAGTGAATCTCTCAACAATGCTAATCTAATTGGATCATATAACCATCCCTCAACATGCGATGAAGAATCACTCCAAAGTTCTTATCTAGCGGAGAACATAAGAAGAAATTGCTTGTAGGGTATGAAACCACCTTAAGTTATTCTTTCCATTCGATCAATTCAAGAGTTCATGTTAAAATAGCACAAATTTATTCTTTCCGTTCGATCTATCCAAGAGTTCGTACTAAAATAACACCATATGATACACATCAACCAACTCTAATGTCACCTAGATACTCCAATGTCACCACAAGTATCCATGAGTTAATTATACGATACACATCAAACAATTCCAGATTCATAATACTCGATCCAACACAAAGAACCTCAAAGAGTGCCCCAAGATTTCTACCAGAGAATGTAGGACGAAAACGTGCACCAACCCCTATGCATAGATTTCCCCAATGTCACCTTGGAAATCAGCGAGTTGAGTTCCAAAACATATATCAAGTGAATCAATATAATACCCCATTGTCACCACGGGCATTCATATGAAAGACAAATATCAAGTGCTCTCAAATCCATAAAAGTATTCAATCTGATAAAACAAAATCTCAAAGGGAAAACTCAATTCATCACAACAAGATAGACAGGGGAAAACACCATATGATCTAACTATATTAACAAATCTCGTGATATATCAAGATCGTGCCATCTCAAGAACACGATAGAGAGAGAGAGAGATTAAACACATAGCTACTGGTACAAACCCTCGGCCCTGATGGTGGACTACTCCCTCCTCATCATGGTGGCCGCCGGGATGATGAAGATGACCGCCGGTGATGATTTCCTCCACCGGCAGGGTGCCAGAACAGGGTCTAGATTGGTTTTTTCGTGGCCATAGAGGCTTGCGGCGGCGGGACTTCTGATCTAGGGTTATTTTTTATGGTTTCTCTATTGATAGGATTTTTTGGCGTTGGTTTCACGCGAAGATGGGCCTCGAGGTGAGCACAACCCAACGGGGCAAGCCAGGCCCCTCTGGCGCCGTGGTGGGTTGTGCCCTCCTCGTGGCTCTTCTGGCCCTTCCACGAAGCTTCTAGTGCCTCTTCTGTTCCAAAAAAATTTATCAAAAAGTTTCGTTGCATTTGGAGAACTTTTATTTCTGCACAAAAAACAACACCAGGTAGTTCTGCTGAAAACAGCGCCAGTCCGGGTTAGTTCTATTCAAATCATACCAAAACCATAAAAAATTGTTGTAAACATGACATGAATAGTTCATAAATTTTAGACACATTGGAGACGTATCAGCATCCCCAAGCTTAATTCCTACTCGTCCTCGAGTAGGTAAATGATAAAAGAAATAATGTATGAAGTGTGAATGCTAGCATAGTGCATAAGTTTGATTAATGATAATTTCAATCACTTTTCCTAGCATCATAACAACAATTCTTTCTCATAAAACTTCTCATGTTAAAGTAGCAACCAATTCACATGTTAAGGTTCAAACAATGAATTCTCTTGAAACTCAACAACCTATATTCTTAGTCACCAAACAATCGCAAGTCAACTTATTCAACAGAGTCTAAGTAAGAGCTCCACATACTCAATCATCATATAGTCTTCTATGATTGCTAGTACTCAAAGCATATTTTTAGAACAAATTGCATCCGTCAAACACAGAGAAAGATATGGGCTTACTGTTTCGCCTCCCAACTCATTTATCATAGAGATAACTGTCAACAATAATAAATCATGATCAAATATATTTGACAGGTCATATGTGCCTAGATCTTTCCCCACCACATGATGCTTGCCAACTAGAGAATAATTGAGGTTGAAATGAGAATGCATACTATTGACTCTTACATAAAAGTAAATACTAAAAAGTAAAATATAGGCCCTTCACAGAGGGAAGCAGAGGTTGTCATGCACTTATCATTTTTGGATGCCCAAACTCTTAATGCAAACGAACGTCACGTTATATTGCCCCTGATGATAGCAACCTTTATTATGCAGTCTGTCGCTTTTATTACTTTGCCATCACAAGTTCGTACAACGCTCAATTTTCCCTTACAATAAAAGATCAAACATATTTAAGAGCAATTTTTATTGCTTTATGCACCAATGACAACTTACTTGAAGGATCTTATTCAATCCATAGGTAGGTATGGTGGACACTCATGGCAAGAAACTGGGTTTAAGGGTTTTTGGATGCAGAAGGAGTATCTCTACTTAGTATGAATTTTTGGCTAGCAAAAGATCCTAGGCAAACACCACATGTTGGAGGATCCATGACAATATAACTTCTATGCAAATATAAACATCCATAACTCATTATGTTGTCTTCCTTGTCCAACTTCAACTAATTTGCTCAAGTTTGAAAATAGTTAATCGGTATTCACAATCATAGAAGATGTCCAAGATGATATATTTGTATGTGAAAGTTCTCTTCCTTATACTAATCATTCATGAATTGCTTGTATGACCAATATTGTGATTGTCAAGCTTCAAAATATTTCACTTTCTAAACCCAATGTGAAGCTACCACTAGGCATAATATGAAAATATAATTTCAACTTCATGATATTCATTTCATTCAACAATTTACTCATAGGATATAAGTGAAGCACAAGAGTAAACGACAAACTACTCCAAAAAGATATAAGTGAAGATCAAGCGAGTGGTTTAGTAAATAGGTAGCTATTTGAGGGCTCTCTCTTATTTAGAAACTTTCAGATCTAAGTATTTTTTTTAAAACAGCAAGCAAGACAAAATAAAATGATATTCCAAGAATAGCACACATCATGTGAAGAAGCAAAAACTTAGGCTCAACCGATACAAACCAATAAATGTTGATGAAGAAAGATGGGATGCCTACCGGGGCATCCCCAAGCTTAGATGCCTGAGACTTCTTGAAAAATTATCTCCTGATGCCTTGGGCATCCCCAAGCTTGAGCTTTTGTGTCTCCTTAATTCCCTTTATATCACGGTTTCCCTAAATCTTAAAAACTTCATCCACACAAAACTCAAAAAGAACTTGTGAGATAAGTTAGTATAAATCAATGCAATAACCTTATCATTCTCTACTGTAACAAATCACTAAAACTATAATTTAACATTGCATACTAAATGCCTCTGCATATTTAATACTCCCATCCTCAAATAGAATCATTAAACAAGCAAACATATGCAAACAATGCAAACATAACAGCAATATTTCAAAACAGGACAGTCTGTAAAGGATGCAAGAAGATTCATACTTATTTAATTCCAAATTTTTTGAAAATTTACTACACTGTAGAAAATTTATCATAGCTTATTGTGCAAAAAATTTCAACCTTTTATCCCATTCTTACTTTTTTAGAGAATTTTTGCATCAGCGATAAACTTTCTGTTTTGAAACAGCAACTCATATACTTGCAAAATAAGCACGACAAAGGCTATACTTGACATTTTTATTGAAGTAAAAGATGCAAAAATTACTATAAATAATAGAAATCAAATCAAAACAAAAGAAAATGATGCTCCAAGCAAAACTCATATCATGTGACAAAGAAAATATAGCCTCAAGTAAGGTTACCGATATTGTTGGAGACGAAAGAGGGGATGCCTTCCGGGGCATCCCCAAGCTTAGTTGCTTGGATCTTCCTTGTATATTACCTTGTGGGTGCCTTGGGCATCCTCAAACTTAGGGTTTTACCACTCCTTATTCTCCTCATATCGATATCTCACCCAAAACTTGAAAACTTCAATCACACAAAACTTAACGGAACTTCGTGAGATAGGTTAGTATGATAAAGACAAATCATTCACTTTGGTACTGTCAAAGACAAGATTAATAATTTTTATCACACAATGCCTATTGTACCTTATCATTTCAAGAATTTACATTGAGCAATATAAGCCATAGAAACTAGAAAACAAGCAAACTATGCATTGAAAACAGAACCTGTCAAAAACAGAACAGTCTGTAGTAATCTGAACAAGGACCATACTTCTGCTACACCAAAAATTCTGAAAAATTAGGGCAACGTAGAAAATCTGTATATCAATCATCTGTAAAAAATTCAGATCAAAATCACGTTCCAGTGAATTTTCAAAATTCCTGGACTGAGCGCGAAATTTTCTGTTTTTGCACAGAATCAAGTCAGCTATCATCCACATTATCCCAATGGCTTTACTTGGCACTTTATTGAAACAAAAGCCATAAAACATGTTTACTACAGTATCATAATCATGTGAACACACAAAAACAGTAGGGGTAAATATTGGGTTGTCTCCCAACAAGCGCTTTTCTTTAATGTCTTTTAGCTAGGCATGATGATTTCAATGATGCTCACATAAAAGTAAAGAAATGAAACACAAAGAGAGCATCATGAAGCATATGACTAGCATATTTAAGTCTAACCCACTTCCTATGCATAGGGATATTTTGAGAAAACAACTTATGGGAACAAGAATCAACTAGCATAGGAAGGCAAAACAAGCGAAACTTCAAGATTTTCAACACATAGAGAGGAGACTTGATATTATTGAAATATGTAGAAGCATATGTTCCTCTCTCATAATAATTTTCAGTAGCATCATGAATGAATTCAACAATATAAATATCACCTAAAGCATTCTTTTCATGATCCACAAGCATAGAAATTTTAATACTCTCCACATAAGCAAATCTGTTCTCATGAATAGTAGTGGGAGCAAACTCAACAAAATAACTACATGGGATTGAAAATGAAATTTTTTGGTGTACGGGCAGTTAGAGCCGCACCCGCGGCCACACTTAGTAGGGCCAAGGAGGGAAAGCAAAGACACAAGATAGGCAGAGCAACGCCAAGACCAGAAACACAAAGAGCAGAGGGACGAGGTGAACTCCCCCGGCAAGGCCCTTGCCGGGGCGGCCTCCACAGCCCCGGCAAGAACCTTGCCGGGGCAACTTGCCCAACACCAGCAGAGCTGCCACCCTTGAGCCTAAGAATTCCGACGCCATCACCACATTTGAACCAAAGCTCGGGAGGCACCTCTATGGTGGCATGCAGATCTTTGTGAAGACCAGAAGCATACAAGAATAGGTGATAACCAGAAGACGAAGATCCTCGGCAAGATCCATGCCAAAGATACCCACGATACCCCCCGGAAAGACCCTTGCTAGGGACGCCCACGATGCCGCGGCAAGGCCCTTGCCGGGACCCCGGCAAGACTCTTGCCGAAGACATCCGCGGGGCCGCAGCCAGGCCCACACCCGCCAAGGCTCCACCGCCGTTCCCACACAGCTGCCAGCCCACCAACTCGGCAGGTACCTGCGTGGCGACGCGCGACTTCCAAGCCAACCCAGCAAGCACCTGCGTGGTGGCATGCAGATCTTCATGAAGACTCTGCCACCGCACCAACTCAGCAGCCAGCCAGCCAGCGTGGCACTACATGCCTCTTAAGCTCGGACGCGCGTCGAAGCCAGGCGGGGCGGCAACAGCCGGAACGAGCTTCCTTGCCATCCCCGATAAAACAAGAAGGGCATGTCGGCAGCGCATTAAATGTGTTTGTCCTGCGGTGCCAAGAGATAGACTCGACCACTGTACAATTTTACACCTCCTGTATGCCACTGTGCAACCCCTTTGACTATAAAAGGAGGCCCGCGGCATACTGCCAAAGGATTCGGACTTTTTGGACCCTGCATGCTTTGTAGCTAGTCCAAGAACACCAGATAAACATAAACCAGCAGGAGTAGGGTATTACGCATCACTTGCGGCCCGAACCTAGATAATCCCCCTGCGTTGGTCTTCTAATCCCGCTCTTCGCACAGCCCCGCGCCCGCCAACCGTAGCAAAAGGGATTCTTCATGGTCCCATAGGTGTCGTTTCCCCCGACATCTTTGGCGCGCCGGGTAGGGGGAGGGCGCAAGCTGTGGAAATCTGGTTTTGGAGCCGACACGTTGACTCTTTCATGGGGATGGCTTGGAGGGAGAGGGCGACGTCGATCAGCCACCCTCTGGTGCCGTCCGGAGCTTCGACAACCATCCGCGTGGCCACAAAAGCTAAGTCATGCAAAACTTTGAGCAATTCCTTTTTATATAAGGTTATCCTCCTCGAAGATCTTGCCCTTTGTATGGAAAACCTGCACGCAATGGGGCCCTTCCGCTATTGGCAATGCCCTTGTTCTATTTCGAGTCCGCTCAACGGTTCGAGCGGCTGCGTCGAGAGCGGCAGGGTGGCCTTCCGCTATTGGCAACGCTCTTGTTCTGTTTTGAGTCCGCTCGACAGTTCGAGCGGCCGCGCTGAGAGCGGTCAGGTGGTTTGCCTGGCAGCAAGCACACCCGGCAGGCTATTGAGGATCCATCCTCAAGGCGTCGCGGCTTGGGTTTACGCGCCGGCAAGCCTATCCAATTAAACGTAGGGTGGACATACAAAGAGAGATCAAATAGGAAAATCACATACATCATTTCAAAGTACTGCAGAGTTATATTACATCAATTGTTGCTGTGGTTCTAACTAAAGATAAAAATTGTCTTGATCATGAACCTGCAGCGGCGATAAGAAACGGGGTGCCTAGACCCGGCGCTGGCCCTCTATCCTCCGAACTCCGTCGACGCGGCTGATGATGGGCTCGATACGCTCCTCGAGCGCCACGAGGTCCACACCCTCCGGCAAGCTCTCCAGTGCGGCGTCGAAGTCGATGTTGGGGTTCCAGTATGCCACCTTGGTGAGGACCTTGATCAGGGCACCCCAGCAAAGCTTTCGGGCCTCGTTGGCCAAAGAGGTCGCTCGATTGGCCCGAAGCCGCTCCAGGGCTCCAAGGACGCCCTCGAAGAACAGGGTCAGCCTGGCGTTGGGGCTCACGTTCGGCTCCTGGGAGTACATGACATCCGGCAGGCCCATGGGGGCCAGCTGCGCGGTGAGCCTCCCTACGACGTCGATGAGGCGGCCGATCCAGAGGTTCACGCCTTCACATAATCCTCGTACTCGGTGGCGCCGTCCCTTCGCAGCCGTTTCTCCTTCTCCAGGTCCTTGGTCAGGGTCTCCTCCCGGGCCCTGACCTCTAAAAGCGTCCCCTTGTCACATCCCTAGCTCTGACAATGCCTAGTGCTAGCATCTGGTGTTGCATCATGTTTAAATTTTCCAGAAAGTTGAAATGGGGATGACAGAACCCCCAGCACCCCCTGATAACAACTAGGGTTTACTAAAATCTTTTTCAATGAACCTGAAATGCCCTTCTAAAATGTCCATCACTTTTGTCTTGGTCCAGAACCTCTGCCAAAATTGGTTCGCATTTTTCTAGGACACATAAGGTCACTGAATTAAATCATATGCTATTTGCAGTTGGGCATTTAAATGCTATATATTATTTTGAGTGCTCAATTAATTCTGAACTTAAGTGAGGGCTCTTAGGAATAATCCAAACAGAGCCCACAATTATCTTCTGGATTTTTGAAAACGTTTTGGTATTTTTAATAAAGCTCAGAAGTTGCAGAAAAATAGAAAAACAAAAACAGAAAATAAAAGGAAACTAACTTACATGGCAAAGCCACCAGCCGGCCCACCTGGCGGCCCAGCGCTGTGCTGGCCCGTGCCAGCCAGCTACTTCGTCCCCGCCAGGCAGGCAAGGAGGTGACGCCGGCGTGCGCGAGCTCGCCACGGCGCCAGCTGCTTGCCGCCCGCGCCCCTGGACACCTGGGCAAGCTCCACGTCGCCGCCCCGACCCCGCAGACACCTCGCTCACTCCCCTGCCTCTATCCTTCGCCCTCTCCCACCATGGCCGACGCTGCCGAGCCCGCGCCACCGTGAAACTCGCATCCACCGTCGTCCCCGCGCCGTACTGCCGTGCCCACGAGCTCCGCCGTCGTCTGCTTCGTCAAGCTAGCCGAGCCCCGAGCGCTCGCACGCTCTGCTTCGTCTTCTTCGACCTCATCTTCACCGAACGCCGCCGGAGATCCCCTTCGCCGTCACCGCCGCACTAGCTCGTCCCCGACCTCGCCTTCTGCTCCACCGTGACCGCCGTGAGCTCAGCTACCTCCCCATCCTTCCCGTTCTCGCTCTCGAGCCCTGCATCGACTGCACCGAGCTTGGCCGCACCCGCCGCCGCCACCGCACGTCGCCGTCGTGGCCACAACTACATTGGCTCGATTCCGAGCACGCCATCGTCTCCGCCGCACTCGCAGGAGCCCGTAGCACTCCCCACGTGCCTCGCCGTGCCCCTAGCGTCGGGGCCGACCTCGCCCAAACTCCGGCGACCGCCAAGGTCGTCGCCGGTGACGTTTCTGGCCACCCCAGCTCCACCCACTGCCACCACCCGACGCGGCTCACTCCCCGCATCACGTAGATGTGCTCCGCCATCGTTTTGGTTGCCGGAGCACGAATCCCGCACTGGCCCGCTGCGTTTGGCCTTGCCGGCGGCTAAACGCGGGCGAGTTGACCCCGCTGACCCCCTTTGACCCCGGGTGGGCCCAGTTTGACCTCCCCTGGGTCTATGACAAGTGGGACCCGCCTGCTAATTAAGTTAGGATTAGGACTAACTAAAAATTAGTTAAACTAATGACACTGACACGCGGGACCCACTGGTCAGGTTTGACCTGGACCATCCCCGTTGACTGGTGACGTCACCCTGACACACTGCTGACGCAATAAATCATTTACTGGATTTATTCTTATATAGGAAATTCCAGAAAATGTTGCAAACTTCAAAAATTCATAGAAATTAATCTGTAACTCCAAATGCAATAATTTATATATGAAAAATGATCAGAAAAATCCAATATATCCATCTGTAGAGGTTTCATGCATGTATAAACAAGTTAACTTGCTGTGTAGTGCAAAACATGATAAAGCACAATTTAAGATCACAAATGAGTTTGAACTTTGAATCTTTGGTTCAGAATAGTTCAAACCCATATGGTTATAGATGCATTAGCCCAACACACTCATTTTGCCATATCTCATTCATGCATCATATTGTTGCATCACATTGATTGTGTTTCTTCTCTGTTGCCGGTATTTGTCCCCTCTCAGTAGACGTGGTTCCGACGATGAGTTCGATGACACCGATAAAGAACTATACTATCTTCAGAAGTGCCAGGCAAGCAAAACCACCTTGTTCATTCCGATACAATACCGCTCTCTCGCTTCTGCTCTCTTTTACTGCATTAGGACAACAACGATTCATCCGTTACCTACTACGGTAGTTGAACCCCTTTCCTCTGCATGACCTGTCATTGCCACAGTAAATAGATTAAGCCCACTAGCATGAGTAGGAGTTGTTTGAGCCCTGATGTGCCTACTCATTCATGCTTGTTGTCATGCTTGCTACTGCTTAGAGTTGAGTTAGGTCTGATTCATCGGAGATGAATCAGAGGTGTGTGAACATGTCCTACTGTTGAGAGCTAAGTGTGTGAACACGATTTGGTAAAGGTAGCGGTGAGAGGCCATGTAGGAGTACATGGTGGGTTGTCTCATTGAAACCGTCCTCAGGAACTGAGTTCTGTGTTTGTGATCCATGAACAGCTACTACCACACATTGGGATCCTTAATTGACTCTCTTGGCTTCTTAACCACCCTTGTCCTCTGTCCAGGAGTTGCAAGTAGTTTCTGGTGTTTGTAGTATGCTGGAGGCCGTGCATAGCGCTGACCCGAGGGGTGGGCTGTGATGCGGTAGGCACGTGGCCGGGTATGCCGGGCGCCCGTTTGGTGTCGCAGAACCCTGTACACATCGTTCGGGGCCGTATGTGGAAACCTCGGCCGGACACCCTGCGAATGGAACCTGAATAGGCGATAAACCTGGACTAGAGACTTGAGTGTTTAGGTAGGCCGTGGGCGACACCCTCGTTGGGCTTCCGCTTGAAGGTTGCCGAGTACATGTCGTGTAAACGGCGGTAAGTGGTGAGAGCGTGTGTGAAGAAGTACACCCCTGCAGGGTTATAAATGATCTATTCGAATAGCCGTGTCCGTGGTAAAGGACTTCTGGGTTGCCTATAACAGTTCATAGACAAGTGAAAGTGGATACTCTAAAATGCGCAAGATAAGCGTGAGTGCTATGGATGGCGTTCTCGTAGGGAGACAGGAGCGGATCCATAGTGGTGCATTGAAATGGTGAATATGTGGACTCGTGTGCGCCACCTCAAAAGAGCTACTTGCAGTCATAGTATAGGATAGCCACTGAGTCACAGCTGGCTTGCTGTAGTCAAACTCCACCACCCCTTGGTTGATACTGATGCATATGTAGCTAGTTCTGATGTAAGTCTTGATGGGTACATTTGTACTCACGTTTGCCTATTTTATGTTTTGCAGAGAGACGTCGGTCTTGCTAGTAGTTCCGTGTGGACTTCGACGTTTAGCTTGATACCTCAGCTACGATCTTGTGCCCTCGGCAAGATCTGGTAGATAGTCAGGCTTCTCAGCCTTTTTCATTTGTAGATGTCTGTACTCATACATGTTAAGCTTCCGCATGTGCTTTGACTTGTATGCTCTGAATGTTGGGTCATGAGACCCATGTTTGTAATATCTCGCTCCTCGGAGCCTAATGAATAAATACTTTGAGTCGTAGAGCTTTGTTGTGATGCCATGTTGTATTTACACATATCGAGCACATTGTCTGTATGATTGAAATGCTTGGTATGTGTGGGTTCCGACAACCTAGTTGTTTATCCTTGGTAGCCTCTCTTATGGGGAAATGTAGTCTTGTGCTTCCATGAGCCATAGTAGTCCGCTACATCCCGGTTCACCGGAGTCCTCCTAGCCCAGCACTACTGCTCTGGAACACTTGACTGGCCAGCATGTGATTCACTTCGTTCCTGTGTATGTCCCTTCGGGGAAATGTCACGCGGTGACATCCGGAGTCCTGCCTAGCCTGCTACAACCCGGTTCACCGGAGTCCTATTAGCCCAGTGCTACAGCCCGGATTGGCACGCTGCTGACCGACATGCTCGATGTTGATTCATGTATGCCTGTCCCCGTAAGTTAGTGCCACTTTGGGTTCACGACTAGTCATGTCGGCCCGGGTTCTCTGTCATATGGATGCTAGCGACACTATCATATACATGAGCCAAAAGGCGCAAACGGTCCCGGGCCATGGTAAGGCGACACCCATGGGAATACCGTGCGTGAGGCCGCAAAGTGATATGAGGTGTTACCGGCTAGATCGATGTGACTTGGAATCGGGGTCCTGACAGCTTTGGTATCAAAGCCTGACTGCCTGTAGGATTACCAAGCCAAACTGGTCGAAGTTGAGTCTAGAAATGCTTTAGCTATATAAGGGAATTGATTGTGGAAAGGAACGTCAGGCTCTTTTTACTCCTTATACCTTATGCCCTTCTGATCAGAGTCACCCTCTTCTTTTCTACGGGGATTAAGAACTAGACCTTCTCATCTATCTATTAGGATGACGAGTTTCTATGATAGAGACTTATAGGATTGTTGGTTCCAGGCGTCAATTTAGTTTCTACTGCTTTTAGTATGTTGTCAGCTGAACCAGAACCTTGATATGATGATGCTAAGTGGTTATGCCACCATTTTGCAGGATGTCTCAAATCATTTTGAGCATTTACAGCCGTTATGCTGTCCGAGTCATCCCAGGTTTCTAAACAGTCTGATGCATTTGCAAATTCCTTCTTACCGTTCTGAAGTTCCTTTGTGCCAGATCAACCACACTAACTAGTGAGTTGAGGTACTTCGTTGCCTCGGCGTATATGTTGAAGCCATTATTATGACCCTAGGTGTCTTAGAGAACCACTCAGTAATCTAGCCATGTTTTGTGCTCCCGGTGTGATGATTCTGGCCACCATTCTCGAAAGCATCTCGTGATGCCATTTAGTAGTAGGTATTCTACTCTTGGGTTCTTGACCCAAGATTCACTCTACTTACCTCGTGTTGATAGTGTTGCTCGTACCTTTAGGATATTAGTAACCTTTGCGATAGTCCTCGAGGTCCGTGGTATTTCCTTCTTCCAAATACCATGAACTGCTTATGGCAGAAGTTCTTTTGAACCAAAAGATCACAACGAGAGTGCTCTTGATGAGTTCTCGATTCTATGCTGTGATTCTGTTAGTTCTACCTTCTCTACATGGGTTATCCGAAAGAAACCTGTTGAACTTGGTTCGACATACTAATCTATGCATCCACAACTCAGAAAGTTATATGTACCTTTGAGTTGTCCCTCTTTAGTTGTATTCTGACCCTCGTCTATCAATTGATAGTCAGGAGTAGTTGTGCGTTCGTGTTATCGATGCCTATTATTCTTGTCGTCCGTCAAGCCATTCTATTCCGAATTGACTAGGAGAAACAAACTCCAGCACCTCATCCATATCTAGGATTGGGTCAAAGTAGTTGTAATTCGCAGATCAAAATGCTAAACCAGCTTTTGTTCTGTTCTACCTTGGAGTGTTACCCTCTTTCATATCAAGTATGTCATGGGAATTGCACAACCTCTTATGAACTCTTGATGCAGTGATACTCTCGCCATCGTTCTTCATTACTCGGTCTCTGTGTTGATGCAACCAGAATGCTGATAAGTGAACTATGATGTGTGAAATCAATACTCTAAGCAACCTCGTTGCTTGGTAGTTAATGGACAATAATTTCATTCTTAGCGTGTTGGTTACTGAATCGTCATTTTCTAGAATTGATCGGGCTACCTAGTCCTTATCTTTGGTGCACTCTTTGATCAATGAGTTAGGATTTTGTCAAACCCTTGCTATGTTGATCATATCGTCTTGCCCTGAAAAGCAAGATTATTCTCGAGCTTAGTAACATATCGGTGGTTCGTGATTTTCCGAATATCTTCTTGGAAGTATCACCAGGTTGTCCCCTGACCGTTATGTTAAGTTTGTGATCAAGTTGGTTTTCCTATAAGCCACCCCTTCTCCAAGAATCTGTGTTGGATATCCCTGAGCTAGTTGGTTAAGCTAAACAACAACTTGGAGAGTTGGAAGATAGAAGCTTTTCCTGACTTAGTTCATTCTAGGGGATATCTTTTGTGTGTGTTGAAGAAAGGATGATTTCTTCATCGATTGGTCCTCGTGATCAGTTGTTGAACCTATCGTCTTGCCCAACCTTGATTTGAGTGTGGGCCATCGTCAAATCAAGTTAGAACCAACGATATTCGTAATGTTGTCTTACTCGTGGTTGATTCCTCGAGCATACAGCATTACATCTTTTGGTCTGACCAATACTATCACATTGTTCACATAATGGTGGAAGTCCAGTGATATGGAAATTCCGACGAGTTGCTGTTGAGCCCATTAGAAGCATCTTGTCTCCTCCATGATTCATGTTGAACATTGAGCTAGTGTTGGAAACTTTATAAGCATTGCCTTCGTGTTCCGCTCATGAGGTATATGTTTTGGTGAAAGAAGTGACTTTCTCCAAGTTCACGTGCATTTGATGCAAGTTGCCGCCGTGAATTCGAGAAAGCTTGTTTTTGCCTCCTCTGGAATCATCCCAAGTCAGTCATGCAGGTGCAAAGTATACTATGGTTTTAGAGATTAGCTACCTCCATGCTATATGTGTTCCTAGCACACCAAGCCACTGGTTGACTTGTTCAAGGAAAAGAAGTCTAGCACGCGTAAAGACTTTGAAATCCTTAATGATGGTTCCCCACCTGAACTCGGTAGTGTTTTATTATAAGACTACTACGTGGTCATGCTTGTCTAGGACAGTATGTTCACATGTATGTTGTAACACCCACGATGCGGCTATATCTCCCACGTGTCGAGGCACGACTTAGAGGCATAACCGCATTGTAGGTTTTGTCGCAAGAAGGGTCATCTTCACACAATCCCATGTAATGAACAAGAATGGGATAAAGAGAGTTGGCTTACAATCGCCACTTCACACAATACTTAAATAAATCATACATCAATCAGAGTACACACATAGACCGACTACGGTCAAAGCCAAAAGAAAAGAAGATAGCCCAACTGCTAGATCCCCGATCGTCCCAACTGGGCTCCACTACTGATCAACAGGAAACGAAACATAGTAACGACCAAGGTCCTCGTCGAACTCCCACTTGAGTTCGGTAGCATCACCTACACTGGTATCGTCGGCACCTGCAACTGTTTTGGTAGAATCTGTGAGTCACGAGGACTCAGACATCTCACACCCGTGAGATCAAGACTATTTAAGCTTATAGGAAGGATGAGGTAAAGAGGTGGAGCTGCAGCAAGCAGTAAGCATATATGGTGGCTAACATACGCAACTAAGAGCGAGAACAGGAGCAACGCAATGGTCGCGAAGCTAGAAATGATCAAGAAGTGATCCTGAAACTACTTACGTTCATACATAACCCAAACCGTGTTCACTTCCGGGGCTCCACCGAAAAGAGACCATCACGGATACACACGCGGTTGATGTATTTTAGTTAAGTCAAGTGTCAAGTTCTCTACAACCGGATATTAACAAATTCCCATCTGCCACATAACCGCGGGCATGGCTTTCGAAAGATAATACCCTGCAGGGGTGTCCCAACTTAGCCCATCATAAGCTCTCACGGTCAACGAAGGATATTCCTTCTCCCGGGAAGACACGATCAGTCTCGGAATCCCGGTTACAAGACGTTTCGACAATGGTAAAACAAGACCAGCAAAGCCGCCCGAATGTGCCGACAAATCCCGATAGGAGCTGCACATATCTCGTTCTCAGGGCACACCGGATAAGTCAAGCTACGAGTAAAACCAGGCCTCGAGTTTCCCCGAGGTGGCCCCGCAGGCTGCTCGGTTCGGACCAACACTCAGAGGAGCGCTGGCCCGGGGGGGGGGTTAAAATAAAGATGACCCTTGAGTCCGCGAAACCCAAGGGAAAAAGGCTTAGGTGGCAAATGGTAAAACCAAGGTTGGGCCTTGCTGGAGGAGTTTTATTCAAAGCGAATTGTCAAGGGGGTCCCATAAATCACCCAACCGCATTAGGAACGCAAAATCAAGGAACATAACACCGGTATGACAGAAACTAGGGCGGCAAGAGTGGAACAAAACACCAGGCATAAGGCCGAGCCTTCCACCCTTTACCAAGTATATAGATGCATTAATAAAATAAGATATATTGTGATAACCCAACATATCCATGTTCCAACATGGAACAAACTTCATCTTCACCTGCAACTATCAACGCTATAAGAGGGGCTGAGCAAAAGCGGTAACATAGCCAAACAACGGTTTGCTAGGAAAGGTGGGTTAGAGGCTTGACATGGCAATATGGGAGGCATGATATAGCAAGTGGTAGGTAGCGTGGCATAGCAATAGAGCGAACAACTAGCAAGCAAAGATAGAAGTGATTTCGAGGGTATGGTCGTATTGCCTGAGATCCCGCAAGGAAGAAGAACGAGTCCAAGAAGAAGACGAACGGGCGTAGTCGAACGAATCCTCACAACTCCGAAACGAAACCGAAGCTAACCAGAGAAGCAAACCGGAAAGAAGCAAACATCATGGTAAACAACCATCACATCAACATGGCACGGTGCACAATCAAGTATGATGCATGTCCGGTTTAAATAGGCATGGCATGGCAAAGTGCAACAAACAACACTACAAATTAAGTGGATCTCAATATGCAACGACTTGCATATTGACGAAACACCACATCAATTATTTAGTTCTCTCTCAGTTATGTACCCAACAATATTAAATGTTATTAAACATGGCAAGGGGTGAAGCATATGAAAACTAACTATTTAGGCAAGTTTAAATGAGGCCGGAAATAACAAACAACAATTCCGGAAAATCCCCATATGCATAAATAGCAATTTAAAGGAGACAACAATAATAAACATTTTTAAATGTTTTTATCATGATGCGGATGACAACGCAAGTTTTATGCCATTTTATGAAAATGTTGACATGAGCATGTTATGAAGCATTTGTCACCGTGGTGGAAGAAAGGGGTGCCACGGCAACGAATCAGAAAATGATGCCATGGCAACATATTGGTTCCGGTAGCTCATGGAGATACCGGTGCAAAAGAAGCAAGTGGGCGGATGTGCGGAACATGCTAGAGATGGTGTGGTGCTCCCGACTACCGGGTTCCCACAGGTTAGTGGCATGGAAACGAGTGAAAAATCGGACACGGTGCAAACATGAGCAACTCATACAACACATGCATTCGTTCACGGGCGGTCGTCTCGTCATTATACCTTTGAAGCGTGCGTTTCGAGGCGGTTCAAAAATGTCGAGGGAAGTAGTCGTTCACGGGTCATAGTGGAAGTAGTCGTTCTCAAAGTAGTGGTACACGTTTCGTAGTCGTACACATTCCGTAGATGTTCGGGGTCACGGCGAGGAACTTGACGTCCACGGAGTCTTCGAGGGTCGACGGTAGTCGTACACGACAACCGTAGTTGAACTTGTAGGGCCAACAATGTCGTGGTACTTGGTGCAATGCACGGGATGGTAGCCCAACAATTTGTCGGAGAGGGACTTGACGCATCAAAGGTCTTCGGTGCCACGATACTTGGCGGGTCGTCATGTAGACGTAGTACTTCCGAAGAGGAACTTGGCGCGTCCAAAATCTTCGGGGATAGTCCTTGGACTTGGCGGTGGTCTCCTCGGGTCAACAGTGATGTGCAAGGGCCAGAACGCCCGGCGGCTTGGGCTGCTCAAGGCCATGGAGATGACAGGCAGCAGGAGGCTGCTAGTGGAGGCAGAGCCATGACGAGGAGGTCCTGCTCCGACAGCTGCAAGTGGTGGACGGACGCAGGCAGCGGCAAGGCTTCGGGCGCGAGGGAGAAGGAGCCGGCGCGAGGTGGCTGACGGAGGAGAGCATCTCACGCGCAGGGAAGGAGGTTGAGGCCGCAGGAGCTTGAGGGCGCGGGTGGCATGGTGTTGAGCGACGAGCTGCTGCTGCTCGATGCAGACAGAGGCAGCCAGGGGACACGGAGGAGGCCGGGAAGACGGGGATGAGTGCCCAGGTGCAGAGGTCGCGAGGTCGTCGGAGCTTGGCGCGGATCCGGACGGCGAGGCCAGCGCGGGACTTGGATCCGCCAGTGGAAGAGATGAACGGCGCGGCGGAGCTCGGGGAGACCATGGCGCTTGGAGCTCCTGTTGGTGGCGACGAAGAGAGGCGGCGGCGCTCCTGGCAGTTGACGAAGAGGGGGATGGCGGAGAATGGAGCGGCGACAGGGCGGCAAGGCGGTCGGAGGAGTTGCAAGAGTAGGCGCGGAGGAAGGGCTCCGGCAAGGGGACGTCGAGGGCGAGCCGGGTCGAGGGAATCAGGTGCGGCGTTGCTGTTCTCTCTCTTTCTCTCTGTCGGCGCACGGGAGGGAGGAAGGGATCGAGAGATGGGGATCGATCAAGGGGGCTAGGGTTAAGGACAGGGGGTGCGGCTGGGCCTCCAGGAGCAAATGGGCCGGCCTGAGTTCTTGGTTGGGCTTCTCTCCCTCTTTCTCCCTCCTTTAAATCTCTTCCATATACAGAAAAGCAAAGAAAGAAGAGGAGAGAAAAGAAATGGGTGGACAAAGAATTTGGGCATGGGGATTATTTTCCCGGACTCACAAAAATACGAGGAACTTGACAAAATGGCTTGAGGATTTTTAGAGGAAGTAAAATCCACACGCATTGGATTTAACTCGGCAGGTTTGAATTTCGAAACCCATTCAAATGAACTCCAAACGGGTTGAAAACTATAGAAGGTGACCCTACACGCCAGATGTGATTTATGGGCAGATTTGGAACATTTCTGGATAAAGTAAAATTGCAACTCAATTTTACTAAAAGGCCCCAAAGGAAGAATTGAAGTTGAGTTGGATAAAAGGAATTTTGAAGAATAGAGCAAATGTGTTATGGATGATTCCAAGCCAATGGAATGGTTTAGTATAGCTCCCTAAGTATTGGGAGGATATGTTATAAAGAGAAATCACCATGTGAATTCCCTCGATTTAAATAGATCAAAAATCTATGCAATTTATTTAGTTGAGTTTTAAAAATTAAATGACATGATGGCATGATGACATGATGCAATGAAAAATAAAAGAGCAAGCACAAAAGAAACACACGATGATCACGAAAATATGGAAGTCTTCTGAAGCGTCGGTCTTGGGGCGTTACATATGTAGCAGAACCGGCTCATGTTTTGGAGCTTACTACCATAGTTAATTTCCTGAGAATCTTGTAACGTCATCTCACCGATTTGTGTTGCAATCCTTCCTCCAGACATGATGAGTCTGGAATATCCTGACACCAACCATATCTGAATCTCCGGCAGATATGATGGTTGGAATGTTTCTCAAGAATTATAATATTGGTCTCTCTGTAACCCGGTAAAGTGGATGTCGTGGCTAACACACCCAGCTGGAAGACCTATTATTGTGGTATCCTGATTGATAAAGTTGGCCACCTCCCCATAAGGATTCCGTAGGATTTACCTTCGTAGTTATTCCTTATGGATTCTTGCGCTCCCGAAGTCCGACCTTCTACTTGATGTTCAAGATACCAAACCATATCAAATGGGTTACGCTAGTACATCAAGGAGAACATTATAAGCGGACTGCTAAATGTCTCTCGGTCAATCGTCCAGATTTTGTTTCCTTGGCCTCGCTAGGGTGAAATCTGAGTAGATGTTATCTTCCTTTGCATCTGCATTGTCCATCACTATTCATCATTGTAGTATGTTGGGTTGCCAGGATCCTTGACACGGATGTTGGTAGAACCTTGATGAATATAGAAATGCTCAGGTTCTTGAGAGCACGCGCAAGCAAAATCATCCCTTGTGTTGTCTTCAACAAGGTAGTCCACATCGTCCATTCTAGCCCGAGTGTGTCGTTCTCCTGAACTCCGTCAAACGATCGATTCGTAAATTGCCTCAGGCTGGTGAGAAGAGTTCCAATGATCTATGTATCAAAAGTAATTATTTTTGCCACTTGAGGGAATAATTCTACGAGTCACCTTCCCTAAGGTGCCCCGTTATGGAATCATGGCAAAAAATTTCCTCGCTACTTGAAACCCTCGTCAAATTGTTTCTTCCGTCCCTCCTGATGCATGTTTTGCCTCTCAGCTCCAGAGATGTTTCCATGTTCCATTCCGTGAGTTGATCTTGTGATCATTAAGATGATCCTAAGTTGCTCGAACCTCAGGAGGATCGACTCTTCTAAAATTCTTCCTTTCTACCCGTTGTCATGTTGGATGTAGTTCTCAAGCAAGACGTCGAGATCAAGGTGATGCAATGAATCAACACCCTCGAGAAAGACATCTGGATCGTGAAGGTTGTGTTAGCTTGTGTCCCTCTGTCTTCTTACCTCACGACTTGAATCTCGGGAAGAGATTCTTGTTTAGTGGGGGTGAGTTGTCACATCCCTAGCTCTGACAATGCCTAGTGCTAGCATCTAGTGTTGCATCATGTTTAAATTTCCCAGAAAGTTGAAATGGGGATGACCGAACCCCCAACCCCCCTGATAACAACTAGGGTTTACTAAAATCTTTTTCAACAAACCTGAAATGCCCTTCTAAAATGTCCATCACTTTTGTCTTGGTCCAGAACCTCTGCCAAAATTGGTTCACATTTTTCTAGGACACATAAGGTCACTGAATTAAATCATATGCTATTTGCAGTTGGGCATTTAAATGCTATATATTATTTTAAGTGCTCAATTAATTTTGAACTTAAGTGAGGGCTGTTAGGAATAATCCAAACAGAGCCCACAATTATCTTCAGGAATTTTGAAAAGGTTTTGGTATTTTTAATAAAGCTCAGAAGTTGCAGAAAAATAGAAAAAACAAAAATAGAAAATAAAAGGAAACTAACTTACATGGCAAAGCCACCAGCCGGCCCACCTGGCGGCCCAGCGCTGTGCTGGCCCGTGCCAGCTAGCTGCTTCGTCCCCGCCAGGCAGGCAGGGAGGTGATGCCGGCGTGCGCGAGCTCGCCACGGCGCCCGCTGCTTGCCGCCCGCGCCCTTGGAAACCTGGGCGAGCTCCACGTCGCCGCCCCGGCCCCGCAGACACCTCGCTCACTCCCCTGCCTCTCTCCCTCGCCCTCTCCCACCATGGCCGACGCTGCCGTGCCCGCGCCACCGTGAAACTCGCGTCCACCGTCGTCCCCGCGCCGTGCTGCCGTGCCCACGAGCTCCGCCATCGTCTGCTTCGTCGAGCTAGCCGAGCCCCAAGCGCTCGCACGCTCTGCTTCGTCTTCTTCGACCCCGTCTTCACCGAACGCCGCCGGAGATCCCCTTCGCCGTCACCGCCGCACTAGCTCGTCCCCGACCTCGCCGTCTGCTCCGCCGTGACCGCCGTGAGCTCAGCTACCTCCCCATCCTTCCCGTTCTCGCTCTCGAGCCCTGCATCGACTGCACCGAGCTCGGCCGCACCCGCCGCCGCCACCGCACGTCGCCGTCGTGGCCACAGCCACGTTGGCTCGATTCCGAGCACGCCATCGTCTCCGCCGCACTCGCAGGAGCTCGTAGCACACCCCACGCGCCTCGCCGTGCTCCCTAGCGTCGGGGCCGACCTCGCCCGAACTGAGGTGACCGCCAAGGTCGTCGCCGGTGACGTTTCCGGCCAACCCAGCTCCACCCACCGCCACCACCCGACTCGACTCACTCCCCGCATCACGTAGATGTGCTCCGCCGTCGTTTTGGTCGCCGGAGCACGAATCCCGCACTGCCCCACCGCGCTTGGCCTCACCGGCGGCTAAACGCCGCCGACTTGACCCCGCTGACCCCGTTTGACCCCGGGTGGGCCCAGTTTGACCTCCCCTGGGTCTATGACAAGTGGGACCCGCCTGCTAATTAAGTTAGGATTAGGACTAACGAAAAATTAGTTAAACTAATGACACTCACACGCGGGACCCACTGGTCAGGTTTGACTTGGACCGTCCCCGTTGACTGCTGACATCACCCTGACCTACTGCTGACGCTATAAAGCATTTCCTGGATTTATTCTTATATAGGAAATTCCAGAAAATGTTGCAAACTTCAAAAATTCATAGAAATTAATCTGTAACTCCAAATGCAATAATTTATATATGAAAATGATCAGAAAAATCCAATCTATCCATCTGTACAAGTTTGATGCATGTAGAAACAAGTTAACTTGCTGTTTAGTGCAAAACATGATAAAGCACTATTTAAGATCACAAATGAGTTTGAACTTTGAATCTTTGGTTCAAAATAGTTCAAACCCATATGGTTATAGATGCATTAGCCCAACACACTCATTTTGCCATATCTCATTCATGCATCATATTGTTGCATCGCATTGATTGTGTTTCTTCTCTGTTGCCGGTATTTGTCCCCTCTCAGTAGACGTGGTTCCGACGATGAGTTCGATGACACCGATAAAGAACTATACTATCTTCAGAAGTGCCAGGCAAGCAAAACCACCTTGTTCATTCCGATACAATACCGCTCACTCGCTTCTGCTCTCTTTTACTGCATTAGGACAACAACGATTCATCCGTTACCTGCTACGGTAGTTGAACCCCTTTCCTCTGCATGACCTGTCATTGCCACAGTAAATAGATTAAGCCCACTAGCATGAGTAGGAGTTGTTTGAGCCCTGATGTGCCTACTCATTCATGCTTGTTGTCATGCTTGCTACTGCTTAGAGTTGAGTTAGGTCTGATTCATCGGAGATGAATCAGAGGTGTGTGAACATGTCCTACTGTTGAGAGCTAAGTGTGTGAACACGATTTGGTAAAGGTAGCGGTGAGAGGCCATGTAGGAGTACATGGTGGGTTGTCTCATTGAAACCGTCCTCAGGAACTGAGTTCTGTGTTTGTGATCCATGAAGAGCTACTACCACACATTGGGATCCTTAATTGACTCTCTTGGCTTCTTAACCACCCTTGTCCTCTGTCCAGGAGTTGCAAGTAGTTTCTGGTGTTTGTAGTATGCTGGAGGCCGTGCATAGCGCTGACCTGAGGGGTGGGCTGTGATGCGGTAGGCACGTGGCCGGGTATGCCGGGCGCCCGTTTGGTGTCGCAGAACCCTGTACACATCGTTCGGGGCCGTATGTGGAAACCTCGGCCGGACACCCTGCGAATGGAACCTGAATAGGCGATAAACCTGGACTAGAGACTTGAGTGTTTAGGTAGGCCGTGGGCGACACCCTCGTTGGGCTTCCGCTTGAAGGTTGCCGAGTACATGTCGTGTAAACGGCGGTAAGTGGTGAGAGCGTGTGTGAAGAAGTACACCCCTGCAGGGTTATAAATGATCTATTCGAATAGCCGTGTCCGTGGTAAAGGACTTCTGGGTTTCCTATAACAGTTCATAGACAAGTGAAAGTGGATACTCTAAAATGCGCAAGATAAGCGTGAGTGCTATGGATGGCGTTCTCGTAGGGAGACAGGAGCGGATCCATAGTGGTGCATTGAAATGGTGAATATGGGGACTCGTGTGCGCCACCTCAAAAGAGCTACTTGCAGTCATAGTATAGGATAGCCACTGAGTCACAGCTGGCTTGCTGTAGTCAAACTCCACCACCCCTTTGTTGATACTGATGCATATGTAGCTAGTTCTGATGTAAGTCTTGCTGGGTACATTTGTACTCACGTTTGCCTATTTTATGTTTTGCAGAGAGACGTCGGTCTTGCTAGTAGTTCCGTGTGGACTTCGACGTTTAGCTTGATACCTCAGCTACGATCTTGTGCCCTCGGCAAGATCTGGTAGATAGTCAGGCTTCTCAGCCTTTTTCATTTGTAGATGTCTGTACTCATACATGTTAAGCTTCCGCATGTGCTTTGACTTGTATGCTCTGAATGTTGGGTCATGAGACCCATGTTTGTAATATCTCGCTCCTCGGAGCCTAATGAATAAATACTTTGAGTCGTAGAGCTTTGTTGTGATGCCATGTTGTATTTACACATATCGAGCACATTGTCTGTATGATTGAAATGCTTGGTATGTGTGGGTTCCGACAACCTAGTTGTTTATCCTTGGTAGCCTCTCTTATGGGGAAATGTAGTCTTGTGCTTCCATGAGCCATAGTAGTCCGCTACATCCCGGTTCACCGGATTCCTCCTAGCCCAGCACTACTGCTCCGGAACACATGACTGGCCGGCATGTGATTCACTTAATTCCTGTGTCTATCCCTTCGGGGAAATGTCACGCGGTGACATCCGGAGTCCTGCCTAGCCTGCTACAGCCCGGTTCACCGGAGTCCTGTTAGCCCAGTGCTATAGCCCGGATTCGCAAGCTGCTGACCGACATGCTCGATGTTGATTCATGTATGCCTGTCCCCGTAAGTTAGTGCCACTTTGGGTTCATGACTAGTCATCTCGGCCCGGGTTCTCTGTCATATGGATGCTAGCGACACTATCATATACGTGAGCCAAAAGGCGCAAACGGTCCTGGGGCATGGTAAGGAGACACCCGTGGGAATACCGTGCGTGAGGCCGCAAAGTGATATGAGGTGTTACCGGCTAGATCGATGTGACTTGGAATCGGGGTCCTGACACCCCTCCAGGACATCCAGTTTCAGCTTCAGGTCTTTGATGGAGTCGTTGGCCTTGGAGAGTAGCTCGGCCTTGCCGAGGACTACGGCCTGCGCCTCCACCAAAGCGCCGTTGATCGTATCCTTCTCCTTCGCCAGCTCTAGGTCCTTTTCCTTCAGCCTGTCCCGCTCCACCTCCAGCTCCTTCACCTTGCCGCCGTGGACCAGGGCCTGAGCATCGAGTGCCTCCTTGTGCCTCTGCTCCAGCTCCTGGGTCCACTGCGCGACAAGCTTCTCGATCTCCTCATCCTTGCCGCGGAGTATGACAGTGAGCGCCTCCTCACGAGCGGCAAGGTCCCCCTCCTGGGATTTCAGCTCGGCTTGGTGCTGGTACTGGGTGGCCTCGTCCTTGGCGGCCTGTTCCTTCGCCGCCTCCTGGGCTTTCTCGACGTTACCCTGCTTCAGGATGAGCTTCTGTTTGCGCTCAGCCAGCAGATCCTGGGCAACCTTCAGTTCATCGTGAGCCTGGCGGAACCAGGCCTGCGTCTCAGTGATGCGCTCCTCGAGGTCCGCCTCCGCCTTGTCCACCGCCGCCATCCTGAATTTTGCCTTGTCCAGGCGAGCACGGTGAAGCGCCTGGAGCTTCTGGAAGTTGACGCTCTTGGCCCGAAAGAGCTGATCCTCTTGGGAACAGCCGCCACCGGCGCTCAGTTCGTCAACAACCTCAAGCCCGGCGGCGGCGAGGGCCTCGTCATCGAACACCTCCCCCTCGGTTGGTGCCCTGGTGCTCGCCGTTCCTGGGAGGTGGACGAATAGGTCGTCGCTCACCTTCAAGTATTTGCCCGAGCCAGAGGCAACATAGGAGGAAGGTTGGTCGTCAACCAACCCCTCCCCGGCAGGCCCCTTGCCGGCCTCCCCAGCAGGCACCTTGTCGGCCTCCTCGGCAGCGGCCTTGCCGGCCTCCCCGGTGGGCCCCTTGGCGGCCTCTTCAGCGGCGGTCTTGGCGGCCTCCTCGGCCGCAATCTTGTTGGCCTCGTCCTCGGCATCCTTGGCAACCTCCTCGATGACGGTGATGATATCCTCCCGGTCCGCCTAGGAAGGGTCTGGATACCAAGAAGGGGAATGAGACGGAGCCAAGATCAAGATTTAAAAAGAAGAAGAAGGAACGGGGACGAGAAGCGAACAACTTACCTACACCAGGCTGGGAAGAAGTGGCACCCTCCCCGCCAACGTTCGTTGCCGGGGCAGAGCCACCGGCGCCCAAGCTCGCTCCCTCCCCCTCCATATGAGTGGGCTCGGTGGTCGATGCCCTTGCCGGGGACTCCCCTCTGGGCGGCGTAGTCGAGGTGGGCGGCGTGTTGGGGGTGGCCCTCAGCGGTTCCTCCTGCTGCCATTCTCCTCCTGCAAACCCGGCAAGGTCATCATCAAAGATTCACACCCCAAGGCTCATCAGTGAAGGGGAGAGTGATGGAATCACGCTGCGGGCTGGCGCGGGGGCTGCTGTCCGGGCTGCTCTCCACCAACAGCGGCGTATGCGAAGTACCCGCTGGGGGCTTGTCGCCTGCTGAGGCCTTGGCCCTCTTCGACACCTCTGGGCCAGCGTCTCCGTGTCCTTGCGAAGACAACATCAAGTAAAAGAAAAAAGGGATGATACAGGCGTGAGGACGGGAGATGATGGGGGGCGAGAAACTTACTCGTTCTCCACCTCCTCCTCCACTGGCTTCGTCTTCCTCTTTGGGATGAAGGACCCAAGATCGAAGTTGGCCTCCGGATCGACGTCTGCAGGAGAAGGGGAAGGAGATGGAGTCCGGCGACGCTTGGACGAAGAAGGGGCGGTCGCCTTCTTCTTCGCCCCCGTGACCTTCACCGCCTTCTTCGATGCCGCGGCTCTCATCTGGCGCACGGACTACTCCTGGACCTGTTGCCACTGCGTGGCCCTGCCGGGCCAGACCGGCTTGCCGGAGCCAACCCGGCACATGACGCATCTATTCCCTACGGCCGGAGGGTCGACGGCCTTGGCCTCCTCCTCGGTCGACTCCTCGACCACATCTTCAATGAGAGGGGCCCCAGTGCCGACGCTGCTGGCCTCCCCAGCAGACTCCGCCCATCCGGCGAGCTCATTCTCTTCCACGGCTGTGTCGGCCTCGTCCTCCATGTGGCCAGCGCTGTCGGCCTCCCGGGCAAGCGCCGCCTCCGCTGCCCTGGCGGCAATGTAGTCCAGCTCCTCCTTGGTGGTGTCCTGGATGAGCAGCAGCTCGTCGCGGACATAAGCCTCCGACAAAGTGTCGAAGAACTCCCGCACCTTCTCTCTGGCGGCTCGGCCCAGGCGGGGTCAAGGCCCTGCGCGTTGAAGTCCGGCATCATGGCGATGATGGCGGACTGGCGAGAGTTGTTGCTCAGCGGGACTACTCCCGTCGGCAACCCAAACAGGGGCCCCTTGACGGCCTTGCTGGCCTTTGCGGCCCTGCCTGTCCTCTCAGCCCTGCCATTGCCGTGCACGTCGAGCTGAAAGAGCCTTTGGCAGAAGTGGGCGTTCCCATCACCGTGAAGTTGTGCTTCAAACCAGGGCGAAGCCTCATGATGTCAGCCGCATTCCTGAAGAGCCAAGCCAGCCTCCCCTTGTTGTGCAGTGGGGCGATTCGGCGGCGGATGAAATCGGCCCCAATCATCTCAAGGGTGAGCCCGGCCATGGTGAGGCGTGAATCCTGGTGGTGGTTGAGGGAGTCCTAAACTAAGGGGTCCTCGGGCGTCCGGCCTGTTATTCATTGGGCCGGACTGATAGGCTGTGAAGATACGAAGGCCGAAGACTATACTCGTGTCCGGATTGGACTTTCCTTGGCGTGGAAGGCAAGCTAGGCGACCAGCTGCGAAGATTCCTTCTTATGTAACCGACTCCATGTAACCCTAGATCCCTCCGGTGTCTATATAAACTGGAGAGCATAGTCCGGATAGGGGACATTCCATACCATATTCACATAGGCTAGATTTCTAGGGTTTAGCCATTACGATCTCGTGGTAGATCAACTCTTGTAACACTCATATTCATCAAGATCAATCAAGCAGGAAGTAGGGTATTACCTCCACAGAGAGGGCCAAAACCTGGGTAAACATCGTGTCCCCCGTCTCCTGTTACCATCGATCCTAGACGCACAGTTCGGGACCCCCTACCCGAGATCCGCCCGTTTTGACACCGACATTGGTGCTTTCATTGAGAGTTCCACTGTGCCGTCGACAAAAGATTCGATGGCCCCTTTCTCCCCGGACAGATCTTCGTGTTCGGCGGCATCGTACTGCGGGCCAACTCGCTTGGCCATCTGGAGCAGATCGACAGCTACGCCCCTGGCCATCAGGTCAGATTCGGAAGCTTGAACAATGTTGCGGACGTCTGTGGAGACTTGATCTTCGACGGATTCGAGACCGCGGCAATCGCTCCCCGCCGCCTCGATCGACATGGCTTAAACCTGTCATCCGGCCGCATCCAGGAGATAGCTCCTACAGCAACTCTGGCCTTAGACCCGGAGCATATCAAGTCGTCCCAGGATGGGAAGCTCAACCCCATCACGGGGGCTACCAATTCCGCGGCGTTGGAGCCGCACACAGATTCTACTGCATATGATATCCGCATCAGCGGAACCCCGGGTTCATCCCCGGCAACAGGTTCCGAACGCTGCGAGTCTGCAGATGCCGAACTCGATCGGTTATCGATCTTCAAGTTCAGAGCCGCAGACGCCTTCCAACACTCGCCCATGGGCGATATACTAAACTCACTAGAAAACCTATCTCTGGCAAGTGACTCGCCACCGAATTATGTTCAGCTCGAACTCATGGCTGATGATGGAGAATTTTTCTTCCCACCCCCACCCACTTCATAGCCACCATCGAAGACCCAACCAACACACTTGACCTCGGCCCCGAAGACATCGACGGTACGGACGACGACGAGGGGCAAGGCCAGAACTCACTACCCGCTAGACACGGGATGACCACTTCATGGTACGATGTGTGTATGATAGACACACCCAACGACGCTTTCGACGATGACAAGGAGGACCCAGTTGAGGATAAACCTCCTGGTGCACAGTCCGGACACCAGCGCGCCTTTTGCCGCTCCAAGTCACAACGCTGAACAAAAAATAACACTAGCACCAGAGAAGACAACACTCCGGACGATGAAGACCCTGTTGAGGTAGGATCCGAATAGGAAGAACAGGAAGGCGGGCAAGACAACCCTGATGAACATGCAACATATGGAGACTCAGAGGATAGCAATTATCTCCCACTCTCCGAGGAAGAGGAGATCCTCGACAACGAGGATTTTATCGTGCCTAAGGAACCTCTCGAGCAGGAGCACTTTAAACGACAGCTCATAGCCACCGCAAGGAGCCTAAGAAAGAAGCAGCTGCTGTCGGATGTGGGGTTCCGGCAAACCCTTAAGGTTTGAACACTGGGGTGCGCGCGAAGTCTTTCCCTCCTACCGATATACGCCCTTGCTCGCTAAGATCTCGCGGACGAACTCGACGAACTCGCAACACAGAAAGACACGAGGTTTATACTGGTTCGGGCCACCATTGTGGTGTAATACCCTACTCCAGTGTGGTGGTGGTGGATTGCCTCTTGGGCTGATGATGAACAGTACAAGAGAAGAACAACCTCCTGAGGTTGAGGTGTTCTCGTGAGTAGGCTCTCGATCGGGTTGGATCAAGCTAAGATGAGATGCCCCTACTATGGTGGCTAGCTCTACTTATATTGGCCCTGCTCCTCTTCCCAAATATCGATCGGGAAGGGAGCCAACAACGGCGGGCGATTTTGAAGGGGGCAGCTAGTACAAGCTATCCTGAAAAAAGCGGTCTTCGCCTGCGAAAAGCTTCGGGGTGACGCTGTCTTGGGCTCCACGATGACCTCCGCCTTGCCGTCCTTCTGGTCTTGGTCTCGTTGCACCAATATGACAACCTTTGCCTGATGCCTCAGTACTCTTCGCCTGCGCTGGCCTCCTTAGCACCAAAGAGGAAACTAGGACGCTGCGCGCGCTGGCGCCCACCTGGCGCCCGCCTGGTGCCGTGCGTCATGGCTCACGTCACGAGGGCCTCGTGAGGTTTGCCCCGCCTTGATATCTCCGCTCCTCGTGAGCCTGCCTGGCTCGGCCACCCCAAAGGAGGTCTTGCATCGTCCGCCTCGCGAGGCTTGGACCCTCGCGAGGGTCTTGGATGCCTTGTTGATGAAGATGGGCCGTACGGCCTGCTAGCTTAGCCACGCTGTGGGCCGCAGGCAGGCAAGTCTGGGGACACCCGTTCCCAGAACGCCGACAGTAGCCCCCGGGCCCAAGGTGCGCTCGGGCTTGGCTTCACGGCAAAGCCAAGGGTCAAGTTCGGAGCACCGCGGGCCCCAAAAGCCTGCGGCCTCGGTTGACGCGTGGCGGTTGACTGGACGTGGGCGTCTCCGCTTCCCCATGCTGCCTCGGCCACTGCACGACTTGACAAGTCCCTGCGACATGCAAGGAAAACCATCATTACCTGCGATCGTGGGAGACGCCGGTTGGCCTTCTTTTGCTATAAATGGGGAGGGGGCGGAGCCCCCGTCGCCCATCTCTTCCTTGCTTGCTTCTTCCTCCTCGCTCCATCACTTGCAGTGGCACCCATGGCTCCATGAAGGAAGTTTTCCGCCGCCGAGAAGGAGAAGGCCCCTCGTGAGGGACCCGGCTCCCCGGCGCCCAAGCACGGCCGCGGCCGCTCGCGCAAGCATGCCGCGACCCCCGCCGTGGCCCATTGCCGAGACGGCGCCACGGCACGCAGAGTGGGTCATCCCAGCCACGGCAGTCCAGTTGATGACGGGAGGCGTGCTATGGTGGTGCGGCCTCCTCGTCCGCGCTTCCACACGGCGGAGGTGTCGCTGGAGTTTGTCGTCTGGTCGGAGAACCCGGCCGGCAACTGGCTCCAACTTCCGCGCTTCTTCGCCGGCGAACTGCCGGCCTCTGGTCCAGGCGGACTCTGGCTGCAGGTGGATAGCTGCTGCAGCAAGGCCTCTTGGGCTGCGGTCGAGACTTCCGCTGCGGGCAACATAGCCCTGGCCCGCGGCTGGCAGACATACGCCCGCATGCGCGGCCTGGGCAGGCGGTGCACCCTCCACTTCAGGTACGATGGTGGATCGACCCTCTATGTGAGGATGCTTAGGGAAGATGGTCGCCGTGCCGGGTGCTGCCCCGAAACGAACGACGGTGAGGAGGTGCTCGGCCTTGGTGATGGTCGCGACGACGACGAGGGCGAGCCTGCCCTCGGCCGTGACCGTGTCTCTTCCAGCTACGGCGGCTCTTCCTCCGGTGACAGCTCCAGCAGCGGTGGCTACGACCAACCGCCGCGCCACTGCGCCCGCTTCGAAGGAGGCAGTGGGTCATCTCGTCGCCGCGCCTCCGTGAAGCGCGAGGACGGGTCTGGCTAGGCTCGGGGTGTCGCTGAGGGCCTGCCTCCGCGGATTGCTGCAACGCCGCTTTGTTTAGCTTTTTCTTTTTCCCTGCATTAGAAAACGAAACCAGTATGGGCCCCGAGGGGCGTGTATCGAACTGTGGTTCTTTGATTAATGCACTGTGCGTGTTATTCCCATGCCGTGTTGTTATTTTGCGCAAAGATAACTTAACCTGCCGCGTTCGGGTCGCCCTTTCCGTCGCGAGGTGTCTGTGTTGCTCAGAAACTGCAAAAAATTTGTTAGGGGGTGCGTTAGAGGATTTGCCGTCGACCCAAGTCTTGATTTGGCGCTTGTATCGCGGTACCCGAGGGGCACGGATTAGGAGAGATGTGCCAGCTTCCAGGCTCGAACGAGGGTGACTCGCGAGAAGGCAGAGAGAAGAAAAATGCTCGCGAGGGCACCTACCTAGCCCCCTCGCGAGGTATGCGAGAGAGAGAACATGAGCAACCAGAGCCGAAAAATGCGGTAAAAGGCTAGGGAACCAAATCAACAACGAGCACCAAGAGCAACTTCGATTAAGGAAACACGAGCCAACTACGGAAAGCAAATGAAAAGCCGCGTCCGGCACCTAATCTAGTCTTCAAGTCTTCTCACCAGCGCGGAGCTAAGTGCTGTCCACTAGGCGTGGGAGGGAGCCCCAGGGCCTGAGGCCGGCGCTCCTGAGACTCCGGGGCGTGTACAACCTCACTCATTATTACATGAGAGTGTCACGGGCGGCGATTCTTCACAGGCACCGTGCCTTCTTCATAGGCTCTGGGCCTTGCTTCTCAGGCGCTGGGCCTTGCTTCATGGATAGAACTTCCGGAGGTGCTGGATGTTCCAGGCATTCTGGATGGGTATCCCGTCCTGCGTCTCCAGGCGTGCTGCACCCGGCCTGGAGACATGGACGACCCTGAACAGGCCCTCCCACATGGGCGAAAGCTTGTGCAGCCCTTCTCTGGAGAGGACCCGCCTCAGGACGAGGTCGCCCACCTCGAGCGTCCTGGAGCGGATGTTGCGGCAGTGGTACCACTGCAGCGCTTGTTGGTACCTTGCCGCCCTTAATGCGGCTTCGCGACGGTGCTCCTCCCCCAGCACGAGATCCATCCCCTGCATGGCGTCCTGCTGCATTTCGTCGAACGCTAGGATCTGTGCGGAGCGATGCTTGACCTCGTGGGGAAGGACTGCTTCAGCTCCCTAGACGAGGAAGAATGGAGTCTCGCCCGGTGGCTTGGTGGCGGTGGTTCGGATGGACCATAGCACGGACTGGAGCTCGTCGTGCCAGCCCCTGCCGCAGGCCTCCAGCTTCTTCTTGAAGGTCCTGGTCTTGAGGCCCCTTAGGACCTCCGCGTTAGCGTGTTCGGCCTAACCGTTACTCCTGGGGTGGGCCACTGAAGCGTAGCAGATCTGCATTCCAAGGTTAGCACATTAGGTTTTGAAGAGGTTGCTAGTAAACTGCAAACCGTTATCTGTGATGATGCAGTTGGGGACCCCGAAGCGGCTCACGAGGCCCTTGATGAACTTGACAGCAGAGCCGGCTGGAATGGTTCGGACGGCGTCCACTTCCGCCCACTTGGTAAACTTGTCGATGGCGACGTGGAGATAGAGGTAGCCCCCTGGCGCTCGAGGGAACGGGCCTAAGATGTCCAACCCCCAGACCACAAACGGCCACGTGAGCGGGATGGTTTGGAGGCCCTGAGCAGGCTGATGGATCTGCTTGGCGTGGAATTGGCAAGCTTCACAGGACTTCACCAGCTCGGCTGCGTCGTTGAGTGCTGTAGGCCAATAGAAACCACTGCGGAACACTTTGCCAACGAGGGTCCGTGACGACGAGTGGTGTCTGTCGGCATTCTGGGAACGGGGGTCCCCAGACTTGCCTACCTGCGGCCCAGCGTGGCTAAGCAGCAGGCCGTACGACCCATCTTCATCAACAAGGCATCCAAGACCCTCGCGAGGGTCCAAGCCTCGCGAGACGGACGACGCAAGACCTCCTCTGGAGTGTCCTAGCCAGGCAGGCTCACGAGGATCGGAGATATCAAGGCGAGGCAAACCTCACGAGGCTCTCATGACGTGAGCCATGACGAACGGCACCAGGCGGGTGCCAGGCGGGCGCCAGCGCGCGCAGCGTCCCTATTACCTCTTTGGTGCTAAGGAGGCCAGCGCAGGCGAAGAGTACCGAGGCATCAGGCAAAGGTTGCCATATTGGTGCAACGGGACCAAGACCAGGAGGACGGAAAGGCGAAGGTCATCGTGGAGCCCAAGACGGCGTCACCCCAGAGCCTTTCGCAGGCGAAGACCGCTTTTGTCACGATAGCTTGTACTAGCTGTCCCCCTTCAAATTTGCCCGCCGTTGTTGGCTCCCTTCCCGCTCGATATTTGGGAAGAGGACCAGGGCCTCTATAAATAGGACTAGCCACCACAGTAGGAGGCAACTGATCTAAAACTGGTTCAGATCATCCTCAACCACACAAGCACAAGAACACCTCAACCTCAGGAGGCTGTTCTTCCCTTGTATTGTTCATCACCAGCCCAAGAGGCAATCCACCACCACCACACTGGAGTAGGGTATTACACCACAACGGTGGCCCGAACCAGTATAAACCTCGTGTCTTCCTGTGTTGCGAGTTCGTCGAGTTCGTCCACGAGATCTTAGCGAGCTAGGGCGTAGATCGGTAGGAGGGAAAGACTTCGCGCGCACCCTAGTGTTCGAACTTTAAGGGTTTGGCGGAACCCCACATCCGACATTTGGCGCACCAGGTAGGGGTGCGCCGAAGTTTCCCTTCCATCAGTTCGTCGCTCCATCGCTCCGTCGTTTCCATGGCGGACGCTCGCCATGCTCGAGCTGAGCGTCGGGCTGCCCTCTCCGCCCGCGTCGCTCAGACGGCTCCCGTCGGTGGGCCACCTCGTCGTTCTCCGTCTCCCGCCGCCAACGCTGCCATCGGCCCGGCGGGGAACGAGCAGCAGGCTTCCTCGCTGCATCCTTCGGTGCGGCAGGACGGCCGCACTGCTACTCCATCACTGACCCCTGCCGGTTCTTCGTCTCACGCGCACCGCGCTCCCATGGAGGCACGGGCCGCGCTCCTCGCGGCGAACGAGCTCCTGCGTTACCGCCCCGTCGACGACCTCTATGAGGAGTGGCTCGACCGCGTTGCCGAGCTCGTCCGCGCCGCAGGGGGCTCTCCGGCGCCGTCCCTCTCTTTGCCTCCCCCTCAACCAGCCGCGGGCGACGGGGCTCATGCCATGCCTCCACCACCTCAGCCCCAAGACGGTGCCTTGGCACCAAGGCGCGCGCCTCCGCGGCGTGATCCACCGCGCCCGGCGCCCGCGCGCGAATAGAGAAGTTGTCAAGAAATCCCGCGGCCGCGAGAAGCTGCACCAGCGCTCCCCGCGTCACCTCATCAAGACCGCGCACCGCCCGCAGCAGCGCAGCGTGAACCTCGTCGAGACCAAGCTCCACCTTACAAGCGGGCCCCGGAAACCACGGCCGGCTGCCGCGCCTTCACCCCTGAGCTGCGTAGCGTCGCCTGGCCAGGCAAGTTCAAGCCAGATCTGCCTCCTCGCTACGACGGCACCGCCGACCCCGCGGAGTTCCTGCAGCTCTATGAGCTGAGCATCGAAGCGGCCAACGGTGACGAAAAAGTCATGGCGAACTGGTTTCCCATGGCTCTCAAGGATGGAGCCCGCTCCTGGCTCCTGAACCTGCAGCACGGCTCGATCTCTTCCTGGAACGAGATGCGCGACCGCTTCATCACCAACTTCCAGGGCACTCGCGACCGCCCACCGGCCGCGGGTGATCTACGCCGCATCAAACAACAACCAGGAGAGACCCTCCAAAAGTACATCCACCGCTTCAACAACACCCGCCTCAAGATCCCCAAGGTCACGGACGAAGCCATCATCTCCGCGTTTTCCGATGGCGTCCGTGACGTCAAGATGAAGGAAGAGCTCGCCATTCACGAGAAGCTCTGCACCTCTCAGGAGCTGTTCAACCTGGCGACCAAGTGCGCAAGAGCTGAGGAGGGGCGCCTTTCCCTCCTCGAGCTGCCAGCCGCAGGAGCGAAGGAGAAGAAGACCAAGGCCAAGGACGTGAAGCGCAAGGAGGCAGCTGTGCTCGCAGCGGAGCCCGACACCAAGCGATGCAGAGATCAGCCCGAGTCATCCAAGAACGGCCGATCGTTCTGCGCCTTCGACAACCTGAACATCCACAACACCAGTGACTGTCAAGAGCTCAGAGCCATACGGGAAGGACTCTATGATCGACGCCCCGAGCGCAACGACCGGGGCTACGGCCGTGAAGGAGGACGTGAAGGCGGACGCTGGGACGACCGTGGCCCGCGCCAGGAGTGGCGCGACCGGCCTCGTGAGGACCGCTGGCAGGACCAATCTCGCGAGGTCGCCTGGAGGGACCCGCCTCATGAGGATCGCCCCCAGGGCAACACCGGTCTTCCCCCGCTGCCGCCACCAAGAAGGAACGACGACCACCACCAGGACGAGGGGCTGGGGGCTTCCAGGAGCCGCGTGCGATCGACTGCATCTTGGGCGGCGCCCAGGCCCCAGCCTCTCAGCGCATCTTCAAACAGTTCGCTCGCGAGGTGAACGCGGTCCTCCCCAAGCTCGAGGCCACGCACCCGCTTAGGTGGTCCCAATGTGCCATCACCTTCAACTCGGCAGATCAGCTCAAGTGCGCAGCCACCGCTGGCGCCCTCCCTATGCTGTGCTCCCCAGCCATCAGCAATGTGCAAGTCACCAAGACTCTCATCGACGGCGGCGCAGGGCTCAACGTCCTGTCCGTCGACACGTTCGACAACCTCCAAGTGCCATATGAACAGCTCCAGCCAACCAAGCCTTTCTCAGGAGTGACCGACAGTTCCACCAAACCGAAAGGGCAGGTCCACTTGCCTGTCACCTTCGGGGACCGCAAGAACTACCGGACCGAGCTCATCGACTTCGACGTTGCGCACATCCGCCTGCCGTACAATGCCATCCTCGGGTATCCAGCCCTGGCCAAGTTCTCAAAATGCCAGGAAGCGGAGGAATCATCACGGTCCCGTGTGAAGAAAGGGATGCGGTGTGCTCCCTTGAGCGCGCCTTTCAAGCAGCAGCAATTAACGACCCCGACAGCAGAAGTGAAGGCCCTCCGAAGACCATCCCCAAGAAGAAGCTGCCGCGCCGCGCAGGACCCCAGGAGGATGGCGTCGCGGCAGGAGCCTCATCAGGATCAGCGCTCGCTCCAGGGGCGCCTCCCTCCATCGCATAGGAAGAAGCGCCCGGCACCCTCCTCGGGCAGGGCCCGGGGGCTCTCTTCTGGAGGGCCTCAGACCTTGCCAACCTCACGAGGGAGGCGCTTGGGCACCACTTGGAAGCGTGCCTCACGGCACACATTCCTCAGGAGAGCACAGGGCAAGGAGCGCCCACCACTCAGGAGTTCATCACCAAGACCACCAAGGAACTGCAAGAAGCAAGAGCCATGCGCGGCCACAGCCGCTCACAAGGCGCAGCTCCCCATCCAGGTGAGGATGCCGGGCTGCGTGTCTGCGTCGACGTCCCAGGGCTCAACAGGGCCGCATCTCAGGAGCGCTTCTGGCCATTGCGTGTGGGCCGCTGCGAGGGCCCACTACACAGCTACGTTCGCATGCCCTTTGGCTTGCCGAGTGTGGCGTCAGCCTATCAGCGCAACATGCGACAAGTCCTGCGGCTCAGGTGGCCAGGTTCCACGCCGTCCTAGAGGGGATGGAGACGGTCTTCAGGGAACCTCCTGAACCCCCAGAGCCTCCCGAGGCTCAGGGGCCCGGTGGCTCATGAGGAGTCGTTTCTTCAACGCACGCCTTCAGCTGCACCAACTCTACTTCGTCTACAGAACCAGGTGACATCTTCCAAGTTCGTTTAAGCTGGGAGCGCCGGGCTGCATCATTCCCAGGCCACATGGGTCCGTCCCTGTGGCGTGTATCCCTTTTGCTTGTGTCTTTAGCTTACCTTGCTGGGGGCGCCCCTCGGGCTGCATCATCCCCAAACCGCTCGGGCCGGACCCGGTGGCACGTATCTTCCTGCATTTATCCAAGTTGATCTGCTTTCATGCTTAACCTGCCAACGGCTATCGCCTGCTCGATTGCCGCCTGCCACGGGTCTATTCATCCTATGCAATCCACTTGCACGTTAAAAGGTGGGCTCCTGAGCATCGCGACTCGGGAGCTCTTACTGGCTCTCCAGCCCTCACCCCTGGCCTTGACCACGGCATCGCGACCTGGCATACCAGCGGCGGCTGAGCTCGCTCGAGGGCCGGGACTTGAGGACGTAGAGTGCTTGCATCTAACCGCCTCGCAGGAACATACAGTCACCAAGACTCAAGACCAGGCGCAACCCGCCTTGAGGTAGGGCCTCGTGAGTCCCGCGCTGGCTCACGAGTGCCCAGATACACCTCGCAGCCCTGCCGTGCAAGCCACATGTCAGGGCGTAGCTGTACACGCCCCGGGGGCTCCTCCCGGTGGGGGCCCCCCATCCCACGCCCAAGTGGAAGCACCATGCTCCGCGCTGGCTGTCGACCCTGCCGAGGAGCGGCTATGCCCATGCACAAGCGGAAGCACTATGCTCCGTGCTGGTGATAAACAACTGAGGGCGACCCCACAGTCGTGCCAACCTCGAGGAGCCCAGAGCTCAGCGCCCAGCCTTACCGCAACGCCTCCACTCGGGAGAGCCATGCATGGGGGCTGGGCACGGGGGCTGCGCTCAGGTTACGCCCAAGCGCACGCCACCCAACCAGGTCCCCCGGACCTGGGCATCGCGCCCCCCTCCCGAGGCCTCGGCGAGGGCAGGTATGGAAATTGTTTGCACGTCTAGGGGGACTCCTGAGCATCGCGACTCAGGAGCCTAACTGGTCATGTAGCCCCTCACTCCTTGGCCCGTCCTGGTCTCCGGTCGGCCCAATGGCGGTTGAGGTATGCGCAGGGCCGGGCTCTGCCGACGTAGAACATTAATCTATCCCCACGAACTCTCCCTATATGCTGTTTGCGCGTCAAGGGGGACTCCAGAGCATCGCGACTCAGGAGCCTAACTGGTCACGTAGCCCCTCAGTCCTTGGTCCGTCCTGGTCTCCGGTCGGCCCAATGGCGGTTGAGGTATGCGCGGGGCCGGGCTCTGCCGATGCAGAACACAAAGCAAATAGGAAGGAAATCGCAAAATCTCGAAGCAAATATTACAAGCATATTGTCCTCACAATACCAAATGAAATGTCTAAATGCCTCCATGAGGCCTGATACATGTCGCAGGAACGAAACGGGAAGAATGGCCGCAGGTCACCTCTAGACGTCGCCATCGCCTGCGGAAGGCGCTCCCCCTGAGCGGTTTTGTCTTCACCTTCACCACCAGCCGCAAGGTCGACGATGCCGGACAGAGGAGCGGAGACAAAGCCGTGGAACCTCCTTAGCAAGGCCCCCACCTGATCCTGCACGGCCGCGGCAGCCGCCTCGTATTGATCTTCAGCTATAGGCTCAAGCAGCTCGTCAAGGCAATTGTTCGGGTCGCGAAGGTGCAGGTGGCTAAAGACGCGAGTCAGCGCGGCTGAAGACATGACGCGAGCTTCTACCTCCGCCATGGGACAGAGACCATCAACGACCTCCTCAAGCGCCTTCACCACGAGAGGAAGCAGCTGGGCGGGGCCGTCCTCGTCGGTATCCAGAGGCTTCTCCAGGCCATGCTCGTAGAGCATCTTCAGCGCCTTGCGAGATCTCTTCTCGAGATCGGCAAAGGCCACGCGGTCTTCGGCCAGGACTCGCGCCTTGGCATCAAGATCGGCCTCCCTCGTCCCCATCTTCTGCTCCAACTCTTCCAACCAGTTGCGCTCGGCGGCCTGCTTCTTCCCCAGCTCCGCCAACCCAGCATCATGGTTCTTGACGGCTTACTCCCGGGCCTTCATCTCCTCCTCCTTCGCTTGGCGGCAGCGCACCTCTTTGGCGTGCTTGTCGCGCAGGCTCTGCAGCTCGCCCTCCAGCACTTGGCAGTGGTCACGGGTGGCCTTGGCGTCTTTTAGTGCCGCCTCACGATCGGTTGAAGTGCTGGCGGCTCCCTGCTTCTCAGTCCCGGAAGCCGCAGCAGCCTGGCCCAGCGCTGCGCGAACTGCCAGGTCGGAGTGAAGCCAGCCAGACGCCAACTCCAGACGCCCGGCCACCAGGCGCGGGTCCGCGCTCAGGAGATCCGCCTGCAGCTGGGTCATCTCCGAAAGGGCACGCTCCAAGATTGTAACGCCCTAGATCCGATGCGCCAGGTGTCTTCCAGTTATTCGTCGTTGTTGCCATGTCATTTGCTTGCGTGTTGCATTTTGCCATGTCATCATCTGCATTTCATCTGCATGTTTTTCGAAACTTGCATCCGGTCCTTTTCCCCGTTGTCCGTTTCACGATCCGACACTCCCACACGCGCCCGTCGTCCCTCTCAGACCTTGTTTTATGAGCGGGAGAAAAATGTTCTCGGAATGGGCCGAGATTTGCCGAGTGGCCTTGGTATATCACCGGCAGACCGTCCGTCAAATTTCGTTCCATTTGGAGGTCGTTTGATGCCCCAACGGTTAACCGCGTACCCCGAAAGCCCCTTTTTTCTTGCATCCCAACACCCCTCCAAATCAGCCCATGAGCCCATCCAAAACCCCTTCATGCTCTCGGTCGTTCGATCACGATCGTGTGGGCGAAAACCGCTCCCCATTTGGACTCTCCTAGCTCCCTCTATCTATAAATATGCCCTCTCCCCCGAAATTTGTGGACGAAACCCTAGTCTTCCTCTTCCTCGCGCCGCCGGACGTGTCCACCCGCGCTGGACATATCCACCGCCCCGCAGCCACGTCGCTCTGGCCAATCCCGTCGCGCCACGTCGTCGCCGCCGCCGCCCTCCACCACTCCCGCGCCGCCACCTCACCTCCACTCCCCTCCCACCAACCGCTGCAGCCCGCAGGCCCATCTGCGGCCCGCCCCGGGCCGGATCTGGGCCCGAGGCGCCCGCGCAGCGCCGCCGCTCGTCCCTGGTCCGTCCTTGCAGCTCCCGCCTGAGCTCGCTCCCAAGTGCTCGACCACGCCGCCTCGTCGCCGCCTGCCTCCGGCGACCGGATCTCGCCGGAGATGAGTGCTCCGCCGCCCTGCCCGTCGTCTGCTTCCTCCCTCCGCTCGTTCTTCTCTCCCTCACCTTCTTCTTCCTCTCCCGCAGGAGCTCCTGCCATGGCCGTCCCGCCGTCACCGCGACCGGATCCCGCCTCCACAAGCACCACCGTCGACCACCGCGGCCGGATTCGAGGTCCCCATGCCCGGATCCACCCATTCCCGGCCTCCCCGACGCCTACCGGAGCCTCACACCACCCCACCGTCGCCGTTGACTTCCGCCGGCGCCATTCTGTAGCAGAGATCGAGCTACCCCGACCTGGATCCCGTTTCGCGCTGGTAGTTTTTCACCAAGTCCCCAGGTTTTTCACATTATGGTTGCTACTTTAACATGCCATAACTTCATGCATATAGCTCCGTTTTGCATGTATGATATGTCGAAATGTTCATCATGAGATGCTCTACATTTAATGGCATTGTGACATGCTCGTTTGAGTTAATCTTGATGCCTTATTAATCGTTGCAAGAGTGCTATATGATGTTAGCTGATGTCTGTTAACAGAACTTGATGATTTGTCTTTTTCATTGCATTTTGTGTGTGCATCCTATGAGTATGAGCTCTACATGAGTTTTTAACTACATCATGCCATATTTCCAGGGGTGATTGTCTTGTATTTTTGTGATATATTTGGTGACTAGCACAAGCATGCAAAGTAGCCTCCATGATGTTGCTGATTTCTGTGACTTAGTCATTTCTGCTGTCTGTAGCTGTATAATTGTGATGCCATGTAAACCTGCTGTCACCATGAGTTCTATGCATAATCTGGAGATGTTCACTCAGGGTGATTTGTTATACATGTTATGATGTATCCATCCATACCCTTTGTTGCATTTATAGCCTGCTGTATCTTGTTGTAATCTTGCTCCAAACTTGCTTAATAATGTTGGTGTCAGCCTGTTAACATGAAGTTCAGTTTTGACATGTGTTTTGCTAGTGATCCATGCACCCTATGAACTTGCTCTTGCCATGATTAGCTTCATAATTATGCCAACTTACTGTTGGATGCCTTCACATTCCATGAAATGCTTTGTGATGAGTGATTTGAGCTCGCAAAGATGCCTTCATAATTCTGTTTATGCCATGCTCAGTTTTTCTGCCAAGTCTGAATCTGTTTATGAAACTTGCTATGTTTACATGGGTGCCATCATATCTTCTGTGCCTTTTTGGCTCGTGATCAGTAAGGGACTTTTGTTCTATGCAATTATTAAATTCATGACATGCCTTTGTTTGCTATGATCTGTTCCTGTAGCATGTTGTTTGATAGCTCTAAACTTAGCAACCTGATGTTATTTCTGCCATGCCCAGTGATTTCTGCTAAGTCTGTGAAACTGTTATTATTTGCAATCTTGCCATGTCGTTTTGAGCATGTTGTAGTGGTTTTTGGAGATAGCTCAGTGTTCATCTTTTGTCATGATTTACCTGTACATCATTTCCATTCCTTTTGTTTTCATATTTAGGTACTGTAGCATATTTTTTTGATGTTTGCAAGATTCCTAGTTGCTGTTTTGGACAGATTGTTGCTATATCTTGTTTGGAGTGTATGTGTTGCACCGTTGCTCCGTTTTGAGCATGCTCTATATGAAACTTGCTTAGTTTTGCATGTAGTTTCATATTACCTTGTTGCATCCTTGTTTTGAGGTGTTTGCTTGATGTTTGAATGCATTTTGCATCAATGTCATGTTTAACTTGTTTTGCTCATATCTTCTAGGCCGTAGCTCCGAACTAAATGAACTTTATATGTAACTTGACTAGAATTTCGTGTAGATCATCTTGGTGCATTTTAACTTGCTGTTTAACAACTTGAACATAAGGTTTATTCAGATCTGGACCAATTTCGAAATTTGCAAATAGGGACTTACCGGAATTGTCATATGTTGTTTCCGGCCTCATTTAAACTTGCTTTGATGTGTTGTTCTTGTATGCATCATCTCTTGCCATGAGTAGCTTCATGTAGCTTTGTCATGCATCCGGCTTGGTTGAGCATCATGCCTTGTTCATGTGTGGTGTGTTTACCATGTTGTGTGATTCTTCTCGATAGTTCCCGTTTCGTTGCGATCGTGAGGATTCGTTCGTCTACGCTTGGTTCGTCTTTGTGGCTTCATCTTCTTCATGGACTCGTTCTTCTTCCTAGCGGGATTTCAGGCAAGATGACCATAACCTTGGATCTCATTACTATCATTGCTATGCTAGTTGCTTCGTTCTATCGCTATGTTGCGCCACCTATCACTTGCTCTTCAAGCCTCCCAAATTGCCATGAAACCACCTCTAACCTTTGTCACCCTTCCTAGCAAACCATTGTTTGGCTATGTTACCGCTTTTTGCTCAGCCCCTCTTATAGCATTGTTAGTTGCAGGTGAAGATGAAGTTTGCTCCATGTTGGATTATGTTTATGTTGGGATATCACAATATCTCTTATTTAATTAATGCATGTATATACTTGGTAAAGGGTGGAAGGCTCGGCCTTATGCCTGGTGTTTTGTTCCACTCTTGCCGCCCTAGTTTCCGTCATACCGGTATTATGTTCCTTGATTTTGCGTTCCTTACGCGGTTGGGTGTTATGGGAACCCCTTGATAGTTCGCTTTGAATAAAACTCCTCCAGCAAGGCCCAACCTTGGTTTTACCATTTGCCTACCTAAGCCTTTTTCCTTGGGAGTCGCGCTCCCGAGGGTCATCTTTGTTTTACCCCCCCCCCCCGAGCCAGTGCTCCTCTGAGTGTTGGTCCAAACTAGAGCACCGTGCGGGACTGCCCCTTGGCAACTTGGGTTACGTTGGTACCTGTACGCTTCACTCATCCGGTGTGCCCTGATAACAAGATATGTGCAGCTCCTATCGGGATTTGTCGGCACAGTCGGGTGGTCTTGCTGGTCTTATTTTACCATTGTCGAAATGTCTTGTAAACCAGGATTCCGAGACTGATCGGGTCTTCCCGGGAGAAGAATTATCCTTCGTTGACCGTGAGAGCTTATAATGGGCTAAGTTGGGACACCCCTGCAGGGTATAAACTTTCGAGAGTCGTGCCCGCGGTTATGTGGCAGATGGGAATTTGTTAATGTCCGGTTGTAGAGAACTTGACACTTGACTTAAATAAAACGCATCAACCGCGTGTGTAACCGTGATGGTCTCTTTTCGGCGGAGTCCGGGAAGTGAACACGGTTTTTGGGTCATGTTTGACGTAAATAGGAGTTCAGGATCACTTCTTGATCATTGCTAGTTTCACAACCGTTCCGTTGCTTCTCTTCTCGCTCTTATTTGCGTATGTTAGCCACCATACATGCTTAGTCGCTGCTACAACCTCACCACTTATCCTTTCCATACCCCTTTAAGCTTTGCTAGTCTTGTTACCCATGGTAATGGGATTGCTGAGTCCTCGTGGCTCACAGATTACTACAACAACAGTTGCAGGTACATGTTTTGCGATGATCATGACGCGAGAGCGATGTTTCTTGTTTTGGAGTTCTTCTTCTGCTTCTTCTTTGATCAGGGGATAGGTTCCAGGTCGGCAGCCTGGGCTAGCAGGGTGGATGTCGTTTGAGCTTCTGTTTATGTTTCATCCGTAGTCGGATGTTGTTCTCATGTATATTGATGTATTCTTGCGGCATTTGTATGCCTTGTATGTATCCCCATCTTTTATGTAATGTTGATGTAATGATATCCACCTTGCAAAAGCGTTTCAATATGCTTCTCAGTGGACTGCCGTCTTGCTCGCTGCTTCACGGGGTGTACATTGGGGCACACCCTTAGATGATGCTGGATCACCTCTCTCGGGACCCCTACCAGCTGATTGGGCTCCCACGCGAATATCTCCTTGTTCGCGCGCAAAAACCTCCCCAAAGCTTCTTCTTGTCCCGGGTCAAGATCGGTTCCTATGGTGAAGGTGGCTCTTGAAGACCCGTCCTCGCTGACCAGCACCTGCTTGGTCTCCGCCTTGTCTTGAGTGAACAGCTGCTTCTTCTTGGTGGGTGCGGTCTCCTTGGCCTCGGGCGTACCGGCGCCGGCTAGCTGTGCTGCTGCCGCGGTCTTGAAGGCGAGCCCGAGCGCCGTCACGGCCTCCTTAGTGTCCCCCTTGATGGTGAGGACGCCCTTGCTCCCTGGCATCTTCATGAGGTTGTAGGCCAGGTGAGTCGCCGCCATGAACTAAGCGAGAGACGGGTACCCGAGGATGGCGTTGTATGGGAGACCGATGTGGGCGATGTCGAAGTCCACCAGCTCAGTACGGTAGTTATCGCGTGTGCCGAAGGTGACAGGGAGGCGGATCTGCCCCGGAGAGTGGGCAGCTCCACCACCCACTCCCGAAAAGGGCTTGCTGAGGTTGAGCCGCTCGGGCGGCACGTGGAGAAGGCTGAAGGCTTCTACGGAGAGCAAGTTGAGGCCGGCACCGCCGTCAATGAGGGTCTTGGTGATGGCCACGTTGCAGATGGTGGGCGTGTAGAGCATCGGGAGCATGCCGGAGCCGGCGGTGGAGCCGGGGTGGTCTTCTGAGCCGAAGGTGAGGTCGGCCTCTGGGGCAGCCCAACCTGGCGGAGCCCCCGAGTGCTTGGAGACGGCCCCGATCTGACGGAGGAACGGTTTGACGTGGCGGTCTGACGGCGGTGCTTGGGAGCCACCCAGCAGTGCCGCGACTGCGTGGTGCACCGGCACCGCGTAGCGCGCAGTGAAGAGGTTGCGGAGTTCCCCCCAGGATGCCACCGTGGATCCCGGGAGGTTGAGTAGCCAGGCGCGCAGCTCGCCGATGAGGGCCATGGGGAACCAATTGGCCATGATCTTGTCGTCGCCTCCGGCTTCGAGGACGGCCTCCTCGTACGCCAGCAGGAACGGCGCTGGGTCTGCCGTGCCGTTGTAACGCGGCGGCATCTCCGGCTTGAACTTGGTCGGCCACTGCACTCGCCGCAGGGCGGGGGCCAGGGCTCGGTACCCGGACTCCCTGCTGCTGGTGTCGGCCGCGGAGGTGGGTGGCTGGGCACCTGCCATGGGGGCGTAGTGCGGCGGTACGGGACGCAGGTTGGTGGAGAGGAGCCCCGGCGCACCCCTACCTGGCGCGCCAAATGTCGGATGTGGGGTTCCGGCAAACCCTTAAGTTTCGAACATTTGGGTGCACGCGAAGTCTTTCCCTCTACCGATCTACGCCCTTGCTCGCTAAGATCTCGCGGACGAACTCGACGAACTCGCAACATAGAAAGACACGAGGTTTATACTGGTTCGGGCCACCATTGTGGTGTAATACCCTACTCCAGTGTGGTGGTGGTGGATTGCCTCTTGGGCTAATGATGAACAGTACAAGAGAAGAACAGCCTCCTGAGGTTGAGGTGTTCTTGTGAGTAGGCTCTCGGTCGGGTTGGATCAAGCTAAGATGAGATGCCCCTACTATGGTGGCTAGCTCTACTTATATAGGCCCTGGTCCTCTTCCCAAATATCGAGCGGGAAGGGAGCCAACAACGGCGGGCGAATTTGAAGGGGGACAGCTAGTACAAGCTATCCTGACAAAAGCGGTCTTCGCCTGCGAAAAGCTCTGGGGTGACGCCATCTTGGGATCCATGATGACCTCCGCCTTGCCGTCCTTCTGGTCTTGGTCTCGTTGCACCAATATGGCAACCTTTGCCTGATGCCTCGGTACTCTTCGCCTGCGCTGGCCTCCTTAGCACCAAAGAGGAAACTAGGGCGCTGCGCGCGCTGGCGCCCGCCTGGCGCCCGCCTGGTGCTGTGCGTCATGGCTCACGTCACGAGGGCCTTGTGAGGTTTCCCCGCCTTGATATCTCCGCTCCTCGTGAGCTTGCCTGGCTCGGCCACCCCAGAGGAGGTCTTGCGTCGTCCGCCTCGCGAGGCTTGGACCCTCGCAAGGGTCTTGGATGCCTAGTTGATGAAGATGGGCCGTACGGCCTGCTAGCTTAGCCACGATGTGGGCCGCAGGCAGGCAAGTCTGGGGAACCCCGTTCCCAGAACGCCGACAGCTGCAGCTTCAAGTGAGCCAAGATTTGCTCAATGATAGATGGACCGAGGTCTTTGCCGCCGAAGAATACTGCCTTATTGGCCCAGACAAGAGCCACCCCAAGAACAGGTGGCCCCCTCAATACGATGGCAGGGCGTTGGAGCCCACGCCACCATTGAATAAGGCTGTAGGCCGACCACAGTTCGCTCCGGACAAAGCTGCAGCCCAAGCAGAGCATCATACCAACCCATCCGACCGTCAAAACAAGAACGACACAGCTCGGGGGAACACTCGCGACATCCAACAGGACCTGGAAGGTAGAACAGGACACACAGAGTCAATACACAGATCGCAGGGACATGCCCCGGCCGGTAATGATGGTCACCTATTCGGACAAAACAGAGCCAACCACGCTCGGTCCGAACTCCATACACAGAGTCCGCCGGAGGTGCTTCATAGCGTGGCTCAACATAGAGGAGCCGCACAACCTCTCTGCTTCACCGACGAGGTAATGGAGCACGAATTTCCAGACGGGTTTAAACCCATTAACATCGAATCATACGATGGAACAACAGATCCCGCGGTATGGATTGAGGATTACCTCCTCCATATCCACATGGCTCGCGGAGACGACCTTCATGCCATTAAATACATACCTCTCAAGCTTAAAGGGCCAGCCCGGTACTGGCTAAACAGTTTACCAGAAAATTCTATTGGTAGCTGGGAAGACTTGGAAGACGCCTTTCAAGACAACTTCCAAGGAACATATGTCCAGCCACTAGATACCGATGACTTGGGTCATATTGTCCAGAAGCCCGGCGAGTCAGCCAGGGAGCTCTCGACTAGGTTCTTAGTCAACGAGAACCAAATTCTTGACTGTCCGGACGCAGAAGCCGTCGCAGCCTTCAAACATGGCGTCCGGGATGAATGTCTAGCGCGTCACCTCAGCCAGGAAGGACCCAAATCCATGACAGCCCTTACCGCTCTGATGACTCGCTTTTGTGCGGGAGAAGACAACAGGCTTGCTCATAAAAGCAACAACGCCAGCGACCCGGGCACTTCCGAAATTCGAGACGGCAACGGTAAGCCACGACGAACCGAACACAACAGTCACAATAATACTGAAGGATTACGCGACAACGCGGTCAACGCCGGATTTCACAATCCGAAACCCAGTCAATGGAAGAAGCCACTAAAGGCAAACCAGGATGGATCATCCACCCTTGACAGAATATTGGACCGACCTTGTCAGATTCACGGTCATCCTGATTAGCCAGCTAACCATACCAACAGAAATTGTTGGGTACTCAAGCAGGCAGGCCAGCTCAACACCGATAGTAAGGGGAGGAGGCCACCAGGCGATAAAGATGACGGAGCGGCCCGCCAGCCGAATATCAGGGGCCAGAAGCAGTTACCCTTCGAAGTTCGACCACTCCCGGAACGGAAATAGCAGTTCGGCTTCCGCCACCCACCTACCATACCGGTGAGATTCACACCACGCGTACATCACTACGCACTCGAGATACCATGGGCATCGGCGGAAGCACAATACGGACAACCCTGCAAGAATCCACGTAACGTTCTTATCCATTTTTCTTATTTTTCTATATCATTTCTTAAGAACAGTGACCAACACGACAGCATCTACAACGGACTCTATCGGAGTTCGGATCCGTACACTCACCTAAGGGGCTACTTCCATTAAGGATTACCCTCCCCGAGGACGGGCGGCGCAGACGTGCGATAGGAGGTCCAAAATAACTTTTTGTAGACCGCACTCTTTATTCCGAGCCTGTACTATGCCCTTTTTTCCTCTGTACCCGACCCCGAGCATGTCAAATAGCCGGGCTTGTGGTTTCTTTATTATTATTATTATTATTATTATTATTATATATATATATACATAAATTCACCATTGGCGTATTGCTCCGCTCCCAGTAAACCTCGTCCGAACCAATCTTTCATACTCTTGCAACAATGAGTACGGCATCAACGGCTGCGTTACAGATGCACCTCGGCATACCCTGCCAGGGGCTCGGTATGGGAACGAAAGAGTTGCCAGCAAAAGTCCGAACAGCTCTATAGCATACTTCGGCGTCGCAAGTTTGGCCTTATATGCATCAGCTCCGAATCATTGTCTTGGGTCAATAGTTGGGTTGCCCGGCTCCTGTGCTTGCTACCCTACGTTCCGCTCTATCGGCTAGGGTAGTAAAGGGAGAACTAATGCGATTGTGCCCTGGTCTAAACCGGATGAGCACCTCGGTAGAGAAAGCCGAAAACTGACTGTCATGATGCGGCGAGAGCTGATCTACCACTTGACGACTTCTTGGAATCCGTAGCGATTCTCCGTGTCACACGAGGGATCTTTTTCAGATCAAATATGCAAGGCATTATATGCCGCATACATACCAGGGGCTATGTCGTAGCTCCACCATAAAACTCCTATGGCTAAGTGAAAGTGTTAACACCTTATAGTCCGATTGCCTGGTTCGCTGCATTATCACCTCCTTTTCGGACCAAGACATTGGATAAAGAGTGATTAAATGCTTTTCCGAACACCCCCGTACTTCCTACGAGGGGGCTGAAGCCGACGACTGGAAAACTTTCAGTTTATATTAAAACGGCCGCACAGGAGGAATTCAAGCTTTGGAGCAAAAACATAAAATAGATCAATTATAACATTGTCTTTTACAATTCTAATACAGCTCACTCGAACATTATGTTCTTCGAGCATTGACCCTCTATCAGGCGGGCGGCTTCCAGGACGTCTTCAAAATAATGCTCCGGCTCATTACGGTCCTTGCCCTTGGGCGGACTCTGCGCCGCAACATCGACGGCTTTCATCTTTCCCCAGAACGTCTTGACTCGGGCAAAGGCCATCCGTGCACCCTCAATGCATGCCGACCGCTTCGCAGCATCGATACGCGGCACCACATCAACAAGACACGGCACCAGGCCAAAATAGCTCTTGGGAACAGGATCACTCGGCCACAACCCGATTATGACGTTTTTCATGGCGTCACCGGAGATCCTATGAAGCTCGGCCCATTGGGACATCTGTTCATTTAGCAACAGAGGGCGCTTTGATGCGCCAAATTGTGACCAGAAAAGCTTCTCCGTTGCATACCCCTCTTGCGCTCAGTAAAATTGCGCCGCACCGGAAGAACTCTTCGGCGAGTCCAAAAATTCGGCAGGAGAACTCCAAATCTGGTTTAGCTGAGCATAGTCCGGATCGCCAAACTTAGTATGAAGCAAAAAGGGCTTACCGGCCGCTATCTCCTTAGCCTGCCAAATCTCTTCATGAGCTGCCCTAGATTCAGACCGAGCTTCACTCGCCTCTCGTACAACCTTATCAAGTTCAGCCATTTTAGCTTTATTATCCTTCTCAAGGAACTCACAGCGGCTGGCAGTATTCTTCAATTCAAGCGCCAGTGCGGATATTTTCTCCTCACTTTGGCACTGAGCTGCTTGTTCGGCTCTTAGATCAGCCGATGCCTTCTTGGCAGCCGCATCACTACACCGGGCCTGCTCCTTGGCCCGGGTTAGTTTCGCCCGAAGAGCTTCAACGGCGGCAGCACCGTCTGCAACCATGCACATTTCATATAAAACCCTTTTCGGCGTGAGGCCTACATTACAAGAACATTGCTGTAAGGAATGCTCGAAATATATACCTTGCGAGTCGTCAAGACGCCTGTTGATCAATGCAATGTCATCTTCTGCAATATCCAGCTTTCGCTGCAGTTCGGCCACTTCCGTATTTCGGGTAGCCGCAGGAGGGGAGGCAGCCTGTATTCCATGTTAAATCAAGGTTAGTAACTGAGCATATCTTTTTGATCATCCGATCGCTTCCTTCAGAAGGCAATCCGAGTCTCAGGGGCTACTGCATATACAACAGGTGCATTCTGTCAATATTATTCAATTGGCAAAACCACATCACAAACCTCAAAACCTCTTAGAAGGCTCGAGAAGGCCTCGTTCAATCCGCTTTTCGCGGATAGAACCTTTTTGACCACCATAATCATCAAGGCACGGTGCTTCTCTGAAATGGACGCTCGCTGCAGCATGTCCGTCAGCATTTCCGGTGCTCCAGGGTCTTCGGAAACCGCCGCCGGAGTATGGCATTCCTTTGAAGGAATCTGCTTACTCTCCCCCAGAATCGTCTCCGGCTATAAACCGGACGGTTCGGGGCCGTCATTCTTGATTCCCGAACCCTGGATGACAGAGGCACCACCTTCGGGTAACGCCGTCTTCGTTTCCTGCACTGCTAGACGGTTGGGAGGAGCCCTTCGAGATGATACCTCGGTATCATCCCCCCTGTTGGGCGAAGAGGCCGGAGATGGCGTGTCACTCTCCATCAGCTCTGGAAGAAGGTCTCTTGAGGAGGAGGACGATTGAGAAACACCAGACGTTAACCTGCGTGGATTTACACATGTCGGATGATTACTTCACTAATAGGGGAAGAATGAGGTACGTTTAAAGTGCCCCACTTACGATTTGGCCAGAGGTTCGTCCTCGCCAGAAAGCCTTACGGCAGCATCGCTCGCCCGGCCCAGACGGACCGACGATGGCATTTTTCCTCTCTTGGTAGGCTTCCCCTCCTGATCTTCGGAAGCAGCCCTCTTGTTGCCATGGAGAACATCCTCCGCACCTTTGCCCTTGGGCAAAAGAGTTTCGGTTTCCCCGAACACAGCGTCTAATTCGTCCTCAGGGCGGGTATCACCGTCGGGTTCCCCACTCTCGCCCCCTCTGCAGACACCTGGTACGGTGTGGGAATCAGCATTCTCGTCAGCAGGGCGGTCGCAGAATCTTCGGGAAGGGGCGCCGGACACCAGATTAACACCGCTTTCTTTATCCAGTCCTATATAGGGACGGATTGTTCAGTATCTTGTCAAGAGATGCTTGAATGGAAGGTGTTCAGAGTTTGAGTACTTACTACAGTGTCCGGATGATTGCAGTCAAGGCTGACATCTTCGGTGGTGTCCGGCCATTGCTCTCGTTCCCCGAAATATAATTTCCACATTCCTTCGTGCGTGGTGCCGAAGAAGTGCTGAAGAGGCCGCCGACCTTCTGGATTAAACTCCCACATACGGAGAGGCCGCCGCTGACATGGCAGGGTCCGGCGGACTAGCATTACTTGAACGACGTTCACAAGACCGATGCCCTTCTCGGTAAGGCTTCAGATGCGACCTTGCAGAGTCTGCACTTCATTGACGGATCCCCAGTCTAGTCCCTTATTGATCCATGAAGTAAGCTGAATTGGAGAGCCGGGTCGGAGCGCAGGCGTAGCCGCCCACTTGGAGCCCCGCGGCTCGTTGATATAAAACCACCCCTGCTGCCATAGGTTGGAAGACTTGGCAAAAGATCCTTCAAACCAAACCGCACTAGCAAGCTTTCCTATTGTGACGCTGCCGCACTCTTCCTGCTCCTCCTCTGTCACCTGCGGCCTCACATCAAAGGTCTTGAGCAACAAACCAAAGTGCGGAGGAGTCCGTAGGAAGGCCTCACACGTGACGATAAATGTCGAGATGAGGAGAATAGAGTCCGGGGCCAGATCGTGAAAGTCTAGCCCATAGTAGAACATGAGCCACCGGACGAAGGGGATAAGCGCGAACCCTAACCCATGGAGGAAGTGGGACACAAACACCACCCTCTCGCCAGATTTGGGGGTAGGACCAACATGCCCCTGTGCAGGAAGCCGACGAAGGATTTCCAGGGTCAGATACCTCGCTGCGCAAAGCTTCGCAATGTCCTCCTCTGTGACAGAAGAAGCCACCCACTGGCCTTGACGGCTGGATTCGGACATGATTAGGGCTGGTGGCGATGGGAACCCGAGGGTTGGAACTTGGGGTGGCTAGGGTTGAGGAAGAAGCAAGCGCAAACGAAGAAGACGAGTCTGGGACCCTATATAAAGACCCCAAATACTAAGTGTATCCACCTGGGTCTCGAAACTTACCTATCTCCAGAGAGTTGTACCCCCGGTTACCCATGCTTGCATTAATGAGAATCCCGTGAATCAGGGAACACGATCTCTACCTTGGCAAGATGTGCCAGTAAAACCGCGTCCCGAGACGTGGGGCGACGTGCCAGCCAACGGTTGCAAATAGTAACCGGGCAGGCGTGATGCGATGCCATAAACGGTTATCCACAAATTAGACTCGTGGGATATTGTATTTTCTGCAATTATATACACATGTCCGAATATATCTACAACATCCGAAGACTATTCCAGAGTTCAGAAGGAGGGAACCCGCCTTGCAATGCCGAAGACAATCTGCGCGCCGAACTCCTCGTCATTGAAGCCAGGTTCAGGGGCTACTGAGGGAGTCCTGGACTAAGGGGTCCTCGGGCGTCCGGCCTGTTATTCATTGGGCCAGACTGATGGGCTGTGAAGATACGAAGGCCGAAGACTATACCTGTGTCCGGATTGGATTTTCCTTGGCGTGGAAGGCAAGCTAGGCGACCAGCTGCGAAGATTCCTTCTTATGGAACCGACTCCATGTAACACTAGATCTCTCTGGTGTCTATATAAACCGGAGAGCATAGTCCGGATAGGGGACATTCATTACCATATTAACATAGGCTAGACTTCTAGGGTTTAGCCATTACATTCTCGTGGTAGATCAACTCTTGTAACACTCATATTCATCAAGATCAATCAAGCAGGAAGTAGGGTATTACCTCCATAGAGAGGGCCCGAACCTGGGTAAACATCGTGTCCCCCGTCTCCTATTACCATCGATCCCAGTTCGGGACCCCCTACCCGAGATCCGCCGGTTTTGATACCGACAGTGGCGATCGTAAGCTTCTTGTCGTTGGCTTCAAGGTCACTCCAATCCCTGCGTCGGACCGGCGGACTCTGACGAACTTGGCAGAACTCCTGCGGATCCTTCTCCCTGATCCAGAGCCACCGGCCCCGCCACTCGTCCCACCTCTCCTACTAGGCGCCCTCTGAGTACGTGCCTGTCTCCTGGGTCCTCGGGATCCAGGCGATACAACCGGAAATGGCGTCCCCTGGCTAGATGCGAGGGTAGAAATAGTGGTGGAAGAGCATCGTGCTGGGGAGCACTCCGGCAAAGCCCTCGCAAAGATGGGCGAAGAAGGTCATACACGCCACGACGTTCGGCGCAAACTCGAGGATTTGGAAGCCGTAAGTGTGCATGATGTCGTTGAAGAAATCGGAGAAAGGAGGGCAGAGCCCGCAAGAAAAGTAGTCAACGAAGAAAGGGTACCGATCTGGGCCGGCTTTGGCGAAGTCAGCAGGGATGTGTGTGGCAGGATGCCCCGTCGTCGCCCTCCACCACAGGGGCCTGAAGTAGTCCCTGAGGTGGACCGCGTCGACCGTCGAAGGGAAGTAGGCGTGCTGCGTCCGAAGCACCGCCTCGCTCTCCGGTGCCTCCTTCTCCCGGGCATCCTTGGCCACTCCCTTGCCCTTGCTGGTTTTGGGTGCCATGGCGGCTGAGGCAGGAGTGAGGAATCGAGAGCAATGGGGGCGCAGAGCAATGGGGGCGCGGCGGTGGCGAACAGGGGTGAAAGCTTTAATTTTTCACTAGAGGAAGAAGAAGGGAGCGGCGGTTCTGAGATTTGAAAGGGCACAAGAGGGTAAATGAGCAGCGCACCTGCAGTTTTGCCTTTTTATGGGGAAGGCACAGGCCGCCTCTTTACCATTTACCACGATGTGACGCGTGCGTGCAGATACCGCCCCACGCATGACCCCCACGTCACGCACGACCCCCACGTCGCGTGTTCAACGCGGGTCGTGGGGAAGCACAACTGGCAAGGGAGTTACTACAATAAAACCCGGCCCCGCATGCCCGCGCACCATTCTGGGCCTAGCCCAACAACGCGTCGCGCTTATGCGTGGCCTAGGCCCGGGGGATCCTATCGGTGTACAAAAGTAGGGGCTCTCTTTTATACCCCTTTACCTGTGCACGGGCAGTCAGAGCCGGACCTGCGGCCACACTTAGCAGGGCCAAGCAGGGAAAGCAAAGACACAAGACGGGCAGAGCAACGCCAAGACCAGAAACACAAAGAGCATAGGGACGAGGTGAACTCCCCCGGCAAGGCCCTTGCCGGGGCGGCCTCCACAACCCCGACAAGAACCTTGCCGGGGCAACTTGCCCAATCCCAGCAGAGCTGCCACCCTTGAGCCTAAGAATTGCGACGCCATCACCCACATTGGAACCAAAGCTCGGGAGGCACCTCTATGGTGGCAGGCAGATCTTTGTGAAGACTAGAAGCATACAAGACTAGGTGATAACCAGAAGATGAAGATCCTCAGCAAGATCCATGCCAAGGATACCCACGAGACCCCCCCGGCAAGACCCTTGCTGGGGACGCCCACAACGCCGTGGCAAGGCCCTGGCCGGGACCCCGACAAGACTCTTGCCGAAGACATCTGCGGGGCCGCAGCCAGGCCCACACCCGGCAAGGCTCCGCCGCCATTCCCACACAACTGCCAGCCCACCAACTAGGCAGGCACCTGCGTGGCGACGCACGACTTCCAGGCCAACTCAGCAAGCACCTACGTGGTGGCATGCAGATCTTCGTGAAGACTCTGCCACCGCACCAACTCAGCAGCCAGCCAGCCAGCATGGCACTACATGCCTCGTCAGCTCGGACGCGCATTGACGCCAGGTGAGGCGGCGACAGCTGGAACGAGCTTCCTTGCCATCCCCGATAAAGCAAGAAGGGCACGTTGGCAGCGCATTAAATGTGTTTGTCCTACGGTGCCAGGAGATAGACTCGACCACTGTATAACTTTACAGCTCCTGTATGCCACTGTGGCAGCCCCTTTGACTATAAAAGGAGGCCGCGGCGTACTATGAAAGGATTCGGACTTTTTGGACCCTGCACGCTTTGTAGCTTGTCCAAGAACACCAGATAAACATAAACCAGCAGGAGTAGGGTATTACACATCACTTGCGGCCCGAACCTGGATAATCCCCCTGCGTTGTTCTTCTAATCCCGCTCTTCCCACAGCCCCGCGCCCGCCAACTGTAGCAAAAGGGATTCTTCGTGGTCCCATAGGTGTCGTTTCCCCCGACAAAAATCATCATGAAAAGTTTCATGGACATCATTGTTTTTTATAACATACATGTCATCACAATAATCATCATAGATGGGAACTTTGTTGTCATAACCAATTGCAACCTCTTCCAAAATAGTGGATTCATCATTAAATAAAGTCATGACCTCTCCAAATCCACTTTTATCAATATAATCATCATAAATAGGAGGCATGCAATCAGCATAATAAATTTTCTCATCAAAACTTGGGGGAGTAAAAATATCATCTTCATCAAATATAGCATCCCCAAGCTTATGGCTTTGCATATCGATAGCATCATGGATATTCAGAGAGTTCAAACCAACAACATTGCAATCATGCTCATCATTCAAAAAAAATTGTCAAACATTTTATAGAATTCTTCCTCTATCAGGTGAGCACAATTTTCCTTTCCATCATTTTCACGAAAGACATGATAAAGATGAACAATATGATGCAACCTCAATTCCATTTTTTTGTAGTTTTCTTTTATAAAACAAACTAGTGATAAAACAAGAAACTAAAAGATTCAATTGCAATATCTAAAGATATAACTTCAAGCACTCACCTCCCCGGCAACAGCGTCAGAAAAGAGCTTGATGTCTACTACACAACTTGTTCTTGTATACTCGTGTTAGGCCTCCAAGCACAGAGTTTTGTAGGACAGTAGAAAATTTCCCTCAAGTGGATGACCTAAGTTTTATCAATCCGTGGGAGGCTTAAGATGAAGATGGACTCTCTCAAACAACCCTGCAACCAAATAACAAAAAGTCTCTTGTGTCCCCAACACACCAAATACAATGGTAATTTGTATAGGTGCACTAGTTCGGCGAAGAGATGGTGATACAAGTGTAGTAATGATAGTAGATATTGATTTTTATAATAGAAACAATAAAAAACAGCAAGGTAGCAATTGATAAAACGGAGCACAACAGTATTGCAATGCTTGAAAATGAGGCCTAGGGTCCGTGCTTTCGCTAGTGCAATCTCTCAACAATGCTAATCTAATTGGATCATATAACCATCCCTCAACGTGCGATGAAGAATCACTCCAAAGTTCTTATCTAGTGGAGAACATAAGAAGAAATTGTTTGTAGGGTATGAAACCACCTTAGAGTTATTCTTTCCGTTCGATCTATTCAAGAGTTCATACTAAAATAACACAAAGTTATTCTTTCCGTTCGATCTATCCAAGAGTTCATACTAAAATAACACCATATGATACGCATCAACCGACTCTAATGTCACCTAGATACTCCAATGTCACCACAAGTATCCATGAGTTAATTATACGATACACATAAAACAATTTCAGATTCATAATACTTAATCCAACACAAAGAACCTCAAAGAGTGCCCCAAGATTTGTACTGGAGAAAGTAGGACGAATACGTGCATCAACCCCTATGCATAGATTTCCCCAATGCCACCTCATGAATCCTCAAGTTGAGTGCCAAAACATATATCAAGTGAATCAATATAATACCCCATTGTCACCACGGGTATATGCAAGACATATATCAAGTGCTCTCAAATCCATAAAAGTATTCAATCCGATAAAACTAAATCTCAAAGGGAAAACTCAATTTATCACAACAAGATAGAGAGGGAAAACACCATATGATCCAACAATATTAACAAAGCCCATGATACATCAAGATCATGCCATCTCAAGAACACGAGAGAGAGAGAGAGAGAGATTAAACATATAGCTACTGGTACAAACCCTCAGCCCCGAGGGTGGACTACTCCCTCCTCATCATGGTGGCCGCCTGGATGATGAAGATGGCCACCGGTGATGATTTCCCCCTCCGGCAGGGTGCCGGAATGGGGTCTAGATTCGTTTTTCGTGGCTACAGAGGCTTGCGGCGGCCGAACTTCTGATCTAGGTTTATTTTTTATGGTTTCTCTATTTATAGGATTTTTTGGCGTCGGTTTCACGTGAAGATGGGCCTCGGGGTGAGCACAACCCACCGGGGCAAGCCAGGCCCCTCTAGCGCACCGTGGTGGGTTGTGCCCTGCTCGTGGCTCCTCTGGCCCTCCCATGAAGCTTCTAGTGCATCTTTTGTTCCAAAAAATCATCAAAAAGTTTCATTGCATTAGGTGAACTTTTATTTCTGCACAAAAAACAACACCATGGTAGTTCTGCTGAAAACAGCGTCAGTCCGGGTTAGTTCTATTCAAATCATACCAAAACCATATAAAATTGTTGTAAACATGGCATGAATACTTCATAAATTATAGATACGTTGGAGACATATCTAGGTGGTCAGTTCATACTTGGTAAGTCCTGAGGGGTAGTTGTTGGGGCACTTCATCTGGGCCAGAGCCCACCCCAAGTCGGCGGCAGCGGAGGCAAGGTGTTCCTCCGGGCTGACACGCATAACGACCTTCGCGCCATCGACCGCCATCAGCTCCTTCACCTCCACATGATATGTGGTTGGGCTTACGCGGCGATGCTCCGGAGGATGGGCGGTGGGGATTTGGAGGCATGAGGATGATTCCCAGGCGCCATTTAAGCAATCAGGTCGGGGCCGTGATAGAGATTGGTGAGTTACCTGACTGGATCAACGAGGCTCGGGTAGAACGTAGATGTGGTTGAAGCTGTGGTTGTGGCGGTGGCGGTTTGAGCTATCGGGAGGGGGCAGGGTGAGGAGATACTGAGGAAATGTGATGGGTGGGGATGCGGTGGGGGGAATAAATTCTGAAATCGCGTGCCTAATGAAAACTTCGCTGCGAAAGTTGAAACTTGGGGGGAGGGGAACACACAACACAGACGAAGCGCGTAAAATACTCGTGTGCGAATAAAGAGAAAATTAGCGGATCCCGTCCCCAAAAAATCTACACGTGTAGTTGATTAAATCATTCAATGGTGGTCGTGATGGTACACTTGCCTTATTAGAAAACGCGCATGGGTAATCGACTTATGGATCATTAACGCAAAAAAACGCACATGGTACGCCATAGAAACCGTGTGTTTTGTGCTCTTCTATTAATTCTTATGTCTATCAGCATCTACAGCTGCACCCGTGATAACCCACAAGTATAGGGGATCGCAACAGTTTTCGAGGGTAGAGTCTTCAACCCAAATTTATTGATTCGAGACAAGGGTAGCCAAATAATATTTCTGGGTATTAGCAGCTAAGTTCTCAATTCAACCACACCTGAAAGACTTAATATCTGCAGCAAAGTATTTAGTAGCAAAGTAGTATGATAGTAACGATAACAGTAGCGGATTGTAGTGATTGTAACAGTAGCAACAACGAAAGTAACTTAGCAAAGATCAATATGTGAAAAGATCATAGGCATCGGATCAGCGATGGATAATTGTGTTGGATAATATTCATCATGTAGCAGCCATAACCTAGGGTGACACAGAACTAGCTCTGATTAATCAATAAAATGTAGGCATGCATTCCGTATATAGTCATACGTGCTTATGGAAAAGAACTAACATGACATCTTTTGTTCTACCCTCCCATGGTAGCAGGGTCCATAAGGAAACTAAGGGATATTAAGGCCTCCTTTTAATAGAGAATCAAAACAAAGCATTAGCCCTTAATGAATACATGAACTCCTCAAACTACGGTAATCACCAGAAAGAATCCCAATTATTGTCACCTTGGGGTATGCGGATCATAACTCGTAATAGGTGTCTACAACTTGCAAGATAGGATCAAGAACACACACATATATTAATGAAAACATAATAGGTTCAGATCTGAAATCATGGCATTTTGGGCCCTAGTGACAAGCATTAAGCATAGCAAAGTCGTAGCAACATCAATCTCAGAACATAGTGGATACTAGGGATCAAGCCCTATCAAACCTAACTCAATTACATGATAAATCTCATCCAACCCATCACCGTCCAGCAAGCCTATGATGGAATTACTCACTCCTAGCGGTGAGCATCATGAAATTGGTGATGGAGGAAGGTTGATGATGACGATGGTGACGGATTCCACCCTCCGGAGCCCCGAACGGACTCCAGATAAGCCCTCCCGATGAAGAACAGGAGGTGGTGGCAGTCCGTATCGTAAAACGCGATGAATCCTTCTCTCAGATTTTTTCCTCCGTGAATATGTATATATGGAGTTGGAGTTAGGGTTGTAGATGGTCCAGTTGGCCCACAAGCCTGCAGAGCACGCCCTGGGTGGTAGGCGCGCCCCTAAGGCTTGTGGCTCCTGGGTGGTCCCCCTTTGGTATCTTTTTCCGCTAGTATTTTTATATATTCCAGAAATATTCTTCGTAAATTTTTAGGTCAATCTGAGAATTTTTATTTCTTCACAAAAATAACACCATGGCAATTCTGCTAAAAACAGCGTCAGTCCGGGTTAGTTCCATTAGAATCATGCAAATTAGAGTCCAAAACAAGGGCAAAAGAGTTTGGAAAAGTAGATATGATGGAGACGTATCAACTCTCCCAAGCATAACCCATTGCTTGTCCTCAAGCAATTCAGTTGACAAACTGAATGTGACAATGAAAAACTTATACAAACTCCGTTTGATCTTGTTGTTGCAAATATGTCTAGCCAATATTCGGGTTTCAGCAAAGATTATGAACCAATCATATTCACAATAACACTTAGGTCTCACATTTATTCATACTAATGACATAATCAACTAGCGAGAAATAATAAGATATCTCGGATGACAACACTTTTTCAAAACAATCATGATATAATATGACATAATGGTATCTCGCTAGCCCTTTCTGAGACCGCAAAACATAAATGCAGAGCACCTCTAAAGTTCAAGCACTAACAAGGTATTATAATTCAAGGCAAAAGAGATCTAGTCACACTCATACTCAACATCAATTAAAAACAAAGCATATAAATGATAGTGGTGCTCTTTAACTGGTGCTTTTATAAGAAGATGATGACTCAACAATAAAAGTAAATAGACAGGCCCTTCGCAGAGGGAAGCAGGGATTTGCAGAGGTGCCAGAACTCGAAGCTTTTAAAACAAAGATGAATATAATTTTGAGAGGCATGCTTTCATCGTCAACATAACAACCAAGAGATCTCACTATCTTCCATGCTAGACACATTATAGGCAGTTCCCAAACAGAATGGTAAAGTTTTACTCCCCCTCCACCAACAAACACACTCCATGGCTAGCCGAATCCACGGGTACCGTCCATACCAACAACAATCCTGGGGGAGTTTGGTTTCATTATGTCGTGGGAAACCACGGCCACCTATGGGGCCATGAGCCCCTTTTTGGTCCGGCGGGGGGATTGGCACGTTGCACAAAGAGCAGAGAACTATAACACAGCGCGGCAGAGATCACACGAGCAATTTTACCTAGGTTCGGGCCGCCGTGAGGCGTAAAACCCTACTCCTGCTTTGGTGGATTGATAGTGGAAATGTGGTGGCGAACGTAGCGCACTTGCCCGGCAAGGCCGCCCTGGGGCGAGAGTGGCTATGCGCGTATGAGTGTATGAGTTTGCTAACCAACTATCCAACAGTTTCTACGGTCACCATGGGCCTCCTTTTATAGATTCAGGGGTCACCATAGTGGCAAATCAGTCTTTACGCACTGATTAGATAGTAAACAGTGCTATCGCAACTAACTCTGCAGGCTGACAGAGCGCATTAAATGCGCCGTCTAGTGTCACATCACAGCGTGCCCGGCAACCCTTGTCGGGCTATTTTGCCAGCTTTGCACCTGCTTGCTTGACACGTCTCAGGATGGGTGTCATATGGAGGTGTTTGTTGTAGGAAGTGGTTGCCATGTGGCAAGAAGCAGCCACTTAATCACTTAGGGGCTTGACACTGCACTGATCGATGACTTGGGTCACTTGTGAGGTGGAGCGGTGGCGCCTTGGCGGGGTGTCGTGCTTCCGCAGGCCCCGGCAGGCCTGCCGGCGTGGTCTTCGGGATCGCTACTGGGACGATCCTCATCCTCACCAGGCTCGCCTGCCCGGCAAGGGAGTCTGTTCCCTCAGTGGCATCTCGTCTCGCTGGCTTCGGCTTGGCCTTCTTGGTCTATGCTTCGGTGTTGATCACGGTCTTGCAATCTTGCCGCGTCGGTAGCTCATCGTCCGTGCACAAGTCAGGGGAAACAAGCACCCCTGTTTGTGTACCCCAACATAAGCCCCCGGGCCTGAGCCAAACATGTTGTTCGGTATGTTGGGTTAGGTCCCAAACCGTGCACGGACATGTGTCGAGGATGCGCTGCGCGTGCAGTGGTTCGCTCATGATGACCGGTCAATCCAACGTCCATTCCTCATTTACTGCGAGTCGTGGGGTCATGGGATTGTTGTAGTTAATGTAAAATGGTAACTTCTGAAGCATTGCGCCCATGCTCCATGCCTTTTTCCCCTTAAGATAGGAAAACGTGGAGTGGCACGGTTCACTTGTCGCCTGCTCTGCCCTCCCATCATCTTCCTCCGCAAGCCAAACAACTGCCCCTCCTTTATCTCCCATGTCCGCTGTCGTTCCCCCACCTGATTCCTTCCCTCATCTGCACCAGCGTCCGAGGGAATGGGGAAGAAAACCGCAGCAAAAGGGAAGCAGACGGGCGCGGCGAAGGAGGTGGTCACCGAGGGAAGCAAGAGGGCGACGGAGCTGGACAAGAAGCGGAGGGGGGCATCGTCTTCTTCCCGTCGAATCTGGACGGCCCGGTTCTGCAGGCAAGGTATGGGTACCTGTGGGGGGGAGAAGTCCTGAAAGGCAATGGCGCGCCCAATGTTTTGGCGGAGAGGGAAGAGGACCCGCCGAAGTCATACCGATTCTTTTGCGCATATTTCATCTTCGGCCTCTGTCCCCCTTTCTCTGATTTCTTTGAGGCGATGATGAGGATTTATGGATTTCACCTCCTGGACTTCACGCCAAATGCAATGTCGACCATGGCGATTTTTGCCCATTTGTGTGAGAACTTTGTTGGAGTTGCCCCCAATGTTGATCTGTTGAGGCATTACTTTGTCCCGCGGGTGGAGAACAAAACTAATCGCTCCGGGAACATCAGCTAGATGCCACGGATGGCAAGGAAGTCCTGGGTTTACATCTCTAATCTCCAGCATGAGAGGTGGGATGAGTGGAGAGGAGACTGGTGCTGGATTTAGGATGAAGAGGCCCCAGAGTTCTATGAAGCACGGACAGTGTGCATTGAGCGCAGCAACGAATGGAGGGCATTCAGTCTCACCAATGATAGGCTCCACCCGGCAATAAATAGGATCACCTGCCTGAACACTGCCAGGCCAACCATCGAGCATGTGGGGGCCGACTTTCTCCTCTGCCGCATCTTGCCACTTCAGAAGAGGGACAAACCCGCCTGGCTATATGGTGATGCTGGGGACAGGATGAGATTGCTCCCAGTTTTGGCCAATAACTTGTCTGGGTATGGCCATGCCTGGCTGTGCGACCATCTATTTGGCCGCTTCGAGTTGTTCAAGCTCTCGGCAAACATCATCCCCCTCAATGTCAACTCTGCTCAGGATCAGATCTTGAAGTGGATGCCGGATTGCAATGCTCATGGGGTATCTAGTGATTGGCGGTTTCCCACTCTTGATGAAGAACTGGAATGGTCCAGTACCCTGGCAGAGAGGGCTGTGAAGGTGGAGACCAACGTGTACAAATGCACCTCCACTTTGGACGAAATGTTTATCATGAGGAGGATTGAGGAGGACAAAGCGGCCCGAATGGCCGCAATGGCAAGGGAAAAGCTAAGGATGAGAGTTCCTCCCATGGTGGTAGCGAGGCGCAGGCTACGGAAGAGGTTGCCGGGAAGATATCGCCAGGGATGATCTTGCTGGGAACGAGACTCCCGGTCTTGAGGCTCTAGCTACCGCGGCGATAGAGCTCCAAGAGGAGGAGGGGGGCGAGGATGTAGTGGAGCCCCAAGCAGAGCGGCTCGCGGCTGGTCCTCAAGCCCCCAAGCCGATTTTAGATCAGCGCCCCCGCATGCGTGCTGCTACCCGGGGAACGGTGGCCCCAAATCCAGCGCCTGCCGCCAAGAAGGTGAAGAAGACCACCACCAGAAATACCAAGACAGACGCGGCGTGCCGCCAGTCTCCTCGCCTTGTCGGGATCAAAGCTTCTCCCGCCTAGCAATCGGTGGATGTGGAAGTCGGTTCGAGCCCTCACTCTGGCTCGAGTTCTTCGCAGAGCTCATCTTCATCGGAGCCCCCAGCGCCTAAGCAGGGCTTAGAGCCGCCGGAAAGCTCTGCTCCTCTGTCCCAGAAGAGAGGCAGGGGTCCCCGCCACCCATGTTGTTTGAATTGAGCTCCATGCTCATTGATGAGGAGTAAGGGAGATTTCCCTTTTCGTAATAGCCTTAGCATATTTGATTATCTTTGGTGACTGACCTCTTGTTTTTCTGTTGCTGGCAGGGAGGAGAAGGAGGATACGGAGACCCTCATCCATCGGTCGAAGAGGCCCCGGCACACTGGGTCGCCAAAGATTGCGGAGAGCTCAGACTTGGCGGGGAGCAACACGGAGGATCCCGCACCGAGCCCCCAGCCCAGCCCCCGGCCTGAGAGTGGAGGGCTGGTTCCTTCTGCTGGAGGCGACGGAGACGAGCTTCCCACCCCTAGCTAGAGGAGGTGACAGGACGACACAAGATGGGCCCTCCCTTGGAAGGGCATGTTCCTCCTGCTGACCTAGCCGAAGAACGCCTAGCGAGGTCCTCCGTGGGTGAGCCCGCGCAGAGCGTTGCCGTGGCCATCGCGGCAGGGGGTGGAGTCCATGGCCCGGCAACTGATGCTGTCGAGGAAGCTGAGGCCCCTGCCTGGCAGGCTTCTTCGGGTACTCAACCTCCGTTCTTCTCCATCTTCTTTTCATATATCTCCTCTCCATATATTCAGGCAATCTAAAACTTCTGCCCTTTTGTCATTCGCTTGCTCTCTCGTCTGCAGTCTTTCAGGCCGAATAGAAAGAATGGCCAGTATAGGGAGAGCTGCCACGGATGAGGCCGCCAAGATTCCCACCACGGAGGGACAGGGCCCTATTGCCAGGAGTGTTCAGGATTCCTTAGCGGTGGCAAAACATGCTCCCGAGAACGACCCAGAGGTGGGAGTGGTGGTCTAGGGGAAGATTCCCCTTCAAACCATGGATCCCTTTCCCTCCTCTGGGCTCATGGTGGGAACCTCACCATCCCCCTTGAGCCAAATGGCGCTGGTGTTGGCGCAGCCTGGGACTGGAGCCCCCGGCCCATCAGTGGTGATGGGCACGGAGCTCGACGAAGAGCTTCAGCGCATCCTGGCATCGCTGCACTAAGGGTTGGAGAAGCGGATGATTCGGTTGCCGTTGCAATGGACCTGTCTTTCCTGGAGTCCATGGCGATGGGTATCAAGGAAATGCAGGCCCGGCACAATCAGAAGTGGCAGGCGCTCAAGGAGCAGCGCGAGTCCACTAACAAGGTGGACCAGAAGCTGAAGGACAAGTGCCTGGAGCTGCGCGAATGGCACGACAAGCAGTTCCAGGTACTTATGAGGCAGCAAGAGGTGATCCTGATGACGAAGGAGGACGTCATAGCCCGCAAAGTGCGCCTGGTAGATCGCAAGGCACGTCTAGATGCCAGGGAGCAAGAGATTTCTGTCCGGGAGAAGCTTGGAGCCACCCTTCGCGCCAAGGACGATGAGCTAGAGGCCCTTGTGCAGCGGCGCACCAAGGATTTGGAGGACTAGCACAAGTCTGCCTTGGATGCCCTCGCTGCCGATTCTGCTGCCCAGCTGAAGAGGCTTACTGACGATCTCGCCGCTGCATCCACCGCCAAGACCAACCTCGACCAACAAGTAGCCAAGCTGACTAAAGATCTTGCCGTGAGCACCAAGGAGGTCGAGGCCCTTAAGGAGGAAGCGCGGAAGGCCTGGATCCATCTAGAAGATGTGCAATCATAGCTTTCCTCCAAGAGCCAGGGCCTCGAGACCGCTAATGGCACCATCACAGATTTGAAGGCCAGGATTGGCGCCCTGGAGAGCGCGGCAGAGTCTAGCGGAGCCCGTCAACAGCAACTGTCAAAGGATCTGGACACCGCATAGTGCCTCCGGAAAGACGCAGAAGACAAGCTGGCGAACCAATCTGAGCAGGTGGACCTCTGGATCAGGAGCAAGATTGACATTGCTATGCCCCTTGCGGCCCAGACCATAGCAATGGGCATGGGCGGGCCAGCTTTTTCAATCAACAGGCAGGAAGTCCCTAGTGCCAAGTTAGGAGTCTTCTTCAACGAGCTGATCGAAAAGCTGAAGGTGCATGAGGAGGTGAGGGCCAAGTGCTTCGTCACCGAGTCCAGGAAGCTTGCTCATGATGCCCTCCTCATGGTCCTGAGCAACATCGACTGTCGCCATCCAGATCTCGACCTTGCCGATGGATCCAAGAAGCCACCGGTGGGTGCTGATGTTCCAGCTGCCAAAGAGAAAGATGCCCCTCTGGCCGCCAAGGCCCTTCACATCCCAATGGCTTCACGCAGCCGCCAGGCTTTACTTCGAGCTATTCTTGTCATCGCGCTATCTTGTAACAAAACACGATGTATGCTTTGCATTTAGGTATCGTACTGTTTATGCTTGCGTGGAACTGATGCCCTCTGCTTAATCTTAAGTGCTCGTTTATCCCTCTGGGCTTATATGCTTGTGTTCGTACGATGGGTCCCAATGTATGTTCTGGTTGCTTGCCGGTATCATATTACCACGATTGTCGTAAGGTCTGGCCCTTAACACTCATCTTGGCATGGATGCAACCGCTCATTTTGTGAGCAGGGCTCGGGACAGAAAGAGGGTGCAGACAAAGAACTAGCCAAGGTACCAACACAAGAAGGATTTCATAGTACGAACACTTACTAAAACCGAGGGATAAACGAATCCGAAAATCTAGGATTCACCAAAAAGAAATGATCGCATTGACTTAGCTTTTGTTCTTTTCTCCTTCTCATCTCTCCTGGCCACGCGCATTTGATGTGCTCACGATACCCGGAAGGATGCAAGCCAAGTAAATGACTCTCTCGTTCCCGGCAGGGACCAATACACATCATGCATGTCTGGCGGCCGGCAGGATATGGTGACGGGCTTTCTCGGTTCCTCTTTCTTCCCTCCACTCCTTTTGAACAACCCGTCGGTGGCTGGCACAAAAGTCACGCCAACACGGACGGCCTTGCTGCAGCATACTCGCCGGGGCATCGGTCAATGGATTCGCACCGGCGTTTTACTCAGGATTTCCCCAAACGGGGTAAATACTGAACCGAGTATCGTGCGATGCTCATCGACATTGACGATGCTCAGGCCAGAGTAGCTCGATTGCCGAAGAGGGAGAGGGAGAGGGAGACGGGGGAGGGGGACCTTGTTCCCGCACGCCTTGCCCCTCCTCCTTCAAACAGTGCTCGAGCGGCGCCCACGTCTTCTGGGCCACCAAGGAGGGGCATGCCGCCGCCAATACTAATCTTCGCCGCGACCGCGACCGCAGCGGGGTGAGATGATGAGCAAAGCAGGTGCGGGGATAGCCCCGCTCCCCCGCTTCGTCTTCATACCTCCAGGGATGCCATCGATGCCAAAAAATTTGGCTGGGCTGGAATCGAGACGATGCGTTGCTGACGCTCACAGGTTCGCGCAAGCCCACTCCCCCTACCTGGCGCGCCGAAGATGTCGTGGGAAACCACGGCCACCTATGGGGCCATGAGCCCCTTTTTGGTTCGGCGGGGGATAGTCACATTGCACAAAGAGCAGAGAAGAATAGCACAGTGCGGCAGAGATCACACAGGCAATTTTACCATGTTCGGGCCACGGTGAGGCGTAAAACCCTACTCCTGCTTTGGTGGATTGATAGTGGAAATGTGTTGGCGAACGTAGCGCACTTGCCCGGCAAGGCCGCCCTGGGGCGAGAGTGGCTATGCGCGTATGAGCGTATGAGTTTGCTAACCAACTGTCCAACTGTTTCTACGATTGCCATGGGCCTCCTTTTATAGATTAAGGGGACAACACAGTGGCAAATCAGTATTTACACACTGATTAGATAGTAAATAGTGCTATCGCACCTAACTCTGTAGGCTGATAGAGCACATTAAATGCACCATCTAGTGTCACATCACAGCGTGCCTGGCAACCCTTGTCGGGCTATTTTGCGCTTTGCACCTGCTTGATTGACACGTCTCAGGACGGGTGTCGCATGGAGGTGTTTGTTGTAGGAAGTGGCTGCCATATGGCAAGAAGCAGCCACTTAATCACTTAGGGGCTTGACACCGCATTGATCGATTACTTGGGTCGCTTGTGAGGTGGAGCGGTGGTGCCTTGGCGGGGTGTCGTGCTTCCGTAGGCCCCGGCAGGCCTGCCAGGGTGGTCTTGGGGATCGCTGCAGGGACGATCCTCGTCCTCACCAGGCTGGCCTGCCCGGCAAGGGAGTCTTTTCCCTTAGTGGCACATCGTCTCTCTGGCTTCGGCTTGGCCTTCTTGGTCTGTGCTTCGGTGTTGATCACGGTGTTGCAATCTTGCCGCGCCGGTAGCTCGTCGTCCGTGCACAAGTCAGAGGGAAACAAGCACCCCTGTTTGTGTACCCCGACACATTATTATATTTTGGATTTTGATTTGGAACATGGAACTGGGCATCCCAATTACCAGCCACTTTCTCGTGAGTGACAAGTGAATAAACACTCATCGTGAGAATAACCCACCTAGCATGGAAGATACTGACAGCCCCCAGTCGCTACATGAGCAATTCGGGCATACAAAACATATTATTATTTGAAGGTTTAGAGTTTGGCACATGCAAATTTACTTGGAACGGCAGGTAAATACCGCATATAGGTAGGTATGGTGGACTCATATGGAACAACTTTGGATTTAAGGAAGTGGATGCACAAACAGTATTTCCGCTTAGTACAGGTGAAGGCTAGCAAAACGATTGAGGAGCGACCAACTAGAGAGCGACAATGGTCATAAACATGCATTGAGGCTAATCAACATTGAATGCAAGCATGAGTAGGATATAAATCACCATGAACATAATTATCGTGGAGGCTATGTTGTTTTGATTCAACTACATGCGTGAACATGTGCCAAGTCAAGCCACTTGAATTATTCAGAGGAGGATACCATCCTATCATACTACATCATAACCATTTTAACATGCATGTTGGCACACAACACAAACCATTATCCACTCCTAGATAATTAAGCATGGCATGAGTAACTATCATCTCTAATTGTCATTGCAAACATGTTTCATTCATAATAGGCTGAATCACGAACGATGAGCTAATCATATTTACAACAACAAAATAGGTCGAGTTCATACCAGCTTTTCCTCATCTCAATCATTTCATCAAATATCGTCATTATTGCGTTTCACTTGCATGACTGAACGGTGTAAATAATAATAAGAGTGCACGTGCATTGGACTAAGCTGGAATCTGTAAACATTTATTTGAAGGAGAAGACAAGGTAATATGGGCTTTTTTGTTAGATCAACAATAATGCATATGAAAGCCACTCAACATTTTCATCGTGGTATTCTCCTTACGACCCAAAGAAAAAGAAAAGAATTTCAAAGAAACACACTGAAATATTTTTGGTCTTCTTTTAAAGAAGCAAAACAAAGAAGAAAAGAAAACAAAAATGAGAAAAACTATTTACATGGGAAAGCTCCCAACAAGTAAAAGAAGAATGAGAAATATTTTTTGGTTTTCTTTTGGTACTACCACTAAATTAAACTGGAAAGAAAAACTAAAAAGAAGCGAGAAATATTTTTGGGTTTTATCAAAGTTTTTCAAACACACAAGAAGAAAGCAAGAAACATAAACTAACATGGATTATACAATGAAAAAGGATGAACACCGACAACTGAAATAAATGTGTGATGCATGAATGTAATGTCGGTGAGAGATACGTACCCCCCAAGCTTAGGCTTTTGGCCTAAGTTGGTCTAGGGCCACGGCTCGTAGTAACCCTCTCCTGGATACTGAGGAGGGTCCTTAGGGTTCCACTGGTTGGCGAGCTCCTGTGGCTCCCACTGATAAATAGGTTCCAGATATGGCTCAGGTGTGGGTGCTGGCTCAGGCACCAGGGGTTGTAAAAGACGCCAAAATATGTAGATGTCCTCAGGCATAATAATGTACCTGCCTGAATATATTGAGCAAAGAAGGTGCAGGCAAAGTAATAATCTCACGCGCGCCCTGGCTGAATACTAAGTTGTAGAGGAGACACTTTTTCTTGTCTTTGTCAATGAAATTATGCGCTACTATACTAGAATAGTCTAAATATTTAGTGGGTAGCAGCCTCTCCTCCTTCTCATCATGTCTAATAGGAATCTCAAATTACGCTGCGAGGCAGGAGGCATAGGCACCACCAAAAATACTACCCTTCGTACGTTTTGTGTGTAACCGCTGAGCAACTATGGCGCCCAAACTAAAAGTTCTATCAGCATATAAAGCATGGCGCAAAATAGCAAGATCAGGTGCACTAAGGCCTCCACTCTCTCCACGGCCAATCAGACATCTCCCAGCAAATAATGAATAGTAACGTAAAACAGGAAAATGTAAACTGGCTACTCTTGCCTCCGACACTCACAGTAGTTTCAAAAATAAAGTCCTCCATGTCTCTAGGACGCGGCTCACTGATGCTGCCCTCATAGGGTATTTTGCAAGCATTGCAAAAAAATGTCATTTCCCTAGGCATATCATATAAGTGAAACTCTACCATAGGTGGTACCTTCCTAGGATAAAAGTGAAAATTTTCCACGAAGATATTAGTGAGTAGGAGGTATTGGTCACACTTATCTTGGATGAAGGGAATGATGTTGGCCTTGTCCGCCAAATAATAGAAATCCTCATAAATTCCCGCCTCCTTAAAAAATGCATCACTTGGCCGAACCTCCGCCGCACGCAGAAGATTGTACTTGGGATTCTTCACCGGATTTGCCTCCGAACTACGGCTTGATGAGCCCCTTAACCACCTCCTCATGGTTTTTCTTTTCTCTGAAAATTTCTGAAATTTTTAGTGACTCAAAAAAAAGTGAACCAAACTCAACAAAATTGATAACAACTACTCCCACAAGTGTCTAGAGGCTATATCATGCAACAAAACTACTTAGAACCATATAAACTTGACACGCAAGCTCAAGAACATGGTCACCACAGCAGCAAATATTTGCAATATATAAAGCACTAGAACAAAAACTAATTGGACCATTGGAGGAGTCACATACCGAAGAACAATCCCCCAAAACAGTTTCGAAAATGGAGCTCCGAGCAAGGAGATCGAAAATGGCAGCAAGATAAGCAAGAACACGGGTTTGAGCAATGGAGTGATTTTTTCTAGAGGAAGACGAAGTGGATGGGGGATGGAATAAGTGAGGGGGCCTACATGGGCCCCACAAGCCTCCTAGGCGTGCCTAGGGGGTGGGCGCGCCCTGTGAGCTTGTGGCTCATAGGTGCACCCTCCCTGGGGTGTGTTTAGTGCCAAAAATTCTTAAATATTGCATAAAAATCATACTAAATTTTTAGGGCATTTGGAGAAGTTTTATTTTCTGGTCATTTTTTATTGCACGGGGAATTCAGGAAACAGTAAATTAATAACATTTCTACTTTATTTATTCTAAATAGCAGAAAGTAAAAGGTGGGTACAAAAGGTTGTGTGTACTAAACTCATCCATCTCATGCCCGTCAAAAGGAATCCATCAATAAGGTTGATCAAGTCTTATTAACAAACTTCTTCTGAATGACATGAAACTAGAGAATCTTCGTATAGCACTAGGTTACCTCAACGGGGATATGCATGTCCCCAACAATAAGTATATCGTTTTGACAGTAGGAATAGGGAATTCAAAACCTCCAATAGCAATTGTTGAAATTTTTCCAATAGAATTGATACTATTCACTTGAGGTTGTTTCTTCGGATAGTGTACCGTATGCTCATTACCATTAACACGAAAAGTGACATTACCTTTATTGCAATCAATAACAGCCCCTGCAGTATTAAAAAAGGGTCTACCAAGGATGATCGACACACTATCATCCTTGGGTATATCAAGAATAACAAAGTCCGTTAGAATACTGACATTTGCAACTGCGACATGCACATCCTCACAAATACCGATGGGTATAGCAGTTGATTTATCAACCATTGGCAAAGAATTTCAGTTGGTGTCAACAATTTCAAATCAAGTCTATGATATAAGGAGAAAGACATAACACTAACACCGGCTCCCAAATCACACAAAGCAGTTTTAACATGGTTTCTTTTAATGGAGCATGGTATAGTTGGTATTCCTAGATCTCCTAGTTTCTTTGGTATTCCACCCTTAAATGTGTAATTAGCAAGCATGGTGGAAATTTCAGCTTCCGGTATCTTTCTTTTATTAGTAGCAATATCTTTCATGTACTTAGCATAAGGAGACATTTTCAAAATATCAGTCAAACACAAACGACAAAAGACAGGTCTAAGCATTTCACAAAGCGCTCAAATTCTTCATCATCCTTATTCTTTGAAGCTTTAGGAGGAAAGGGCATGGGTTTCTGAACTGATGGTTGACTTTATTTACCATGTTTCCTAGCAATGAAATCTCTCTTATCATATCTTTTACTCTTAGGTTGTGGGTTATCAAGATGAACAGCAGGTTCTATCTCCACATCATTATCATTACTAGGATGAGCATCGATATGAACATCATTATTATAATCATTACTAGGTTCATGTTCATCACCAGATTGTGTCTCAGCATCAAAAATAGAAATATCATTTGGATTCTCAGGTGTGTCTACAGTAGGTTCACTAGAAGCATGCAAAGTCCTATCATCTTTCTTTTTCCTTTTAGAAGGACTAGGTGCATCAATATTAATTCTTGAGAATCTTGCCCAATTCTCTTAGGATGGCCCTCAGGATACAAAGGTTCCTCGGTCATTTTACCACCCCTAGTCACAACTCTAACAACATGATCATTCATTTTATTGTTCATCTCATTAAGCAAATCATTTTGTGCCTTGAGAACTTGTTCTACTTGAGTTTTTACGATGGAAGCATGTTTACTAACAACCTTGAGATCATTAACAGTTCTAAACATATAGTCACCCAAGCGTTCAATCATATAAGCATTTCATTTCAATTGTCTACTAACATATGCGTTGAAGTTTTCTTGTTTAACAAGAAACTTATCAAATTCATCCAAGCACTGACTAGCAGATTTATTATAAGGAATATCACCTTTCTCAAATCTATAGAGAGAATTTACCTCTACTACCTGTCTCAGGATATTAAGACCATGTATTTCTTCAATAGGTGGTAAATTCTTAACATCTTCAGCTTTAATACCTTTTTCTTTCATAGATTTCTTTGCCTCTTGCATATCTTCAGGACTGAGAAATAGAATACATCTCTTCTTCGGAGTTGGCTTAGGAGGTGGTTCAGGAATAGTCCAATCATTATCAATGCTCAATATGTTGGGGAACGTAGCAATAATTCAAAATTTTCCTACGTGTCACCAAGACCAATCTAGGAGATGCTAGCAACGAGAGAGAGGGAGTGCATCTTCATACCCTTGAAGATCGCTAAGCGGAAGCGTTACAAGAACGCGGTTGATGGAGTCGTACTCGCAGCGATTCAAATCGTGGAAGATCCGATCTAGCGCCGAACGGACGGCGCCTCCGTGTTCAACACACGTATAGCCTGGGGACGTCTCCTCCTTCTTGATCCAGCAATGGGAGAGGAGAAGTCGAGAGAGAACTCCAGCAGCACGACGGCGTGGTGGCAATGGAGCTCGTGGTTCTCCGGCAGAGCTTCGCTAAGCACTACGGAGGAGGATGAGGAGGTGTATGAGGAGGGAGGGCTGCGCCAGGGAAGAGGTGCGGCTGCCCTCCCACCCCTCCACTATATATAGGGGCAAGGGGAGAGGGGGAGGCGCCCTAGGGTTTCCCCTACGGGGCGGCGGCCAAGCAGATTGGATCTCCCTAGGGAAAATCCTAGGGAGACTTGCCCCCCAAGCCAAGCAGGTGGAGGCTTGCCTCCCAAGCCAGGTGGAGGCGCCCCACCTCCCCAAGTAATGTGGGAAAGGGTGTGGGGGGCGCACCACCCCTTAGTGGGCTGGTTTGCCCCTTCCCCTTTGGCCCATGAGGCCCTCCAACACTTGCCGGGGCTCCCGAAACACCTTTCGGTCATGCTGGCCATAGCCTGGTACCCCCGGAACACTTCCGGACTCCAATACCCTTCGTCCAATATATCGATCTTCACCGCCGGACCATTCCGGAACTCCTTGTGATGTCCGGGATCTCATCCGGGACTCCGAACAACCTTCGGTAACCACATACTATTTCCCATAACAACTCTAGCGTCACCGAACCTTAAGTGTGTAGACCCTACGGGTTCGGGAACCATGCAGACATGACTGAGACACCTCTCCGGCCAATAACCAATAGCGCGATCTGGATACCCATATTGGCTCCCACATGTTCCACGATGATCTCATCGGATGAACCACGATGTCGGGGATTCAATCAATCCCGTATACAATTCCCTTTGTCTATCGGTATGTTACTTGCCCGAGATTCGATCGTCGGTATCCCAATACCTCGTTCAATCTCGTTACTGGCAAGTCACTTTACTCGTTCCGTAACGCATGATCCCGTGGCTAACTCCTTAGTCACATTGAGCTCATTATGATGATGCATTACCGAGTGGGCCCAGAGATACCTCTTCGTCATACGGAGTGACAAATCCCAGTCTCGATTCATGCCAACCCAACAGACACTTTCGGAGATACCTGTAGTGCACCTTTATAGCCACCCAGTTACGTTGTGACGTTTGGTACACCCAAAGCATTCCTACGGTATCCGGGAGTTGCACAATCTCATGGTCTAAGGAAACGATACTTGACACTAGAAAAGCTCTTAGCAAACGAACTACACGATCTTGTGCTATGCTTAGGATTGGGTCTTGTCCATCACATCATTCTCCTAATGATGTGATCCCGTTATCAATGAAATCCAATGTCCATGGTCAGGAAACCATAACCATCTATTGATCAACGAGCTAGTCAACTAGAGGCTTACTAGGGACATGTTGTGGTCTATGTATTCACACATGTGTTATGGTTTCCAGTTAATACAATTATAGCATGAACAATAGACAATTATCTTGAACAAGGAAATACAATAATAACCATTTTATTATTGCCTCTAGGGCATATTTCAAACAGTCTCCCACTTGCACTAGAGTCAATAATCTAGTTCACATCACTATGTGATTGTAATGAATCCAACACCCATGGGGCTTGTTCATATCTCGCTTGTGAGAGAGGTTACTAGTAAACGGGTCTGAACCTTTCAGATCCGTGTGTGCTTTACAAATCTCTATGTCATCTTGTAGATGCAGCTACCACGCGCTACTTGGAGCTATTCCAAATAACTGCTCTACTATACGAATCTGGTTTACTACTGAGAGTCATCCGGATAGTGTCAAAGTTTGCATCGACGCAACCCTTTACGATGAACTCTTTCACCACCTCCATAATCGAGAAAATTCCTTAGTCCACTAGTTACTAAGGATAAGTTCGACCGCTATCATGTGATCCATTCCTGGATCACTCTTGTACCCCTTGACTGACTCATGGCAAGGTACACTTCAGGTGCGGTACACAGCATAGCATACTGTAGAGCCTACGTCTAAAGCATAGGGGACGACCTTCGTCCTTTCTCTCTCTTCTGCCGTGGTCAGGTCTTGAGTCTTACTCAATACTCACACCTTGTAACACAGCCAAGAACTCCTTCTTTGCTGATCTATTTTGAACTCCTTCAAAATCCTGTCACGGTATGCATTCATTTGAAAGTACTATTAAGCATTTTTTTATCTATCCTTATAGATCTTGATGCTCAATGTTCAAGTAGCTTAATCCAGGTTTTGCATTGAAAAACACTTTTCAAATAACCCTGTATGTTTTCCAGAAATTATACATATTTCTGATCAACAATATGTCAAAAACATATACTCATCAGAAATTCTATAGTGCTCCCACTCACTTCTTTGGAAATACAAGTTTCTCATAAACTTTGTATAAACCCAAAATCTTTGATCATCTCATCAAAGCGTACATTCCAACTCCGAGATGCTTACTCCAATCCTCAGAAGGATTGCTGGAGCTTTGCATACTTGTTAGCATCTTTCAGGATTGACAAAACCTTCTGGTTGTATCACATACAACCTTTCCTCAAGAAAATCGTCGAGGAAACAATGATTTTGACATCCTATCTGCAAGATTTCATAAATAATGCAGTAACTGCTAATATAATTCCAACAGACTCTTAGCATCGCTACGAGTGAGAAAGTCTCATCGCAGTCAACTCCTTGAACTTGCCGGAAAACATCTTAACGACAAGTCGAGCTTTCTTAATGGTGACACTTACCATCATTGTCTGTCTTCCTTTTAAAATCCATCTGCACCCAACAGCCTTACGACCATCAAGTAGTTCTTCCAAAGTCTACACTTTGTTTTTATACATGGATCCTCTCTCGGATTTTATGGCCTCGAGCCATTCGTCGGAATCCGGGCCCATCATCGCTTCTCCATAGCTCGTAGGTTCATTGTTGTCTAGCAACATGACTTCCAAGACAGGATTACGTACCACTCTGAAGTAGCATGCATCCTTGTCGTCCTACGAGGTTTGGTAGTGACTTGATCCGAAGTTTCATGATCACTATCATAAGCTTCCACTTCAAATGGTGTAGGTGCCACAGGAACAACTTCCTGTGCCCTCCTACACACTAGTTGAAGTCATGGTTCAATAACCTCATCAAGTCTCCACCATCCTCCCACTCAATTCTTTCGAGAGAAACTTTTCCTCGAGAAAGGACCTGTTTCTAGAAACAATCACTTTGCTTCCGGATCTGAAATAGGAGGTATACCCAACTGTTTTGGGTATTCTATGAAGATGCATTTATCCGCTTTGGGTTCGAGCTTATCAGCCTGAAACTTTTCCACATAAGCGTCGCAGCCCCAAACTTTTAAGAAATGACAGCTTAGGTTTCTCTAAACCATAGTTCATACGGTGTCGTCTCAACGGAATTGCGTGGTGCCCTATTTAAAGTGAATGCGGTTGTCTCTAATGCCTAACCCATAAACGATAGTGTAATTCGATAAGAGACATCATGGTATGCACCATATCCAATAGGGTGCAGTTATGATGTTCGGACACACCATCACACTATGGTGTTCCAGGCGGTATTAGTCTTGAAACAATTTCCACAATTTCTTAATTGTGTGCCAAACTCGTAACTCAGATATTCATCTCTATGATCATATCACAGACATTTTATCCTCTTGTCACGACGATCTTCAACTTCACTCTGAAATTACTTGAACCTTTCAATAATTCAGACTTGTGTTTCATCAAGTAAACATACTCAGCATCTACTCAAATCATCTGTGAAGCAAGAACATAACGATATCCACTCCATGCCTCAGCACTCATTGGACTGCACACATCAAAATGTATTACTTCCAACAAGTTGCTTTCTTGTTCCATCTTACTGAAAACGAGGCCTTTCAGTCATCTTGCCCATGTGGTATGATTTGCATGTCTCAAGTGATTCAAAATCAAGTGAGTCCAAACGATCCATCTATATGGACTTTCTTCATGCATATACACTAATAGACATGGTTCGCATGTCTCAATCTTTTCAAAAATGAGTGAGTCCAAAGATCCATCAACATGGAGCTTCTTCATGCGTTTTATACCAATATGACTCAAGTGGCAGTGCCACAAGTATGTGGTACTATCATTACTATCTTATATCTTTTGGCATGAACATGTGTATCACTACGATCGAGATTCAATAAACCATTCATTTTAGGTGCAAGACCAGTGAAGGTATTATTCAAATAGACAGAGTAACCATTATTCTCCTTAAATGAATAACCGTATTGCGATAAACATAATCCAATCATGTCTATGCTCAACACAAACACCAAATAACAATTATTTAGGTTCAACACCAATCTCGATGGTAGAGGGAGTATGCGATGCTTGATCACATCAACCTTGGAAACACTTCCAACACGTATCGTCATCTCACCTTTAGCTAGTCTCCGTTTATTCCGTAGCCTTTTATTTCGAGTTACCAACACTTAGCAACCGAACCGGTATCTAATACCCTGGTGCTACTAGGAGTACTAGTAAAGTACACATTAATATAATGTATATCCAATATACTTCTGTCGACCTTGCCTACCTTCTCATCTACCAAGTATCTAGGGTAGTTCTGCTTCAGTGACCGTTCCCCTCATTACAGAAGCATTTAGTCTCGGGTTTGGGTTCAACCTTGGGTTTCTTCACTAGAGCAGCAATTGATTTGCCGTTTCATGAAGTATCCCTTCTTTCCCTTGCCCTTCTTGAAACTAGTGGTTTTACTAACCATCAACAATTGATGCTCCTACTTGATTTCTACTTTCGTGGTGTCAAACATCGCGAATAGCTCAAGGATCATCATATCTATCCCTGATTTGTTATAGTTCATCACGAAGCTCTAGTAGCTTGGTGGCAGTGACTTTGGAGAACCATCACTATCTCATCTGGAAGATTAACTCCCACTCGATTCAAGCGATTGTAGTACTCAGACAATCTGAGCACATGCTCAACGGTTGAGCTTTTCTCCCTTAGTTTGCAGGCTTAAGAAACTTGTCAGAGGTCTCATACCTCTTGACGTGGGCAGGAGCCTAAAATCCCAATTTCAGCTCTTGGAACATCTCATATGTTCCGCGACGTTCCAAAATGTCTTCGGTGCCTCAATTCTAAACCGTTCAACATTATGCACTTAACTATCACGTAGTCATCAAAACGTGTATGTCAGATGTTCGCAACATCCACAAACGACGCTCGAGGTTCAGCACACCGATCGGTGCATTAAGGACATAAGCCTTCTGTGCAGCAATGAGGACAATCCTCTGTTTACGGACCCAGTCCGCATATATGCTACTATCAACTTTCAACTAAATTTTCTCTAGGAACATATCTTAGTAGAACTAAAGCGTAAGCTACGACATAATTTGCAAAGACCTTTTGACTATGTTCATGATAATTAAGTTCATCTAATCAAATTATTTAATGAACTCCAACTCAGATAGACATCCCTCTAGTCATCTAAGTGATACATGATCCGAGTCAACTAGGCCGTGTCCGATCATCACGTGAGACGGACTAGTCATCATCGGTGAACATCTCCATGTTGATCGTATCTACTATACGACTCATGTTCGACCCTTCGGTCTCTTGTGTTCCGAGGCCATGTCTATACATGCTAGGCTCATCAAGTCAACCTAAGTGTTTCGCATGTGTAAATCTGGCTTACACCCGTTGTATGCGAACGTTAGAATCTATCACACCCGATCATCACGTGGTGCTTCGAAACAACGAACCTTCGCAACGGTGCACAGTTAGGGGGAACACGTCTCTTGAAATTTTAGTGAGGGATCATCTTATTTATGCTACCATCATTCTAAGCAAATAAGATGTAAACATGACAAACATCACATGCAAATCATAAAGTGACATGATATGGACAATATCATCTTGCGCCTTTGATCTCCATCTTCGAGGCACGGCATGATCACCTTCGTCACCGGCATGACACCATGATCTCCATCATCGTGTCTTCATGAAGTTGTCTCGCCAACTATTACTTCTACTACTATGGCTAACGGTTAGCAATAAAGTAAAGTAATTACATGGTGTTTTCATTGACACGCAGGTCATACAATAAATTAAGACAACTCCTATGGCTCCTGCCGGTTGTCATACTCATCGACATGCAAGTCGTGATTCCTATTACAAGAACATGATCAATATCATACATCACATATATAATTCATCACATCCTTTTGGCCATATCACATCACATAGCATACCCTGCAAAAACAAGTTAGACGTCCTCTAATTGTTGTTGCATGTTTTACGTGGCTGCTATGGGTTTCTAGCAAGAACGTTTCTTACCTACGCAAAAGCCACAACGGTGATATGCCAATTGCTATTTACCCTTCATAAGGACCCTCTTCATCGAATCCGATCCGACTAAAGTGGGAGACACAGACACCCGCTAGCCACCTTATGCATCAAGTGCATGTCAGTCGGTGGAACCTGTCTCACGTAAGAGTACGTGTAAGGTCGGTCCGGGCCGCTTCATCCCACAATGCCGCCGAATCAAGATAAGACTAGTAACGGCAAGCAAATTGAACAAATCGTCGCCCACAACTACTTTGTGTTCTACTTGTGCGTAGAATCTACGCATAAACCTGGCTCATGATGCCACTGTTGGGGAACGTAGCAATAATTCAAAATTTTCCTACGTGTCACCAAGACCAATCTAGGAGATGCTAGCAACGAGAGAGAGGGAGTGCATCTTCATACCCTTGAAGATCGCTAAGCGGAAGCGTTACAAGAACGCGGTTGATGGAGTCGTACTCGCAGCGATTCAAATCGCGGAAGATCCGATCTAGCGCCGAACGGACGGCGCCTCCGCGTTCAACACACGTATAGCCCGGGGACGTCTCCTCCTTCTTGATCCAGCAAGGGGAGAGGAGAAGTTGAGGGAGAACTCCAGCAGCACGATGGCGTGGTGGCAATGGAGCTCGTGGTTCTCCGGCAGAGCTTCGCTAAGCACTACGGAGGACGATGAGCAGGTGTATGAGGAGGGAGGGCTGCGCCAGGGAAGAGGTGCGGCTGCCCTCCCACCCCTCCACTATATATAGGGGCAAGGGGAGAGGGGGAGGCGCCCTAGGGTTTCCCCTAGGGGGCGGCGGCCAAGCAGATTGGATCTCCCTAGGGAAAATCCTAGGGAGACTTGCCCCCAAAGCCAAGCAGGTGGAGGCTTGCCTCCCAAGCCAGGTGGAGGCGCCCCACCTCCCCAAGTAACGTGGGAAAGGGTGTGGGGGCGCACCACCGTTTAGTGGGCTGGTTTGCCCCTTCCCCTTTGGCCCATGAGGCCCTCCAACACTTGTCGGGGCTCCCGAAACACCTTTCGGTCATGCTGGCCATAGCCTGGTACCCCCGGAACACTTCCGGACTCCAATACCCTTCGTCCAATATATCGATCTTCACCACCGGACCATTCCGGAACTCCTCGTGATGTCCGGGATCTCATCCGGGACTCCGAACAACCTTCGGTAACCACATACTATTTCCCATAACAACTCTAGCGTCACCGAACCTTAAGTGTGTAGACCCTACGGGTTCGGGAACCATGCAGACATGACCGAGACACCTCTCCGGCCAATAACCAATAGCGTGATCTGGATACCCATATTGGCTCCCACATGTTCCACGATGATCTCATCGGATGAACCACGATGTCGGGGATTCAATCAATCCCGTATACAATTCCCTTTGTCTATCGGTATGTTACTTGCCCGAGATTCGATCGTCGGTATCCCAATACCTCGTTCAATCTCGTTACTGGCAAGTCTCTTTACTCGTTCCGTAACGCATGATCCCATGGCTAACTCCTTAGTCACATTGAGCTCATTATGATGATGCATTACCGAGTGGGCCCAGAGATACCTCTCCGTCATACGGAGTGAAAAATCCCAGTCTCGATTCGTGCCAACCCAACAGACACTTTCGGAGATACCTGTAGTGCACCTTTATAGCCACCCAGTTACGTTGTGACGTTTGGTACACCCAAAGCATTCCTACGGTATCCGAGAGTTGCACAATCTCATGGTCTAAGGAAACGATACTTGACATTAGAAAAGCTCTTCGCAAACGAGCTACACGATCTTGTGCTATGCTTAGGATTGGTTCTTGTCCATCACATCATTCTCCTAATGATGTGATCCCGTTATCAATGACATCCAATGTCCATGGTCAGGAAACCATAACCATCTATTGATCAACGAGCTAGTCAACTAGAGGCTTACTAGGGACATGTTGTGGTCTATGTATTCACACATGTACTACGGTTTCCAGTTAATACAATTATAGCATGAACAATAGACAATTATCTTGAACAAGGAAATACAATAATAACCATTTTATTATTGCCTCTAGGGCATATTTCCAACACAATATATTGTTCAATAGTACTTCAGCTTGTTCAATAGTTTGTTCCGTGATAATACAACCGGCACAACTATCTAGGTGGTCCCTAGAAGCATTGGTTAGTCCATTATAAAAGATATCAAGTATTTCATTTTTCTTGAGAGGATGATCAGGAAAAGCATTAAGTAATTGTAGAAGCCTCCCCCAAGCTTGTGGGAGACTCTCTTGTTCAATTTGCACAAATTTAAATATTTCCTATAAAGCAGCTTGTTTCTTATGAGCATGATTTTTTTCTTCAGAGAAGTAATATATCATATCTTGGGGACTATGCACACAACCAGGAGTAAGAGAATTATACCATGTCTTAGCATCACCCTTTAATGAGAAAGGAAACAACCTAAGAATATAGTAATAGTGAATTTTTTCCTCATGAGCAAATAGGGTGGCTATATCTTTAATTTAGTAAGGTGTGCCACAACAATTTCAGAGTCGTAACCATGGAAAGGATCAGATTCAACCAAAGTAATTAACTCAGGATCGACAGAGAATTCATAATCCTTCTTAGTAACAAAGATAGATCAAGTAGCAAACTGGGGATCATATTTCATTCTAGCATTCAAAGATTTTTCTTTCAACTTGACTAGGAATTTCTTAAGATCATCTCTATCCTTACAAGCATGAAAATCCCTAGCTACCTCTCCATCCATAACATGGCCCTCGGGTATATCATGCAATTCATATCTAGGAGTGCTAGGTCTAATAGGTGAGTCAAAGTTTTCAGTTTCAATAATTTCATCAGTTTCAGAAATATCATCAGTCTCAGCATTCTCAATATCTTTAGCTCTAGCAAGTTGTTCATCAAGAAATTCACCCAGTGGCACAGTATTATCAAGCAAAGTACTAGTATCATCATCAGCATCATTCATAGCAGAAGTAGCATCATCAATTACTTGCGACATATCAGAATTAATAGCAGGTGGTGGTGTCGCAAGCTTACTAAAAACAGAAGGTGAATCAAGTGGAGAGCTAGATGGCAGTTCCTTTCCTCCCCTCGTCCTAGAGGGAACAATCTTGGTTCTAGTATCTTTTAGATTCTTCATAGTGATCAATAAATATAAATCCCAAGTGACTCAATAAATAGAGTTGTGCTCCACAGCAACGGCGCTAGAAAAAGGTCTTGATAACCCACAAGTATAGGGGATCGCAACAATTTTCGAGGGTAGAGTATTCAACCCAAATTTATTGATTCGACACAAGGGGAGCCAAAGAATATTCGTGAGTATTAGCAGCTGAGTTGTCAAATTCAACCACACCTAAAAGACTTAATATCTGCAGCAAAGTATTTAGTAGCAAAGTAGATATTAACAGTAACAGTAGCAGGTTGTAGTGATTGTAACAGTAGCAGCAACGAAAGTAACTTAGCAAAGATCAATATGTGAAAAGCTCATAGGCATCGGATCAGTGATGGATAATTGTGTTGGATAATTTTCATCATGTAGCAGTCATAACCTAGGGTGACAAAGAACTAGCTGTAATTCATCAATAAAATGTAGGCATGTATTCCGTATATAGTCATACGTGCTTATGGAAAAGAACTTGCATGACATCTTTTATCCTACCCTCCCGTGGCAGCGGGTTTCATAAGGAAACTAAGGGATATTAAGGCCTCCTTTTAATAGAGAACCGGAACAAAGCATTAGCACTTAGTGAATACATGAACTCCTCAAACTACAGTAATCACCAGAAAGAATCCCAAATATTGTCACCTTGGGGTATGCGTATCATAACTCGTAATAGGTGTCTACAACTTGCAAGATAGGATCAAGAACACACATATATTCATGAAAACATAATAGGTTCAGATCTAAAATCATGGCACTCGGGCCCTAGTGACAAGCATTAAGCATAGCAAAGTCATAGCAACATCAATCTCAGAACACAGTGGATACTAGGGATCAAGCCCTAACAAAACTAACTCAATTACATGATAAATCTCATCCAACCCATCACCGTCCAGCAAGCCTACGATGGAATTACTCACTCCCGGCGGTGAGCATCATGAAATTGGTGATGGAGGAAGGTTGATGATGACGATGGCGACGAATTCCACCCTCCGAAGCCTCGAACGGACTCCAGATCAGCCATCCCGATGAAGAACAGGAGGTGGTGGCGGCTCCGTATCGTAAAACGCGATGAATCCTTCTCTCTGGTTTTTGTTTCTCCATGAATAAGTATATATGGAGTTTGAGTTAGGGTTGTAGACAGTCCAGTGGGCCCACAAGCCTGCAGCGCGCGCCCTGGGGGGTAGGCACGCCCCCAGGGATTATGGCTCCTGGGTGGCCCCCTCTGGTATCTTTTTCCACCAGTATTTTTTATATATTCTAGAAATATTCTCCGTAAATTTTCAGTTCAATCCGAGAACTTTTATTTCTGCATAAAAATAACACCATGGCAATTCTGCTGAAAACAACGTCAGCCCGGGTTAGTTCCATTCAAATCATGCAAATTAGAGTCCGAAACAAGGGCAAAAGAGTTTGGAAAATTAGATACGATGGAGACGTATCAACCTACAAATTTAAAAATCTCTTTCATTGTAGCAGGGTTATTCAATGTACATGAACGAGGCAAAGTTGACACTCGATGAACAATCATCGATTTATCAAATGCAATCAAGTGTCAACCTGCCTCACTCACACAGCCTGAATTGATACTATGCAACAAAAGAGAAGCTTGCTGCCATCCGCCGGTGCGGTTATTTAAGCTAGTGCGCAGCCAACTCGCGCGGCGAGGTCGGACTAAAAACCTGTTGCGGCCATCTCGTCTCCGGTGGCTTCGGGTGGCTGCGGGCGGACGTTTCAGGAAGATTTAGGGCCAGGGCACGGTTACAAAACTTGAGTGAACACATGCTAAGAAACGCTCAAACCCCTAAAAGGACGCGTTTGTTGACATTGTATGTTAAAAATAGACAGTACCAACTTAAATTCCTTGATCCTAGTAATTTGCTCTAAAACTAGTAAGCACTACTGGTAGATGCTCGTAATTAATTATACAAACTTACGGGCGACACAGGCACTAACTACTTCTCACATGCTCGCCAGGCGTAGTCGTTCTCCTTCCCGGCCTTGTCGGCGGCAGCCCACCGTGCTTGGATCTCTGCACAGCTCTCATTAGCATTACGGTAGCTATCGCCGCGATCCTGGCAGGTGGAGGCATCGAGGCATGCTGGCCAGAAGACGTCGTTCTCCTTCACGGCCTTGTCGGCGGCTACCCACCATGCTTGGATCTCCGCCGAGCTCTCCTCAGCACGGCGTGCGGCCTCTTCTTTCTTGCGGCAGTGGGACTCTCTTTTTTTGACTGCTTTCTTCCTTTTCTGCTCCTTCTGTGCGGCTTTGGCCGCCTCTTGCTGCACTGCCCATTCGACGATGGCAGCTTCAAAGTTCGCCCACGTAGACATGCGGGCGCGAGCGGCAACGAACTCGGCGAGGCGGGATGCCATCGCTTCCTTACCAGTTAGTGTGTGGCACGGTGGCATGAACAACACTTGGAAAGAGCTCTGGGTGGAGTGGCCAGAAAATCATATAGCGCGGTGGTTTTTTAGAGATCAAGGACAAACGACGAAGCAAATTTGGCTTCTCCTACAATCTTGGTCATTCATTATCACACACGGTTCTTCTTCGTTGCCTCCGGAAACCGCTTACCCTCGCCCCATTGTGTGTTGCGTTCTGATTGGCCAGAACACCAGCCATGCGGATCGCGCATGTGCGTCGTAGGATGCACCGCGGTCGAATGGCAATCCACGTCCCTCTCATCACACCCGTGCAGCTGTAGCTGGATTGGATTTATCCGTGCTAAATGTCTATAAAATGCACATAATCGCCTAAATATGGTAAATGAGACTGGAAAAGTGCCAAATTTGAACACAGTGATTTGTAGGGTGTATGTTCATCGTAGAAAAATCTCAAGGACAAAGGATGAAGGAAATATGGATTCTCCTTCAATCTTGATAATTTCCCTCTCGAAACCATGAAAGTTCCTCGGTAATGGTTCGATTTATGAAGAGCGTGCATGACGACACAACCCAAACCTTCTCAAATTTTGACCAGGGCATGGTGAGGCCATACCATGGCACCATGCCAGGCGTCATGTTTTTCAACCATGTCTTTCATTTTTCTATAGTTGAAAAACCAATAAACGACGCGTTTGTGGTCGACTTTTGCCACAGATATCCTTGAAATCTCTGCCCATTCCCTGTAAAAGGCATAAGAATTTACTAAATACCAGGACCATGGTTTTCCGAACTGTTTTTGTGCACTTTTACATGGACCAACTGTTTTAATTTGAATTATGTGCATTAATGCCTAGAAAATGCACATAATCGCCTAAATATGGTAAATGAGCCCAGAAAAGTACCAAATTTAAACACGGTAATCTGGAGGGTGTATGTTCATCATAGAAAAAAACTCAAGGACGAAGGACATTTGGATTCCCCTTCAATCTTGGTGATTTCCCTCTCGAAACCACGAAACTTCCTTGGTGATGGTTCGATTTATGAAGAGTGTGCATGATGACATAAGCCAAACCTTCTCAAATTTTTACCAGGACATGGTGAGGCCATATCATGGCTCCATGCCAGGCGTCATGTTTTTCAAGCATGTCTACCATTTTTCTATAGTTGAGAAATCAATAAACGACACATTTGTGGTTGACTCTTGCCACACATATCCTTGAAATCTGTGCCCATTCCTTGTAAAAGGCATGAGAATTTACTAAATACCACGAGCATGGTTTTCCAGACTATTTTTGTGCACTTTTTCATGCATCGATTGTTTGAATTTGAATTATGTGCACTAATACCTAAAAAATTCACATAATCGCCTAAGTATGGTAAATGATCCCGAAAAGTGCCAAATTTGAACACGGTTATCTGTAGGGTGTATGTTTATCGTAGAAAAAAACTCAAGGACAAAGGAAATTTGGATTCCCCTTCAATCTTGGTGATTTCCCTCTCGAAACCACTAAACTTTCCTTGGTGATGGTTTAATTTATGAAGAGCGTGCATGATGACATAAGCCAAACACTCCCAATTTTTTACCAGGGCATGGTGTTGCCATACCATGGCATGATGCCAGGCGTCACCTATTTCTAGCATGTCTGTTATTTTCTATAGTTGAAAAACCAATAAACTACACGTTTTGTGGTTGATTCTTGCCACAGATATCCTTGAAATATCTGCCCATTCCTTGTAAAAGGCATGAGAATTTACTAAATACCACGAGCATGGTTTTCTAGACTGTTTTTGTGCACTTTAACATGCACCGATTATTTGATGTTGAATTATGTGCATTAATGCCTAGAAAATGCATATAATGGTGTAAATATAGTAAATGAGCCACGAAAAATGCCAAATTTGAACACGGTGCATTGGAGGGGGTACTGATTGTAGAAAAAACTGAATGGCAAAGGAGGAAGGAAATTTGGATTCCCCTTCAATCTCGGTGATTTATTATCGCACACGGTTCATCTCTGTCGCCTCTGTGAACCGTGTGCGTTCACCCACAGGTCCAAAAGGGAAAAAAGAAAACCCTCACCCCCTGCCCACTTCATCCCCACTCACTCATCGCGCACTCCTCCGCAACTCTGCACCTCGTTTACTTATATCGCGGCAGCCACCCTTAAGCTTGACGGTTGTCATTGGCGGGGGGCGGTTGCGCTCCAAACGGCACGGGATTTCGCCCCTACCACTTGTTGCTGCCTATCTGGACCAACTTTCTGGACTTTGGTCGATTGGGGTTTTCTGTGGGATTGGGCCGGGAATTTTTCTCATGGAGAAGGTAAATAATTTAGCGAAATATTCACTCATCTCTTATCGCAGTTCGTCTGTCCCTGTTAATCAACCTGCGGAAATTGCTGTGGATTCATTTTTCTTCTAGCTGATTCGAGGGTTTTCATTCAAATGTCCACAGTGTGAGCACAAATCAGGCTAGTGTGGCCAGTCGGAAACTAAGTTCTATCTCACCATACTAGATGACTTTAGGGAGCGCTCTCTATGTTCAATCTCACCCTACCACGGTTGGCATGGCCTAAATTTACGAACATATACCGTATATTGCTACATTTGGATAAAAGGTACGGTGCCACATGCAGCCTAGACGTCGAAGATGATTTTTTCTGAATTAGGCAAATTAATGATGTATTGTTCATTCAGTTACTCTCATATTTGCATGATTTTTTGGTTATATTATTAATTTAATTATATATATTTGTACTTTGCTTTCAGCTATATATTGTTCTGTTCTCTCAATTACTCCCATATTTGCATGTTTCTCTATTATTTTAATAGATGTAATGATCTTAATTTTCATTTCAAGTAGTACATCCCTTGCTTTGCAAGAACACGTGTAGAAGGAAATCCTGGTCTTTACTTTGTTGATGACTCCATGGATGTCATATTGACAATGCACTATGGATTTACAATGATAGTTAGGGTAAAACTTAATAAAGATGGTCACTCCTATTTTGATGTGACCCTTTGGAGAAAATTTTCTAGTTTTATGAACTGAAAGCTTGCAATAAAATTCTAGTGCGTGCACCACAACCTGGTCTAATTAACATGGATGTTTACTTCCCCAACGTCATCAGGCGGTCATAGTCTGACCGAGGTTGGTGTTCTTTCAACTTTCTCCATGTTGGCATATTACTTAGCAAAATCAGGGTATTTGTTCTGAATAACTGATCACTATTTAAGCAACCAATTGTGATTTCATTTTCTGACTCTGTTCCTAGGCAGTAACATATTCTCATTACCAATTTATGCCCACTATTCTTTTGCCATGTTTTGAATAAATAATCCATTTCCATGTTTTAAGCAGGATATGTTGGATGCATAGTTAACGATCTGTACATTATGCGCGTACCAAATGTCCCTGGAAAGATTCTAAGCATGTCATAAATTTGTTGATAATCTAACAGAAATAGCACAACATATGAACGCTGGATTTGGGATGTGATTAATTCTACCACTGGTGCACACATTGAACAAGACCAATTGTGTGCACAAAACGCTAGTACGAAGTCTTATTTTCATGTTGATTTTCATAGACTATATATAGCTTCAACGATATGTTAAAATTGGTTTTTATTCTACAATGCAAAAAAAATTGCCCGCTGCAGCTGTTCCTGAATCAATTTCTCAGCATGGTGAAATTACACTTGCGCCTGCTAATAACACCAAAGTGATTGCAAGGTACTGCATTTCCCGCAGAAATGAAACCATTCAAATTAAAAAGTTCTCGCTTGTCGCGGCAATGCATCCACATTTCCCGCAGACACTGTTCTACTCATGCTCTACCAAGGCACAAGAGGCTTCTTCCTTTTCATTGACGAGATGCCGAGTCACCGTGATCAAGCTGCTTCCAGCGGATAGTTGTGGTTGTTGGCCTTTGCCTCTTAAAACATGCTAGTTGTTACTATGTTAAGTATGTAGATATGGACCATATGGTTGTCAAAATTGTTAAGTTCAGAACTGTTAAGTACCGTGTTACCTAGATCCACCTTTTGTTGAATAGTGTCACCGCTATATATATTACTCAAATGTTGTTAGCCAAGTTCTTAAATTTTCATGGAAGGTATTAATATCGTACACAGTTCATTCAGTTTAAGTGTGTGCCCGGTAGAGTAGAGGATGTCCATGTTCTTGACGAGGCGATCAACACCGATGTCCACAAGGCATTTGCATATTAATTGTCCATATTGCAAATTCAGTTAATATACAGATAGGAGAACCCATACAATTGACATATTTGACATGCATGAACAAATAAATTCAGTCAAATTGGTCTAGTGCCTAGTTCAATGGATAAAACCATTAGCTCGCTAATTTACAAGAATATAATGAACCGCATGCACAAAAGAGCTACTGTGCACTTGACGCCAACCCAGCACGCATAGTTGCCATCGTCCATCAGAGTGTCGATCCTGGGCTCGGGAGAAGAGGCCACCAAGTCGATGACCTACACACCTTGATCGATCATGGCTGGGGCAGCCTCGACATTGGCGATCATCGGTACTGCTACTGGAGCAGCGCTCACCAGGGCTACCATGACCGCCGAGTCTGCCCCGACGACGTTCGGTGAGACGACGTTGGCTCTCGCCAGGGCTGCCATCACGGCCCCCAGGCATGCCCCGGCGATGTCGGGTGCTGCGCCCTCCTCCATCTGGGACATAAGCTTGAGCCTTGTGTGGCGGCCGCCACTGCTGTAGTTGTCCTTGTGTCATCGCGGTTCCTGCTCCGCTGCACTCTGCACCGAGCTAGTAGTATCGCCCACTGGCCATCCCTGTCTGCTTTTAGGATGACCCTGGCTAACCTGGCATCTTGCTCGTACTGCATTTCCTGCTTCCTCTGGCCATCATCGGGAGAGGCGGTGGCATGGCCATCGACCGCAAAGCCGACCATCGCGCCGCCAGCCTTGATTCCGCCGTCGCCCAACTCCATCTTGTCGTCGGCCGTTGGGGGTATGCCGGTATGTGTGGGTAACTAGCTAGCAAGGGGATCAGTAGTTAGTCGACGCCGCCACCAATTGTTGTGGTTATTTATAGCTAGCAACTGGTTAGGGGATTAAGGGTTTTACAATTGACCCCTGTAGCTGCGCGGTAAGTCTTCGCTGGAGTGTAGGAAGACTAAGTGGAGCACACAATTCCCAGTACACAACCGTATGCTATGTCATGTGCTATCACACACGTGTTAACATAAGGACACGTATGTGTAACATACAAATCATCACACACGAGTACTCGCACCACGCATCATGTGCGATGCTCCTAGCCATCGCAAACAACTCGTTTGCATTTTCAAAGTTTTTTCTACACACATAATCGCACACGAAACAACTGTAGCAACTGTCAGCAAGGGTTAGGGACACCAAAAATATCATCTCTTTGCTCTGTATCATCTCTTTCCTCTCACAGACCCCAAATCTGGCCTTCTTCTCCCCTCTGTCCTCGCCTCCAAAAAATCCTCCACATCACACATGTCATCAGAAACTCAAACCACCCTCTCCATCACAGAAGGCATGGGGGAGAGGCAGCTCATACGCGCGCCGTAGCCCGCGGCGGTGGCGGTACAAGCTAATGAGGGTGCGATAGCCTTGGCGGCAAGCGCGAAAGAGTTGGTGGTTGCAGCAGATTTGTTGGGGGCATGCGCGGTTTTGTATGCGGAACGAGCGGTTGAGGCCGCTGCCTGGCTGACATGCAATGATGAGCCCGCCGTTGACTTGGAGTTGGCGGCACGTGGGGATTTCACAGTGGTAAGGGCGGTAGCCTTCTTAGGGTCTGCTACCGCTCTACTAGCACACGTAGCAGATGCCTTTGTTATTTACGACCGCTTGGAACATGTCCGTCAAGGCCTCGTCGTACGCGCGTTTTTGGCCGTGGACGGGATTTTCCCTAAGACCGGAGCTACTGTGCTGGAGCAAGAGCAGACGAATGTCTAGGCCTATGAAATGTTCAAGGACATGGTCGTTGCCGAACCGAATCTTGACCCTTCCTTCCGAGAGAGGATTTTGCATCAGTGCAGATAATATTTCAACATCGTCGCACCAACAGGATAGCCCCGCAAAAACACCGATGAGTAGTTGTTTATACTTTGTTGTTTTCTGAACCTTGCTAATATGTAATGCCGCTATTATGTTGTTTGGTTAATTATGTATGAGTACGAACGATAATTTGTGTAATCATTTTCTAAATTAGGTGCTTATTAGCATGAATCGTATGTGTTATTGTTGGTCCGTGTTACTACACAACTCTGATTGCTGACCTGTTTGCCGGGTATCACACATATCTTATTACGCCGAATCATTTGTGTTATTTTTTTATCATAGCAAACAATTCACCCGAGTGACCTGTTTGCCTAGTATCACACACATATTGTCACTTGTAAATGTATATTTTAATCATCGCAAATAGTTCATTCGAGTTGCCTGTTTGCCGCGTATCACACACATCCTCTTAAGTTGAACCGTTTCTGTTATATTGGTGTCGGTGCAACAAACCCTAGGTCCAGGCCCGAAGACAAGATTACAACACCATGATCAACACCAAAGCGCAGATGAAGTCCAAGCCAGAGAGACAAGATGCCACAAAGGGAAAAGACTCCTTGCGGGGTAGGCGAGCCTAGCAAGGACGAGGATCGCCCCGGCAGCGATCCCCAGGACCACCCCGGAAGGCCTGCCGGGGCCTGCGGATGCACAACACCACGCCAAGACTCCACCGCACCACCTCACCACGACGCACATCGTCGATCAGTGCGGTGTCAAACTCCAAAATGGCTGAGTGGCTGCTATATGCCACATGGCAGCCACTTCCTGCAGAAAATACCTACAAACGACACCCGTCCTACGACGTGTCAAGCGAGCAAGCGCGAAGCTGGCGAAACAACCCGGCAGAGCCTGCCAGGCAAGCTATGATGTGACATTGAGTAGCGCATTTAATGCGCTCTATCAGCCTGCAGAGTTAGGTATGATAGCACTATTTGCTATCTAATCAGAGCATAATGACTGATTTGCCACTGTGGTGACTCCTTGATCTATAGAAGGAGGCCCATGGCAACCATAGAAAGGATTTGGACCCTTATACACTCATACGCGTGTAGTCATCCTCACCCCAAGGTGACCCTGCCAGGCAAGAGCGCTGCGCTTTCCACCACAATCCACCATCAATCCACCAAAGAAGGAGTAGGGTTTTACGCCTGACGGCGGCCCAAACCTGTTGTGCTGTCTCACGCTCCTCCGCTCTTTGTGCAACGTGCCATCCCCCCGCCGAACCATAAAGGGGCTCATGACCCCATGGGTGGCAGTGGTTTCCCTCGACATCTTTGGCACGCCAGGTAGGGGGATCACTTGCGCGAACCCAAAAGTGTGAGCTGCGTGTCATTTTTCATCGTCGGCGGCTCCATCAATTATGGCGCCCAAGAAGAAACCCAGTGTTGTAGCTCACCCGTCCACCTCGAAGGCTCGGCCACCCGCGGCTGCTGACGCCGCCGGGGATGCGGTGGCGCGCGAGGATGCGGGTGTTGCGGGGGACACGGTCGGCGCAGGCGGCATCGTCACCACCTCCCCCGCGGCCGAAGCAGGAACGGGAGGCACCGGAGGAGAGCGACATCAGCAGCATCCCAGTGGTCATGCTCCGCGAGGTACGGAAGAAGGGGTTATTCCATATGTACCTCTCCCCCTCGCCGAAGGGCACATCCGCAGTGGTGGCATCCGCTCTAGGGCGAATCGCCGCCCTCTGGCCGCCCCTGCCACGGGCGCGACCGCAGCGCGCGCCCCTCCCCTGGAGCGAGCCGACCCGGCCACTGTGCCCAACGGAGCCACTGGCCCTCAGGCGCCTTCACAACATCACCGCGCCATCCAAGTGGCTGGTTTGCAACAGCAAGGGCGCGACACCATTGCCATTGGCGTTGTCAGAAGCCAGGCGATGGCACGATCTACGTCATCATCTTCGATGCCAAGCACCACTATGGAAGCCATGGCGCGGGCCTAGCTGCTACTGAGGTTCCCGCCGGCGGCCATCAGATGGATGAATGGAGAGCCACCATTCAGAGTCTGATTGGCTTCGCTGAGCCTGGGGGCTCATAGCGAGCTGGCCCGCCACGGCCTCCCCAAGCGACGGCGGCCACTCGCGCCGCTGGCCGTACGGAAGGGGCTTCCCCCACTGTGCAGTCCCCACCATGGCAGCCAGCGCGGGCGCTGCGAAATCAAGAACCCGACAATGTCTCGATCGCCTCTTCTGACCCTCGAGCACCTCCAAGCCAACGGCGATCCTCGGAGTACGGGCGGAGGGGAGGCGCGCGCGTCGTCATTGAGCAACGCCGCGATGACCATCGCTGGACCGATGGGTGCGATGGTCTCGATGTCGACGAGCCTGCGCTCGAGGACGGCGGGTACCTGCCTTTCGAGGCTGGGTGCCCTGCCTTTACTCATGAGCTACGACAAGTCCGTTGGCCATCCGCTCGCATGTTCAAGCCAGAGATACCCGAGAAGTACGACGGAAGGCTAAACCCGGCAGAGTTCTTGAGCACACCATCGCTGTTCAAGCTACCGGGGGAAGAGATGAGAAGGTATTTGCCAACTACTTCCCTTTTTCACTCAAGTCCAACATGAGGTCTTAGTTGATGCACCTACCGGAGAACTCTATTTCGTCGTGGCTGACCTATGCCATGAGTTCATTGGCGCCTTCACGGGCGGCCATCAAGAACCAGGGCGGCCCAGTGACTTGCAGATTCTCCAACAGAAAGAAGGAGAGACTCTGCGGAAGTACTTGCAGAGATTCAGCAGAGTCCACAGAAATATCCCAGATATTCACCCTGCAGCTGTGATTGCTGCCTTCCAGTCCAATGTGCGCAACTGTAGGGTGCATTCCAAGATGAATGTGCGGTTGCCCAAGACTGTCAAGGAGCTTTACACTTTGGTGGACAACTGCACTCGGGTGGAGGAGGGAAGAAAATTCCCTGGGGAGGAAGATTGCATCGACATTGACTCAGAGGATGATGATGAGTCCACCAGTCAGAGGAAGAAGAATAAGAAGCACAACAAGTGGCGCAAGGATAAGGCAGTGTTGCCCGTTGAGGGATCAAGCACACCAAGTACCGGCAAGAAGGCAAAGGCCGAAGCCCCCAGCAAGGAAGCTGCCGCGTGCGCTGACTGCATGGAGGCTGCGGCTGCCGAGAAAGCTGGGAAAGGCGATGGGCCGTACTACAATATCCATTGGACCAAAGGCCACGATCTCCAAGAGTGTCATCAGGTTGAGCAGCTCTTCAAGAGGCAGGGGGCTGAATATAAGAAGCGTGATAAGGAAAAAGGTCAGAATGGCACTAGCGGGAAGGGCCGAGGCGGTGAACCAAATCGCCCAGGCAAGGTTGTTCGGAACCAAGGGAAGCCCGCCAAGGGCCGAGAGAAGGAAGATTGCAATGACGAGAGTGATGGAGGGGATGAAGAGGAAACCAGCGAGCAGGGATTCCAGAAGGCCACTGACGCCCTGTGCATTGACGGGGGTGCATCTTTGCACTCCTCTTACCGCCAACTTAAACGGTGGGCGCGTGAAGTCAATGCCATGGAGCCAGCGGCAGGGTCTCAGAAGCTGCTCAAATGGTCACGCACGCCCCTCATCTTTGACAAAGAGGACCACCCTGACCGCACCACTGCGGTAGGGTGTTTGCCATTGTTAGTCTCTCCAACAAATTCGTAACCTCAAGGTCACAAAGATGCTGGATGACGGTGGGGCTGGGTTGAATCTGATTTCCCCAAAGGTTATCAGCAAGCTTCAGATAACGGAGGAGGAACTAAAAGCCACGGGCACGTTTCAAGGAGTCAACCCCTGCAGGAGTCATCCAAAGGGAAAGATCATGCTGCCAGTGACATTTGGGGGAGAATTGAACTATCAGACTAAGAAGGTTGTGTTCGATGTGGTAGACCTCCCCCTGCCATATAATGGGATCCTTGGACGCCCAGCTCTGGCAAAGTTCATGGCGGCATCCCACTATGCCTACAACACCTTGAAGATGCCAGGACAGGTGGGAGTCATTTCCATTCCGTCAGATGAGAAAGACACAATCATTTGCATGGATAAGATGTACCAAGACGCAGTCATGGCAGAGGCCACAGCAGCGACAGTTCCCGCCAAGGAGAACAAAGGAAAGAAGAAGGGTAGCAGGGACACCAGCAAGGAATCCGAGAAGCATACCTCTTCGGAGTGCGCTGCGCCTATTGATGACTTGCTGGAAAGTTCCAATAGTAAGAGATCCAAGGTTGCTGCACCCCATGTTAAGAAGGTCTCGGCAGGGCTGGCTGGCGCTGATGGTACTTTCACTATCAGCGCCACCCTTGACGACAAATAGGAAAGTGCGCTCATTGCCTTCCTGCAGGCGAATATCGACGTGTTTGCCTGGCAACCATCTGATATGTTCCCAGGGAGCTAATCGAGCACCACCTTGCTGTCTGCCCACATGCCCGACCTGTCAAGTAGAAGGTCCGGAAGCAGGCCTTGGAACGACAACAATTCATTGCCGAGGAGATTAAGAAGCTAGAGGCAGCTCGTCTGGTCAGAGGAGTACTGCACCCAACATGGTTAGCAAATCCAGTGGTTGTGCGCAAAGCCAACCGAAAATGGAGGCTTTGCATAGATTTCACATATCTTAACAAGGCTTGCCCAAAGGATCCATTTCCCTTGCCGCGCATCGACCAGATTGTGGATTCCACTTCAGGTTGTGATTTGCTCTCTTTTTTGGATGCATACTCTGGATATCATCAAATCTTCATGTCCAAGGAAGACGATGAGAAGACCTCATTCATCAACCCATGTGGTATGTACTGCTTTGTGTGCATGCCTTCTGGGTTAAAGGGTGTCAAGTCTACTTTTGCAAGGGCAGTCCAAATTGGTTTCGAGCCACAATTGCACAGAAACATTGAGGCTTATATGGATGATATTGTGGTCATGACCAAGGACAAATCAACCCTCATCCAGGATTTAGAGGAGACATTTGCTAATCTGCGCAAGATCAACTTGAAGCTGAACCCAAAGAAGTGTGTATTTGGCGTTCCCTCCGGCAAGCTACTTGGTTTCTTTAAGTCCCATCGCGGGATCGAGGCCAATCCAGATAAAATCAAGGCTATTGAGCATATCCAGGCACCCAGGACAGTTAAGATGTGAGGTGTCCAATAGGGTGCATTGCCGCGCTTAGCAGGTTCATCTCCAAGTCTGCCGAGTGCGCCTTGTCGTTCTTCAAAATTTTGAAGAAGGCAGGACCCATGAAGTGGACCTGAGAGGCAGATGCAGCACTGCAGGATCTAAAGGCCTACTTGTCCACTATGCCCACTTTGGTTGCTCCTAAACCACAAGAACCGTTGCTGCTATACTTAGCAGCAACCAATCAAATGGTTAGCGCAGCCCTAGTGGCACAGCGGGAAGTAGAGGAAACAAAGAGTGAGCAGAGCCCGGCAGGGCCGGATAAGGATCAGGACAGAGAAGAGCACGGCAGCAGGCGCGGCCCCAAGGACGCGGCAAGGAAGAAAGTGGTGCGGCACCCAGTGTACTTTGTCAACTCCTTGTTACAGGGGGCTAGGTCAAGGTACTCTGGTGTGCAAAAGTTGGTCTTTGCCCTCATCATGGCCCCAAGGAAACTGCGCCACTACTTCCAAGCCCATGAGATTGCGGTTGTCACCCACTTTCCGTTGCAAAGGATACTCCGGAACCCTGAGGCTATCGACAGAATAGTGGAGTGGGCTTTGGAGTTATCCAGCTTTGGCCTGAGATTTGAGAGCACATCAACAACTCAGAGCAGGGCATTAACAAAGTTTATTGCTGAATGGACGCCAACCCCTGACGAAGAAGTGCTAGAAATAGTTATTCCCGGCAAGGAAGCGCCCCAAGAATGGATCATGTATTTTGATGGTGCTTTCTCCCTGCAAGGTGCAGGGGATGGCGTGCTTCTCGTTGCTCCCACTGGGGAGCACCTGAAGTATGTCTCCAAATGCATTTTCCTCGGGAGGAAGCAACCAACAATACAACAAAGTATGAAGGGCTCCTTGCCGGACTCAATATTGCCACAGAATTGGGAATCAAGAAGCTGATCATTCGAGGAGATTCACAGCTTGTGGTGAGACAAGTCAACAAGGATTACCAAAGTCCATTGATGGAGGCATACATTGAGGAAGTGAGAAGATTGGAGGAGCAGTTTGACGGATTGCAAACAGAGCACGTACCTCGTGCGGAAAACAACATAGCTGATCATCTGTTAAAGTGTGATGCGCAAAAACTTCTTGTGGAACCAGGAACTTTTGTTCTCCATCTTACTCAGCCCTCCGTATCCCCGGCAACAATGGCCCGGAGAAGGCGGAAATTGAACTCCGGTAAGCCTCTCCCAGTAGAGCCTCTCGGGGCTCCTGGCAGGGACCCTGCCGGAAACAACTCCTCTTTGATTGCCGAGCTGCACCCTCCTGTCGTGCCACAGGCCTCTGCGGTCGAGGTAAGCACTCCCTCGGATGAGGAGGTGTCCTTAGTCCTTGTTGCCGAGCCCCAGGCTCCAACTTGTGCAAGGCACATAGTCCAGTTCCTCCAAACCGGAGAACTTCCCGATGAGCAAGATGAAGCTGAAAGAGTAGCCCGGAAATACACAAAGGCATGTGCGGCTCCCACATTGGATCAAGGGCATTAGTTGGGAAAGCATTCCGGCAAGGATTCTATTGGCCCATAGCCCTCCAAGATGCGGTCGAGCTAGTCACCAAGTGTGAAGCCTGCCAATCCATTCCAAGAACATCCATCTGCCTGCACAAGCACTTCAGACAATCACTTTATCATGGCCGTTTTTGGTCTGGGGGCTCGATATCCGCAGCCCTTTCCCCCGAGCTGCCGAGGGCTTTGAATTCTTGTTCGTTGCCATCGACAAGTTTACAAAGTGGTCGGAAGTAGATGCCGTGAGAAAGGTGACTTCTCCGTGAGCTATCAAGTTCTTGAAAGGATTGGTGTGTCGTTTCGGGGTCCCTGCCCGAATCATCACTGACAAACGCACCCAGTTTACGAGTCGCGCCTGCATGCAATATGTTTATGCCCTTGGAAGCAAGATCTCATTAGCCTCTGTTGCACATCCCAGAAGCAATGGAGAAGCTGAGAGGGCGAACGCTGAAGTGCTACGTGGACTCAAGACGGGAACATTTGATAAGTTGCAGAAGTGTGGCACACGATGGATTGATGAGCTGCCGGTAGTTCTTTGGTCCCTCAGAACAACACCAAACCGAGCTACCGGGCAGACTCCCTTCTCCCTAGTCTATGGGGCAGAAGTAGTTATCCCCAAGGAACTCATTTACAGGTCCCCTCGAGTGCTTGCCTACGATGAAGTAGCGCAAGATCAGCACCGGCGTGACGATGTTGTGCTACTCAAGGAGAACCGTCTTCCGGCTGCTATGTGTGCTGCACGCTATCAGCAAGCCCTGCATCGCTATCACAGCCGCAGGGTTCATACCGGGTGTTTTGAGGAAGGCAACCTTGTCCTTAGGCGCGTTCAGTCCGCCAAGGGTGCAAACAAGTTGACGCCAAAGTGGGATGGCCCTTACCGGCTAGTACGAGTGACCAGACCTAGTGCAGTCCATCTGGAGACCGGAGATGGCATTCAATTGCAAAACTCATGGAATTTTGAGCATCTCCGCAAGTTCTACCCGTAAGGCGCGGCTGTCGGGCCCTGCCCGGCAGCCACCCTTATGTACAGGCCTTGCCTTAGTTGCATGTAACCCCTTGTACAAAGCCAGGCACAGACCCTGAGCAACAGAGAAATAAATGAAGCGCAGGGGGGGAGACAAGTTGCATGCATGCATAAGCATATCATGAGCATCGCATCTTCATATAGATAGGATCGCATCTGGCATCATTTTCATCTGCATAATCTATAGGTTCCTATCGTGGATTCAGTCCCCAAGTGGAGATGAGAAAACAAGCCAGCACTGCGGTCTCCGGCAAGCCAAACAGATAAGTTCTATCTCTTATCCATACATGTTCTGTATGTAAAAACTTGTGCATAAGAAAACCTCGCCGCTTTTTGAAACTTAGGTGCTCCCATCCTTTGACTCAAGCGTTGCTTCGGTCAAGGTGGTCGCAGTGGCCTTTGATGAAGAAAGATTGGCGGGGAGCTGGTCCCTCATTACAATTTGTGCCCGTCAAGCTTAGCTCCCCGGCAGCCAAATAGAGGGTGCCGGTAGGACAGCCTACTGGGGAAACTCGTTTATTTTGAAATATAGAGGCATTTCACGTCTGCATGGCCATATACATGCACGAATCCCCGACAAGGTTTATCTTTTTCATTGATATGCTTCAAACAAGTACAAACCTTACAAGACACAAACATGGATTCAAGAGATTACATTATTTGAACTAAAATTTGGCAAGTGCCTACAGATTTAGGATTGAAAAAAGAAAAGTGCCCCGTAATGCCCTTTCTTGTCCCTCTCCTTCTAGGCACGGCAGTCGAAGGCGAGGAAGGCAAAAGGAGTGCCTGGGCAGAAGCCCGGCCTGACCCTGTCGGGCTCTAGGAGAGGTAGCCTGGCGGGGGCAGGAGAGGTAGCCTGGCGGGGGCAGGAGGGCACCGACGGAGGCGACGATGGAGAGCATGGCAGAGGCGACCCGCCAACCGCCACCACCAGGGCCAGCAGGACGCGGTAGGGCTAACGGAGCTGCAGCCCGAGAGGAAGCCTGTCGTTGTCCAGCTGGAAGGATACTGGAGGAGCACCCCCGCTCCTGCTCCCAACTCCCCGGCAAATCGCCTTGCCGGGAAAGGGGTGCAGGTGCAGATGATGGTGCTGCCACCACTTGGGGGTGACGGTCCGGCTGATACTCAGCCGAAGTCAGAGTCGTCACCCTCCCGGGTGGCGCCATCATCATCGCCGTCAATGTCCTCCTCGTCGCCATCGCTCAAGGAGGAGCTTTCATCGTCGGGCGAGCCCTCCGCGCAGCACCCTAAGCGAGCACCCGAGGTCCCAAAAACTTTGACGGACAAGAAATCATCCTCCATGAAATTAAAATGGAGGACATGTCCTACCAACAAGCTATGGGCATGAGCAAAAGTCTTACAACCTCGGCGGAAGTACATGACATGGGGGGCGGGGAAATCTACGTCCACCTGGAAGCTGCCATTCCCGCAGCCCCTCATGTGCAGCCTCAACACTTGCGGTTGTTCGAGCTCCATCTCCCTTGCAAATGGAGTAGGAAGGCGAAGGCAGCTGCACAGAGGCTTGTACAACCTGATGAAGAATTCCCGAGGTTGGGCCCCGACATGGCCCTCCAACGGAGGGGGAGCGTCCGACGGGGGTGCAACTGGAGCGCTTCCCCGTCCTCCTCCACCACCTCCTCGAGCGCCACGACGATCGCAACCTCACCCCCTCCCTCCTCCTCTCGGCGGATTCCACCACTGCGTTGTCTGAAGGAGGGGGCATGCTGTCGAGCAGAAGCCCTCGTTGCTGTTGCCGGAGCACCACCACGACCACGCCCTCTCACCATGGCGAGCAGGAAGGGTCGGAGGAAAGGGAAGAGAAGTGTGTGACACAGGGGGTTGGCCACTTTCCTGCCCTCTTTTATAGAGGGCGACACAGGGGGCTGGCCACTTACCCAGGAGGCTACCGTCCCACTCCTCCAATAGAGCCTCCCTGCGCCTTCAATAGCTTGGGGAATTAGAGCCGACCCTCTACTCCAACCAACGATGCCTGATTTTCTGCCATGGCACCCGTCCCCACGCACTCCGTATCTACCGCCTCCCATATCCAACGCATGGGGCGCACGTGGCGGATGCGCCTGGGGAGAGAGACGAGTGGAATGTTAGTTTTCGCCCTGTCATCGTGGGGCGTGGGCAGTCCATGGGCCACGATCTGGTTTTCTTCGTAACGTTCATCATGACGTGGGGAAAAACCGGAAACTGGCCCAGGCACAAGTGAATGGAGAAGCAAAGAAGATCTCAAGGGGCGGAGCCACCGCTGCCCTTGTACCTATGCACTGGTTAGGGCCTACCCCGACGACACCCAGTGGCGGGTTCATGCCAAGCCCGGGGGCTCCTGTCGGTGCAACAAACCCTGGGTCCGTTGCTCGAACTGTGCACAGGCCCGAAGACAAGATTACAACACCATGATCAACACCAAAGCACAGATCAAGTCAAAGCCAGAGAGACAAGATGCCACAAAGGGAAAAGACTCCCTTGCCGGGCAGGCGAGCCTAGAAAGGACAAGGATCGCCCCGGCAGCGATCCCCAGGACCGCCCCGGCAGGTCTGCCGGGCCCTGCGGATGTACAACACCCCGCCAAGACTCCACCGCACCACCTCACCACAACGCACATCGTCGATCAGTGCGGTGTCAAGCTCCAAAATGGCTGAGTGGCTACTATATGCCACATGGCAGCCACTTCCTATAGAAAATACCTACAAACGACACCCGTCCTGCGACGTGTCAAGCGAGCAGGTGCGAAGCTGGTGAAACAGCCCAGCAGAGCCTGCCAGGCAAGCTATGATGTGACATTGAGTGGCGCATTTAATGCGCTCTGTCAGCCTGCAGAGTTAGGTATGATAGCACTATTTGCTATATAATCAGTGCATAAATGACTTATTTGCCACTATGGTGACCCATTGATCTATAAAAGGTGGCCCATGGAAACCATAGAAAGGATTCGGACCCTTGTACACTCATACGCGCGTAGTCATCCTCGCCCCAAGGCGACCCTGCCGGGCAAGAGCGCTGTGCTTTCCGCCACAATCCACCATCAATCCACCAAAGCAGGAGTAAGGTTTTACGCCTCACGGTGGCCCGAACCTGGGGAAATACTGCCCGTGTGATCTCTGTTGTGTTGTCTCACGCTCCTTCACTCTTTCTGCAACGTGACATCCCCCAGCCGAACCAGAAAGGGGCTCATGACCCCATAGGTGGTCGTGGTTTCCCACGACACTTGGTTCATCGCAAACAGTTCGTCCGAGTGAACTGTATGTCATCTGTCGCACACACCTTGATCTGCCTGACCATTTATGTTGTGTTGCCTAATCACAAACAGTTCATCTGGGTGAACTATATGCCGTATATCGCACACAGCTCCATCTGGCTGACTGTTTTTGTTGTTATGCTCATCGCAAATAGTTCATTCGAGTGAACTATATGCCACGCATTGGACACACAACTATAATCTGAATCATGTTTGATGTCTCCACCGTCGCAAACGTTTCGTATCATGTTTTATGGTTTTATTACATCACCATTTGCAATTAGTGCATGGCACACAGTTTCGTCGAAGGGTCTCTGATTGTAGTGTCGCATTAGCAGCATCCTGCAGTAGTGATACTTTCATTGAATTATGTGATATGCAAAACAAAAAATATGTGGATAATGAAATTGGCAAGTTGAAAATTTTCTGTTCTCACTACAAGACCGTGCTAAACTTTGGTTTTCATCCTTGCCTCGAAATAATATTGATTCTTGGGATAAGTGTAAGGATGCTTTTTGCCAAGTATTTTCCTCACGCTAAGATTATTTTCTTAGAAATTAAATTATGAATTTTAAGCAACCTGAGCATGAACATGTTGCACAATCTTAGGAGAGAATGCAATAAATGATAAGAAATTGTCTCACTCATGGTTTAAGTTTATGCACGACTATACAAAACTTCTATGTGGTACTAAACTTTTTTTCTAGAAATCTTCTAAACTTTGCTGCAGGTGGAATCTCTATGGAAACCACATTGGGAGAAGTGATGCATCTCCAACGTATCTATAATTTTTTATTGTACCATGCTATTATAGTATCAATCTTGCATGTTTTTTATGCAATTATATATCATTTTTTGGGACTAACCTATTAACTTGGTGCCAAGTGCGAGTTGTTGTTCTTTTGCCTGTTTTTAGTTTTCCAGGAAATCAATACCAAACGAAGTCCCAATGCCACTAAACTTTTTGACAAATTTTCCTGGACATAAGAGACACTAGAAACTTCAGGAGGAGACCAGAAGGCGAAGGAGTGGGCCACGAGCCACTTGGGCGCCCCAAGTGCCTCGTGGGCCCCTCGTTCCTCCGTTTGACCTAATTCTGACTCTATAAATTGTCTAAAACCAGGAAACCAACACAGAGCCACCCAAAAATATTGTTTCTGCCGCCGCAAGCTTTTGTTCTCGCGAGATCCCATCTGGAGGCCTTTTCCGACACTATCGGAGGGGGAATCGGTAACATAGGGCTTCTACATCAACCTTGTTGCTGTCGGATTCTGGGTTCCACAAACCCTTGAGAGGTTCGAACTCTAGGGTGCATGCGAAGAACTCTCTCTTCCCAGTCTGCCTGCTCAACAATTCCACGGCCTAGCTCGATGAACCCAAAGAACAAGAGACACGGCGGTTTATCCTGGTTCAGGCCACCTTGCGGTGTAATACCCTACTCTAGCTTTGTGGTGGATTGCCTCGAGGGGCTGAGGATGAACTAGTACAGTGTGGGAACGGCCTCAGGAGGTGAGGCGTTCTTGAGCTGGATGAGCTGGTGAGGTAGTCAGGGTGGAATCGATCCGTCCGTCTATGGTGGTGGCTAAGTCCTATTTATAGTGGCCTTGGTCCTCTTCTCAAATATAGGTGGGAAGGGATCCCACAACGGCCACATTTGAAGCGGGACAACTAGTACAAGCTATCCTGACAAAAGTAGTCTTCGGCTGCAAAAGGCTCTAGTGGTGACGCTGCGCCGGGCTCCACGATGACCTCCGTCCTGGCGGTCCTTGCACTACTGCAGGATGCTGCTATCGTGACTCTACGATCAGAGACCCTTCGAGAAACTGTGTGTGATGCAATAATCACAAACGGTGTTGTATGAAAACCGTCAGAAATGATGCAAAACGTTTGCGCTGGAGGATGCATCAAACACGGTTCAGATTTTAGTTGCATGTGCAATTCAGGCCACACAGTTAACCCGTTCGAACTATTTGCGATGAGGCAGAACAACAGAAATGGGCAGCCATATCAATGTGTGTGCGATATACGGCATACAGTTCGCTCCGATGAACCGTTTGCTATTAGGGAGTGCAACATAAACGATTAGCCAGATCAAGGTGTGTGTGATATAGGGCATACGGTTCACTCGGACGAACTGTTTTCATTTAGCGAACGCAACAGAAACGGTTCAACTTAACAAGATGTGTATGATACGTGGCAAACAGCCGAATCGGATGAACTATTTGCGATGAGAAATTACAACACAGACGGTTAATACAGTTAGTTCATGTGCGATTTTGTGTGTACAAAAAACTTTGAAATATGCAAACTAGTTGCTTGCGGTGGCTAGGAATATCGCACACAATGTGTCTGCGAGTACTCGTGTGCGATGATTAGTAAGTTACACATACGTTTCCTTATGTTAACACTTGTGTGATAAATAACACGTGGCACCGGATACGGTATTCGGGTTGTGTGTGTGCTCCACTTAGTCTTCCCGCGCTCCAGCGAATGCTTCCCGCGCTCCACATGGATGAATTGTAAAATCCACGCCTATACCCTCACCAGTTTCCCGCCACCAGCTAACGGCTTGCTGCATATAACCCAGGCGGCAACGCACCGCCGCAACACTCTGCAAGGATGACAGGCAACGGCCAAAGCTTCGACGTCGACGCCTACCTGCGTTACATCTTCGGCGAGGAGAATGAGCCGGAGCAGGTCGGGGAGAAAGAGCTTCAACGGCCGGTGCAGGCACCATGGCCCATTGGCAACGATATCGGCGTTACAGTCCTTGGGAGCACAATCGACATATTGCAGAGGAGGTGTGATGAGCAGTTTTCCATCCACCATGCAAAAGATCCAGAGCTGCTCGGCGGCATGATCGACGACCCACCCGAAGAGCCACCGTCACCAGTGCTCATCGAGAGCCTGATGCCCTGCAAGGAATGGGAAGAGGACCTCTGCAATTCAGTCAAGGTAAAGGTAGCCTACGGCTTCATCATTGCCCGCAGCGGCCGTGTCAACCTCGATCCCGATGATGTGGTGGCCAGGCTCGAGCGCATCCTTGGCGGAGTTGACGTCCCCGACAAAGTAGAACATCGCCAACATGATATCTTGAGGATGTAGGTGATCGACGAAATTTGCTACCAGGCCAAAGACATGGAAATGGAGCGGTTCCGCGGAGTTGTCATGCGCGTGATTGCACGCTGTCAAGCTCTTCTGGAAGAGGCCCAACAGCCCCAAGAGCCTCCCAGCGCCAGCAGCTCCGTAGGCGGAGGCGGGTCGGAACACTTGGAGTGAACGGCCGCAAGGGTGCTATGCTGATCATGTAGTCCGAGAAGACCATCGTCTGGAGGCCGCCAGCTCAGCCTTTCAGCTTATATTTTATTATAATTGTATGCATATGTAGGTCATGAGTGTTCTAGGCCTTGCCGCATTTGGCATTTTAAATTATCCTGAATATGTAAGACAATTATTAAGAATTATTAACAGTTGCCATTGTAACTTTGCCTCAAAGGCGAGCAGAGCGCGCACAGGGACGCCAGAGCGGAGCACGCCGCGGCCGCCTCAACGGCGAGCAACCACGTGGTCAACCTTCTTCCATCAATAAATTTTGACATTGTTTCTCGTCACATTGCTAATTACAACGCAATAAGTATAATTGCAAATCTGTTCACACCTATCAAACTAATATGTGTTCACACTTAGCACCGGGCTATAAAAACTAACCACTCAAAAATTACTTCGCAGTTCCTCTCCCCATCACCCACAAAACTGGTTTTCTCTGTCATGTCTTTCCGCCAAGACCGGTAGGAGGAGTTTAGGGTGGACATATAACCAGGCAGCAAAGACCAAGGCCGCGGAAGCACTAGAGAGGTCCCACCGCGAAGCCGCAGCCGCAGCCGCAGCAGAGATGTCCTGGCGCGCCGCGGAGCCCTCGAACGAGCTCTCACGGGCATGCAAGGGCTCTCACAAGCGCATTTGTGGCGTCATCCATCGCGATGAGCTGACATTCCTGAAGTCCTTCGCCGGCGACGACGACATTCTCGCTGGCGTCACTACGTAGCAGGAGCTGGTCGACGGCTTGATGAAGCTACTCAAGATCAGCGATGCCTCGGTTGTCAAGGCGACCGGCCTCGTCGAGCAACTCATGGATGACAATGCGAAGCTCCTCAATTTGGTCGCCGAGAAGGAGGAGGAGGCCGCCGACTGGAAGATGCTGCATGAGCAGAGCAGTGCCTCGGAGATGACGCTGAAAGCGGTCGTCGAGGAACTGATGGGTGGCTTGAGGAAGCTCGGGATCGAGCGCGAGTAGGAGGTGGAGGAATCCGTGGCTACTTTCAAGCAAAGTCGTGAGGAATTGAAGAAGGAGCTGCAGGATTTCGCTGCCTGGTGATCCATCGACGAGTAGACACAGTAGCGACCCAGATCATTGTCTACAATTTCCTTCTTCTCTTGCCCCCGTGTCTTCGGGGCTTTGCCGCATGTGGCATTTTAAATTATCCATAATATGTAAGACAATTATTATGTGCGCCATTGTAAATTTGTCATCGTATTATCCATTGCCATTTTATTTATGGTCGTATTATCCGTTGCCCTATGTGGAAATTTAAATTAGGGCGGAATACTAGTTGAAAACACGAACAAAGCAAATGTTGTCATGGGATCACAAGCAAACACCCTCTGTCCAGGTGCTTTAATTAACCCATTAATGGAGAAGTTGTGAGCGAGGCGGGCGGCGGCTGGTGCATGGAGGTCAAAGAGCTTGCTTCCCGGTGAGCATGGGCGGCCTTGCTGCTCGCACGTGTCCCATCGAGCCTGCGAGGTGGACAGGATGCATGCGTCCCGTCGAGCCTGCGTGGTGGACTGCTCACACGCGTCCCATCGATCCTGCATAGCGGACTTTCTCGCGCTTGTCCCGTCTAATCAAACAGTTGCACGCATGCCACCGAGTATGGTTAAATTTCGATACGGTAAATATAATACAATCGTTTGTGATATTAACGTGTCAGCTTTTTGTTTCAAAAAGGACTTCGTTGGCTACTAATGTGTGCGCCTCTTCTCAAACTGGACGATTTTTTTACCACGACATATATGTGCCATGTCATGAAACCATGCCAAGTTTCATGTTTTTGGGTGACTTTTTTATTTACTGGGATTTAAAAACCGAGATTCTCATTGTTTCAGGACGACGACAAGTTTGTAGTTCATTCTCATTCCTTGAACGAGACCTAAACATGCACCCAATGACACATGTACGATTTCCCACCCATTTTACTTCACTGGAGCATGTGGTTGTAGTTCAAATTTGAATTATGGACTACATTAAATGCATAGAAAACTTAGTAATTAGTAATATATATATATATACAATGGCCAAATGAACCCTAAACAGTTTCAAATTTCAGCCTAACACTCCTGGTATTCTATGTTGCCTGTAGAAAACAAAGTTCAAGGCGAGAAGAGGCATCGATTATCGTTTCGCCCACAAGAGGGGTATGTTTCCCTACTGGAACCAAGAGGGTTGCGACAGGCTCCGGTTTGTAAAAGGCTTGTAATATAGCTTCGCCCAAGTTGGACAATTATATATACCATGTAGTGACACCATGCCATGTTTCATGATTTCCTGGTGAGTTTGGGATTTACAGACATTTAAAAACCGAGATTCGCAATGTTCATGGCCAGGCCAGGATGGCGAAACGGTTGAATTCGTTCCCATTCATTCCATGGGACCTAAACATGCACCCCAAGGAAACGTGTACGTTTTTTCTAGCCATTTTGGTGCACTGGAGCATGTATTTGTAGTTTGGATTTGAATGATGGATATTAAATGCCTAGAAAACTCAATTAATGAATAAAAAAGGTCAAACGAACCCTGAACAATTTCAAAGTTCAGCGCGAATCTCCAGTTGTTCCATGTCACGTGTAGAAGAAAATACGAGGCTAGAAGAGGGAGTGATTATCGTTTGGCCCACAAGGGGACACGTTTCCCTATCGAAACCACGAGGGTTCTTGCGACAGGCTCCGGTTTGTAAGAGGTTTGTAATAAAGCTTGGCCCAAATTGGCAATGTTTTTACCACGACATATATGTGCCATGACATGACACCTTGCCACCTTTGATGACTTTCTGGTGAGTTTAGGATTTATGGGGACTTAAAAACCGAGATTCAAAATGTTTGAGGAAGAGCCAGGACACCGGTACGGTTGTAATTCGTTCCCATTCCTAGCATGAGACCTAAACATGCACCCAAGGACACATGTATAATTTTTCTAGCCATTTTGGTGAACTGGAGCATGTATTTGTAGTTCAGATTTGAATTATGGACATTAAATGCCTAGGAAACTCAATTAGTGTATAAAAAGGCCAAACGAACCCTGAATAAGTTTAAATTTCAGCACAGATATCCCGTGGTTCCATGTTGCCCGTGGAAGAAAATACAAGGCGAAAAGAGGCAGTGATTACGTTTTGCCCACAAGGGGAACACGTTTCCCTATCAGAACCACGAGGCTTCTTTGAGAGAACCTCCAGTTTTTGTAAGAGGTTTGTAATAAAGCTTGGCCCAAATTGGACAATGTTTTTACCACGACATATATGTGCCATGACGTGACACCATGCCACCTTTGATGACTTTCTAGTGAGTTTAGGATTTATGGGGACTTAAAAACCAAGATTCGAAATGTTTGAGTACTAGCCATGACACCAGTACGGTTGTAATTCGTTTCCATTCCTGGCATGGGACCTAAACATGCACCCAAGGACACATGTATAATTTTTCTAGCCATTTTGGTGAACTGGAGCATGTATTTGTAGTTCAGATTTGAATTATGGGCATTAAATGCCTAGGGAAATCAATTAGTGTATAAAAAGGCCAAACGAACCCTGAATAAGTTTAACTTTCAGCATGGATATCCCGTCGTTCCATGTTGCCCGTAGAAGAAAATACAAGGTGAAAAGATGCAGTGATTACGTTTCGCCCACAAGGGGGACATGTTTCCCTATCGGAACCACGAGGCTTCTTTGAGAGAAGCTCCGGTTTGTAAGAGGCTTGTAATAAAACTTGCGCCACAATGGACGAAAAAATTCCTCGACATATAAGTGCGATGTCGTGACACCATGAAAGGTTTCACGATTTTCAGCTTAGTTTTGGATTTACAGGGATTTAAAAACAGAGATTCTTCTCACGAAATGTTTTCAAATAGCACACGGTTCACTCACGAAAGCCGATATTCAATGAAAACTTAACCGTGTGCGATGCAAGTGCGCTGAAATCACCACGACCGTGCAAGCGCGAGCAAAGGGTGGAGGTACTGGCTCAACCGTGTGCGATGCAAGTGCGCTGAAATCACCATGACCGCGCAAGCGCGAGCAAACGGTGGAGGTACTGGCTTAACCGTGTGCGATGCAAGTGCGTTGTAAAACCACTTCCTATGGAAGCTAAAGGCGGGTAAGTTTATTTGGAAATTAGTACGAACCGTGTGCGATACACCAGCTAGCTAGAAATATAAAAAACAAACTACCCGCCTTGAGCGTTGCAAAAATCGGAGGATCCACGCCACTTTTCCTTATTACCATACACGCATATTGTTATTGGACCGTGCGCGATCTTGGGAACTGCCGCCCCGCATCAATTCCTTTACCCAAATTTTAGTAGCCGCCGTACTTCAACCGTCGCCCACACTCCTCCAGCACCGACCTTATAGTAAAATTGCAGTAGCCGACGCATTTGAACCGTCGCCCTCCCTCGTCCACCACCATCTCCACCCACCATTACTAAAAAAATTAGTAGCCGCGGCGTATCCTCAAACACCCCCCTCCACAGTCCCCCACCCACCCCCTCCCCCCCCTTCGAACCCTAGCTCGCGGTCCCCACCGGCGCCACTGCCAACTTGCCGGTCTGCCCGTTCCTTCTAGCTTAGATAATAAAGTTCAGGTTATCCAGCGATTCCCATACCGTCGCCCCACTCCCCCGAGTTTTTAGATGAGGCATGCGGTGCCCTCCCCGCCAGATCCACATCCCCTGCTCCAGAATGTCGTAGCCTAAGCTCGACCACGTATCCCGGGGAGCCCGACGAGCGTTCGGCCAAGAAGCGGTTTATCATGGCCTCTCCGGCGGACGTTGGCGAGGTGGCCGCCGTTCGCCCCGACCTGTCGATCCCGGAGCAACACATCACCGCGGAAGCTGGCGAAGACGTTCACTACGTTGCCATTCCGAAGGCTTCATGTCAGCGGGCTAGCGTATTACTGTATCTCGGGAAAGCTGGCTACGACATCAAGCTCGTCCACACCGACGGCTTCACGCGGGCCATGTCACAGGTTAAGTGGTCCATCCCCAACCCCTCTGGTTCAACCGCCGTCGATCTCTTCGATGGCCCTACCGCTAATCCCCTCCGCTAAGCGGTCAAGGATTTGCGAGCTTTATACGCCATCGAGCCCATTTTGTCACTTCTGAAGGACACGTTCTACGATGGTGGCTTGGGATCCTCAATTGCCAAGTCAGATCTCATTGACCACGACCACGACCAGGAGGAGGGTACCCACGAAGGTTCTTCCAAGGTGAAACAGCCCATCTGTGACATCAGAGAGCGCACCATGGGTCTGTGCTCTTCCAACTGGAAGGATCCCATCCATGAAATGTGAGGCAACATTCTATCAGCAAATATTACCTTTTCTAGCTTGCCAAACCCGTACCCTTTGTTGTAGTAGCATTTTTCGTGCGGTGCTTTAACTGTGCCATGTTTAATTATTTCAGTTATGCAAAAATGTATTGTTCAATAGGTCTATGTGATGTTTAAGTATGAATTGTCCACTTTAGTTTCACGAATGGCTATATTTGGTTGTTTATAGTGAGTAGATGCCTTGTTTATCTGTATTTGGTTGTTAGGTTGGTTGGAGTGAGCATTTTTTCAGTTATCAAGCAGATGCCTTGTTTATCTGTATTTGGTTCTTAGTTTGGTTGCAGTGAGTATTTGTCCAGTTATCAAGCAGATGCCTTGTTTATCTGTATTTGGTTGTTAGGTTGCTTTTTTTAGCATTTGTCCAGTTATCAAGCAGATGCCTTGTTTATCTGTATTTGGTTGTTAGGTTGCTTTTTTTAGCATTTCTCCAGTTATCAAGCAGATGCCTTGTTTATCTTTATCTGCTTGTTAGGTTGGTTGCAATGAGCATTTGTCCAGTTTTCAAGCATATGCCATGTTTATCTGTATTTTCTTGTTAGGTTGGTTGCAGTGAGACTCTGTCCAGTTTTCAATGGCTATATTTGGTTTTTATACTGGTCATTTATGCCTTGTTTATTTCAGTCATTCACAATGTGTGGTTCATTATGTGCAAGTTGGAACGGTGCCGCTCGACTACATCAATACCAGTTTGAACGGCTATATTTAGTTCCAGTTATTCCTGGTGTAGTTAACACATGCCCTTTATTTCAGTTTTACACATTTATCCAGTGTGATGTTTAAGCATTACCTACGTTCTATTCATTTTCAACAATACCAGTTTGAATTGCAATATTTGATGGCTGTTAAGCCTGCTGTCGGTAACATTGCCTTCCATTTTATATCTGCTTTAACAGCATGCTGAAACCAACACATTCAAGCTATCATTTGGAGATGATGTTGTTTACCTTTGCTTTATTTGTTTGATGTTAAGATTGTTGTACTTATCATGCCTTTCCACTACTTATGCAGGACAACAACGGGAGTGGCCACCATTTTCCGCCGAGGTTAGCTTCATCCCTCGGCTTGTACTCCCCCCGTCGTTCCATAATGTAGTGCATATAGATCTAGGCCTGGACACTAGTTAGCTTCTAATATTGACTTGTTGCTTGTAGGTACATATGCCCTTGGCAAGGATCCACGCATCGACCCTTTTTGCGTATGGGGCAATGAGATATTGATGAACAAGCATCAAGTGAGGAAACTGATAAGGATTATTAGCAAAAAGATACGAATGGTGGCAAGCAAATTATTTGTTTATGCTCTATCCAACACAACAGTGAGTTGTAGGATGGTAACTACGAACTCTGCAGCCTTCTCTTTTAATGCCCATAATGAGTTGTTAGACAACAATGTCTGAATCTTTTTCGTTCCCAGTGGTTCCTGAAGCAGTTCACTCAAGATTACCTCGCAAAGTACATGATTGGTGGACACGCAATGAAGGTTAAAGTATTTCATCCACACTACAATGAGCATCGAGAAGTCATAATGAAGACAGTGAAGGATGGACGGGCAGCCATCACAAGGGGTTGGCCTAGACTCGTGTGCGCCTTACGCATGGAGGAGGGCACAATATGGGCATTCCACTTCACCTTCTCCAGCAACCAGAATATCTTTCGCCTCTCTCTTTACAGTCTTTAGTACAACTGTGGTTCATCATTCTTTACTTGGTGCTTCTGTAGTTCTTCAGTATATGTACATGTGCATTGAATTATGGATTCGTGGTTGAACCTATATTTGTAATAAACATGGTTGGATATGAAATAAGTGATTGCCTACTTTCAAATTCATAACATGTGATTTTTAAATGAGGGATTAATTGGATTAATTATGGATTAAATAGAGATTACACTGCACACGGTTTGTAAAAGAGAAACGCTTGCGATATACGTGGAGATCAGAAACGTTTCTAGGATCCACTACGTGTGCGATCAATCTCCACTGCACACACGACTTTCTCTTGAAAACTGTTTGCATTAGGCCACCTTGCACAAACGTTTATCACATAAAAAGAGTGTGTGATGGACAGCCTTTGCCACACAGCTTCTTTCTACGCACCGTGTGTGATGCATTCAATAACGCAAATGATAAAATTATTAATATCGTGTGCAATGGCAATGCTATCACAAACGATTTAACGGGAAAAATTGTGTGTGATGTACCTGTGAACGGAAACGTTTTCCTTGGAGCGACTGTGTCGGATGTGCATACGAACGGAAAAGTTTAGCGGGGACTGACTGTGTGGGATGTACTTGCGACTTGAAACAATTTCGACGTATAATTGTAATTTTTTTATCTGTACTGCACGTATTTCCGTATTTGAGCGCTCGCCAGTCGCACACGACCTCATTTTGCCGAACGTGTGTGCCAGGAGGGCATATCCCCGACGGTTTCTAGGTCATGTGGGAAGGACCCCTGTCGGGTGGTTGGTGCGACATATGCCAAGGGATGGCTTATCATTGTGGGAGCCAATAAAACGTCGCCGGTGCCCGGAAACGGGATGATGCGAAGACATGCACGCCGGCGAATCTTACCCAGGTTCGGGGCTCTCCGAGGAGATAACACCCCTAGTCCTGCTCTGCGGATTCTCCGCATGATCACTAGATCGATAAAGGGTAGCTACAATCGCTCCTAGAGCTGTTGAGATCAAGGGAGAAGAAGAACAAGGCTAGCTCTTGCTTCTCTCTATCTATGGTGGGTGTGCTATGCGTGGGTGTTAACCTAGAAGCCAACCCTTTGCATGGGTGCTCCGGGGGGTTTATATAGGCCTACCCCCCGGGGGTACAATGGTAATCCGGCTGGGAACTGGTCCCAGTCGTCAGTGTCTACGCTCACCGGCTTCTCCGCCGGCTGCTGGGTCCCGCCGGCTGGTGGGTCCCGCCGGCTGCCGGCTACTTGGTCGACAGGCCGGCCCCACTGCCTAGGGTCTTGTCGGCGGCTGCTTACTGTAGCCACGCCTCTGATGATGAGGGCTTTGTCGAGGTAAGCGTGGCTACAGTGATCCGCCTCGGGGGCTATCACTGTAGCCTCACCTCGTCTTGTCTCCTTAATGGGGCTCCTGCTTCGAGGAAGGGAGTAGCCGGCTTCTGGAGACCGGCTATACTCTTGGCCGACTAGGAAAAGCCGGGCCCCCTTCGCGCCTCTCTCTAGCTGAAGGGGCCCGCAGTCCTCAGGCCGTACAGGAGTGGGTCGTGGATGACGTCGAGGCTAGCGTGGCTACAGTGCCGAGCCGCACGGGAGACGTCCCTCCCGTACGGCCTCCCGTAGCCATGCCCGCCTCGGGCTTCAGGGGTCGTGGCCGCACTGTGGCCACACCCCGTCACGTCGCCGTTATGTAGGAGTGGTTGTGGTCTTGGCCGGCTCCTAGGAGTCGGCGTCCTTCTTGGCCGGCTTCTTGGAGTCGGTGAGGCTGGGTCGCCTTCCGGGAGGCGGCTTTAGTGGTAGCCGGCCGGGGAAGGCGGCCCAAATGCTTGGAGTGCTTGAAGGCCCAAAGGCCTGATAAATTTTCCGAAGAGCCTAGGATAGTCGGTTAGGCTACCCGTGGCCATTTACTCCGACAGTAGTCCACAAAGCTGGTTGGGCTTCGAGGTGGAGTGGGGTTCAAGAAGCTCGATCAGCTTCCTATCATGACAAGCCGGCAGCTGGGAGCCGGCCTTGGTCAGGCGCGCCGCCTTAGTCGAATTCTTCTGGAGTTGGGGGGCGGGAACCCGCAGGCACGTGCACCGGGCCGCGGGCCGGCTTCGGGCTGTTGGCGTGCCACGTGGCCGGAAAGCCTGCCAGCCCACGCGCGTGACGGGACGTCGCCGCAGGGAGGGGGCCCGCCACGTCCGCGCCCCGGCCCAGGAGCGGATCCTTTGTATCCCGAAACCGCCCGCACGTTCCGTGCGGCAGTTTCGGCTCGCACTTACGCGTAATAAACGCGAGACGTGGGGGGAATGGGCGCAGTTAATCCCACGTCTCCCCCCCACGTCCGGCCTCTTCGGCCGCGTGAGGCTATAAGTAGGGGGAGGTGGAGGGCGGCAGGCCCTCGCACGCTCCTCCTACTTCCACCGTCTTCTTGCCTTGCTCGTTCTCGCGACAGCGCCTCGCCGCCGCGCTCTTCCTCCGCACGCTCCTCCGCCGCCGTGCTAGCTTCCGCTATGCCTCCCCACGTAGAGCAGCTTGGCGGGGATTGGGACGGCTCCATCGTCCATAACGACCACATCAACTTCCTCCGCGACACCCGGCGTCCGCCCAGCGCGGACAAAGTGGAGGTCCGCCTCGCGCCGGAGAAGGAAATCAGGCCGGCGCCGCGGGAGGGCGAGCGGGTGGTCTTCCGCTCGCACTTCCTGCGCGGCTTCGGCCTGCCAGTGAGCGCCTTCTTCCGCTCCTGGCTGGAATTCTATCAGCTCCAGCCGCACCACCTCACCCCCAACGCGGTGGTGCTGCTGTCGGCCTTCGTCACCCTGTGCGAGGGCTATCTCGGCGTCCTCCCCACCCTTGAGCTCTGGGGGGAATTCTTCCAGTCGAAGCTGGGCACGCGCAGTAAAGGCGTGCCGGCTCATACTGGCGCCTTCATCGCGTCGCGGAGATCGGGCGCCGACAACCCCTTCCCCGTCATCACGCTGATCCAATCGGTGAAGAAGTGGCAGAAGTCGTACTTCTACGTGCGGAACATCGCTCCATGGGGCGACTACATTAACCTGCCGGCTTACGCAGCCGGCCCACCGGCGGGGAGGCTGCCCCAGTGGTCCTTCCGGGCGGTGACGCTGTCGCAGGGAGGAAACGCCGCCATCGCCCGCCTGCGGGTGATGGTCCAGTCGGAGGGCCTGACGGGGCCCGACCTCCTGGCCGCGTTCGTCACGCGCCGGGTCCTTCTGCTCCAGAGCCGGCCTCATCTGATCCGTCAGATGAGCGGCCAGCTCGATCCGAGCCGAATGTGCACCAAGGAGATGCCGCAGCCCGACGCCGCCGACATGGTGAATTACCTCGCCAACTGCCAACTTTCCGAAGACTGGCAATTCGGCAAGGAGCCATATAGCCGTGCCAATCCTCCGCCTACAGTACGCTCCCCTCGTCTCTTTTTCTCTCTCTCTCTCAGCTTTGTCGCCGAGTTCCTCTGGGCCGACTCTAACTTAGTCGGCTTGCTCTTTTGACAGAGTCCTCTGCTTCGGCCGGCCGGCGGGACAGACGTGGAGCGCCGCTTCGTCCCCGACCGGACCGAACACGACCAGGAGGACCCCGACCTGGGGGCGGTCCATATGGAGGATGCCGTCGAGCCGGCCGGTGGCCAAGCCGGCGGCAAAGCAGGCGGCTCCGGGTTCACCGCTACCTTCGACGACTGGCCGGACAAGGACGAAGCCGAAGCCATCCCGCACCGCCAGTCGGCATCCGGACGCGGCGCGGGCTCCTCCGGCGCGCAGCCTGCTCGGGGTAGAGGCCAGAAACGTCGCGCCGCCCAGGGCATGTTCGGCAGCCGGACGAAGAAGCTCAGGGGTGGGGTGGCAGCCACCAGGCGGGAAGAGGCGGCCGCGAAGGCGGCTTGCTTCCGCAAAGTGGTGAAGCAGCCGCAGACTGTGTCGGCGTAAGTTCTCTCTTTCTATGTACTCTCCTTCTTTCTTTTCTTGGGTGGTTCTTGAACCTTCGTCTTCGTTTTCAATGGTCAGAGCTCCGCTGTCACTTGAGCGGGCGGCTGCCGGCTCCGTCGTCGAGTCGCCAGGGGGCTCTGGGAGCACCACTCGCCGCGTAGATTCCCGCGCCGCCCTCCTGGAGGCGGCGGAAAGGAACGCGCGGGAGGTGCGGGAGGAGCAGGAAGCGCGGGAGGCGGAGGCACGGAGGGCAGCCGCCGCCCAGGCAGCTCGGGAGGAGGAGGCGACGAAGGCGCTCGCCGAGGCCGTAGCCAAGGCCCAGGCAGAGGCCGAGGCCGAGGCGGCGGCAGGGGGCGCTTTGATGGTCACCCCCCTGTGCACCATGGCGCCAGGGGACGTGGATCCCTCGCCAGGGGGAGCCAGCAGTTCCCAGCTGGGGCTGGGAGGAAGCGGCGACGACGTCATCATCTTGGGGGAGGCGCCGGGGCCGACTCCTCCGACTAGGGCGGCCCAAGGCAGCCAGCCTGAGCCTGCGCCCGCACAGTCGGCGGAGGGCGAGCCGGCCGCGGGAGCTGAGGTGGCGGTCCGGGTTCCGCCAAGCCGGCGTGCAGGGAAGGCCGCGTCGGAGCCGCAGAAGGCTGCGTCGGAGCCACAGCCGGCCGTGGGCTCCAGCTCGTCGGCCTGAGACGCGGAGGCGGCCAGCGCTACCTCGGGGTGGACGCCGGGCGGAGGAACAGCCGTGGTGAACGTCGCTGCACAAGACGTCCGGACCCGGCTCCAAAGCCAAGCCGCGGCGCTGAGGCAGTTCACCGACGAATTCCTCGCAACGCGGGCAGCCATCCGGGTTAGCATTCCTATCTTGTTCTTCCTTGATCTTGATTTCTCTCGTGGGGGCGCGTCAGCGCACCCACTGGGTGTAGTCCCCGAGTTCCGAGTCGGCTGCTGAGCAGGCGGCTTGGAACTTCTTGGAGATTTTGTCTTTGCTGCTTTTGTTCTCACTTCGGTCTTTTGTCCGTCTTACAGGACTACCACGATCTCCGAGCGGCCGCCTTCAACTCCCAGGCTCGGGAGCTGACCCAGAAGACCGCCGATCTTACTGAGAGCCGAGGTATGTGACTTGATCTTTATCTCATGTGAGGGCGCGTCAGCGCACCCACTGGGTGTAGTCCCCGAGATTCGGGCCGACTGCTGAGCAGTCGGCTCGGATCTTCCTTGATGATTTCTCATTGTTCTTCTTCTTCTTCTTCTTCTATCTCTGCAGCGGCCAACGCCGGTCTGAGGGCACAGCTGGGGGAGTCCCAGACCGCTCTTCGTGCCAAGGACGCGGAGCTCGCCGCCTTGGTGCAGGAGCGCGACCGCCTGGTCAAGAAGCTGGCCGACCAGGAGGAAGGCCACAAGGCGGTGCTGAAGGCTGCGCAGGATCGCGAAGCTACCATCCAGGCTGAGTTCGAGACGGAGGCGGTTGGCTGGGCGGAGGCCAGGCAGACTCTGGTCTCCGGCTATGGCCAGATTGAGGATCTAGTTGACGGTGAGTCGTCTACCCCTTCGTCCTTTCTTGCCATCTGCCACTTTGGCTTGTTTTTCTGATTTCGGTGTTTTTCTTTTCTTTTCTCCTTCGCGCAGAGTACTTCCCTGGCTACTCAACTGCCGCCAACCAGGCCATCGAAGCCCGTCGCCAGGCGAAGAGGCAAGCCGGCTTCGAGATCTCGCCAACCGCCGGCCGCTCGCTGGAAGAACAGCTCCTGGCGATCCAGGCTCGCATCCAGCCGGCTCACAGGCTGCTCCGCCGGCTTCAGCGCGCGGGATCGCAGGTCTTGGCCGCCCTCTGGCCCGGCCAAGTGGTCCCTCGCACCCCCAGTCGGACCGCCGACTGGCTGGAGGTGGCAGTCGGCCGCTTCAAGGCTTGGAAGGCGTCAGCAGCTCGCTCTGGCGCCAGGCGGGCGCTGGAGTCCGTCAAGGCCTGGTATCCCGGCCTGAACCTGGACCAGCTGGCTACCTGGCGGCAGCAAGCCGACACGGAGCTGGAGCCGGCGCGGCCGGCCATCATTCGGCGGGCTTCAGCGATCGCCGACTACACCGACACCAACGTCTTCGCCCCCGAGGTGGACGACAATGGAGTCGCCCAGCCGGAAGATTGGTTCGGGCTGGACCCGGCGTACGGCGAGGACTCGGCGGAAGAGATCGACTCCAGCGACGAGGGCGAAGAGGAGGAGGAGGAGGGTGAAGACACCGAGCCGGCTGGCGGAGTAGCCGGCCAGCCTGACCGCACCTCCAGCACTACGTCACGTGCGAGTGCGTCTCCTGCCGCGGGAGGTGGTCAAGCCGGGACCAGCTAGGCGGCCACTCCTTCAGCCGCCGAGGCCGCCTTCACCGACCAGCTCGGCTTTCCTGTCGCGCCTTAGTCTTCTTTCTTTTGTTTTCCTGTCTTGTTACTTTTGAACAATGTTTGGTTAAGTCTGCACAATTCCACCCACTGGGTGTATTCAAACTTAAGTCTGTTGCCAGCCTGTGGGCGGCTTTATGTATATAAGTTATGCAATCGGTCTTTCCTTGTACTTTCGCTTTTTGTCCTTCTGCTTTTTTCCTTTGCCGCCCTCCCTTGGTTGCCGCCTCCCCAGTCAAACAGTTTCTCTGCAATCTGTGGCCGGGGGGTGCCTGGCCGATTGGGGAGGGGGAAGTACTTTTAGCTCTGCCGGACTTAAGCTAAGTTTTTTAGGAAGCCGGCCAGCCGGCTGTTTTGACAGCCGGCAGGCATATTTGGAGGCCGTCTCTTTGCTATATAGGTTAGTTGTTCCTTAGCCGTTTTTCGTGTGGGCGTCCTTTCTGTCTTCTCTCTTGCTAGTCGGACAGTCAGTTCTTTGAGCTGCGACTTTCAACAAGAGAGGACTTGGGAGCCGGCGCACTACTTTGCTGACTTCGGGAAGAACTTTGAATATAGCTCAAGGCGGCCAGTCCCCGGGCCGACTAGTCGGACCCGGTGCCGGACAAGAATTCAAAATGTAATAATACATTCATGGATATGATACTCGTTATTCATAGATAAACAAAAAGGCAGTCCCCGAGTACTGCTCGGGGGGCCTGTTGGTTTGTACTTAATGCAAAAGGGGTAGCGAGATACATACTGCTTTTCAGCTGTAAAATCGTCTTAGGAGGTTTGCGTTCCATGGTCGCTCCGACTCCTTGCCGGAGTCGTCTCTCTTGCGTGCTCTTGGTTTTTGCGCGTCGATCAAGTAGTAGGAGTCGTTGCCGAGTGCCTTGCTGACGACGAAAGGGCCTTCCCAAGGGGCCGAGAGCTTGTGCTGGCCGGCTGTTCGCTGGATCAGCCGGAGCACAAGGTCGCCCTCTTGGAAGGATCTTGGCTTGACCTTGCGGTTGTAGTAGCGGAGCAGGCCTTGCTGGTAGATGGTGGACCGGCTGAGGGCTAACAGCCGGCCTTCTTCCAGTAGGTCGACGCCGTCTTCTCTTGCTTCTTTGGCTTCCTCCTCTGTGTACATGGTGATCCGAGGCGAGTCGAACTCGATGTCTGTTGGGATGACGGCCTCGACACCGTACACAAGGAAGAATGGAGTGAAGCCGGTTGACTTGTTGGGTGTAGTGCACAGACTCCAGAGGACAGCCGGCAGCTCTTCGAGCCAGCAGCCGGCCGATCGCTCCAGTGGTACAACCAGTCGGGGCTTGATGCCGGAGAGGATAAGTCCATTTGCTCGCTTGACCTGGCCGTTTGACTGCGGGTGGGCAACGGACGCTATGTCTAGTCAGATGCCCTGCGTCACGCAGAAACGTGCCAGTGCGCCTTTGGCGAAGTTCGTGCCGTTGTCGGTGATGATGCTGTGCGGCACGCCGTACCGAGTAGTGATGTCGGTGATGAATGTCACGGCAGTCGGCCCGTTCAGCTTCTTAATTGGCTTGGCTTCAATCCACTTTGAGAACTTGTCCACCGCAACGAGTAGATGTGTCAAGCCACCGCGGGCTGTCTTGAAAGGGCCCACCATGTCCAGTCCCCAGACGGCAAAAGGCCAGGTGAGGGGAATGGTCTTGAGGGCAGAAGCCGGCAGGTGTTGTTTGGAACTGAAGACTTGACATCCTCTGCAGCTCTTGACTATTTCTTTAGCATCCTCCAAGGCAGTCGGCCAGAAGAACCCATGGCGGAAAGCCGTGGCCACGAGGGATCTTGAGGCGGCGTGATGGCCGCATTCGCCTTGGTGGATGTCTTTGAGGATTGCCACTCCTTTTTCTGGCTCGACGCAACGCTGGAAGACTCTAGTGACGCTGCGCTTCACGAGCTCCCTGTTGATTATTGTGTATGCTGCGGCTCGTCGTTGCACTAGTCTTGCTGCGATCTCATCAGCCGGCAGCTCTCTGCTGACTAGGAACTTGAGGATGGGCTGGGCCCATGAGGGAGCTGTGACTTCTTCTGCTGTTAATGTGGCCACCATGACTCGGGTGGGTGGGTTGGGTGTTGCATTGGAGTCGACCACCGCTTCTTGTGTCGTTGCAATCGCCGGGCCGACTGCTGCAGTCCCCGGGCCGGGTTCTGAAGTCCCTGGGCCGGGTGCGACTACGTCAGTCCCCGCGGCAGTCGTCGAAGTCCCCGTGCCGCCTGTGGGGTTTCTTGAGCCGGATCCGGCTGTTTTCGGATGGGTGACAGGCGGTGGAGTGAGGCGTCTTTCTCTTCGGGGCGGGGGAGGAGGCAGGTTTCCCTGGTGCTCTACAGCTCGAGCGGCCATCCGCGTCGCGCTCGATGGTAATGCGAGTCCGGCTACGGCTGGCAGCCGGCTCCTTGTCTTTCTTCTGGCGCGCGCCGCTCACAGTCGGCGAGCGGGACGTCGCGGCGTGCTCTCGGCGCGGGGGATGGCTATCAGCTCGGGCGCCGGCTTCGTGCCGTTCTGCAGCTGCGTCGATCAGCTGCTGGATCCGTCTTGTCATGTAGGGGAGCTCGTCGGCTCCCAGCCCATTAAGCTCCTCTGCAGCCGCCTGAGCGGCTCGCAGATTCTCGAGCGGGGTGGCGTAGACGGGGCGATCTGCGCCCAGCATGCTGGCAACGGCTGCGCCACGCTTCTGGACGAAGCCGGCTCGGCTCGGGCCGCTAGGCGGCGGCGTCCCGAAGGCGGCGCGGTCGACTTCGCGCTGGTGGGCCTCGGTGAGGCGTCTCATCGAGGCTATCTTCTTGCCCTCCGTGATGAGGGAAAGGCGGCGCGCTTCCAGGGTCTCGGCGTCGGCGTCGGCCGGGATGGGGACGGAGAGGTCGTGCATCGCCGCTTGCTGAGCGTCGCGGGCGTTCTCGCCCGAGTTGGAGACGTGGCTGATGACCAGCACTTCGGTGACAGCGTTGCTGCCGCTGTCAGCTCGAGGGAGGGGGTCGTCGAAGACCACCACGTCGGAGGGGTAGGCGTCGAGCGACGCGGTGTCGGAGTCGATGAGCATCGGGTCGGTGGAGCCGACCGACTCCATGTCCACAGCGGGCTCGCTGGGGACGTGAAGTTGGTCGAGGAGGCTGACGAGGCGGCTCTCGGGGTAGTCGGTGCCTGCGTCAGACGCAGGCTCGTCGGAGATGCGAGTCTCGCCGAGCAGATCGGCGAGGCGGCTCGCTGCGCAGGCGTCGTCGACGCCTTGCAGCGCGTCGGGGCAAACGCCATCGGGCGCAGCAGGCTGGCTGCGCTCACGGGGAAGGAAGAGGGTTCCCGTCTAGAACAGGTCTCCGGACGACGGTGCACCTGGCCCCACGGTGGGCGCCATATGTCGGGTGGTTGGTGCGACATATGCCAAGGGATGGCTTATCATTGTGGGAGCCAATAAAACGTCGCCGGTGCCCGGAAACGGGATGAGGCGAAGACATGCACGCCGGCGAATCTTACCCAGGTTCGGGGCTCTCCGAGGAGATAACACCCCTAGTCCTGCTCTGCGGGGTCTCCGCATGATCACTAGATCGATAAAGGGTAGCTACAATCGCTCCTAGAGCTGTTGAGATCAAGGGAGAAGAAGAACAAGGCTAGCTCTTGCTTCTCTCTATCTATGGTGGGTGTGCTATGCGTGGGTGTTAACCTAGAAGCCAACCCTTTGCATGGGTGCTCCGGGGGGTTTATATAGGCCTACCCCCCGGGGGTACAATGGAAATCCGGCTGGGAACTGGTCCCAGCCGTCAGTGTCTACGCTCACCGGCTTCTCCGCCGGCTGCTGGGTCCCGCCGGCTGCCGGCTACTTGGTCGACAGGCCGGCCCCACCGCCTAGGGTCTTGTCGGCGGCTGCTTACTGTAGCCACGCCTCTGATGATGAGGGCTTTGTCGAGGTAAGCGTGGCTACAGTGATCCGCCTCGGGGGCTATCACTGTAGCCTCACCTCGTCTTGTCTCCTTAATGGGGCTCCTGCTTCGAGGAAGGGAGTAGCCGGCTTCTGGAGGCCGGCTATACTCTTGGCCGACTAGGAAAAGCCGGGCCCCCTTCGCGCCTCTCTCTGGCTGAAGGGGCCCGCAGTCCTCAGGCCGTACAGGAGTGGGTCGTGGATGACGTCGAGGCTAGCGTGGCTACAGTGCCGAACCGCACGGGAGACGTCCCTCCCGTACGGCCTCCCGTAGCCATGCCCGCCTCGGGCTTCAGGGGTCGTGGCCGCACTGTGGCCACACCCCGTCACGTCGCCGTTATGTAGGAGTGGTTGTGGTCTTGGCCGGCTCCTAGGAGTCGGCGTCCTTCTTGGCCGGCTTCTTGGAGTCGGTGAGGCTGGGTCGCCTTCCGGGAGTCGGCTTTAGTGGTAGCCGGCCGGGGAAGGCGGCCCAAATGCTTGGAGTGCTTGAAGGCCCAAAGGCCTGATAAATTTTCCGAAGAGCCTGGGATAGTCGGTTAGGCTACCCGTGGCCATTTATTCCGACAACCCCCCTATCGCCCACACTCACTTGGAGACGGTTCCAGATGCCGTCGCGGAAAGGGGTTTTAAACCGTTTGTTTAGGACCGACGCGCACCAGTGTTGGCCTTGTTGCACCGATATGGAAACCTTTGCTTGATTCCTCTCCGCGCCTGTGCTTGCCCCCTTAGCACCAAAGGGGAAACTAGTACTCTGCGCCGCTGGCGCCCTCGTGGCCTTGGTCGTCATGGCTCACGTCATATGAACCTCAGGAGGTGCGCCTTGCATAGATATCTCTGCTCCTCGGGAGCCATCCTAGCAAGGCTGCCCCCCCCCCAGGGAGGTCTTTCTGTCATTCGCCTCGCGAGGCTTGGCCCCTTGCGAGGGTCTTGAGTTGTTGTTGTTCAAGCTGGGCCGTACCAGGCCGTTGTCTGAGCTATGACGTGGGCCGCAGGCAGGCAGGTCTGGGTACCCCCATTCCTAGGACGCCAATAACTACCCCTCCGATGATGTGTGAGTAGTTTACCACAGACCTACGTGTCCATAGCTAGTAGCTAGATGGCTTCTCTCTCTTTGATCTTTAATACAATGTTCTCCTCAATGTTCTTGGAGATCTATTCGATGTAATCCTTTTTTGTGGTGTATTTGTTGGGATCTGACTAATGTGGGTTTATGATCAGATTATCTATGAATATTATTTGAGTCTTCTCTGAACAGTTTTATGCATGATTATTATAGCTTTGTATTTCTCTCCGATCTATCTATTTGGTTTGGCCAACTAGATTGATTTATCTTGCAATGGGAGACGTGCTTTGTGATAGGTTCGATCTTGCGGTGATCAATCCCACTGGCAGAAGGGGACATGACACGTATTTTTATTGTTGCCATTAAGGACAAAACGATGGGGGTTATTCATATTGATTGGATTTACTTTGTCTACATCATGTCATCTTGCTTAAGGCATTACTCTCTTCTTTATGAACTTAATACTCTAGATGCATGCTGGATAGCGGTTGATGTGTGGAGCAATAGTAGTAGATGCGGGCAGGAGTCAGTCTACTTGTCTCGGACATGATGCCTATATACATGATCATTGCCTTGGATATTGTCATAATTATTCGCTTTTCTATCAATTGCCCAACACTAATTTGTTTACCCACTGTATGCTATCTTCAAGAGAGAAGCCTCTAGTGAAACTATGGCCCCGGGTATATCTTTATCATATATTAAAATCCAAAAATACCTTGCCACAATTTATCTACTTCATTTTATTTTGTGTTTTTATTTATCTATCTATCACTACGAGATTTGATCGTTGCAATTAACGGCCAAGGGACAACCCCTTGTTTGCGTTGGGTGCAAGCATTTGTTATTTTGTGTGCAGGTATTGCTAACGAGGTGTTGCGTAGTTCTCCTACTGGATTGATAACCTTGGTTCTTATCTGAGGGAAATACTTATCTCTACTGTACTACATCATCCTCTCCTCTTTGGGGAAATCCTAACACAACTCACAAGTAGCAAGAATCTACAAAAGGCCTTGGTAATATTACGGCAAATTACTCTCAATGGCATACCGAACGAGCTCCAACTGGTAAGAAGGTAAATTTTGTCAAAGAAATTATTACTTTGAGTGATAAAATGGATGCTCTTATGAAAATGGTTGCTAGTAAGAATGCTCATGTTGATCCTAATAATGGCCATTATCTACTTTGATTCAGCATAATAATGATGTCGTTGATGTGAATTTTGTCTCCAGGAATAATTTCAACAACAATGCTTATAGGGGTAATTTCAATCCTAGACCGTTTCCCGGGAATTCCTCTAATAATTATGGTAATTACTATGATAATTCTTATAATAGTAGTAGTAGTAGTAGTAGTAGTAGTAGTAGTAGTAATAATAATAATAATAATAATAATAGGATACCCACTGATCTTGAGAACAATATTAAAGAATTCATTAATTCTCAGAATATTTTTAATGTCATGGTAGAAGAAAAATTGAATAAAGTTGATGATATGGCTAGGAACGTGGATAGAATTGCTCATGATGTGAGACTCTTAAATCTAAAAAATTTCTACCCAAGCATGATATTAATGAGTCCATTAAATCTATCCAAATTTCAATTATAATGAAAGTAAAGAAAGAACCGCTAGGTTGAGAGCTAAACGAGAATTCTTAGAAAAGCTATTCCGCCCGGTTTTTAGCGTAATCATGATGAATATATTAAATTGATTGGTGTCTCACCTATTGAATCTTTGTTTAGTAACATAAAACTTGATGAAAAAGGGGCTGGAGATGAGTCAACTTTAGCTAGAAGGCATCCCAATTGTTCGAAGGGTGATGATCTTAATGATAAAAATTATAAAAGTGGGTTTGAAGAGGTCAAGACTTTAAATAGTGATGTGCCCAGTACTTTGGATTACAAGGACTTTAATTATGATAGTTGTTGAACTGTATGTATTTCCTTGTTGCATACCATGATAAATTCACCCAATTCTTAGGAACAAAATAGAGATTTTACTAAACATATTGTAGAAGCTATGATGAAAGCCCATGAAGAAAATAGAGTTGGAAGTTTCAATACCTAGGAAATTTTATTATGAATGGGAACCTACTAAAGTAAAGATTAAAGATTATGAATGTATTGCTTTATGTGATTTGGGTGCTAGCATTTCCACTATACAAAAATCTTTATATGATGTGCTAGGCCTTACCGATATGGATGAATGCTCCCTTAATTTGCACTTAGCGGATTCAACTATCAAGAAAACTTTGGGGTAGAATAAATGATGTGCTTATTCTTGTTAATAAATATTATGTGCCCGTTGATTTCATTGTGCTTGATATTGATTGCAATTCATCTTGTCCTATAATACTTGGTAGGCCTTTCCAACGTACCATAGGTGCTATTATTGATATGAAAGAAGAAAATGCAAGGTTCCAATTTCCATTAAAGAAAGGAATGGGACACTTCCCTAGGGAGATAATTAAGGCACCATATGAATCAATTATGAGGGCCAGCTATGGGATGCAGACTAAAGATAACAACACTTGAAACTATGCATTACGCCTAGCGAGGGGCATAAAACAATAGCGCTTGTTGGGAGGCAACCCTATAGTTATCTTATTTTTCTTTCTTTTTTCTATTTTTGAGTGTTCACACAATTATGCTATTGTTATTATTGCGTCTTCATGTTTTAATTAGTGTTTACGCCAAGTAAAGCCTTTGGGATGATTTGGTTGATAGTTGACTTGATTCTATGAAAAAACAAATACTTTTGTGCCCGGTACTGGAATTTTTAAAATTCACTGCAACGTGATAAAGTTCTGATTTATTTACACATTATTGATATACAAATTTCCCACATTATGCTAATTTTTCAGAATTTTTGGAGTTACAGAAGTATCACTACTATAGGATGGTCCAAACGCGACACTATAATTAGAGACCCTTCGACGAAATTGTGTGTGATGCATTAATCACAAACGGTGATGTAATAAAAACTTCAAAAAGGATACAAAACGTTTGCGATGGCAGAGAGAACAAACACGTTTTAGATTATAGATGCGTGTGCGATGCGTGGCATACAGTTCACTCGAATGAACTGTTTGTGATGAGCTTAACAACAGAAACGGGCAGCCAGATGAAGTTGTGAGCGATATACGGCATACCGTTCACCCAGATGAACTTTTTGTGATTAGGCAACACAACAGAAATAGCCGGGTAGATCAAGATGTGTGTGCGATTGACGGCACACAGTTCACTCGGTTGAATTGTTTACGATTAGGCAACACAATAGAAACGGTCACCCAGATCAAGGTGTCTGCAATTGACGGCATACACTTCACATGGATGAACTATTTGCGATTAGCCACAACAAACAGAAACAGTTAGACAGATCAAGGTGTGTGCGCTAGACAGACACACATTCTAATTAAATGAAACGTGTGCGATGGTAATAACGAGTGAGCATGGTTGATGGAACAAGACATGTGCTGACATCGCTTATTGCGGTGCACCCTATGGTGCAAACGCCACATACGCGGCCGAGAACGCGTGCCCATGTTACGCCATCCGGGAATAGTGTCGCACTTTGAAACTAAAACCGTCAATAAATTTTGAGCTTGCGTCCCGTCACATTCCAAATTACTACCACGCTATATTTAATTGCAAACCTGTTCACACCGATCAAAACCTAAACGGTTTCTAGTACTCGGTTATAAATACTACCTACTCCAAGATGACTGCACATTCCTCCTCAACTCCTCATCCACAAAAACAAACAAGTCTTTCATCATCGTTCCCTTGCATCGGCCATGGCCAGCATGAGTTCTGGGTCGAGAGATTACTACCAGGGAGAGGCGAGCATGGAAGCGGAAGCACGAGAGATGTCCCACCTCACCGCGAAAGCAGCCGACATGTCCTGCTGGGCCGCCGTAGCAGCACAAAGGTCTCGTCGTGCCGCCGAAGCAGCACAAAGGTCCCGCCGTGCCGTCGATGCAGCAGACTGGTCCGGCCACGCCGCGGAAGCAGCAGAGATGTCCCACTGCACCGCGAATGCAGCAGATAGGTCCTCCTACGCTGCGGCGGCCTAGGAAAATGTCTCGCGGGCAGGCGAGGACTCTCACAGGTGCATGTGCGCTACGCTCGATGACCTGATGGATCGGATCTCCGGCTAGATGAAGCTGCAGGACGAGATGAATGCCTCATTTGGAAATGCTACCAGCGTCATCCGGGGACTAGGGGAGGACAAGGCGAAGCTCCGCACCGAGCGTGACCTGCTGAGGGTGAAGATCGCCGGAAGGGCAAAGGAGCACGAGGAGACCACTGCCTTGTTGAAGAGGAGGGGAAACTTCGTCAACAAACTTATGGACGAGAATGCCATGCTCCGAATCGAGCGCGAAAGACTGGTGGAGGAATCCATGGATGCTGCCAAGCAGCATAATGAGGACATGAAAGAGATCATCGCTGTTCGCTGCGAGAACTAGTCTCCGCGGCCTGTAGCAACGCATCAAGAAAGTAGAGATCAGCGAGCCAGATTGTTGTCTGCGTCTTCCTTCTTCTTTTGCCCTTGTGTATTTCGGGCATTGCCGCATGTGGCATTTTCAATTATCTTCCTAAATATGTAAGACAATTATTATCCACTGTTTTCATCCTTATATATTCATATCAGTCTTCTATAAGTCGCAGTCGATGCTATATATGTCCAGTAGATCTTACATCAAGATCCGTGCAAAATTTTCTTTTCGGATTTTCTTTTTTCTCTCTTAAATCTCAGTTGAGTGAGACATAGCCACGCCATAAAATAGGGGCTCGGGTGCCGTTAATGGAGATGTTGGGAGAGAGGTGGGCGGCGGATGGAGGTCAAAGGGCTCTCCTCTCGATAAGCACGCGCAGGGCTCTGATCGCATGCCTCCCGTACTCAAATAGCTACCTCTCACGGCACCTCCTAGCCAATAAAAGAAGGGACGCGTGGCAGCACATAAATGGTAAGTAGAACACCCATGGTAATAATACTTGTGTTTCCGATTGTAAGGTGACAGCACTTGTTCCAAAATGACTTTGTTGGTTGTTAAAGTGTGCGCCTTCGCCAATCGGACAAAAAATTACCACATCATGTTGGTGCCATATCATGACACCATGCCAAGTTTCATGATTTTCAAGCTAGTTTTGGATTTACAGGAATTTAAAAACAAAGTTTCTTGATGTTTCCGAGCGAGTCACAACGCCGAGATGTTTGAATTCCATTCGCATTTCTTGCATGGGCCTAGAAATTCATCCCAAGTACACATAAATGATTTTTCAAACAACTTTGGTGCACTAGAGCATGTGCTTGTAGTTCAAATTTGAATTATGCGCATTAAATGCCTGGAAACTCAATTAATGTATAAAAAGGCCAAACGAACCCGGAATAATTCCAAAATTTGGCACGCAACTCCTATTGGTCTATGTTGCCTCTGTAAAAAATCAAGGCGGGAAAAGGCAGTGTATGTCGTTTCGCACACGGAGGTGACACGTTCCCTCTCGGAACCACGAGCCTTCTTGAGAGAAGCTCCGATTTGCAAGAAGCTTATACCAAAGCTTGTCCCCATTCGGCCAAAAAAGTTACCACAACATGTTGGTGCCATGTCATGACACCATGCCAAGTTTTATGATTTTCATGCATGTTTTGGATTTACAAGAATTTAAAAACCAAGTTTCTCAATGTTTCCGGCCGATCCATGATGCCCAGATGTTTGAATTTCATTCCCATTTCTTGCATGGGACCTAGAAATTCACCCAAGGACACACATGTGATTTTTCAACCAACTTTGGTGCACTTGAGCATGTGCTTGTAGTTTAAATTTGAATTATGCACGTTAAATGCCCAGAAATTCAATTAATGTATAAAAAGGCCAAACGAACCCGGAATAATTCCAAATTTTAACACGGCACTCATATAGTTCTATGTTTCCTCTATAAAAAATCAAGGGGGGAGGCAGCGTATATCGTTTCGCACACAAAGGTGACACATTCCCTCTTAGAACCACGAGCCTTCTTGAGAGAAGCTCCAGTTTGCAAGAAGCTTATACCAAAACTTGTCCCAATTCAGCCAATTTTTTTACCACAGCATGTTGGTGCCATGACATGACACCATGCCAAGTTTCATGATTTTCAGGCGAGTTTTGGGTTACGGGAATTAAAAAAACAAGTTTATCAATGTTCCTGGTTGAGCCACGACGCCTAGATGTTTGAATTTCATTCACATTTCTTGCATGGAACCTAAAAATTCACCCAAGGACACACGTGTGATTTTCCAACCATCTTTGGTGCACCAGAGCATGTGCTTGTACTTCAAATTTGAATTATGCACATTAAATGCCCTGAAACTCAATTAATGTACAAAAAGGCCAAACGAACCCTCAATAATTCCAAATTTTAACATGACACTCATATAGTTCTATGTTGGATCTATAAAAAATCAAGAGGGGGGAGGGTAGCGTAGTCGCTTCACACACAAAGGTGACATGTTCCCTCTCGGAACCATGAGCCTTCTTGAGAGAAGCTCCGGTTTACAAGAAGCTTTTACCAAAACTTGTCCCAATTCGGCCAAAAAATTACCACAGCATGTTGGTGCCATGACATGACACCATGCCAAGTTTCATGATTTTCAGGCGAGTTTTGGATTTACAGGAATTTCAAAACCAAGTTTCTCAATGTTTCCGGCCGAGCCACGACGCCCAGATGTTTGAATTTCATTCACATTTCTTGCATGGGAACTATAAATTCACCCAAAGACACATGTGATTTTTCAACAAACTTTGGTGCACTGGAGCACTGGCTTGCAGTTCAAATTTGAATTATGCACATTAAATGCTTAGAAACTCAATTAATGCATGAAAAAGGCCAAACGAACCCAGAATAATTCCAAATTTCAACACGACACTCATATAGTTGCATGTTCACTGTAGATAAATGTTCTAGCAATTCAAACACCATCCTTTCCCTCCGTTACACCATTTTGCCTTTCAAAACAGAATGAAAAAATTAGGTATACCACAAACAGTTTACTAGCAAGAATCGTGTGGGATGCGATATAAAATATCTTGGTGCACCGTCTTGTCTGGCTTACGCAGGAAGCCTCGTCGTCTACAGTCCACCGCCCATGCTTGAACCACACTTGCGCACTAGTTTCTCGCGGCACCGAGCAAAAATTTTCTACCACCGTGGAAATATCTACCCCCCCCCACCAAAAGTCACATTTCCATTGTTCCTCCTTGCTTTCCAAGTTCAAACCTTCACTGATGCTTACTGGCAGCGCTGCCTCCTCGCCAGAAACCCTTCTTCTTGTAGTGCTGCCTCCTCACCGGTGACCCTTCTTCTTGCTGCACGGCCTTGTCGATATGGTCAGGTAGTCCACACCCCACCCACACCATCCTCCTCCTTGCCCATCCCAGTATAGCATGGAGCTCAGTAGCATCTGGCAGTGGAGAAGCAAATCGCGGCCACGCGCGCAGATGAGGTCGTGATGGCTGCCATGTGTGCCGACCGCCAGATCATGGAGGAGCACCTCGTCTTTGAGGCCACCGTCGACACCACCACGCGATTGTCTACATTAAAATATAGTTCGTGTTGTTTTCTCGAGGCCACCGCCAGTGCCTTCTAGTGATTTGTCCTCTGTAATGTTAATATGCAATCTGATGTTCTGAAATGTAATGTTCAGTTAACAGTTTGGTCCAACAATTGCTACATTTCGTAGTAGTTCTCAAGCATTCTTGGTTTCGTTAACTGTCTTATCTTCTAGTATATGTTCTATTCTGCAATGTCGTGCTCAGTTAACTGTTTTGGTTCATTTGTTCTGCTGTCCAGTTAACTCTTTGTTTCAATTCTGCAATTTGATTTTCATTTGTTGTGGATACAATTTTGTATTGTTATGCATGTGAGAAATAAATCAAATTTGGCTATACTCAATACACGAGAAACATAAATAATTGCTCTATTTCCAAGTTGTTTAGCATGCTTGGTTAGGTTAACTGGCTTTTCCATGCGTCTCGAGTTAATCTGTTGGATCAGCAATTTGTTTATTTTTCATTAACATATTTTACTAATAGTATGGCAACTCTCAGTTAACCTGATCAAGATCTTCCTTATATGTGTTGCAGAGAAACAATGGGAGGCACCGCGGTTTACCATCGACGTTTGCTCATGCATGGTCCTTTCGCTAATAGCACATTGTGCAGTTGTAGGAATCATTCTAATATTTAGGTTTCTTACAATTTGGTCTTGCACATGTAGGTACTGCTGTCAGAGGCTTAAACCCACTGTTCGACCCATTTTGCATATGGGGAAATGAGATGTCCATGAATATTAGTCAAGTCAAGAAACTCAGAAAGATTGTGAGGATAAAGAAACTTGCGACTAATAACAGCAAGATCTTTGTTTGCACAATGAACAAGACATCAGTCAACTATAGGACGATACGAACTCTTTTACCTTGTTTTTTCCCCTTGTGCCATTTCAAAATTTATGAAGCGATTTATGCATATCTTTGTTTTCAGTACTTTCCAAAGCAGTTCATCGACGATTACCTCTCAAGTTAACCTGCATGGTCAAGAGGCGAGGAAGGTATTCATTTGAAAGTGCAACTAATCCCCGGGTGGTTTTGGTAATTCATAACAACATATAGCTCATTGAACTAATATCCATTCAAGATAAATATTTCAGGATGTTCAATGATTGGCATGGCATGGACTAGAGATGTGGACCCCTCAAAATGCTAAGGACAAAGATTGGCAAAAGCTCAAGACTCTTCATTTCTATTTAAGTGATCCAAGATCACATTGAGTCCATAGGAAAGCCAATACTATTAAAAGGGGATGAGGTGTTGCATAATGGTCTACTTGCTCAAATTGCTTAGTGATATTGCTCCAAAACCCTCAGCCACTTTCTCAATCCAAATATGTCCAAACCTAAATTCCAAACTCATAATGGTCTACCCGGAGCCACCGAGTTCATTTGACATAGCCACTGCCAGAAACCCTACTGATTCAGTCACACCGATATGGATCTCGGTCCCACCGAGATGGCCTTGCCAGTACTCTGTGACCTATTGCATTCACTTTGGTCCCACCGAGTTTATGCAATCGGTCTCATCGAATTGGCTTGATAGACTCTCTGTTGCTTATTGCTTCACTTCGGTCTCACCAAGTTGATGCAATCGGCACCACCGAGATGATGTTTCCCCTAAGCCCTAGCACATCGGTCCCACCGAGTTGTTCCAGTTGGTCAGATCGAGATTCCTAACGTTCATATTTTTTAACAGATCGGTGCCACCGAGTTTCCTAATCGGTGCCACCGAGATGGGTCAAAAGTCTGTAACGGTTGGATTTTGTGTGGAGGCTATATATACCCCTCCACCCCCTTCTCCATGTGTGAGAGAGCCATCATTCATTTTCTGAGAGAGAACCACCTACTCATGTGCTGAGATCAAGAGATTCCATTCCAACCTTTTGAATCTTGATTTCTAGCCTTCCCCAAGTTGCTTTCCACTCAAATCTTCCTTCCACCATAGCCAAATATGTGAGAGAGAGTTGAGTGTTGGGGAGACTATCATTTGAAGCACGAGAGCAAGGAGTTCATCATCAACACACCGTCTATTACCTTTTGGAGAGTGGTGTCTCCTAGATTTGTTAGGTGTCGCTTGGGAGCCTCCTCGTGATGTGGAGTTGGACCACGAAGTTTGTAAGGGCAAGGAGATCACCTACTTCATGAATATCTACCTGAGTGAGGCAAGTACTTCGTGGGGGTCGCCATGGTGGGATAGACAAGGTTGCTTCTTCGTGGACCCTTTGTGGGTGGATCCCTCTCTGGACTCATGCAGTCGTTACCCTTTGTGGGTTGAAGTCTCCATCAACGTGGACGTACGATAGCACCACCTATCAGAACCACGCCAAAAATCTTCGTGTCTCCATTGCATTTGCCTTCTTCAAACCCTTCCCTTTACCTTCATATGCAATGTTTTACATTTCGTTGCTATACTCTTAGAATTGCATGTGTAGGTTGATTGCTTGACTTGTCATAATTGCTAAAATGTGACCACAACTAAAATTGGGAAAAGGATAGTTTTTATTTGGTCAAGTAGTCTAATCACCCCCATCTAGACATACTTTCGATCCAACAAGTTGTATCAAAGCTTTGGTCTCCATTAGCCTTGATTTCCATAGCTTTGTTGATCATAGCCTTGGTTTCACAACCTAGGAGAGTATGGCGTCTAGCGAGGGTAACTATCACCGTAGAGGTCCTTATTTTGATGGTACAAACTTTGCTAGTTGGAAGCATACGATGAAAATGCATATTTTTGGTCATAACCTCGTCGTTTGGGCTGTTGTGCATGTTGGCTTGCAAGGTGAATTCTTTGAAGATGGTAGAGAACCGGATCGCGAAGCGACCACGGAAGAATTGAAGATGTTGGAATACAATGCTCAAGCTTGTGATATTCTTTTCAATGGATTATGCACGAAGAATTCAGCAAAAGCAGCCGCCTTGAGAATGCAAAGGAAATTTGGGATACTTTGGTTGATATGCACGAAGGTACCGAGTCCGTCAAGGAATCCATGTTGGATGTGCTTCAAAGTCAACTTGACAAGTTCAAGATGAAGGATAGTGAAGGAGTCGCCGAAATGTACTCTAGGTTTGCTCTCATCACAAATGAGATTGCCGGCTTAGGAGTGAAGAGATGATCGACAAATTCATCATCAAGAAGATCCTTAGAGCCTTGGATAGAAAAAATATGATACCGTGTGCACATTGATCCATATGATGCCCAATTACAAAGATCTCAAGCCCTCAGAAGTCATTGGTAGAATTGTTGCTCATGAGATGTCACTCAAAGATAAGGAAGAGCTCCACAACAAGTCAAGTGATGCTCCCACAACATCAAGTGAAAAGCAAGTCTCCAACGAAGAATTGATCTTATTGGTGAAGAACTTCAGCAAATTCTACAAGAGTAGAAGCAAAGACAGAAGCTCCAAGTCAAGGTCCTACAATGAAAAAAGATCTTCTAATCGTGATCGAAATTGCTAAAATTGTGGAAGACCCGGACACTATTCCAGTGAGTGTACGGCTCCCTACAAGAAAAGAGAAGACTCACCAAAGGAGAAATAGATGAGATGAATCACCTCCAAGAGAGAGAAGGAGTAGAGATGATCGTTATGAACGAAGACCCTCTCGAAGAAGCAAGGATTCGGAAAGGAAGGAGAAGTCATCAGAGAGCTACACAAGACGACGACATCAAGCTCACGTTGGTGAATGGGTTTCTGTTTCCGACTCCGACAACTACTCCGAGAGAAGTTATCACTCCGACTCCGACTATACTCAAGATGAAGGTGTTGCCGGTCTTGCACTAGTGTCATCCAACTCCTATGACATATTTGATTCACTAAATGAAGGTATTGGAAGATGCTTCATGGCTAAAGGCCCCAAGGTATCACACCCCGAGTATCTTGATTTCAATAGTGATGAAAATGATTTGCTAGGTGATGGCGATTTACTTATTGACAAAACTAATGATGAAAACTATCATGAACTTGCTAGTAATCATGCTAATCAAGATGAAACGAATGACAATGATAAGAAGGAGATTGAGCGTCTAACTAAAGAACTAAACACTCTTAAGTTAGCTCATGAAACAACTCTAGAGGATCATAGAGAGCTCCTAAGAACTCATGAGAAGCTACACTTCGAGAAGCTAAATTTAGAGCAAGAGCATGAGTTTCTAAAAGCTATCAATGATGATCTTCGAAAGAAGAGTTCTTCTTACATGCCAAACGTCTCCTCTTGTCTACTTATATGCCACAAGTAAATCCAATGTTGTTGCTTCTAGTAATTCTCTTGATTTCACTAATGATTCTCTTAGCCAAGTTACACTTGAGCAAGAAAATAGCTTATTGACGGGAATTATAGCGAAAGGTGTTTACAACAGTCTTGCCGAGAGTAAGCAATTTGAGGAAATTGTACTCAAGCAAGGAAGACACCGGAAGAATCAAGGTGTTGGTTTTGAACGAAAGTTCAATGCCAATGGAGTTGAATGGGAGGAAGATCAATATCCCAAGACAAAGTTTGTTCCTCAACAAGAGAAGTGTGACCCCACTTCTTTTGAGGGAACACAAGCTCAAGATCATCTTCCACCACAAGACCACAAGCTAAAAGGCAGGGAAAAGCTTCAAGAGGAGATTGACTCATTTGAAGAAGCTCCTAAGGCCATGGTCAAGTGGGTTCCCAAGAATACATCAAGCTCTACTTCATCAAGTTCAAGTACAACTCCAAGGATTCCCATCAAGTTGATGTGGGTCCCAAAGAAGAAGAACTAGAGTGTTCTTGAGGGTGACTTCGCCAACATACCTCACTCACATCCATATTGGCAAGAACTTGTGCAATCAACTTTCATATCTTGCACTAGTTCATGGAGTCACAAACCCTCTTGTTGGTAAGAAAAGGGACAAGGTAACCTGATGCATTCATGGACATCATCATATGTGCAATTCACTCTATGTCTATGGATATCCTTGTATGTTCCTTGTGGGACTAACCCATGTAGGTATTGAAAGTGCAACACTCCAAAGGATTGCTCCAAATGATGTTCATCAACATTGAGCATCTACATCTTCACTATCTACATGAAGTCATCATCGACAAAACCCAAGGTTAGTTCATCCCTCTTAGGGGGATATCACATCTAGAGGGAGCTTTACTCTACAAATTGAGCTAAAGCAACTCTAATGGTGTGAACACATTGACGCTTTATGTAAAAGTGGTAACCCCACTTGTGCTTAAACGATGAGTATGGCCTATGATCAAATGTTCTCATTTGACTCCTAAGTAAATATACACATATATAGATGACCTAGTCATCGCCAATTGCTTGATAGATGCTAGAATTGATTGTGCATGCTTTGTCACATATTTCATTCGCTATCTTATTGTGTGAGCATGTTGGTTGCATATTTTCTCCATTCGAGAACATCCACTTGTTATTTCGATTGTTTTGTTTTTTATTGGCCAAATGTATGTACAAGAATGCCTAAGAACTTCCTCTAGCTATCTATGCTCTTCTTGTCTCAAACTCTATTCATGTTATATCACAAAAATTGAACAAGTTCATTTCAGACCCTCCAGGTGAGGAGCACTCGGAGCCACCGATCCGTCAAGGGCTACCTCCAAAACCTTCTACTGTTTTTCGGTCAGACCAATTCACTCAAACTCGGTCACACCGAAAGCATTAGACTGATCTAGGTTTTCATGTCGGTGCTACCGATTAACCAACTCGGTCACACCGATTTTCTGTAACTGCACGCAGTTTCACATCTCGGTGTCACCGATTCATTCCAGTCGGCGCCACCAACAGCACATGGGTATATATATCTTGTGGCCCGTATGGTTGAAACATTCGTCAAACATTTCGAGCCTACGCCCCATCGTTGTCGCCCCCTTGGTCTCCAGATCATCACCATTGTCTCCTGTTCATCATCGCCGCAGGAATCCGCCGCCATCAATGGAATCAACTCTGCCGTTGCCGCCTTAGAGGATCGTCACCGAGTTAGGGTGAGATTCGATCTCCTCGTGCTTCCTTTCTCTGATTCAATGCACAAGGATCTTGCCTAGTATCTTGCCACGTTTGAGATTGATCTATCCACCAAACAAATTCGTTAGAATATATTCGAAGAAAAAATTTAGGGTTAGGTTTCCGTCGAACACTCGGACCGACCGGAATGAAATTTTTGGTCCCCCCGATTGGCCCTGGCCATTGCACAAGTACAACTCGGTTCCACCAAAACGTACTGATCGGTGAGATAGAAAGTAACGTTTCAGTGAAACCCTAGCCTCTCAAAGCCACCGAACCACAACTTGGTCCAACCAAAATTGTGTGTTTAGGCTCAGTGGTGCTTCGGTGTCACTGAAATGATCAAATCAGTAGCTCCAAAATGCTTTCTGTGGAAAACTAAAACTAAAGTTTGGACTCAAATTTTTGAAAACTATTTGCTTTTTGTGATAACTCATCTACTCTACCCATACCCATCTATTCACCGGGTCAGCTTTGCAAGATGTCTAGTGCCAGTGACAGTCTGAACAGAATGTTGAGCTCAATGAAGGCTCTAGTCCTAATGAGAGCTATGATGAGGGCAGCATGAGCACTCCAAGCAACTTGCCAAAGGCTGCCACCAGGACAAAGAACAAGAGAACCTCAAAAAGTGAGGATGAAGATTTTGTTGCAGATGAGGCCACTTCCAAGAAGAAGGCAATACTCAGAAAGGAGTATGCCTCTGCAGCTACCACTAGGCCAGGTGCCAAGAAAACTACTGTGAGGAGAGTCCCAACATCAAAACCTCAGAAAACCTCAGATCCACAAGATACAATGACCTTCACACTGGAAGAACCAAGTGATGAAGAAGGTGATGCCAGCAAGAAAAAGAAGAGGGCTAGAAAGACCACTGCCACAGTTATTGGCGGACCTTCTATGAGAGAAGATGACCAGGAAAAGGAGGAGGAAGAGCATGTTGAAGCACCCCCAGCTAAGGCACAGAAACTCATGGCAGATGTTATGAATTCATCTGTGGCTCCCTCCAAGCCTATGTCAAAGCCCAAGAGGTCAACAAGAAACATTCTAGTTGCTGAGAAGAACAAGGCCCTAGTGCCCGAAGTTCAAGATGCTGATGAGCCACTAGTGCTCAGGATGATCAATCACAAGATCCCAGACCATGATAATGCACACCCTGTTGCATAAAACATGATGCTCAGGAAAGACAAGGGTCTGCGAGAGTTGTGGAAAGTGGATCCCTATTCAGCTAGGAGGAGGACTTCTTGTGACTACCGTCTCCACACCATAGAATAACAAGATTTTTATGAGACAGTTTTGCTTGATAAGAAGCCCATTGTCAGTGACATGAAGTGGGTGGACCGGAAATATATCGATGCCAATGAAGATTATTTCCCCCATGTTCATGAGAGCTGTAGGCTTACAGGTGTTGACAAGTTTGTTGGATAGAAGCTCACCAAGTGGAACGATGACATGATCATGCAATTTTACTCTACATCACACTTCTATCCAGATGGGAAGATTGCATGGATGACTGAGGGACACAAGTACCAATCATCAATCTCTGAGTGGGCTGCACTTATTAATGGCCCCAAGGAAGAAGAAAATGATGTTGATGTATATGAAAAGCCCAGGATGGACCACAACTCAATGGTGAATATGTACAAGGAAACTCCCAAGAAAGATCTTGGTATACACAAGCCTGGGTCAGTCAAGCATTTGCTAGCAGGGTTGGCCACAACCAACACTATCTTAAGGCATACTCTTTTGCCCAAGTCTGGAGATGACAAGATGATACGTGGCCACTCCATCAATTTGCTTCACTTGTTTGACAACCCTCGGAAGTTCAAAGTTATGAGTTTGATTGTAGAGACGGTCAAGAGGATAGTTGCTGACCAGAAGAGGTCTTGTGGATATGCTCCACACATTCAGATGCTTATCAACTCCAAAGTTGGTACAGAAACAAATCTACTTGATCGCGAGCATCTCCCTCTTCAGCCAGAGTTCGAGGATAATGTGGTCATGATGGATTCCTCACACCCCACATCTGTTGAGGCTCAAGAGGAGATCCAGGCAGCAGCAGTAGCAAAAGCAACCAAAGAGGCTTCAGCTCCCAATGCACCCATTGCAAACCTCAAGTTAAAGAATGATCAGATGACATATCTTCTAGAGGCCACCCTAAGGATTGAGAGGAGTCTGGCCAACATCTCCAAGAACAAGGAGAGTCTAGAGCGGGTTGTCGAGACAAAAATTAATGATCTTGATGTGAAGATCTCCGAGGTTCAGACAGTTCTGGAGAAGCTGCAGTCAGATGTTGAGGCAAGCAGGATTGCTGCCGAGGACAGTGGAGACAAGAGACCTGCCACTCAGAGGTTCCAGACTATACCCAGGGCACCCAGATCTTCAGCCGTGCCAGTTGCAGATATGAGGCCTACTCACTCTGTACCTGCCGCTACTGCTCTAGTGCCACCTCCAGTGTCTACTCCACCGGTCCAGCAGACATCTTCAGAGGCATTTACAGATGCACTTCTCTCCACGCCATCTACGCACACCGGAGCCACAAGCCAGAAGACCCCTTCAGGAACTCTAGAGGATCGTAGCTAGAGAGACGCATAGCTCTATACCTTTTCGAGCTTTTTGGTAACTTATTGACAATGGGGGAAATTGTATAGATCATTAGGCTTTGAGAGAGAGAGAGAGAGAGTGGGTGTGTGCATGTCTCGCTTTTGCTCTTTGGTTCTATCGACTTTTTGCTACAACGTTCGTTTGATCCGCGCTACTTGATCATTTAATGCTTGTGAGTTACTATGGTTGGTTGTGTGCTAGATCATACCTTGCTTAATGTGTGCTTAATGCTTATCACTGTGATTATTTGCGTATGATCATTCACTTATGTCTTTGGTGATGTGTGCTTGTTATTTCACTCTTATCATTTTTTCTCCACCAAGATGTATGTGACATGGAAGAGTGACAAATGACCCTAATCGATTGTGCATTTGCATTCAAACGCAAATTTTAAATAATGCACAAATTTAGGGGGAGCTCTTTCTTATCACATACTTCTCAAAGCGATGATGTATTTCATTCATTTAATCATTTGTCGAAGCTTTGATCTATATGTTGTCATCAATTACCAAAAGGGGGGAGATTGAAAGTGCAACTAATCCCCGGGTGGTTTTGGTAATTCATAACAACATATAGCTCATTAAACTAATATCCATCAAGATAAATATTTCAGGATGTTCAATGATTGGCATGGCAGGGACTAGAGATGTGGACCCCTCAAAATGCTAAGGAAAAAGATTGGTAAAAGCTCAAGACTCTTCATCTCTATTTAAGTGATCCAAGATCACATTGAGTCCATAGGAAAGCCAATACTATTAAAAGGGGATGAGGTGCTGCATAATGGTCTATTTGCTCAAAGTGCTTAGTGATATTGCTCCAAAACCCTCAGCCACTTTCTCCATCCAAATATGTCCATACCAAAATTCCAAACTCGGACCCACCGATTCTTTCTACCCGAAGCCACCAAGTTCATTTGAAATAGCCACTGCCAGAAACCCTAATGATTCGGTCACACCGATATGGATCTCGGTCCCACAAAGATGGCCTTGCCAGCACTCTGTGATCTGTTGCATTCACTTCGGTCCCACCGAGTTTATGCAATCGGTCTCACCGAGTTGGCTTGACAGACTCTCTGTTGCTTATTGCTTCACTTCGTCTCACCGAGTTGATGCAATCGGCGCCACCGAGATGATGTTTGCGTCATGCCCTAGCACATCGGTCCCACCAAGTTGTTTCAGTCGGTCCCACCGAGATTCCTGACGCTTATATTTTTGAACAAATCGGTGCCACCGAGTTTCCCAATCGGTGCCACCGAGATGGGTCAAAAGTGTGGAATTGTTGGATTTTGTGTGGAGGCTATATATACCCCTCCACCCCTTCTCCATGTGTGAGAGAGCCATCAGAACGTGCCTACACTTTCACCATTCATTTCTGAGAGAGAACCACCTATTCATGTGTTAAGATCAAGAGATTCCATTCCAACCTTTTGAATCTTGATTTCTAGCCTTCCCCAAGTTGCTTTCCACTCAAATCTTCCTTCCACCATAGCCAAATATGTGTGAGAGAGAGTTGAGTGTTGGGGAGACTATCATTTGAAGCATGAGAGCAAGGAGTTCATCATCAACACACCGTCTATTACCTTTTGGAGAGTGGTGTCTCCTAGATTTGTTAGGTGTCTCTTGGGAGCCTCCTCGTGATGTGAAGTTCGACCAAGAAGTTTGTAAGGGCAAGGAGATCGCCTACTTCGTGAAGATCTACCCGAGTGAGGCAAGTCCTTTGTGGGTGATGGCCATGGTGGGATAGACAAGGTTGCTTATTCGTGGGTGGTGCGCTCTGTGGACTCGTGCAGTTGTTACCCTTCTTGGGTTGAAGTCTCCATCAACATGGACAGATAGCACCACCTATCGGAACCACGCCAAAAATCTTCGTGTCTCCATTGCGTTTGCCTTCTCCAAACCCTTCCCTTTACCTTCATATGCAATGTTTTCCATTCCGTTGCTATACTCTTAGAATTGCATGTGTAGGTTGATTGCTTGACTTGCCATAATTGCTAAAATGTGACCACAACTAAAATTGGGAAAAGGATAGATTTTTATTTGTTCATGTAGTCTAATCACCCCACTACAAAAAAGACACATCCGTGACATTTTGGGTCGAACGAATTTTTTTCCTGTCATGCTTATGGCACTTCTATGACGATAATTATGACAAAACCCGGTATCATCATAGATGTGGTGGGCTCCTACTTCTATGACAAAAAATCATGACAGAAAATGGGCTTTTCGTCCTGGGCGGGCCGGAGACGCAGTTGCATGACATTCTTCGGGCCGTCCATGACGGAAAAAACCATGGTAGAAGCGAGGGCGAGGAAAATATCAGGGAGTTCCCGGTTACGGTGGGTGGTCGGGGCCCGAGCAATGCGCGTTTCTCTCGTACATGTACATGCGTGGGTGCGAGGCATTGGGCTCTAACTGAACCCGAGCGAGGCGTTCGCCTACTGAACCCGAGCGATTGCACTGCAGGCTACGCGTTACTGAACCCGAGCGATCGATCGATGGCTGTTAACTGAACCCGATCGAGCGATTCCTTCGCTACTGCTGCTAACTGAAGCCGATCGAACCTGCTGCCTCTTGATGAACAGTGAGTGTTGTTGGGGGTTTGGATGAACAGTTCCCGGTTGGGGGCTGGATAAACAGGACCCCGTTGAGGGCTGGATGAATAGGACGACCCCGTGGAGGGCTGGTTGAACAGTAGTCGGTGGAGGGCTGGATGAACAGTAGCCCATGGAGGGCTGGTTGAACAGGACCTCGTGGAGAGGGCTGGTTGAACAATAGCCGGTGGAGGAGCGGTGGAGGCTGGATGAACAGGAGCCCGTGGATGAACAGTCACAGGTGGAGGCTGGAGGAGGTCGACGGTGGATGAACAGTAGCCCGTGGAGGCTGGAGGAGGTCGACGGTGGAGATGAACAGTATCCCGTGGAGTCCCGTTTTGTGGTACGCCACACCCCTCCCGATGAACAGGACCCCCGTTTTGACCGTAGCGCTCCAACACAAGTCCGTTTCCTCCGTTTTGCTATACGCCACACCCCTCCCGATCAACAGGACCCCGTTTCGACCGTAGGAGGTCCAAGAGAAGTCCGTTTCCTCCGTTTTGCAGTACGCCAGACCCCTCCCGATGAACAGGATCCTAAGGTCGTTTCCTCCGTTCTGCGGTACGCCAGGCCTTGTTTCCATCGGCTTTTCCGTCCAAGCCGGTTGGCTCCCGATGAACACGACATATTCCGTTGCCTCCCGATGAACATGACGCATTCCGTTGCCTCCCCATGAACACGACGACGATGCAGTTTCTCTGTTCTGACCCAGCCATGTACGCGAGCCCTGGCCGTACGTATGCGCGAGTAGGCGTTCGAGACCCCGCCCGTATGTATGTATGTGGTCGTATTTACTTTCTCGCACCCTGGCCGCAGTACGTATGTGTACATGCTGCGTGTGCGGCTCTACTACGACACGTGCCCTTCCTTACACAGCCATGGTTCATCACCGCAGCCTGCAGACAGACCGATCGACCAGTATGTACATACACGTTCGCAGCCAGAATGACAATGCTACGTACGCTTAGACTAGGTGGGTCCCGACTGTCAGGCACTTCCTTACGTGCGGAGATGTAGCTGGTGGGTCCCAGCATTCAGGGGGCGAATCGTTTTTTTTTCGTAATATGGACGCACTTCCTTGCATGCGAAGATATAGCTGGTGGGTCCCAGCAGTCAGGGGGCGAATCATTTTTTTCGCGAAATACGGTAGCCCGTCCGATGGGTCCTTGCTGTCAGCTGGAGGACTCATTATTTTCGCGTAATAAAGAGGCACTTCCTTGCTGCGGCCGTGGACCCAGCTGTCAACCTCTCCACGTACAGTACTCTTTCGATCGAAGTCGTTCCTTGACCACGTTGACCATGCCGCGCCGAGAGCACCAGGGCAGTGGACGACGGCGAGGCCTAGGAAGGGGACGACGCGGCAGTGGATGCCCACGCGAAGAGGAGTACGAGGGTTCAGTGGTTCGGCTGCGGTGTGAGGCTGCCGTCGCCGCAGGGCCTGGCCAGCGGTGGGAATAGTAGGGGGTGGTGAGGCCTCCACGGCAGCACAGCCGGCCACGGGAGGCAGGAGCATGCGGCACGACCGGCTGCTTCGGGTGGCTGGAGCAAGAAGACCAAACGTTGAAGAAGCACTACGGTCGTTGGATGGACATCGTACGGTCACTGCAGGTAGAATTGTTCATATTGACTAAGTTGACATAGCCCTCCGTCCCTGTCAACTTAGTAGGCCCACAAGTTAGCCTCCCACTATGGTGGGTCCGAGCTAGTAGGGGGAGTATTCATTTTTTGTGCGTAATAAGGAGGCACGTCCTCGCATGCGAAGATATAGTTGGTGGGTCCGACCTGTCAGCGGGGGGAATGTTTTTTTCTGGAAATACAGAGGCCCTTCCGGTGGGTCCCAGCTGGGTCCATGACCGCATGCAAGGAAATGCCTCTCCACGTGCAGTCCACTTCCGATGGATGTCGTTCGTTGACCACACCATGCCGAGAGCACCAGGGCGGTGGACGATGGCGAGGCCTAAGAAGGGAACGACATGAAACCAGGGAAGACTCGGCTGTTGTTTCCCACGCGGAGGGGAACGAGGGTTTACTGGTTCGTCTGCCGTCGCCGGAGAATAATAGCAGGTGTGGGTGAGTAGAGGGATGGCTAGGCCAGCGATGGGAGTACGGTCGGGCGGTGAGGCCTGCACGGCAGCACAGCCGGCCGCGGGAGGAGGGAGCAGGCAGTACCGACGGCGCTTGTTTGAGTGGCTGGAGCAGGAAGAGCAGAGATTGAAGAAGCATGACGGCCGTTGGATGGACATCCAACAGTCAATACTCTCGTGTGTTGACTAAGTTGACACGGCGTTGCGTGTGCGTCAACCTTTGTTTTAGGATACCATACGCGTCAACCTGTAGTAGGTGCACAAGTCAGCCTCAAATCTGTGGAAAACAGCATACAGCCCATCTGCCATTATTTCTAATAATTTACAGCCCATTTGCTAATTCTTAAGATTTTTTTTGGAGCCCATCTTCTTTTTGTTAGCATTACACCCCATATCGTGGCCACGGTTAAAAATTATATGAAATTTTGCATATTTCAGTGCAGTCAACTGTTTTTAATCCCGAAATATCGAGTCACATTCAAACTATTTTGAAAAATAATTTATGTATATATAAAATCGAAATAATTGTCCACGCATAAAAATCAATGGAATTTAAAATCTTGTAATAAAAAAATTGAAACTAATTCCCGGTTTGATGTGTTTTAAAAATGTACAGCCCATTTCTAGGAAAACCGTCATCTTGAAAGATTTGGAGCCCAACAGGGCTGATAAAGCAAGTAGGCCTTGTTTGGGTATTATTTTAAAAATAGAACTGTGCTAGCCATTTTCAGCAAGAAAAAAACACAACTGGGCTCATGATGTGGTAAACATAAATAAAACCCTGGCTAGGAAGGCCACAGCCCCCGCACAACCCCGTTGTTACCCTGATCGTCGCTAAAACTAGTATAAATAACAACTGCTTGTTCCTCAAAAAAAAGTAAACAACAACTGCGCGACCTGTTGGGTCCCTGGTGTCAGCCACTCGCTCTGTAATTCTCTCATTTATTGACTACTTGACAATGGCGTGAGCCCCAGATGTCCAACCATTAGGAGGAACCATTTTTTGGGGCTTGTAATAACGAGGCACTTGCTTGCATACTGCCATGACGCTGGTGGGTCCCTACTGTGATCCTCTCCACGTACAGTCATCTCCTTGTTCCTCTCAGTTGTTGATGACGTTGACAACGCAAGAGGGCGGCGCACCGCGCACGGCGAGCGAACCAAGGCGGACGACGACGGCGACGCCTTGGACGGAATGAACAGGAGCCATGGAAGATGCGTCGGTCCAGTCACAGGCGGAGGGGAGTACGAGGGTTGACTGGTTCGGGTGCGGGTGCATGTTGGGGCTGACATCGCCGGAGAATAATAGAACGTGTGGGGGGATAGGGGGGGACTGGCCAACGTTGGAGGGTACGGTAGGGCGGCGGAGGAGCAGCCAGCCATGGGAGGCGGGATCAGCGGAGCCGACGGGGTGGTTTGGTTTGGGCGGCTAGAGGAAGAAGACAAGAGATAGAAGATACATGACAGATGTTGGATGTCAATCCAACGGCTGGTAGGCAAAATCGTTTGTTGACTAGCTAGTAAATCGACACCACCTTGGATAGGCTATTTCCTCGTGGGTCCCAAATGTCAGAATCCAAATCTGTCACAGTCATGCACCCTTTCCTATGAAAATTTACAGCCCATTTGGTGTGCTAGTTCAAAATAAGTTTGTGGGTGCTGGTGGGGGCTAATCACTTGGCTTATGTAATGCACAGTGAGCTCAAGCAGCCGGCGAGAGTGATGTTATTTCCCTTGGTTGGGATTTGTTACAATATTTCACTCTAAATTAAACGAATGGCAAGCCATTTGCCTTGTTCAAAGAAAATATGACAGTCACAGCCGAGTTGAAAAGGGCAAGAACATCTAACTCCGGCTTACAAACTATACAAAAGCACGAGGGTTAATTGTTCATCAGGTTTAGACAAAACACAGGTTGAAAAGGGCAACAACATCTAACTCCAGTACTGTTTTCTGCAGTCACAGTCAAATGGATCGGTCAGGTCCATAGAATGAACATCCTGGGTCATAAAATTTACTGGATTATGACCACAATATGTTTTAAATAGAAGCTCGGCACGTTCGGAAGCTCTTTTGCCCACCTGAAACTCCTTTTTTTGCTCTTCGACATACCCATCCGTCAAAACCATGTTGTTGATAAACTTAAGCCTGATGGACAATAGTAACCTCGCATTCAGCAGGAAGAATGTGACAAATCTAGTGTATGCATGGTTGGCTACATATCGTTCTAGCGTTATTGTCTTCAATCGAATGTCATGAGAAGTGAGAAAATCCTAGTGCTTACGAATCCACCGATTGGTTATAACTTTCTTACCCCGTCCTGTTGCCTAAATAGACATGAAGACTGAAAACAGTTAAGGTCTAAAAAAAGAGTGTCGAAAGAGCAACAGCTGGACGGTTAATTCGAGTACACTATATGCGGGCTTCCAATGTGCGTGAAATTATCACCTTTATATACAACTTCTCTAGACATGGAAAGCATTGCAGCAAGCCAATAATCTTGTTCAGATCAAAACTATTCATTTGGATATATAAGATCTTGACAGAATCCAGCACCATTGATAGGCAATCCATGGAGAAACTCTTCATTGAGCATAGAACCTAATATTAGTACAAAATGTGTACTCCAAGATGATATATAACTTATGCGCAGAAACTTAAAATGCAGCTTATGGTTACAAGTGTAGATGATAATATAAAGTACCTGAAGAACTGTGGAGCCAAACACCATCTTGAAATGAGCACAGAGATCCTGTATTACACCCAAGGTCTCTAGTTTAGGCACAGAGAGGACGGTTATTTGCGACGGTGAATAACTAGAATCAAGGATCAACCTTTGATGTGAAGGGGCATCTTGGATGATGAGCTGCCTTCCGTCAAAAGAAATTCCAATTCTTACAAGGTTAGGCGACTTCATTTGGAGACAACTGATTCTAACTGTGAAAACAAGCACCAAGCACTCCAGGGCAGGGCAACTGGAGTGGATAATGCTGCGCAATGAGGCCTCCAATATACGAACCCGCACAAGTGAAAGTTTCTTGATAAATGGGAGTCGAAGGGTTAGTACCAGATTGTCTAGTAGGTAGCACAGCGCAAAGGTGGCGGTGTGGAGAGAGGAGGAAAACCGCAAGATGGACATCGGTGCTGAGGGCACAAGTACATGGCGTTCGATATCTGGTAGGTGATTTCCAGGGGAATAGTAGAACTCAAGCAGCTGTAGTTCTGTGAATTCAGGGGATTTCAGCCAGGCGTCCACCATGCAGGGAAAGGTATGCTTGCTCAGGTAGCATGACGGGATGCAGAGGCTTTGAACGGAGCCCTGGTGGGAGGAGATGATGGCTTTTGGGATTTCAAAATCATTGAAGAGATATAGCTGACGACAGTCGAGGTTAAGGGCACGGCGCGCCATAGAGGGTGCCACCGAATTGAGAGGACTTGGGTGCGGCAGCAATCCTTGGTGGGGAGAAGCAAGATGATCTCCCCAAGGACGGCGTCCGGGAGATCGCTGATGCGGTCCACCCGAGATTCTACGGGTTCCTGGGATCCGATGGGGGCGGGGTCGCGGCTTCTCCCCGCGCTGCCTGATGCGGGATCTACAACAGGCGTCGCCGCTGGCAGGAGCCTCATCTTCTTGGCACTGGGGTCAGCCGACTCCATTTTCCTCGAGGGTGTCGCGTCGCGCTCACGGATTTGAGCAGAGTAACGAATGACGAGCCTAGGTGTAGTGCGAGTGAAGAAGAAGGGGAGCTGGGTTTTTTCTATAGTAGTGAGGAAGAAGGGGAGCTGGGGTTTTCTGTAGGAGTGAGGTGAGGAATTTGGGGTACGAGTGGAGCGAGCTGACGTGAGGTGGGTGGGAGTGAGGAGGAAGAAGAGCACCTAGGTTTTTTTGGGGGCAGTGTGCTGGGTGTGGGTAGCGCCTCTCATTAAGTTAATATATGGGCTTTTGAATTGATTTTATTATTTACTAGGGTGGATGGGCTGTTTTGTCTTGGGCCCAGAGAAACAATTACTACTAGTACAGTGGAGACACTCTACAGCTACCCAAAAAACAATTACTACTAGTACTGTGGATACACTACCGCTTCTGGCTCCTCCTAGGTCATCGAAACGTCTCCCTCTACTGAATGTCGTTTTACTTTTGTTCCCCGACATGCGGGCCATGCAGCGCGCGGGCCCAAATGCCATCCACCAAATTAGAAGGCAGTATGCAGGCGGAGAGTCACCCCGGTCGTACCGCGGCAGTAACGAGCCATCGTATCACAAAACCCCACCTCTCCGCAGTCTATGTTTGACGGACGAAGCAACCATCATTTCACTCTTTGCTGAATCCCCTTCTCCCTCACCATCTTCAATAAAGCCAACACTCGCATCTGCCACTGTTCTTCTCTCCCAACAAAGGGAAGGTAAGCGGATCCGTGATGTTGGTATATTTTCGTTCAGAGAAAAAAAAGAACTTTTACAAAGCAGTAACCGATCCTCACTCTCTTTTTTGTTTCATTGTCATTGCGATTGTGTTTTCCTTTCAGTGGTCTCCTAGTATTCGTCAGTTTCATGATGGACCAAGGAGAACCAGGCAAAGATCTGCCGATATTGGAGCAAATGCGGGAGGCTGGTCCCCACGAGACAGAGAGCTCCAAGAAGATGGAGGCAGCCACCGAGCCGACCCCGGATACGCTCGCGGCCACTACTAAGATGGTAAATGCCCCGTTTGAGGTTACAGCCCCGTGGCCCTGCAGGAGCAGTTTTCCCCCTTCGAGGATGTGTCCTCCCCCCCCCCCCACTGAGCTGCCCAAGGTGATTTTCTTCTTTGCCGATCTCGATTGTGGTTTTTCATCAAAGTATGTGGTGATGAATAATGCAAAATTCTATTAGCTTCGATGCCCTGCTATACATAGTGGTCTAAATAACTTGTGTTTCTTATACTGGAAAGTAATTCAAGATTTGTTTATGTATCAATTAGAGCCCTGATGCAGACAAGGATTGTGTGGTTGTACATGTCACTCGCTATGAGGCGGATGACCTGAATATACGCACTGGGAAAACAGAGTTCTTAGGCTGTTGGATCCTGGAAGCCATTTGCGCTTATACCGATGTCGAGTTGTATTCCAGCCTCACTGTTGTCAGGCGTGTTGTCCAGGGTTTACTGAAGCACAAGAAGTTCAAAGATACTCCTTCGTTTGTGAGGCATATTGTTCTTGTCAAGCTTACGCAGGAAGATGACGTGGCATGCCTCCAGAAACAAGTTTATGAGTGGCAAGGCCACAAGGTTATCTTCATGAAGGTTCACAGGATTGAGCTGCTGTCGGACGTGCTCGATGATGTTCATGGCAAGGTTCGCCTTGTGTCCAGCCCAAATTAGATCGAGGCATGAAATAGTTGCCCCAGCTAGTGTTTAATAGTAGTTTCGATTGTGTCTAATTATCCGAACCTTGCCTATTATCAAGCCCTCTAGGGCTAGTACTCTGTTTGAATCCGTCTATGGGAACTGCTGCTAGTTTTGCGTGCCCGTGAATCATGTGAGAACGATCATAGTTGTTGCCGAAACAGATGCGTCCTCACTAGTTTTTTCATGAATATGGCATGGTAAGACATAAGTTATCACGGTTTACCATACGAGCAGTGTGTGTTTGATGAAATAGAGTACTCGTTCGAGAACTGTACGCTGACATATACATAAGTACTTGTAAACACTATTGGTGCTACCCCACTTGTAAGCAGTTGTGCAAAACACGGCAAATTGGCTCAGCTTGCTTCAACACTAGGCTATCGAACATCTAACAATCAATAATCTGCTGTCTGACATATAAGCAACTACTCCTACGTATCTTGTTACAGTGGTTCATGCAGTTAACTGAGGCCACAATGTAAATTCCAAACGTTCACACGCTAGTCCAGCATTCATGTGTAACACTCACATTAAACTCTTCATAAAAAACTTGAAAAGCATAAGTTAAGCAATTTTATACATCTCAATGATTCATAGAACATAACAAACATATACTAGTTCACAGCAAAAAACAAAGTTGTGAGAAGGTTTACAAATCAGGAAAAAACAAGCAAGGCTTCTCTGAGCAAAGGGCCTCCTGGCAGGCTTAAATTTCCTGGAGTTCACTCTGGTTTTTTCTTGTTGCCACCATCCAGGGTTAGGTTCTCTCATTCCAGAATAATCAATTATAATTGTGTTCTTAGCTGGAATGCTGAACTAAACCATGTAGTGTACTGACCAGCTAAAATTCTTGTGCATTTCACTAAATTTAAGCACCGCTATTTGCATAAATAAGCAGACCACAATGCCTCTTGTCGGCGCACCTGTCCCAACAAACTCCAAGCAGCCGTGCCAGCTAGTCCTCGGTCCATGGATCACCTCATAGAAAGTGCATTCTGGACTAGGATGCAGCTGTTTTCGCTCGTTGGTCATTCTTTTAGATAACGTTGGTCATTCTACCTAGTTACTACCAATGTAGGAATACCTGGAACACTGGTGGTTAGAGGACGGCAGCTAGGAATAGCCATCTCATTTTGTGCAGTTGTACTAAAACTGAGGTGTGTACTTTTGATTGCGCAGATAGAAACGATATGGAGACAGACATCCCTGTTTGCACAAATACGAAATATGGTTATCTAAACAGTGACAGATATTTGCAGTGGCGTATGATTAACAGCAGCATCTATTGTGTTATAATTGGCACTAGATTGACAGTATGAAAGTGCCCTTAAGTAAGTAGCATAACATCACATCAACACTGCCACTAGATTAACATGCAGAACAATAGCATTAGTATTACTGTCATGAGAGTAGCACATGGTCAGTAAATGTGCAATCAAATTTGTGCAGTTCCACTGGGATGAAGCAATGTTAGTGGTGTGAGATTTAAGTGTAACTGCAAAAACACAATTCATGGGAAATAAAGCAAGATGGAAGCACTTCATAAAATGGTGGTGGCATTGCTTCAATTTATCGACGGCACTAGACCATTACTTATAGTGACATTAGGTGGCATTGCTTAATGCTTCATGTGATTTTACATTAACGGTAGTGATATGGGCGTAGGGACAGTAGGGGCATAAAGTGGTGAGGTAGATGTGGTTGCCGAGAGCGGCAAACACTCAGGCAGCATGTCTGCATTTGTCCCATTTTTTATCTCCTCGGCGACATTTTCCTATGTGAGCACAGGAAATCTAGACCTGCTCATTCTCATTTGCGTTGTCCCCCAACACCCCTCACTTTCTTTCCTTTTTCAACCAAGAGATAGGTCCACTTCTCCCCACCCTTCGCCATCCACCATGCTTTCTTCACCTTTTCAACCAAGAGACCGGTTGGGTAGCCAGGATCTACTACTTTTCCCCGTTTCCTCTTAGAACCAAGTCCTAGATTCATGCTACAGATTTCCCACTTTCTTCCCTCTTTGAACCAACTCTTAGATTCGACTGTATGAACTAGCTTTACCTCTAATAATAGTAAAAGTCTAGGTGGCTTTGGAACAGCCGACGGAAGTAGAAAAAGATCCACACGCAGCCACGTGGGGAGCTGGGGCAGTAGAGCAAGGCAGGTTTCAAAGGAATATATACCTGAGGGTCGTCAGCATGTGGCAAAGACAGCGTCGGGACGCCGCATCTTGGCCACAATACCGCAGGGAGGAAGAAGGGGTCAGAGGCCCTCCCGAGCCAGCGCTCTCTCAGATAGAACGGCATGGCCGCCGATCAGGACGCGCGGGGCAGCCGTTGGTCTCCTCCCTCGCCGTAGACGACAGCATGAACGATGCACCTACACCCCTACCCCGGTCGAGGTAGTCCGGCCGGATTTGTGAGCAGCCGTGAGCAGAGAGAGTGTGTGGCCACCTATGTCTTGCTTAGATCTGGAGAGCATGAGAGAGTGAAAGAGAGGAACCCTAGTAAAGCAAGCGCTAAGGCTCCTGCTTATATATATAGTGGAGTGATTTTGTTGTACCGGCTTAAAAAAATGCGCTCCTACGTGTACCCGCGAGTGGGTGTGAGAGAACTAGTTCGTGTGTGCACCGCTTCTCTTTGTGAAAGTACAATATACTATGCCCAAAGAACGTTCGCCACAAGAGTAATAGTATAAGTGTGTGACGTGTGAGCTAAAATAAAAGGTGCGCGACGTCTTTTGTTTTTTAGAAATTCTGAGGTAGGGTGTGAAGAGCACATATGTGTGTGACGTCTACCTGTAGATAGACGGTGGGTGCGAGAGGACTCGGGAGAGTCGTGAGTCATGAGGGTGCATGTGTGCGTGAGAGATAGGGGGCACATATCAATGCCATGCATGTGACCGTAAATCATTATCCGACAAACGTTCGCCACAAGCCGTTTCCTGACGAACGCCGTAAGAACCCGACAGTGTCAGTTTTGCCATGTCATTTAACAGAGCAGCCACTCCTTCTACACACAAATCTTCCAAGTGAGTGTTAGCAACTGCCGTATGCTCCTCCCTCCGTTCCAAAATGCAGTGCATATAGCTTTATTGAAAATTCGAACCTCGCAAACTTTTACCGAGTTTTCGTGTACCAAAATGCACATATAGAATACCCAGTATATATCATTTCATTCATCTTCGAGAGGTAACTATAAAGATGGGGGAGGAGTCTACAAAGAAAGACCGTCGTATCACCTGCAGCAATTTCAACCATCCTTTGGTGTGGAGGAATATCATAGGAACTCTATATGATATGATTTTTATAGGATTTTTTCCTTTAGAGACAATTGGTTCATAGGAATAGATTCATATACTCCACATTTCAAAGGAAATAAACATGATATCATTTTTTATAGCTTTAGAGCCACTTGGTTTATATGAATGAATTCCTATACACCCATAATTTCAAAGGAAAATAAACATTAGCGTATATTCAATAGCAAAGTTCCTATGATGTGAACCATATGACATATCTTTTCTAATCCCTCCTCATAGGAATTGAGATACATGTCATCTCTAGATTCAAGAGAAAAGTTCCTATAATGTGAACCAAATGACATCTCTTTTCCAGTCCCTACTCATAGGAATTGAGATACATGTCACCTCTTTCCCTACAACTTCCATGTATACATCTTCTATTCCTAAATAGCTAGTACAACCCACTAGTAGCTTTTTTCCTAGACATGCAACTATGGCACAAGAACACGTCATGCGCAAGTCATAAATCACATTGTTTTTGTACTCTATGGATGCAAGCACCACATCATCAATTCGTGCATGTTACTCATAAGTTATTTCTTGCATTAAATTTTGTATTGACAACGTATGTGCTGGTCACGTGCACACATATGTAGTTCACCTTCACATTTTTGTTAGAAATGACATTCTTTTAACTGCAATTCATTTTTTCTCTTTGTACTCCCTCCGTCTAGGTGTGTAAGTCATCTTCCGAAAACCAAATAATCCCAAAACACTTAGGCACGGTACATTAACTCCCTCCTCGTTTCTTGTTTCGTGACATATCAACCAATAAGAAATGTGGGCCATGCATGCTTTCAATGCCTTGAGACTTTCAAACATGACATGAAGTGGTTAATTCATTGCATGGAATGCTATTAACTAGCAAAAAAACATAAGATGACTTATACACCTAGAAGGAGGGAGTATTACATTTATTCATTTTAAGTATACATTCACTTCCCATTAGTTATAGATGTTTTGGAGGAACTTTTATGCATTATCTATACCCCTATATAGTGTGTGAATAACTTTGAAAGATGGTCGTCAGATGAAGCTAATCCGACAGTGTAGAGATGGCAAATCCGAGCACTACTGGCCGTTGGATATCATCAACATTCCACCAGATTCTCCCACACGTACAATCTAGAAGACTCCATGGTTGAACTTAAGCATAATGCACAAACCTCAAAACACAAGCACTTCTCCTTTGTTATAGAATCTTCCGTATCATAATTGTCCAAAAAAATTTTCTAAATGAATTGCCATTATTTGTTTTTTACTTTATGCTTTACAATGGGCAATCCCATGAATCTTAACCTTTTTATAAAACTAATTGATTTTGAATGAGAAGAATTATAAGAACTAAATGAACATCTACATCATGCATATATGACTCAAAGCTTACATGCTATAGTGTGTATTTATTCATAATTTGGTTTCCAAATCTCATGCGATCAATGCATGTGGACCTTACTAGTTTTGAGTAGAGTAGCAAATTTCATGCGGCCGCGGGTATATCAAAATGTAGGGCCCATGCATCATTGCCTTTCTGTCGAACCTACGTCCACAAATTTTTGTGCGTATATCTCCACTGGTCCCCGAACCCAAAATGCTGCCCCGTTCCCGTAAAACCAAGCGGCCCACACATATTAAGGCGTCAACTCGAATTCAATCCCTCTACCGTTTACTACGACGTGGCCCCGCACGCCGTAGTACTCCTACAAACCCTACCGCCGCACGCATCATTGGTTTTCTTCAAGAGGACGAGGGAGAAGCAGATTTGTAGTGGAGGCGCTTTCAAAAAAAGGATTTGTAGTGGAGGCCCCTACCCTAGGGTGCCCAAGGTAGTTGTTGCACGCACCATTGGTTTTCTCTTTTCTTTATGCTCTTGCGCCCTAGAGTGAAATGATGGTTGCTTCGTCCGTCCAGCTTAATGCGGGAAAGGTGGGGCTTTGTGATTTGGCCCCTTATCGCTCATTTACTACTACTGCGGCGCTACGACCGGGGTGCCTCCAAGTCCAACCGCTGCTCCAAACTATAATGTGGTGCATCACATGTGGAACAAGATGGTGGATGAGCCACATGTCGGCCAAAGGGGTCCTGTTAAGTGTGTCGCCATTTCATGTGCGGACTGACCCTGCTTGAGTTGCTACGCCAACACGACAGGAGCAGCCTACCACTTGGTTTTGCTCCTTGGTGAATCCCGATTATATTGATCTAAAAAGATACGTACTATACTACCCTCTCCGTGGGCGTGCATGTAGTTCTAGGTCATCCATTTGACTAACTAAATATGAGTTACTATGTCACAAAAAGTATATCATTGGATTCTTAAGCAGATGTAGTTTCTAAACATATACTGTTCATCACATATATAGACAGTTAAATTCTCAACCTAGAACGACGTGCATGCCCCGTAAACTGATACGGAGGAAGTAGTAAAAATGAGGTGATTTTACCGAGCGATGGGCGGGGGAGCATGGCATGTCATGCGGTCCCATGTGTCATGATGTACCAAAGCGATGCGCGTGTCCCTCTTGAGGCAGAAGCAATACTACATGGTTTTCTTGAAGGAGATGATGGGGAAGCGAAGTGTGAAATAATGGTTGCTCCGTCTGTTTGGGAAGGTGCGGCATTGTGATTTGATGTCTCATTGCTCATTACTACTACTGGGGCGGTACGACTGGGGTGCGTCCCCCTGTTATTCTGCACTGTTATTTGGTGCATGACACATCAACCCAGTTGCTATATGTCCCACATGTCGGCGAGAGGAAGTACATAATTCATGAAAGCAAGCGTCGACGGAGGAGTACAAGACACGGCTTGGTTTTTGCTGCTTCGCGCGTACCATCGATACAAACCTGGACTAAAAAAGGCGAGGGTGGGTCTTTTCCCGCGCGGCAGGCAGGGGAGTTTGGCATAGTCTGCTGGAGGCAACGAGGCAGGAAGGGAAACAAGCAAATAAAGGTTGAGCGACTTAGTTTTGGGAAAATCTGATTTTATGGAGTACGTACCCACTATGGAGGTAGTACTACTTACTACTCCCTCCTTTCTGATTTATAGGGCTCATCTAAAAAAATTCGTTTTTCCGTTTTATAAGTCTCAATTCTACTAGTGGTAGTAGTACCATCACATGTTTGGATTTCGAGGTGCGTTAACTCACCCGATGCAAGCAGTGTCAAGATAAAACTCACCAATGCATGTAGAAGTTCATGGAAATTTAGTGGTCCTGCATGCACATTCTAATTAATGCCTCGGTAAACATAACTTCTTGAGAAAAATGAGCCTACTAACTACTTGTGCAAACTAAGAAATTAATTCCACCACTCACCGTCTACCTTGGTTGGAGAGACTTTGAAATTGAGTCATAAACCGGAAAGGAGGGAGTAGTAACATAGCCTAGGGTAGCTTGCTGCACCACGGACTCCAAGGAAATTCTTGTAGTAGTACTACCTCCGTCCTGGTTTATTGGTCCCCATTGTATATTGTGTCAAATTTTGACTATAGATTGAACTAACAAAATGTTCATGCATGTTACCAAAAATTATATCATTGAAAACTATGTTGAAATACGAATCCAACGATATAATTTTTGTTGACATGCATTAACATTTTGTTAGCTAAATATTTGGTCAAAATTTGGCACGAACTACAAAGGTGACCTATAAACCAGGACGGAGGTAGTACTACACCTATATACCACTGTACTACTCCTACTACTAAAAGACATACATTTCAAACAATATGATAATCTCTCTAACCAAGGTAGGGACAAGGAGTAAACGGAGGGAGTAGTAAAATTTTCTCCTCGTCCTGCGAGCCACCGCGTGCGTGGGCGAGGGAGCGGGCGTAAGGCGTACTAGTAAGCAAGCTTCACCTCATCCTGCGAGCCACAGCGCCCGTGGGCGGGGGAGACGGCATACTAAGCAAGCTTCTCCTTGTTCTGCGAGTTGACGAGACACATAAAAGTACTCCAGTGTATAGAGCCTTGCCTCTAAGGTAGGCCCCACATGGTTTGCCTCTTTTTTAACATAACGCGTCAAGTCGCAATTTGTTTGTTCACCCGTGGTAGACGATACTCCATCAAGTGGACAACCAGTACACGTGTCAAATTACCACGTGGGATGCCTTTTCGTACAGAAACGAGCTCCACCGTGTACCCGCGCGGGTGTGGTTGGGAAAGAGACGGGAGTACGTGCGCTGTGCGTGCACCTCTTCTCTTCGTGCACGTCCCCCACCTACGTGGGTGTGTGTGAGACAGATACAAACGTAGACATAATGCGTTGTCCATCCCCACACCTCCGCCCAGTCCGACCACCAGTCACCACCACGCCCCACTCCTCCTCACCTTATCTCTCATCTTTCTTGAGATATCATTTTTTCGATGAAATTCTCGAGATACCATTTTTCCGATAAAATTCTCAAGATATCATTAGTTTTTACACATGGGATTACTCCTGCATGGGTCAATCACAGCAGGTGTTCTGTAAAATATGCATCTTGATGTTCCGTGGAATGCACGGGCATCCAATCACAACAAGTGTTTTGTAAAAAAATGCATCTTGTTGTTCCGTGCAATTCACGGGCATCTTGCTAATCCATGAAAACAACACATGGCAAAATTTCATGGCTGTCGGAATTCGGGTTCCGGCAAAACCTTGAGGTTCGAACACTGGGGTGCGCACGAAGATCTCTCATTCCCCTAGCTCATTCCCTCAACGCGATCTCAAAGCTCAGCGCGTCGAACTCATAGAACGAGAGACACAAGGTTTATACTGGTTCGGGCCACCGATGTGGTGTAATACCCTACTCCAGTGTGGTGTGGTGGATTGCCTCTTGGGCTAAGGATGAACAGTTACAAGGGAAGAATAGCCTCCTGAGGAGAGGTGCTCTTGTGCTTGGTGAGCTTGTGGATGTGAGGATGGAGTGGATCCAATCCAAGATGAGCTGATCCCTAGCTATGGTGGTGGATAATCCTATTTATAGAGGCCCTGGTCCTCTTCCCAAATATTGAGCGGGAAGGAATCCCACAACGGCCAAGTTTGAAGGGGGACAACTAGTACAAGTTATCTTGACTAAAGGTGGTCTTCGCCTGCCAAAGGCTCTGGTGGTAACACCGTCTTGGGCTCCACGGTGACCTCCGTCCTGCCGTCCTGCTGGTCTTGGTCTTTTTGCACCGATATGGAAACCTTTGCCTGATGCCTTGGGACTCCTCGCTTGCGCTTGCCTCTTTAGCGCCAAAGAGGAAACAAGGACATTGCACGCGCTGGTGCCCGCCTGGCCACAGTCGTCATGGCTTGCATCATGGGAACCTCGCGAGGTGCCCCTGGCCTTGATCTCTCCGCCACTCGCGAGCCAGCCTAGTGAGGCTGCCCCCGAGGAGGTCTCGTATCGTCCTCCTCGCGAGGCTTGGCCCCTCGTGAGGGTCTTGAGTGTTTGCTGATGAAGATGGGCCGTACAGGGCCGCTGGTGGAGCCATGCCGTGGGCCGAAGGCAGGCAAGTCTGGGGACCCCCGTTCCCAGAACGCCGACAGTAGCCCCCAGGCCCAAGGCGCGCTCGGACTTGGCTTCGAGGCGAAGCCAAAGGGAAAGTGCGGAGCGCCGCGGGCCCTAACAGCCTGCGGCCTCGCTTGACGCGTGGTGATTGATTGGACGTGGGCGTTTCCGCTTCCCCACGCTACCTCGGCAACTGCCCGATTTGATGAGTCCCTGTTGCATGCAGAGAAAAATCATCATTACATGTGATCGTGGGGATCGCCGGTTGGCTTTCTCCCACTATAAATGAGGAGGGGCGGAGCCCCCGTCGCCCATCTCTTCTTGCTCCACTCGCTCCTTCTCCCTTGCTTCTTTGCTAGTAGCGACACCCATGGCACCGATACGGAGGTTCTCGGCCGCGGAGAAGGGAAAAAAACCCCGCGACGAGCCTGGGCCACTTCCGCCAAAGAAGGGGCTGGCTCATCGATGCAGTCGTGAGACCGGAGGTGTCGAGGCCTTGGTGCGAGCGGCCACCTCCCGGGTACCCACTGCCTCTGTACGCCCATGCCGAGGGCTGCGCAGGAAGAGGCGGTGAGTGGCGCCGCCCACGTCGTGGCCGCGGCCGCCGCGCCGTGGTGGCGCACGCCGTCGCCCCAGGAGCCCATGCCGCGGACTCCTCATGCGAACTCGTGATGTGGGCGGTGATGCCTCCGCGCACTTGGATTCGCTTCCCACAGTGCTTCTTCGCTGAGATGCCGCCGAGGGGCCCCCTCGAGCTTTGTCTGCAACACGCCGACTGCGACGCCCCGGCGACTGGAGCGGAGGTTGAAGCCGTCTCCCCAGGCAAGATCTTCATGACCCGTGGTTGGGGCGAGGTTGCTCGGGTCTGCCATGCGGAAGGCGCCCTCGCAATCCATTTTGAGTACGATGGCGCTGCCACCATGTTCTTCAAGGTCTTCGACGAGGAAGGCAGCCGCCTGGAGTGCTGCCCTGGAGGGGGTCGTCGGGGCGGCGTAGCTGCCATCGACAAGCCTGCCGCTGGTTCACCAGCAGCCCCTCCAGCAGCAGCGGCGACGCTTGGGTGTCCAGCAACTCTCCCGAGCCCTACGAGACTCCAGAGACGATTGACGACAGCTACGTGCCCCCGAGCTCTTGCCGTGCTTGGAGCAAGGCCGCAGCATCTGGCCACCGCGGTCGCTGATTTGGATGAGGTTGGCGCCGGCATCCGGTGGCCCACTATTGATGATGGCGTCAGCCGCGCCGGCACGTGTAGATAGGGTTCCTAGAAACTACCTTCTTTTGTTCCCTGCGAGGAATCGAGATGAGCCCCGCGGGGGCGTGTAAAGGGTATGTAATGCCTTTTGTTGATATTATCCTTATTATGAAAATTGGTGAACGCATGTCCTGTTTCGGCTCGGTCTCCCCTTTCCAACCCCGCGGCAGTTTGGTGCTCTACGCCGACAGGTCCCACTCCCCAGGCAGGCTGCAGCCGTCGCTGGTATGCCAGGTCATGATGCCGTGGTCAAGGCCAGGAGGTGAGCGGCCCAAGGTCCAGTAAGAGCTCCTGAGGCGCGATGCTCAAGAGGTCCCCTTTGGCGCGCAAGCAGCCATCGAGAGGTAGGAAATGGAGGCAACATTGCCGTAACAAGGCAGCAACAAGTGAGAATCCTATGCCTTAGCGCTAGGTTGACCCGGGCGTGAAACTTATCTTGGCAGTCTAGAGTTGGTTCCTTGTGCCGCACCAAACTCGCGCGCCGTCGGCTGTAGTGTAGCTAGGTTGGGCCCGTGTGAGCCTCCCCCTCTTCCCCTGCTCTTCTGTGTGCTCTACGTCCTCAGGTCCCGGCCCTCGAGCGAGCTCAGCCGCCGCTGGTATGCCAAGTCGCGATGCCGTGGTCAAGGCCAGGGGTGAGGGCTGGAGAGCTAGTAAGAGCTCCTGAGTCGCGATGCTCAGGAGCCCCCCTTTTAACGCGCAAGCGAATTGCGTCGGAGAAGAGGAAGCTCGCGGTACCGCCTGCTGTTGTCCTCAGGAGGTTCCTGCAGGTTAGTGCGAGAAGGGACACATATTGCCACTACGATTGCCGGTCTGCCGCTGGTCGCTCCACAAGAAGATGAAGGCACTAAGGGCCTGGTGAGGCGACGTGCGCGGGGTGAGCCACGAGTCAGAGCTCGACCGCTCAGATTTGTCGGCGTTGCAGGGACGGACCCGAGCACAAGCACCGTGCTAGCGTGAGTAGCTGTCATTGCGGAATGGGCATGAGGCAGATTGGCGACCTGATGGGTGACAATCAAGCAGGTGATAGCCATAGATAGATTATGCATGGAAAGCGAACTAGCTTAGATGAATGCAAGAACGATACATGCCACTGGGTTGGACCCGAGCGGCATGGGAATGATGCAGCCCGAGGGGTGCCCCCAGCAGGGTAAGCTAAAGATGTAAAAGGACACATGCCACAGAGACAAGCCCACGCGGCCTGGGAATGATGCAGCCCGAGGGGCGCTCCCAGCCAAATAAACTTGGAAAATGTCACCTGGGTTCGTTGTCGAAGGAGTGTTGAGGTAGCTGAAGGTGCGTGGTGAAGGGGTTGCTCCTCATGAGCCACCGGGGCCCTGAGCCTCGGGAGGCTCTGGGGGTCCAGGCGGTTCCTTAAGGACCGTCTCCATCTCCGCCAGGACCACGTGATGCCTGGCCTCCTGAGTCGCCAGGACGCTCCGCAGGCTGCGCTGGAACACGGCCGCCATGCTCGGCAGCCCGAATGGCATGCGAACATAGCTGCGAGGTGGGCACTCGCAACGTCCCACGCGCGAAGGCCAAAAGCGCTCCTGAGATGCGGCCCTGTTGAGCCCTGGGATGTCGATGCAGACACGCAGCCCGCCATCCTCGCCTGGATGGGGAGCTGCACCAGGTGGGCGGCGATCGCTGCGCATGGCTCTTGCTTCTTGTAGCTCTTGGGTGGTCTTGGTGATGAACTCCTGAGCACCAGGCGCTCCTTGCCCGGTGTCCTCCTGAGGGAAACGTGCCGCAAAGCACGCCTTCACGTGGTGCCCGAGCGCCTCCCTCGTGATGTTGGCTAGGTCTGAGGCCCTCCAGAAGAGAGCCCCCGAGCCTTGCCTGAGGAGGGCGCCAGGTGCGCCTTCCTATGCGAGGGAGGGAGGCGCCCCATTCGAGGGCGCAGGTCCTGAGGTGATGCTGTTGGTGACGCTGTTCCCCGGAGGCCCTTGGTGGAGCAGTTGCTTCTTCTTCTTGGGGATGGCCTCAGGAGGGTATATGGTGCCCGGGTTGTCGGGGTCTTCGATTGCTGCGGCTTGGAAGGCGCGCTCGAAGGAGCACACCGCATCTCTTTCTTCGTAGGGGACTGTGATGATCCCGTCGCTTCTTGGCATCTTGAGGACGTTGTAGCCGTGGTGGGTTACTGCCATGAACTTGGCCTGCGCTGGATACCCGAGGATGGCATTGTATGGCAGACGGATGTGGGCGTCGTTGAAGTCGATGAGCTCGGTGCAGTAGTTGTCGCGCTGTTTGAAGGTGACAGGGAGGCGGACCTGCCCTATCGGGGTGGTGGAGCCATCGGTCACTCCTGAGAAAGGCTTGGTAGGCTGAAGCTGATCGTATGGCACTTGGAGGCTGTCGAACATCTCGACGGACAGGACGTTAAGCCCTGCACCACCGTCGATGAGGTCTTGGTGGCTTGTACGTTGCTGATGGCGGGTGAGCAGAGCATCGGGAGAGCGCCAGCAGTGGCCGCGCACTTCAGCTAGTCCGCCGAGCTGAAGGTGATGGCGCACTTAGACCACCTGAGCGGGAGCGTGGCCTCGAGCCTGGGGAGGACTGCGTTCACCTCGTGAGCAAACTGCTTGAAGATACTCTGAGATGCTGGGGCCTGAGCTCCGGCCAAGATGCAGGCGATGGCACGCGGTTCCTGGAAGCCCCCAGCCCCGTCGTCCTGGTGGTGGTCGTCGTTCCTCCTTGGTGGTGGCGGCAGTGGAGGAAGGCTGGCATTGCCCTGAGGGCAGTCCTCGTGAGGCTGATCCCTCCATGCGCCCTCATGAGGTTGATCCTGCCAGCGGTCCTCGCGAGGCCAGTCGCGTCACTCCTGGCGGGGGCCGCGATCGTCCCAGCGTCCTCTGCCGCATCCTCCTCCTCGGCCGTAGCCCCGGTCGTTGAGCTCGGGGGGTCGACCGAAGCGTCCATCTCGAATGGCCCTGAGCTCTTGACAGTCGTTCGTGTTGTGGTTGTATACGTTGTGAAAGGCGCAGAATGGACGGCTGCTCTTGGACGACTCGGGGTGGTCCGGGACACGCTTCATGTCCGGCTCTGCCGCGAGCACGGCCACTCCCTTGCGCTTCACGTCCTTGGCCTTGGCTTTCTTCTCCTCTGGATCGGTAGCAGGGAGCTCGAGGAGGGAAAGCCGCCCTTCCTCAGCTCTTGCACACTTGGTCGCCAACTTGAACAGCTCGAGAGCCATGCATAGCTCCTCGTGGATGGCGAGCTCCTCCTTCATCTTGACGTCGCGGACGCCATCAGAAAACGCCGAAATGATGGCCTCGTTCGTCATCTTGGGGATCTTGAGACGAACGATGTTGAAGCGCTGGATGTACTTCTGCAAGGTCTCTCCTGGCTGTTGCTTGATGCGGCGCAGGTCACCCGCGGCCGGGGGGCAGTCGCGAGTGCCCTGGAAGTGGGCGACGAAGCGGTCACGCATCTCATCCCAGGAGGAGATAGAGCCCGGGGGCAGGTTCAGGAGCCCAGAGCGAGCGCCGTCCTTGAGAGCCATGGGGAACCAGTTCGCCATGACTTTCTCGTTGCCGTTGGCTGCCTCGATGCTCAGCTCATAGAGCTGCAAGAACTCCGCAGGGTCGGGGGTGCCGTCGTAGCGAGGAGGCAGATCCGGCTTGAACTTGCCTGGCCAGACAAGGCCACGCAGCTCAGGAGTGAAGGCGCGGCAGCCTGCCATGGCCACCGGGGCCCTTTGCAGAGGCGGGGCCTATCCTTGGAGTCCGCGCACCGCTGCCGCAGGTGGCGCACGGTTCTGTTGTGGTGGCGCCAGGAGTGCAGAAGTGTTTTCTTGCGGCCGGGGAACCTCTTGGCAGCTTCCTTCTTCTCGCGCGGGCGCCCAACGCGGTGGGTCTCGCCGGGGGGCCACGTGCCTTGGCGCCAGAGCGCCGTCTTGGTGCGGTGGTGGTGGAGGTGCTCCGTGAGCTACGTCACCCGCAACTGGCGGCGGGCGAGGTAGCGAGAGGGAGGGCGCGGGGGAGCTCAGCGATGCGGTCCGTCCAGTCCTCGTAAAGGTCGTCCACCGGGCTGTAGCGCAGGAGCTGCGTGCCATGAGCAGCGCGGCCTGTGCGTCCGCGGGAGCGCGACGACCATGAGACGATGAGCCGGCTGCGGTCAGCGACGGACTGGCGGTGCGGACATCCCGCCGCACAGAGGGGTGCAACGAGGATGCTTGTTGCTCGTTTCCCGTCGGACCGGTGGCGGCGGGTGACGGAGAAGGACGGGGAGGCCCGCCGACGGGAGCAGTTTGAGCGACACGGGAGGCGAGGGCGGCCCGGTGCTCGGTGCGCGTGACGTGGTTGTGGTGCGGTGGAACACGGATCGGTGGAAGGAAAGCTTCAGCGCACCCCTACCTGGCGCGCCAAATGTCGGATTTCGGGTTCCGGCAAAACCCTTGATGTTCGAACACTGGGGTGCGCACGAAGATCTCTCCTTCCCCTAGCTCACGCCCTCGCCGCGATCTCAAAGCACAACGTGTCGAACTCACAGAACGAGAGACACAAGGTTTATACTGGTTCGGACCACCGATGTGGTGTAATACTCTACTCTAGTGTGGTGTGGTGGATTGCCTCTTGGGTTGAGGATGAACAGTTACAAGGGAAGAACAGCCTCCTGAGGAGAGGTGCTCCTGTGCTTGGTGAGCTTGTGGATGCAAGGATGGAGTGGATCCAATCCAAGATGAGCTGATCCCTAGCTATGGTGGTGGCTAGTCCTATTTATAGAGGCCCTGATCCTCTTCCCAAATATTGAGCGGGAAGGGATCCCACAACGGCCAAGTTTGAAGGGGGACAACTAGTACAAGTTATCTTGACTAAAGGTGGTCTTCGCCTGCCAAAGGCTCTGGTGGTGACGCCGTCTTGGTGTCGGAGTAAATGGCCACGGGTAGCCTAACCGACTGCCCCTGGCTCTTCCAAAAAATTATCAGGCCATTTGGGCCTTCAAGCATTTCAAGCATTGGGCCGCCTTCCCGGGCCGGCTACCTCTGAAGCCGACTCTCAGAAGGCGACCCAGCGTCAGCAACCTCCCCCCAAGATAACCACGGGGTGGCCGACTCCAGGAAGCCGGCCATAGAGGATGCCGACTCCCCAGAGCCGGCCATGAAGAACACCGACTCCCCAGAGCCGGCCACGAAGAATGCCGACTCCAAGAAGCCAGCCAAGACCGCACCCACCAAAACTACACCCACATAACGGTGACAAGACGGGGTGTGGCCACAGTGCGGCCCACTACCCCCGAAGCCCGAGGCAGGCATGGCCACAGGACGCCGTACGGGATGGCCATCCCTCGTCCGGCTCGGCACTGTAGCCATGCTGGCCTCAACGTCACCCACGACAGACGCCAGTACGGCCCACGGGCGGCGGGCCCCTTTAGCCAGAGAGAGGCACGAAGGCGGCCCGGCCTCCCCCAGTCGGCCAAGGGCGTAGCCGGCCCCCAGAAGCCGGCTACCCCCTCCTCGAAGCACGCGCCACATTAAGGAGACAAGACGAGGTAAGGCTACAGTGAGAGCCCTCGAGGCGGCACACTGTAGCCACGCTTACCTCGACGAAGCCCTCGTCATCAGGGACAAGGCTACAGTAAGCAGCCGCCGACAAGACCCTAGGCAGTGCGGCCCGCCTGTCGACCAAGAGGCCGGCAGCCGGCGGGACCCACCAGTCGGCGGGCCCCAACGGCCGGCGGAGAAGCCGGCGAGCGCAGACACTGACGACTGGGACCAGCGCCCAGCCGGATTACAATTGTACCCCCGGGGGGTAGGCCTATATAAACCCCCCGGGGCACCCATGCAAAGGTTTGGCTTCTTAGCATTACACACACACACCATAGAGAGAGGGAAGCAAGAGCTAGCCTTGCTCTTCTTCTCCCTTGAAACCAACAGCTCTAGGAGCATTTGTAGCTACTCTTTCTGATCTAGTGATCATGCGGAGACCCCGCAGAGCAGGACTAGGGGTGTTATCTCCACGGAGAGCCCCGAACCTGGGTAAGATTCTCCGGCGTGCATGTCTTCGCCTCATCCCGTTTCCAGGCACCGGCGACGTCTTACTAGCACCCACTATGATAAGCCACCCGTTGGCATATGTCGCACCTACCACCCGACACTTGGGCTCCACGGTGACCTCCGTCCTGCCGTCCTGCTGGTCTTGGTCTTGTTGCACCGATATGGAAACCTTTGCCTGATGCCTCGGGGCTCCTCGCATGCACTTGCGTCTTTAGCACCAAAGAGGAAACGAGGACACTGCGCGCGCTGGCGCCCGCATGGCCACAGTCGTCATGGCTTGCGTCACGGGAACCTCGCGAGGTGCCCCTGGCCTTGATCTCTCCGCCCCTCGCGAGCCAGCCTAGTGAGGCTGCCCCCGAGGAGGTCTCGTGTCATCTGCCTCGTGAGGCTTGGCCCCTCGCAAGGGTCTTGAGTGTTTGCTGATGAAGATGGGCCGTACAGGGCCGCTGGTGGAGCCACGCCGTGGGCCGCAGGCAGGCAAGTCTGGGGACCCCCGTTCCCAGAACGCCGACAACGGCAAACGAGGGATTTCAATCTGCTGGGAGGGGCTGTTTGGATCTTGCCCGAGGTAGCCAAAATATTGGCGACCCTTTTGTCCACCGGCGCCTTTGCCACCGATGAACGAGGAATGGCTCGGGTGCTCATGCATCCTCTAGCGTGCACGTTGGAGACAAGCTTGCACGAGCTGTGCTTTTTTTTGTCCCACCACGCCGCCCGAGCCGGCCACAGACCGACCGGCGACCCGCAAATTACGCCATCCAACCGTAACCGCACACATTCTGACAGCAACTCAACCAACCGGACGAAATTCATGCAAACACGACGATATTTCATATAAACAATGACGGAATTCATATAAAATACCGGATTTTCATACAAACATGACGGATTTCATTACATTCAAATCAACTAAGCAGTGCTAGTTCTGGACAGCACAGGTATATAATACCTGGCCTAAATGGTCACCCGCCGATCCATTTGTGTTCCTCATGTCCGGCAGCATGATCATCGGACTGTCGGGAGCCCCGGAGGTAAATGCTTCAGCGCAAAGGACGGCTCGCTTCCCCACTGCCCAACTGATATCGTTGCCTGATGCCCAAGATGATGGTGGAAGGGGGCTTCTCCGCTTCCGTGGAGCCCATGCGGGGTTGACGAAGGTCCTCGCAACAAAAGGATCCGGCAAGACACCTGTTGTGTATGCCGGCGTCGCCTTCGCGGTGGCCTTCATGGGACCCAAGCGGCGGTGGCCTCCCGTGTTCTACTTCTCCTCGATGATGGTGGTAGACGCGGAGGCGCTAGCCACCGACTCATCGCTCTCCGCACCCGGCTTCTGTCTCTGCTTGCATGGCGCGGCCGCCGGCATGGGAGTCTCGGCCACAGAAACAGGAGACGTGGTCGCAGACACGGGAGGCGCGGTATGTGGCGGCGGCGTGGACGGCAGCAACGACGCCCGTGCGCCGCTCCTCGTCGAGCTGGCCTAGAGCGGCGAGTTGCTGAACCGCGCGCCGACTTGGGGCGGCAACTGGTTCCGTCGGGCGAGGGAAGGGAGGTGGATCAGCGAGCTGCATAGCTCGTATCCGGCGGGATCGGCGCGCCACCCAGCCGGCTTGGATGCGGGATAACTACCTTTGTAAGCCATTGTAAAAGTGGACAAAATGGTGAAGGAGGAGATAGGGGAGCGGCGAAGGTGTGCAATTCTTTGCCGGTGTTTGGCCTCGTTTAAATAGGAGACTAAATAGACCGCGGACGAGAGGAGCTTAGCCGGTGTTGCGTTTAATGCCGGCCTGGTCATGAATGGACGTGTGTCCAAAGTGGGTTTCTCGGCTTCCACACGGGTTTCATGGAGGTGTTTGAATGCGGCAAGGAGGCGTGTTCAGCCAGGCGTGCAGCGAGTGGTGCCCTCGACCCTGACGTACGACACCGCGTCGTTCTTCCACTGACGTGTGGGCTCTTTGGGTACATGGCCTGCATGTCAGTGACCCAGTGCATGTAGCGCATGGCAGAGGAACTTTTGGTTGGCCAGGGCGGTTAGAAGCGGGCATTTCATAAACTGATGATTGTTCAATGAGTGTGACGTCATCTATTTCATGTAGATAAGCCTACTATATAATGTAAGAGAATTTTAAAATTTTCATATATACGTTGATAGCCCGTTCGATATGTTGTGATTCATAAAGGCCGCTGCAAACATCAATGTTCTGCTTATCACAGATAAGATTGATTAATACCCGTTGTCGGTGTCAAAACCAGCGGATCTCGGGTAGGGGGTCCTGAACTGTGCGTCTAGGATCGATGGTAACAGGAGATGGGGGACACGATGTTTACCCAGGTTCGGGCCCTCTCTATGGAGGTAATACCCTACTTCCTGCTTGATTGATCTTGATGAATATGAGTGTTACAAGAGTTGATCTACCACGAGATTGTAATGGCTAAACCCTAGAAGTCTAGCCTGTATGACTATGGTAATGTGTCTCTATCCGGACTACTCTCTCCGGTTTATATAGACACCGGAGAGATCTAGGGTTACATGGAGTCGGTTACATAAGAAGGAATCTACATAGTCGGTTGCCAAGCTTGCCTTCCACGCCAAGTAGAGTCCAATCCGGACACGGGTACAATCTTCGGTCTTCATGTCTTCATAGCCCATCAGTCCGGCCCACGGATAACGGGCCGGACGCCCGAGGACCCCTTAGTCCAGGACTCCCTCAGTAGCCCCCGAACTAGGCTTCAACGGCGAGGTGTTCAGCGCGCAGTTTGTCTTTGGCGTTGCAAGGTGGGTTCCTTCTCCATGTAGTATATTCGGCCATTGATCCAATATCGCTCCCCTCGGCTTCTGCGCGCTAATAACTTTGTCTTCCTCATGTCGAGCGAATGCGGAAAGTCAGGGTATTTTTGCGAATAACACCCCGTCCATGCAAGGCAGAGCGCCTATTTAAACATATTGGATCTTAGATCCAGGTGACACTATGCCGAGAAAATCCCCGGAGACTGCCAGGAGAAACCATTCCAACATGGCTAGCATTCCCAGCCCCTCCTCCTGTTCTAGCCCAAAGAGAAGCGAGTGGGAGAAGTGCTCTGTGTCTCATAGTCAACTAGCAAAGTTGCAAACGCAGGGATTTCTTCCTCCCGCGGATCTGGTCCCTGTTCGAGCAGGGTCGGCCTCCTTCAATGGCGTGACTCAGGCGGAGGACTTCCCCAATCCATCCGGGGGGAGCGAGTGTGCTTCGTCCCCTTTCTGCTAAGAGGCGTCGGATTTCCAGTCCGTCCGTTCCTCCGAGGGCTTCTGGAATATTATGGCCTCCAGCTGCACAACTTCACTCCCGCCTCTATCCTGCACATCGCAGGTTACGTCGCTCTATGCGAGTTATTTCTGGGTGTTGAAGCCCATTTTGAACTATGGAGAAAATTGTTCTGTCTTGTCCCGCGCAACCATGAGGGGTCAATATTTGAAGTGGGCGGAGCCGAAGTGTGGCGCATTGCTGATACTGGATACCTGACCGGCACACCAAGGAGGGCACCTAAAGAATGGCCTTCCGAATGGTTCTACATCGAGGACGTTGCACTTCCCGACCCAGTTCGAAAGGGTCTCCTTGAATTTGCAAGCGTTCCGCTAAAGAAACGCCAGGCGTCCCCGGAGCCTTCAAGAGGATGACAGTGCGGAGTTTCGTCAGCTCCTGGGCAAGATAAAGATGCTTGCCCAGTCCGGATTAACAATGGTTGAGGTAATGGCGGTCTCCATAGTGCGAGGGGTTCAGCCGCTTCAATATAGAGGGCTCCCAATGTGGCACTACAACGGGGAGGACGACGCCTCCCGCTGCGGTCGGAAAGGTTCGGACACCCCCGCCGCTCTAGCCAAGATACTGGCCGAGCTATTCAAAGGAGAGGAGAGGAATTTCTTCGCATCAATCGCAGAGAAGGATATTCTATGTATGATCCTCCCAGTTGGGTAAGCCCCAATCCTTCTGCTCTACTCATTCTGCTTCCCGGATTATCATTGATAAATTTCTAATCCTCTTATGACAGCATTGGCGAAAAATCACCGAGGGGTTTCACAGCCCCGCCCCACAGCCTGAGAACCACAACCGGGAGCTGGATCCTGGGTTCGAAGAAGGCACGGATATATTCGTGGTACTCGCGGAAGGGGTGTTTTATCAGGCGAGCTACGATGGCACGGAAGTGGCCATTATCGTCGATTACCCTGGTCTTCTTCCTGGTTCCCACGTAAGTTATCAAGAGAAAGTTTTGCTCGAAAGAGCTTCCTCGCACCGCGTCACCCATCGTACTGCATCGTGCTCCAACAGGGGAGGCATTTGGCGCGTCACGCTACTCCGGGGGTGGCTCCAAAGAGGGCGGCTCCATCGCCGAGCAAGGCCTCTAAAAGGAAGGTCGGTGAAGACACGACCGGTCCCTCATCAAAGAGGTATGGATTTGAAGGTATACTTTAGTAGTCACATCCAACTGCAACTTATACGTTTGTCCGGCACCAGGAAAAAGGTTCACCGGACTACGTCCGAGTGTCCAGCCGGCCGTACTCCCAGCGCCCGGGATTTAGACCCCGTCAGCGAGACGGGAGCTGATATGGGAATAATGCCGGACTGTCTTTCGGCCGAGGGTTCGGAGAATATGTCCGTTACCAACTCGGAAGTAGAGAGCGCCATGAATCATTGGCGTTGCTGGGCTATTTTACGAGACCCTGAGTTCTTGGAAGAGGCATTCAATGCCTTCAGTTCGGCTGATGCATACATAAGAGTTGCTCGAAATGGGCTTAGTAGAGCCACAAAGCAGCATTTAACAGATGTGCGGGTAAGTTTCCTTTGTCCGAATAGGATAGCCATATGCCAGTAGCCCCGGCACTAAAAGCAGTTGGTACAACTGATTTAAGGACCGTTGTTGTCGGTGTGGAACGACACCTATGGGATCACAAGAATCCCTACTACGGTTGCCGGGGCGTAGGGTTGCGAGAAGAGCAGGATTAGTAATCAACACAAGGATCATTTACCAAGGTTTGGGCCGCAAAGATGCGTAAAACCCTAGTCCTGCTTTGGTGGGCGTATTTCAGAGAGTTCTTGAGCTCTCGAACTAGCTATGGTGGGTGCGTGGTTCCAAGGAGCCGAATCCTTCTCCAGTATGCCATGGGCCTCCTTTTATAGTCGAGAGGGGCTGCCACAGTGGCATACAGGAGGTGGAAAGGCGTACGGTATTGCGAGATAATCGCTCGTATTACAGGACAAGACGCATTTAATGCGCCACTGAGGTGTCCCCTAGATTTATTGGGGACGGGGGCGAGGCCCATGCCGTCTGTCGCCGCTCCTCCTCGCTTTGACACGCGCCCTGGCCAGCGATGCATGCGGCGCCATGTAGGCAGGCAGGCAGCTGAGGTGGCACGGTGGCGGAGCCTTCACGAAGATCTGCATGCCGCCACGCAGGCGCCAGCTGAGTTGGCCTGGAAGCTGCATGTTGCCACGCAGGTGCCTGCCCAGCTGGTTGGGCTGGCAGCTGCACGCGAACGGCGGTGGAGGTTTGGTTGGTGCGGGCCTGGTAGTGGCCCTGCTGGCGTCCTCGGTGAGAGCCTTGCCGGGTGGCCCGGCAAGGGTCTTGTCGTGGCGCGCTGTCGTCCCCGGCAAGGATCTTGCCGGGGGTCTTGCGGCTCTCCTCGGCAAGGATCTTGCTGAGGACCGTTGTCTTTTAATCCTCATCTGATCTTGAACATTCCTTGTCTTCACAAAGATCTGCATGCCACCATGGAGGTGCCTCCCGAGCCCTAGTTCCAACGTGGTTGGTTGAGTTGGAACCCGTGGGCTCGAGGGTGGCTCACTTCGCTAGGGTGGGCGAGCCGCCCCAGCAAGGGCCTTGCCTGGGCCGCTGAGGCTGCCCCTGGCAAGGATCTTGCCGGGGGAACCTGCTTCGCCTCTCTGCTTCTTTGTGGTCTCGGTCTTGGCGTTGCTCTGGCTGTCTTGGGCTCGGTTTTACCATGGTTCATCTCCCCTGTTCTGCTTGGCGTGGCTGCGGGCGCGGCTCCGACTGTCCGTGCACAGGTAAAGGGGTACAAAGGTGTGCCCCCTCTTTCATACACCGACAAGAGCCTCCGGGCCTAGGCCACACATAAGCGCGACACGTTGTTGGGCCAGGCCCAAAACGCTGCGCGGGCAGGGGGGCGGTTTTTACCGCGGTAAAACTTTTCGCGCGCTGCGCTTCCCACGACCCGCGTTGAATGCATGACGTCGAGGGGTGCGCGTGACATGGGCGGCATGTGTGGGGCGGTTTCCGCACGCATGCGTCACGTCACAGTAAAGAGGCGGCCCCGCGCCTTCCCCGTAAAAAGAGGGAGGCGTGGAGGCGCGGCTCATTTACTGAATGGGGCCGGGTCGCGGTCTTCAAGGCGTCCACACCCCACGATCACGGGGTGGGGAGAGGTCGCTTCACCCGTCCCCTCGGTTCTACACGTTCGCCACGCGTCCTTCGTGCGCCTGGGGTGGCAAGCGGTGGAGGCGGGAAATTGGGCCGTCGCTGGTTGGGGTAGCGGGTCGGTCCCGATTCCCTGCGCCTCTGGTGTCTGGAATGGTCGAGCGGGGCGGCCGAGCCCCGACCCCGCCCCTTTATAAGGAGAGGGAAGGGGGGATGGCATCCCGCATTCTTCTATCTTCTATCTCCTCCTGCTTCTGCTTCTTCGTCTCTCTCGCCATGGAGAAAGGGAATCCCGGCCCTTCGACGGTGGCGGCGAGGGTCGCCACCCGACAGCGCGTCCCCCCTCCTCCAGAGCCTGTGGTGGCGGAGCCGGCCGTGAGGGGAAGGGGGCGAGGCCGTGGGCGAAGCCGTGGCAGAGGTCGTGGTGCTCGGGGAAGAGGAGGACGGGGCGGCGTGCCGGCCTCGCTCCCGCCAATGATGCCTTTCCCGACGGAGGGCCACGTTGAAGACCAGCCCTGTGAGTTCTTCATCAGGCTGCGCCGGCCTCCGCGTTGTCGTCTTCGTCTCCCTGCCCCGTTTGCTCAGGTGATGGAGCGTGACCCGCCCCAGATCCTCAGGTTGCACATGAGGGGTTGTGGGAATGGGGGCACGCGGGTCGACGTCGACTTCCCGGCTCCTCGAGTCATGTACCTCCGCCGCAGATGGAAGACATTCGCCCGCATCCACAGCCTGACGGCGGGGCTCGTCCTCTACTTCAAATTAATGGAGGACGGCCTACTCTCCGTCAAGGTCTTCGGAGAGTTTGGAACTCGCCTGAAGTGCTGCATGGAGAGCTCCTCCGACGGAGACTCCGACGATGGAAGCTCTTCCTCGAGCGAGAGTGACGAGGAGGACAGCGGGGCAGATGACGGGGACGAGTCCGACTAGGCGTCGGACGCCCCGCGCCTGGGCGGGTGCGGCAGCAGCAGCATCTGCACCTGGCCGCTCCTCCGGCGGGGTTTCGCTGGGGGAAGGGCCAGCTCCTTGAACTTCTCGGGGCCGTCTCCTTGGGTGGCTGGCGTCGGGAGGCTGTGGAAGAGGAAGAGGGCGGGCGGCAAGGCCGTCAACTCGGAGTATGCGGGCACCGACGCCTTCATCGCGTATTGCCGGTCCCGCCACCTCGTCTTCCAGCTCCTTTCCCGGCACCGTCATCACCGGCCCACCCTTGGGTAGCCACCGAGGTGTTCTCTTGGTGCTTTCTGCTACTCGTAGCTCGCCTAGGCGCCCCTTTTGCCCTTCAGCCTTCTTGACCTGCCTCCTGAGGAGAGGGACAAGAAAGGGATTACGGGCATCTCATCTCTTTTTAGCTTGTAAGCCTTCGGGCCTTCGTTAAATTTAGAACTTCTAATCCCCTTGCTCATGTTTTTCATTCCGTGTGAACTGTACATGTATGGGATGTTTTTAATGAAAAAGGGATGTTTGCCGGGTTTTTCGTTTGCGGGTAGACCCCGCGACAAGGAGCGAATCCTTGTTACTATTTAAGATAAACGTTTTTCGCCCGGCAACAGGCCTTGCCGCTCCCCTCACTTCGCTCGACCATGCTCGCGCTCTCGGCGGAGGTAGGGATGAAGTGGGCTTAGGCTCCTCGTTCCATCTCCTTGCCGCCGCGGCTACAACCAAATCCGGACCCAGGAGGTAATCCTTAGGTATAGGAAAAAGGGGAGCACGGTAGCCTGGAGATAAAACGAGGTTTCACATGCCCCAGTCCCGTTCCGAAATGCATGACAGGGGACGAAAGACTTATCTGGATCTGCAGCCCCCGGCAACCTTGTCTTGCCGCGGTTGGATCCTTGTACTTGCAGCCCCCGGCAACTCCGGTTTTGCCGGGGTCGGGACGCCGGTCCGTTCCCTTTCTTCCAAGTAGCTCAGCAGAAGTGCTCATGTGCCCTGCGAACCAAAGGAGGACAGAAAAGAACAGAGAGACGTGCACTCGAGCTCTAGGCTAGGGGTTAGTCGCCGCTAAGCACTATCAACCCTAACCAAGGAAGAGACTCGACCTAGCATGCATGCTATAACTTAGGGCGCCAGTGCTTCATTTATTTGTGCTTAGGGTCTGCGCCTGGCTTTGTACAAAGGGTTACATGCCTTGCCGGCAAGGCTTGTACAAAAGGTGGCTTGTTGGGGGGCCCGACAAGCCGCGCCTTATGGGTAAAACTTGCGAAGATGCTCAATGTTCCAGGAGTTGCTCACTGGAATGGCATCTTCGGTCTCCAGGCGGACTGCGCCAGGCCTGGTGACTCGTATTACCCGATAAGGGCCTTCCCACTTCGGCGTCAACTTGTTGGAATTCTTGGCCGACTGAACGCGCCGAAGAACAAGGTCGCTGTCGGAGTAAATAGCCACGGGTAGCCTAACCGACTCCCCCTGGCTTCTCAAGAAGTTATCAGGCCATTTGAGCCTTCAAGCACTCGAAGCGCAGGGCCGCCTTCCCCCGGCCGACTATCCCAGGGGCCGACTCTCAGAAGGTGACCCATTCCCAGAAACCTCCCCCTAGATAGCTACGAGATGGCCGACTCCAGGAAGCCGGCTCCAAGAGGACCGACTCCCAAAAGCCGGCCATGAAGAACGCCGACTCCAAGAAGTCGGCCAAGATCGCACCCACCAAAACTATGCCCACATAACGGAGATAAGACGGGGCGTGGCCACAGTACAGCCCACTACCCCCGAATCCCGAAGCAGGCATGGCCACAGGACGCCGTACGGGTCAGCCATCTCCCGTCCTGTGCGGCACTGTAGCCATGTTGGCCTCGACGTCATCCACGACAGACGCCAGTACGGCCCACGGTCGGCGGGCCCCTTTAGCCAGAGAGACGCTCGAAGGCAGCCCGGCCTCCCCTAGTCGGCCAGGGGCGTAGCCGGCCCCCAGAAGCCGGCTACCCCCTCCCTCGAAACACGTGCCACATTAAGGAGACAAGACGAGGTAAGGCTACAGTGAGAGCCCACAAGGCGGCACACAGTAGCCACGCTTACCTCGACAAAGCCCTCGTCATCAGGGGCGAGGCTACAGTAACCAGCCGCCGACAAGACCCCCAAGCGGTGGGGCCGGCCTGTCGACCAAGAGGCCGGCAGCCGGCGGGACCCACCAGTCGGCGGCCCCAAAGGCCGGCGGAGAAGCCGGCGAACACAGACACTGACGGCTGGGACCCGCGCCCAGCCGGATTACAATTGTATGCCCGGGGGGTAGGCCTATATAAACCCCCGGGGCACCCATGCAAAGGGTTGGTCACATAGAGTTACACACACACTATATAGAGAGGAAAGGGAGAGCTAGCCTTGCTCTTCTTCTCCCTCGAATCCGACAGCTCAAGGAGCACTTGTAGCTACTCGTTTCGATCTAGTGATCATGCAGAGACCCCGCAGAGCAGGACTAGGGGTGTTATCTCCACGGAGAGCCCCGAACCTAGGTAAGATTCGCCGGTGTGCATGTCTTCGCCTCATCCCGTTTCCAGGCACCGGCGACGTCTTACTGGCTCCCACAATGATAAGCCACCCGTTGGCATATGTCGCACCTACCACCCGACATTTGGCGCCCATCGTGGGGCCAGGTGCACCGTCGTCCGGAGACCTGTTCTGGACGGGAAGCCTCTTTCTCCCCCGCGAGCGCAGCCAGCCTGCTGCGCACAATGGTGTTTGCCCCGACGCGCTGCAAGGCGTCGACGACGCCTGCGCAGCGAGCTGCCTCGCCGATCTGCTCGGCGAGACTCGCATATCCGACGAGCCCGCGTCCGACGCGGGCACGGACTACCCCGAGAGCCGCCTCGTCAGCCTCCTCGACCAACTTCACGTCTCCATCAAGCCTGCCGTAGACATGGAGTCAGTCGGCTCCACTGACCCGATGCTTGTCGATTCTGACACGGCATCACTCGACGCCTACCCCTCCGACGTGGTGGTCTTCGACGACCCTCTCCCTCGAGCTGACAGCGGCAGCAGCGCAGTCACGAAAGTGTTGGTCATCAGCCACGCCGCCAACTCGGGCGAGAACGCCCACGACGCCCTGCAAGCGGCGCTGCACGACTTATCCGTCCCCATCCCGGCCAACGCCGACGCCGAGACCTTGGAGGCACGCCACCTCGCCCTCATCGCGGAAGGCCAAAAGATAGCCTCCATGAGACGCCTCACCGAAGCTCACCAGCGCGAAGTCGACCGCGCCACCTTTGGCACGCCGCCTCATGGCGGTCCGAGCCGAGCCGGCTTCGTCCAGAAGCGCGGCGCGGTTATCGCCAGCATGCTGGGGGCAGACCACCCCGTCTACGCCACCCCGCTCGAGAATCTGCGAGCCGCTCAGGTGGCCGCTGAAGAGCTAAATGGGCTGGGAGCCGATGAGCTCCCCTACATGACAAGGCGGATCCAGCAGCTGATCGACGCGGCCGCAGAGCGGCACGAAGCCGGCGCCCGCGCTGAGAGTCCTCCCCCGCGCCGGGAGCACGCCGCGACATCCCGGTCGCCGACTGCGAGCGGCGCCCGCGTAAGGAAAGACAAGGAGCCGGCTGCTAGCCGCAGCCGGACTCGTATCACCATCGAGCGTGACGCGGAAGGCCGCCCTCGAGCAGTGGAGCGCCAAGGAAATCCGCCTCCTCCCCCGCCTCGAGGGGAGAGATACCCCACCCCGCCGCCTGTCACGCATCCGACTCTTGGTGGCTGACTAGGCCACCGCGAAGGAGTCGGCGAGAACGACGCCCGCCACCGGATCGACCGCCTGGCTCGGTCCCTGGTGCTAGAAGAAGAAGATGGTGTCGGTCCGCCATGCTTTGGCCCCCGCATCCGTGACGAGCCCTGCCCCAAAGGGTTCTCGCTCCCCAGAGACACGCCTAAGTACAACGGCTCTGTGAAGCCGGAAGATTGGCTCATCGACTACTCTACTGCTGTCAGCATAGCCAACGGCAATCGGCGCGTAGCCGTGAAGTATGTCCCCCTCATGCTACAGGGCACGGCGCGCACTTGGCTCAACAGCCTCAAGCCCTACAGCATCAACAGCTGGCTGGACTTCACGGAAGTCTTTGTCCGTAACTTCACCAGCACGTACAAGCGGCCTCCCAAGCCTCGCCAACTCTCCCTATGCGTCCAAGGGCCAAACGAGTCGACCCGCGACTACCTCACGCGGTGGGCCGAGCTCCGCAACTCCTGCGAGGGGGTGCACGAGGTTCAGGCCATCGAGTACTTCACCACCGGGTGCCGAGAGGGCACCCTCCTCAAGCACCGACTCCTCTACGACGAGCCGGCTACCCTCGATGAGCTGCTGATCATCGCGGACAAGTACGCCACGGCCGACTCCTCGATGAAGACCGAGCTTCGAGTGGACGCCTCTGGGAAGGTGATCGCTCCGGCTCCCAAGACGCCGGCTGGCGACTCCAATCGGCGCCCCTACCAGAATGATCACAAGCGCAAGGCCCCTATGCTGCCCTCCACCAGTCGGCAAGTGGCCACAGTTGAAGACGAGCAGCCCGAAGAGCGGCCCGCTCCCAAGAAGAAGGGTGGCAGGCCGGCTTGGCAGCCGGCTTTCTCCTACGAGCAGACTCTCGACGCCCCCTGCAAGTTCCACAGCGGCGCGAAGCCGCCCAACCACACGACCCGAAAGTGCCACTGGCTCACGCGAATCTCCAAGGGCGAGGGGCTGGTGCCGCCTCCGCCTCCCGGCCCGCCGCCTCCAGCCCCCCAGCAGCCGGCTGCTCGACCAGCATACGAGCCATTCAAGACGAGTTCCCCGAAGAGCACGCCGCCTACGTCGTCTTCACAAGCCAAGTTGAAGACAAGCGTAGTCGGCGCCGACAGCACCAAGAGGTCAACGCAGTCGCCTCTAACACCCCTGAGTTCATGCACTGGTCCGAGAAGCCCATCAGCTGGAGCCAGGCTGACCACCCAGAGGTGATGCCATCCCCTGGCTCCTACGCACTAGTCTTGGATGTCACCCTCGCGACAGAGAGGCGAGCTGCCCGATTCTCCCGCGTCCTGATTGATGGCGGAAGCAGTATAAATATACTGTACCGCGATACCATGGAGAAGCTGAACATCAAGGCGAAGCAGCTCATGCCAAGCCGGACCGTGTTCCATGGCATCGTGCCCGGCTTGTCTTGTTCCCCGATCGGCAAGATCAAGATGGATGTTCTCTTCGGAGACAAGGATCATTTTCGCCGAGAAGCGATCTGGTTTGAGGTAGTGGATCTGGAGAGCCCCTACCATGCTTTGCTTGGCCGACCTGCTCTGGCCAAGTTCATGGCTGTGCCCCACTACGCCTACCTGAAGATGAAGATGCCGAGCTCGAAGGGGATCATCACTGTAGCCGGCGACTACAAGAAGTCCATCGAGTGCGCTATGGCCAGCAGTCGGCTGGCCGAGTCCCTCGTAGTGGCAGAAGAGAAGAAGATGCTGGAACGGGTTGTGGCCATGGCCGGCAAGCAGCCGGCCTTGTCCCCCAACCCCAAAGATTATGATGCGCAGGGCTCCTTCGAGCCGGCCAAGGAGACGAAGAAGATACCTCTGGACCCGGAGAACCCGAAAAGGTTTGCTGTCATTGGGGCAAACCTGGACAGCAAATAGGAAGGCGAGCTCGTCTACTTCCTCCATGAGAATTGGGACGTCTTTGCATGGTCCCCAAAGGACATGCCTGGTGTCCCGAAGGATTTCGCCGAGCACAAATTACACGTCCGAGCCGACGCGAAGCCGGTCAAGCAGCCCCTCCGCCGACTGTCAGAAGTGAAGCAGAGAATCGTAGGAGAAGAGATAGCCCGGCTCCTCGCCGCTGGCTTTATTATGGAAGTATTTTTCCCAGAGTGGCTTGCCAACCCCGTCTTGGTTTTGAAGAAGAATAAGAAGTGGCGTATGTGTATAGACTACACCAGCCTCAACAAGGCCTGCCCCAAGGATCCGTTTGCTTTGCCACGGATTGACCAAGTGATTGACTCCACAGCCGGATGCGAGCTGTTGAGTTTTTTGGATGCCTACTCAGGGTACCATCAGATCAAGTTGGACCCAGCAGACCGCCTGAAGACTGCCTTCATCACACCATTCGGAGCTTTCTATTACCTGACTATGACATTCGGCTTAAGGAATGCCGGTGCCACTTTTCAGCGTTGCATGCAGAAATGCCTCCTCAAGCAACTCGGAAGAAATGCCCACGTCTACGTAGACGATATTGTGGTGAAGACAGAGAAGCGCGGCACCCTGCTGGAGGACCTCAAAGAAACATTTGCCAACTTGCGCCGATTCCAGATCAAGCTCAACCCCGAGAAATGCGTGTTCGGAGTACCAGCCGGCCAGCTGCTAGGCTTTCTGGTCTCCGAACGCGGCATTGAGTGCAACCCTGTGAAGATCAAGGCCATTGAGAGGATGGAGATTCCCACCAAGTTGCGGGACGTGCAGAAGTTCACTGGGTGCCTGGCCTCCTTAAACCGATTTATCTGCCGGCTAGGAGAGAAGGCCCTCCCCCTGTACCGACTCATGAAGAAATCCACTCATTTCGAGCGGAATGACCAAGCCGACCAAGCCTTCCATGAGTTGAAGAAAATTCTGACTACTCCACCCGTCCTGGCGGCGCCGACTGAGAAGGAGCCCATGCTCCTTTACATTGCCGTGACTAGCCGAGTGATCAGTACAGTTGTCGTGGTCCAGCGCCCGGAAGAAGGCCGAGCCCAGCTAGTCCAGAGGCCGGTGTATTATCTAAGCGAAGTCCTATCCAGCTCAAAGCAAAACTACCCGCACTACCAGAAGATGTGCTATGGGGTGTACTTCGCCGCCAAGAAGCTGAAGCCCTACTTCCAAGAGCATCCCATCACGGTCGTGTGCACCGCCCCGCTTGCCGAGATCATAGGCAGCCGGGATGCATCCGGTCGGGTGGCTAAATGGGCCATTGCGCTGGCACCATACACAATCTTCTACTAACCCCGCACCGCCATCAAGTCCCAAGCATTGGCCGACTTCCTCGTCGACTGGGCCGAGACCCAGTACCTACCGCCGGCTCCCGACTCTACCCATTGGCGGATGCACTTCGACGGGTCCAAGATGCGCACCGGCTTGGGAGCCGGCATCGTCCTCACCTCTCCCAAAGGCGGCAAACTGAGATACATGCTGCAAATCCACTTCGCCGCCTCCAACAACGTGGCCGAGTACGAGGCGCTCATACACGGGCTCCGGCTAGCCAAAGAACTCGGCATACGCCGGATCCTGTGTTATGGCGACTCGGACTTGGTGGTCCAGCAGTCATCTGGCGACTGGGACGCCAAGGATGCAAATATGGCGAGCTATCGATTCCTCGTCCAGCAGATCAGTGGATACTTCGAAGGGTGCGAGTTCCTTGATGTACCATGGGCCGACAACGACCAAGCAGATGCCCTGGCGCGGATCGGCTCCACCCGACAAGCTATACCGACCGGTGTCTCCCTCCAGCGCCTCCTCAAGCCGTCCATCAAGCCGTCTCCAGAGTCGGACTCTATCTTCGTACCGCCTGCCCCCGATGCAGCCGGATCCGACTGGAGGAACCCCGCAGGCGGCACGGGGACTTCGACAACCGGCCCGCGGACTGCCGTAGTCACACCCGGCTTGGGGACTTCAGAACCCGGCCCGGGGACTGCAGCAGTCGGCCCGGGGACTGCAGCAAGACAAGAAGCGGTGGCCGACTCCAATTCCACGCCAACCGACCCACCCACCTGAGTCATGGTGGCCGTACTGACAGTAGAAGAAGTCACAGCTCCATCATGGGCCCAGCCCATCCTCAAATTCCTAGTCAACAGAGAGCTGCCGGCTGATGAGATCTTAGCAAGACTAGTGCAACGACGAGCCGGAGCATATGCAATAATAAACAAAGAACTCGTTAAGCGCAGTGTCACTGGAGTCTTCCAGCACTGCGTCGAGCCAGAGAAAGGAGTGGCAATCCTCAAGGATATCCATCAAGGTGAATGCGGCCACCACGCAGCCTCAAGATCACTTGTGGCCAAAGCTTTCCGCCATGGTTTCTTTTAGCCGACTGCTTTGGAAGATGCCAAAGAGATAGTCAAGAGCTGCAGAGGATGCCAAGTCTTCAGTTCCAAGCAACACCTGCCGGCTTCTGCACTCAAGACCATTCCCCTCACCTGGCCCTTTGCCGTCTGGGGACTGGACATGGTGGGCCCATTTAAGACAGCCCGTGGCGGCTTGACACATCTGCTTGTCGCCGTGGACAAGTTTACCAAGTGGATCGAAGCAAAGCCGATCAAGAAGCTGAACGGGCCGACTGCCGTGACGTTCATCACCGACATCACTACTCGGTACGGCGTACCGCACAGCATCATCACCGACAACGGCACAAACTTTGCCAAAGGAGCACTGGCACGTTTCTGCGCGACGCAGGGTATCCGACTGGACTTAGCGTCCGTTGCCCACCCGCAGTCAAACGGCCAGGTCGAGCGAGCAAATGGACTCATCCTCTCCGGCATCAAGCCCCGACTGGTCGTACCACTGGAGCGATCGGCCGGCTGCTGGCTTGATGAGCTGCCGGCTGTCCTCTGGAGTCTGCGTACTACCCCTAACAAGTCAACCGGCTTCACTCCGTTCTTCCTTGTATATGGTGCCGAGGCTGTCATCCCAACCGACATTGAGTTTGACTCGCCTCGGGTCACCATGTACACGGAGGCGGAGGCCAAGGAAGCGCAAGAAGACGGTGTCGACCTGCTGGAAGAAGGACGGCTGTTAGCGCTCAGCCGATCCGCCATCTACCAGCAGGGGTTGCGCCGTTACCACAACCGCAAGGTCTAGCCAAGATCTTTCCAGGAGGGCGACCTTGTGCTTCGGCTGATCCAGCGAACAGCCGGCCAGCACAAGCTCTCGGCCCCTTGGGAAGGCCCTTTCGTCATCAGCAAGGCAATAGGCAACGACTCCTACTACCTGATCGACGCGCAAAAACCAAGAGCACGCAAGAGGGATGATTCTGGCAAGGAGTCGGAGCGACCATGGAACGCGAACCTCCTGAGAAGATTTTACAGTTAAAAGCAGTATGTATCATGCTACCCTTTTGTATTAAGTACGAAAACAACACGCCCCCCGAGGGGCACTCAGGGACTGCCTTCATTTATCTATGAGTGACGAGTGTCATATCCATGAGTGTATTATTACATTTGATTTTCTGTCTGGCACCGGGTTCAACTAGTCGGCCCGGGGACTAGCCGCCTTAAGCTATATTAAAGTTCTACCTGAAGTCAAACAAGTAGTGCGCCGGCTCCCGAGTCCTCTCTTGTTGAAAGTCGCAGCTCGAAGAACCGACTGTCCGACTAGCAAGAGCCAAGGCAGAAAGGATGCCCACACGAAAAACGGCTAAGGACTAATGAACTTGTATAGCGAAAAGACGGCCTCCAACCACGCTTGCCGGCTGTCAGAACAGCCGGCTGGCCGGCTTCCCAAACACTTCGCTATAATCCAACAAAGCTAGAGTACTTGCCCTCCCAACTGGCCAAGCACTTCTCGAGCCACAGATTGCAGAGCAACTGTCTGACTGGGGAGGCGGCAACCAAGCGAGGGCGGCAAAGGAAACAGCAGAAGGATGAAAAGCAAAGAACAAGGAAAAGCCAAACACATGCATAGTCATATCTACATATAAAGCCCCCAACAGGCCGGCAATCAACATAGTTCGAATACACCCCCAGTGGGTGGAATTGTGCAAACTTAACAAAATATTGTTCTAAAAGTGATAAGACAGGAAAAGATAGCAGACTAGACTAAAGGCGCGGTGTGGGAGCCGGGTCGGTCGGTGGAAACGGCGTCACCAGCGGAAGGAGTGGCCGGCTGGCGGGTCTCGGCTTGATCATCGCCGGCGGCAGGCGGTGCACCCGCGCGTGCCGTGTTGCTGGAGGCACAGTCAAGCTGAGGCTGGCCGGCCGCTCCACCATCCGGCCCGGCGTCTTCACCCTCCTCCTCCTCCTCTTCGCCCTCGTCGCTGGAGTCGATCTCCTCTGCCGAGTCTTCGCTGTCTGCCGGGTTCAGCCCGAACCATTCCTCCGGCTGGGCAACACCATTGTCATCCACCTCAGGGGCGAAGGCGCTGGTGTCGGTGTAGTCGGCGATCGCTGAAGCCCGCCGGATGATAGCCGGTCGCGCCGGCTCCAGCTCCGTGTCGGCCTGCTGCCGCCAGGTGGCCAGCTGGTCCAGACTCAGCCCGGGATACCAGGCCTTGACGAACTCCAGCGCCCGCCTGGCGCCGGACCGAGCCGCCGAAGCCTTCTAGGCTTCGAAGTGGCTGACCGCCACCTCCAACCAATCGGCAGTCCGACTGGGGGTACGGGGAACCACTTCGCCAGGCCAGAGGGCGGCCAACATCTGCGCTCCGACACGTTGAAGCCAGCGGAGCAGGCGACGAGCCGGCTGAAGGCGGGCCTGGATCGCCAAGAGCTGCTCCTCCAGCGACCGGCGAGCGTTTGGCGCAATCTCGGCGCCAGCCTGCCTCTGTGCCTCGCGGCGGGCCTCGATGATCTGGTTGGCGGTGGTAGAGTAGCCAGGGAAGTACTCTGCGCAAGAAAGAAAGAGAAAGAAGAGAAAACACCAAGTCAGAAAACGAGCCAAAGACGGCAAGCGGCAAGAAAGGACGAAGAAGAAGGCGGCTTACCGTCAACCAAATCTTCGATCTGGCCATAGCCATTGATCAGCGTCTGCTTCGCTTCGGCCCAGCTAGTCGCCTCTGTCTCGTACTCGGCCTGAAGGGTGGCCTCGCTGTCCTGCACCGCCTTCAGGGCCGCCTTGTGGCTCTCCTCCTGGTCGGCCAACCTCTTGGCCAGGCGGTCACGCTCCTGCGCCAAGGCGGCAAACTCGGCCTCCTTAACACGGAGGGCAGCCTGAGACCCTCCCAGCTGCTCCCTCAGACTGGCGTTGGCCGCTGCAAGGATAGCAGAGTAAAAGAAGCAAGAAGAAGAAGTCATCAAGGAAGATCTGACCCGACTGCTCAGCAGTCGGCCCGAATCTCGGGGACTACACCCAGTGGGTGCGCTGACGCGCCCCCACGTGAGATAAAGGACAAAGCACTTACCCCGGCTCTCAGATAGGTCAGCGGTCTTCTGGGTCAGCTCCCGTGCCTGGGAGTTGAAGGCAGCTGCGCGGAGGTTGTGGTAGTCCTGCAAGACAGGCAGAAGAGCGAAATAAGAGCAAGAATAGCAAAACTAGATCCGCTAAGAAGTTCCAAGCCGCCTGCTCAGCAGCCGACTCGGAACTCGGGGACTACACCCAGTGGATGCGCTGACGCGCCCCCACAGAAGAAATCAAGATCAAAAAAGCAAAGACAAGAAGACTAACCCGGATGGCCGCCCGCGTCGCGAGGAACTCGTCGTTGTACTTCCTCAGCGCCGTAGCCTGGGCTTGAAGCCGGGTCCGGACGTCCTGCGCGGCCACATTCATCACGGCCGTCCCTCCGCCTGGCGTCCGCCTCGAGCTGGCGCCGGCCGCCACCATATCCTGGGCCGACGAGCTGGAGCCCGCGGCCGGCTGCGGCTCCGATGCAGCCTTCTGCGGCTCTGATGCGGCCTTCCCCGTCCGCTGGCGCGATGGCGTCCGGACCACCAGATCAGTCCTCGCGGCCGGCTCGCCCCCGGCTGATTGCGCAGGCGGCAGGTCAGGCCGGCCGCCTTGAGTCGCCCCAGTCGGCGGGGCCGGTGCCGCCACCCTCTCTAGGATGACAACGTCGTCCTCCCTCTCCAGCCCCGGCTGGTCATCGCCGGCTTCTTCTGGCGAGGGCTCTGGGGCCCCAGGCGCCGCGACGCGCAGTGGGGTGACCAGCAGGTCCCCCTCCGCCATTGCCGCAGCCGCCGCCTCCGCTTGGGCCTTGGCCGCGGCGTCAACGCGCGCCTCCGCCGCCTCCTCCTCTTGCGCCGCCTTGGCGGCGGCCGCCCTCAATGCCTCCGCCTCCCGCGCCTCCTGCTCCTCCCGCACCTCCCGCGCGTTTTGCTCCGTCGCCGCCTGAAGATCGGCACGGGGGTCCACGCGGCGAGTAGTGCTCCCAGATCCTCCCGGCGACCCAACGACGGAGGCGGCAGCAGCCCGCTCGAGCGACAATGGAGCCCTGGTTTTTTGGAGAAAGGACAAGGACTCAGGAACTACCAGAGAAAAGAAAAAAGAATACACGAAGGAGTATATACTAACGCCGACACCGTCTGCGGCTGCCTCACCGCCTTGCGAAAGCGGGCCGCCTTCACGGCCGCCTCCTCCCGCCTGGTCGCCGCTGCCCCGCCTCTGGGCTTCTTCGGCCGACTGCCGAACAAGCCCGGCGCGGCACGACGCTTTTGCCCGCCGCCCCGAGCAGGCGGCGCGGCGGAGGAACCCGCGCCGTGGCCAGGCGCCGGCTGACGCCGTGGGACGACTTCCGTGTCGGGTGGTTGGTGCGACATATGCCAACGGATGGCTTATCATTGTGGGTGCCAATAAGATCCGATCGGGCTACTGTACAGTTGACTTTCTCGCCCCCCTAATTTTCTCCAAGTCATGATATTCCTACAGCACATGCTCTTGTTCCTCTTTGCATAACTCCTGGCATATAGCTCCGATTCGCGCGTGTAATATGTCAAATTGCTCGCCTCGTGATGCTCTACATTTCGTTCAATTGCACCATGTTCATTAGAGGTCATCGTGATGCCCAAATCTCTGTTGGAAGAGGGCTAGTTGCTGTTATCTGCTGGTTCTTATCAGAACTTGGAGATTTGTCATTTTTGTATCTTTAAATCTGTGCATCTTATGGGCATGAGCTCTACATGTGTTTTGTTCTATGCCATGCCATCTTTCCAAGGGTGTATGCCATGTATTTTTGTGATCTCTGTGGTGACTAGCACAAGCATGCAAAGTAGGCTCCGTAATGTTTCTGATTTCAGGGACTTAGTGAATTCTCCAAGTCTGTCTGCTGTTATTTTGTTGCCATGTAAACTTGATGCTACAGAGAGATCCATGCATATTTTGGAGATGTTCAGTAAGGATGTTTTGTAGCTATAGTTGTAATTGATCCATTAATGCCCTTTTTTGCAATTATGGAGTGCCATAGCATGACTCAATCTTGCTCTACTTTTGCTATAAAATATTTCTGGCAGATTCTCAACATGATATGCAATTTTGCCAAGCTTATTGTAGTTGATCCATACATGATATGCTCTTGATCTTGCCATGGATAGCTTCATAAAGATGCCATCTTGCTGTAGGTATGCTTGTTTTGTCATGCGTTGCTTTGTGGTGAGTGCGTCAAGCTCACCAACATGCCTACATATTATCGTTTCTGCCATGCTCTGTTTTTCTGCCAAGTCTGGAACCTGATAACAAAACTTGTTATGTTCACATGCTTGCCATCATATCTTCTGGTCCTTTTTGGCTTATGGTCAGTAAGGGACTTTTGTCATGTGCATTTAGTAGAACACTTCCATGCATTGTTTTGCCATGTTAAGTTCCTGTAGCATGTTGATTTCGTGCTCTGAACATTGCTACCTGATGATGTTTTCTGCCATGTCCAGTTTTTCACCAAGTCTGTGATCCTGTTATCTTTTGCTCTTTTGCCATGCTTGTTTGAGCTTGTTATGTTGTGATCTAGCCGTAGCTCAGTGTTCATCTTTTGTCAAGAATCTCCTGTAGATTACTTTCATATGCTTTGTTGCTATGTTGGAGTGCTGTAGCATTGCTGCTTGTTGCATTTTCAGTGCTATCGTGCTGTTAATCGCAGATTCGTGTCATTCTTGTTTTGCTTGCCATTTGCAAACCGTGCATCCGTTTCCGGTGATCTTTATATCGATTTCGACCGAAATCATCTCATCTTTCCAGTGGCATGCTTGGTTTGCCAAGTTACTGCCATGTTCATCATTTTCCTTCCGGAGCACGCATATGCATCGCATATCATATCTTGCATATCATACATGTTTTGCATCATGTTGCTTGTGCATTTCTCGTGGTTGATTGTGGTTCCGTTTGCTTGTGTTCTTGTCTTGGGTAGATCCGGGAGACGAGTTCGTGAACGAGGAACCTGTTGAGTACGCTTACGAGGATCAAGCTTTCGACAACTCTGAGAACCTTGCAGGCAAGATGACCACCCCTCGAAATCACTTCTATCTTTGCTTTGCTTTGCTAGTTGTTCGCTCTATTGCCATGCTGCGCTACCTATCACTTGCTATATCATGTCTCCCATATTGCCATGTCAGCCTCTAACCATCATTTCCTAGCAAACCGTTGATTGGCTAAGTTACCGCTTTTGCTCAGCCCCTCTTATAACGTTGCTAGTTGCAGGTGAAGTTGAAGTTTGTTCCATGTCGGAACATGGATATGTTGGGATATCACAATATCTCTTATTTAATTAATGCATCTATATATTTGGTAAAGGGTGGAAGGCTCGGCCTTATGCCTGGTGTTTTGTTCCACTCTTGCCGCCCTAGTTACTGATATACCGGGATTATGTTCCTTGAGTTTGCGTTCCTTACGCGGTCGGGTGATTTATGGGACCCCCTTGACAGCTACCGGGATTTGGGGTTGTCTTATTTTCATCTGGATCTTGACCGTAGCCGGTCTATATGTTTGTATTTTGGATGATGTATGAGATATATTTATGTATTGTGTGAAGTGGCGATTGTAAGCCAACTCTTTATCCCATTCTTGTTCATTACATGGGATTGTGTGAAGATGACCCTTCTTGCGACAAAACCACTATGCGGTTATGCCTCTAAGTCGTGCCTTGACACGTGGGAGATATAGCCGCATCGTGGGCGTTACACCGCCGCCCACGGTATGTTCTCTTTTTCTCTTTCTCTTCTCTCAGTTTTGTCGCGGAGTTCCTTTTGGCCGACTCTGACTAGTCGGCTTGTCTGGACAGAGCTCTCTTCTTCGGCCTGCAGGCGGGTCGGACGCGGAGCGCCGATTCGTCCCTGACCGGGCGGAGCACGATCTGGAGGACCCCGACTTGGGGGCGGCCGCCATGGACGACAACACTGAGGCGGGCGGTGGCCAAGCCGGCGGCGAGGCAGGCGGCTCCGGGCTTGGAGTCAGCTTCGACGACCGGCCGGACGATGACGAGGCGGAATGTCGGAGTAAATGGCCACGGGTAGCCTAACCGACTGCCCCTGGTTCTTCTGAAAAAATGATCAGGCCTTCGGGCCTCCAAGCACTCCAAGCATTGGGCCGCCTTCCCTGGCCGGCTACCTCTGAAGCCGACTCCCGGAAGGCGACCCAGCCTCAGCAACCCCTCCCCGGGACGACTACGGGGTAGCCGACTCCAAGAAGCCGGCCAAGAAGAACGCCGACTCCAAGGAGCCGGCCGAGACCACAACCACCAAAGCTACACCCACATAACGGTGACAAGACGGGGTGTGGCCACAGTGCGGCCCACAACCCCCGAGGTCCGAGGCAGGCATGGCCACAGGAGGCCGTACGGGATGACCGTCTCCTGTTCGGCTCGGCACTGTAGCCATGCCAGCCTCAACGTCATCCACGACCGACTCCTGTACGGCCCGCAGGCGCCGGCCCCTTCCGCCAGAGAGAGGCGCGGAGGCGGCCCGGCCTCCCCCAGTCGACCGAGGGTGTAGTCGGCCCCCAGAAGCCGGCTACCCCCTTCCTCGAAGCAGGAGCCCCATTAAGGAGACAAGACGAGGTAAGGCTACAGTGAGAGCCCCCGAGGTGGCCCACTGTAGCCAAGCTTACCTCGACAAAGCCCTCGTCATCAGAGGCGAGGCTACAGTAAGCAGCCGCCGACAAGACCCGAGGCGGTGGGGCCGGCCTGTCGACCAAGAAGCCGACAGCCGGCGGGACCCACCAGTCGGCGGGACCCAACAGCCGGCGGAGAAGCCGGCGAGCGTAGACACTGACGGCTGGGACCAGTGCCCAGCCGGATTACCATTGTACCCCCGGGGGGTAGGCCTATATAAACCCCCCGGAGCACCCATGCAAAGGGTTAGCTTCTAAACACAGCACACACACCATAGAGATAGAGAGAAGTAAGAGCTAGCCTTGTTCTTCTTCTCCCTTGAACACAACAGCTCTAGGAGCAATTGTAGCTACCTTTCCTTGATCTAGTGATCATGCGGAGACCCCGCAGAGCAGGACTAGGGGTGTTATCTCCTCGGAGAGCCCCGAACCTGGGTAAGATCCGCCGGCGTGCATGTCTTCGCCTCATCCCGTTTCCAGGCACCGGCGATGTCTTATTGGCACCCACAATGATAAGCCATCCGTTGGCATATGTCGCACCAACCACCCGACATTTGGCGCCCACCGTGGGGCCAGGTGCACCGTCGTCTGGAGACCTGTTCTGGACGGGAACCCTCTTCCTCCCCCGCGAGCGCAGTCAGCCTGCTGCGCCCGATGGCGTTTGCCTCGACGCGCTGCAAGGCGTCGACGACGCCTGCGCAGCGAGCTGCCTCGCCAATCTGCTCGGCGAGACTCGCATCTCCGACGAGCCTGCGTCCGACGCAGGCACCGACTACCCCGAGAACCGCCTCGTCAGCCTCCTCGACCAGCTTCACGTCTCCAGCGAGCCTGCTGCAGACATGGAGTCGGTCGGCTCCACCGACCCGATGCTCATCGACTCCGACATAGCATCGCTTGACGCCTACCCCTCCGACGTGGTGGTCTTCGACGACCCCCTCCCTCGAGCTGGCAGCGGCAGCAGCGCTGTCACCGAAGTGCTGGTCATCAGCCACGTTGCCAACTCGGGCGAGAATGCCCACGACGCCCTGCAAGCGGCAATGCACGACCTCTCCGTCCCCATTCCGGCCGACGCCGACGCCGAGACCCTGGAGGCACGCCGCCTTGCCCTCATCGTGGAGGGCCAGAAGATAGCCTCCATGAGACGCCTCATCGAGGCCCACCAGCGCGAAGTCGACCGCGCCGCCTTCGGTACGCCGATGCCTAGCGGCCCGAGCCGAGCCGGCTTCGTCCAGAAGCGCGGCGCGGCCGTCGCCAGCATGCTGGGGGCAGATCGCCCCGTCTACGCCACCCCGCTCGAGAATCTGCGAGCCGCTCAGGCGGCCGCAGAAGAGCTCAATGGGCTGGGAGCCGATGAGCTCCCCTACATGGCAAGACGGATCCAGCAGCTGATCGACGCGGCTGCAGAACGGCACGAAGCCGGCGCCCGTGCTGATAGTCATCCCCCGCGCCGGGAGCACGCCGCGACGTCCCGCTCGCCGACTGCGAGTGGCGCACGCCAGAAGAAAGACAAGGAGCTGGCTGCCAGCCGCAGCCGGACTCGCATTACCATCGAGCGCGAGCGAAAGGCCGCCCTCGAGCGGTTGAACACCAAGGAAATCTGCCTTCTCCCCCGCCTCGAAGAGAAAGACGCCTCACTCCGCCGCCTATCACACACCCGACTCTTGGCGACCGACTCGGCCGCCGAGAAGGAGTCGGCGAGAACGACGCCCGCCACAGGATCGACCGCCTTGCTCGATCCTTGGCGTTAGAAGAAGAAGACGATGTCGGCCCGCCATGCTTTGGCCCCCGCATCCGCGACGAGCCCTTCCCCAAAGGGTTCTCGCTCCCCAGAGACACGCCCAAGTACAACGGCTCGGTGAAGCCGGAAGATTGGCTCATCGACTACTCCACGGCCGTCAGCATAGCCAACGGCAATCGGCGCGTCGCCGTGAAGTACGTCCCCCTCATGCTGCAAGGCACGGCACGCACATGGCTCAACAGCCTCAAGCCCTACAGCATCAACAGTTGGTTGGACTTCACTGAAGTCTTCGTTCGCAACTTCACCAGCACCTACAAGCGGCCTCCCAAGCCTCGCCAGCTCTCCCTCTGCGTCCAAGGGCCCAACGAGTCGACCCGCGACTACCTCACGCGATGGGCCGAGCTCCGCAACTCCTACGAGGGGGTGCACGAGGTCCAGGCCATCGAGTACTTCACCGCCGGGTGCCGAGAGGGCACCCTCCTCAAGCACCGACTCCTCTGTGACGAGCCGGCTACCCTCGATGAGTTGCTCGTCATCGCGGACAAGTACGCCACAGCTGATTCCTCAATGAAGACGGAGCTCCGAGTGGACGCCTCGGGGAAAGTGATTGCTCCGGCTCCTAGGACGCCGGCTGGCGACCCTAATCGGCGCCCCTACCAGAACGACCACAAGCGCAAGGCCCCCATGCTGACTTCCTCCAGTCGGCAGGTGGCCACAGTTGAAGACGAGCAGCCCGAAGAACGGCCCGCTCCCAAGAAGAAGGGTGGAAGGCCGGCTTGGCAGCCGTCTTTCTACTACGAACAAACTCTCGACGCCCCCTGCAAGTTCCACAGCGGCGCGAAGCCATCCAACCACACAACCCGGAAATGCCACTGGCTCACCCGCATCACCAAGGGCGAGGGGATGTTGCCGCCTCCGCCTCCCGGCCCGCCGCCTCTAGCCCCCCAGCAGCCGGCGGCTCGGCCGGCAGTCGGCGCCATCCAAGACGAATTTCCCGAAGAGCACGCCGCCTACGTCGTCTTCACCAGTCAAGCCGACGACAAGCGCAGCCGACGCCGACAGCATCAAGAAGTGAATGCGGTCGCCACTAGCACTCCCGAGTTCATACACTGGTCAGAAAAACCAATCAGCTGGAGCCAGGCCGACCACCCAGAGGTAATGCCTTCGCCTGGCTCCTATGCAATGGTCTTGGATGTCACCCTCGCGACGGAGAGGCGAGCTGCCAGATTTTCCCGTGTCTTGATAGACGGCGGAAGCAGTATCAACATACTGTACTGCGATACCATGGAGAAGCTGAACGTCAAAGCGAAGCAGCTCATGCCGAGCCGCACCGTCTTCCATGGTATCGTCCCTGGCCTGTCTTGCTCCCCAATCGGCAAGATCAAAATGGATGTTCTCTTCGGAGACAAAGATCATTTTCTTCGAGAAGCAATATGGTTCGAGGTAGTGGATTTGGAGAGCCCCTATCATGCACTGCTCGGCCGACCTGCCCTGGCCAAGTTCATGGCTGTGCCCCACTATGCCTACCTGAAGATGAAGATGCCGAGCTCGAAGGGGATCATCACGGTAGCCGGCGACTACAAGAAGTCCATCGAGTGCGCCATGGCCAGTAGCCGGCTGGCCGAGTCCCTCGTGGTGGCAGAGGAGAAGAAGATGTTGGAACGGGTTGTGGCCATGGCCGGCAAGCAGCCGGCCTTGTCCCCCAACCCCAAGGATTGTGATGCGCAGGGCTCCTTCCAGCCTGCCAAAGAGACGAAGAAGATACCTCTGGACCCGGAGAACCCGGAGAGGTTCGCTGTCATTGGGGCGAACTTGGACAGTAAATAGGAAGGCGAGCTCGTCGACTTCCTCCGTGAGAATCGAGACATCTTTGCATGGTCCCCAAAGGACATGCCGGGTGTCCCGAAGGATTTCGCCGAGCACAAATTACATGTCCGAGCTGATGCGAAGCCTGTCAAGCAGCCCCTCCGCTGACTGTCAGAAGAAAAGCGAAGAATTGTGGGAGAAGAGATAGCCCGGCTCCTTGCCGCTGGCTTTATCATGGAAGTGTTCTTTCCAGAGTGGCTTGCCAACCCAGTTCTGGTTCTGAGGAAGAATAACAAGTGGGGTATGTGCATAGACTACACCAGTCTGAACAAGGCCTGCCCAAAGGATCCGTTTGCTCTGCCACGGATTGACCAAGTGATAGACTCCACAGCCGGATGCGAGCTGTTATGTTTTTTGGATGCATACTCAGGGTACCACCAGATCAAGTTGGACCCAGCTGACCGCCTGAAGACTGCCTTCATCACACCCTTTGGAGCTTTCTGCTACCTGACTATGACATTCGGCTTGAGGAATGCCGGTGCCACTTTTCAGCGTTGCATGCAGAAATGCCTCTTGAAACAACTCGGCAGAAATGCCCACGTCTATGTAGACGACATTGTGGTGAAGACAGAGAAGCGCGGTACCTTGCTGGAAGACCTGAGAGAAACATTCGCCAACTTGCGCCGATTCCAAATCAAGCTCAACCCCGAGAAGTGCGTGTTCGGAGTGCCAGCCGGCCAGCTGCTGGGCTTCCTGGTCTCCGAACGCGGCATCGAATGCAACCCTGTCAAGATCAAGGCCATCGAGAGGATGGAGGTTCCCACCAAACTGCGAGATGTGCAGAAATTCACTGGCTGCTTAGCCTCCCTGAATCGTTTTATCAGCCGACTAGGAGAGAAGGCTCTCCCCCTGTACCGACTCATGAAGAAGTCCACTCACTTCGAGTGGAACGACCAAGCCGACCAAGCCTTCCATGAGTTGAAGAAAATGCTGACCACTCCGCCTGTCCTGGCGGCGCCGACTGAGAACGAGCCCATGCTCCTCTACATCGCCGCGACTAGCCGAGTCGTCAGCACTGTTGTTGTGGTCCAGCGCCCGGAGGAAGGCCGAGCCCAGCTAGTCCAGAGGCCGGTGTACTATCTCAGCGAAGTGCTATCCAGCTCAAAGCAAAACTACCCGCACTACCAGAAGATGTACTATGGGGTGTACTTCGCTGCTAAGAAACTGAAGCCCTACTTCCAAGAGCACCCCATCACGGTCGTATGCACTGCCCCGCTCGCCGAGATCATAGGCAGCCGGGATGCATCCAGCCGGGTGGCAAAATGGGCCATTGCATTGGCGCCCTACACAATCTTCTACCAACCCCCGCACCGCCATCAAGTCGCAAGCATTGGCCGACTTCCTCGTCGACTGGGCCGAGACCCAGTACCTACCGCCGGCGCCCGACTCTACCCATTGGCGGATGCACTTTGACGGGTCCAAGATGCGCACCGGCTTGGGAGCCGGCACCGTCCTCACCTCTCCCAAAGGCGACAAGCTCAAGTACACGCTGCAGATCCACTTCGCCGCCTCCAACAACGTGGCCGAGTACGAGGCGCTCGTACACGGGCTCCGGCTAGCCAAAGAGCTTGGCATACGCCGGATCCTGTGCTACGGCGACTCAGACTTGGTGGTCCAGCAATCGTCTGGCGACTGGGACGCCAAGGACGCGAACATGGCGAGTTATCGATTCCTCGTCCAGCAGATCAGCGGATACTTCGAGGGGTGCGAGTTCCTCCACGTGCCAAGGGCCGACAACGACCAAGCAGATGCCCTAGCACGGATCGGCTCCACCCGACAAGCCATACCGACTGGCGTCTCCCTCCAGCGCCTCCTCAAGCCATCCATCAAGCCGTCTCCAGAGTCGGATTACATCTTCGTACCACCTGCGCCAGATACAGCCGGATCCGACTGGAGAAACCCCGCAGGAGGCACGGGGACTTCGACAACTGGCCCGGGGACTGCCATAGTCGCACCCGGCCCGGGGATTTCAGAACCCGGCCCGGGGACTGCAGCAGTCGGCCCGGGGACTACAACGACACAACAAGCAGTGGCCGACTCACCCAACCCACCCACCCGAGTCATGGTGGCTACATTAACAGAAGAAGAAGTCACAGCTCCCTCATGGGCCCAGCCCATCCTCAAGTTTCTAGTCAGCAGAGAGCTGCCGGCTGATGAGATCTCAGCAAGACTAGTGCAACGACGAGCCGCAGCATATACAATAATCAACAGAGAGCTTGTGAAGCGCAGCATCACTAGAGTCTTCCAGCGTTGTGTCGAGCCAGAAAAAGGAGTGGCAATCCTCAAAGACATCCACCAAGGCGAATGCGGCCACCACACAGCCTCAAGATCACTTGTGGCCAAGGCTTTCCGCCATGGTTTCTTCTGGCCGACTGCCTTGGAGAATGCTAAAGAAATAGTCAAGAGCTGCAGAGGATGCCAAGTTTTTAGTTCCAAGCAACACCTGCCGGCTTCTGCACTCAAGACCATTCCCCTCACCTGGCCTTTTGCCGTCTGGGGACTGGACATGGTGGGCCCTTTCAAGACAGCCCACGGCGGCTTGACGCATCTACTTGTCGCTGTGGACAAGTTCACAAAGTGGATCGAAGCAAAGCCGATCAAAAAGCTGAACGGGCCGACTGCCGTGACATTCATCACCGACATCACTACTCGGTATGGCGTGCCGCACAGCATCATCACCGACAACGGCACGAACTTCGCCAAAGGAGCACTGGCACGTTTCTGCGCGACGCAGGGCATCCGACTGGACTTAGCGTCCGTTGCCCACCCGCAGTCAAACGGCCAGGTCGAGCGAACAAATGGAGTCATCCTCTCCGGCATCAAGCCCCGACTGGTTGTACCACTGGAGCGATCGGCCGGCTGTTGGCTCGAAGAGCTGCCGGCTGTCCTCTGGAGCCTGCGCACTCCACCCAACAAGTCAACCGGCTTCACTCCATTTTTCCTCGTGTACGGTGCCGAGGCTGTCATCCCAACAGACATCGAGTTCGACTCGCCTTGGATCACCATGTACACGGAGGAGGAGGCCAAAGAAGCAAGAGAAGACGGCGTGGACCTACTGGAAGAAGGCCGGCTGCTAGCACTCAGCCGGTCCGCCATCTACCAGCAAGGGCTGCGCCGCTACTACAACCGCAAGGTCAAGCCAAGATCCTTCCAAGAGGGCGACCTTGTGCTCCGGCTGATCCAGCGAACAGCCGGCCAGCGCAAGCTCTCGGCCCCTTGGGAAGGTCCCTTCGTCGTCAGCAAGGCACTCGGCAACGACTCCTACTACTTGATCGACGCGCAAAAACCAAGAGCACGCAAGAGAGACGACTCCGGCAAGGAGTCGGAGCGACCATGGAACGCAAACCTCCTGAGACGATTTTACAGTTGAAAGTAGTATGTATCATGCTACCCTTTTTTGTATCAAGTACAAACCAACAGGCCCCCCGAGCAGTACTCGGGGACTGCCCTTGTTTATCTATGAATGACAAGTGTCATATCCATGAATGTATTATTACATTTTGAATTCTTGTCTGGCACCGGGTTCGACTAGTCGGCCCGGGGACTGGCCGCCTTGAGCTATATTGAAAGTTCTACCTGAAGTCAGAAAAGTAGTGTGCCGGCTCCCGAGTCCCCTCTTGTTGAAAGTCGCAGCTCGAAGAACCGACTGTCCGACTAGCAAGAGGCAAGACAGAAAGGACGCCCACATGAAAAATGGCTAAGGAACAACGAACCTATATAGCAAAGAGACGGCCTCCAAACATGCCTGCCGGCTGCTAGAACAGCCGGCTGGCCGGCTTCCTAAACACTTATCTTTAGTCCAGCAAAGCTAAAGTACTCCTCTCCCCCAATTGGCCAAGCACTCCTCCAGCTACAGATTGCAGAGCAACTGTTGGACTGGGGAGGCGGCAACCAAGGGAGGGCGGCAAAGGAAACAGCAGAAGGACAAAAAGCAAAAGTACAAGGAAAGGCCAAATGCATAAGTTATATATACACATAAAGCCCCCAACAGGCTGGCAACAGACATAAGTTCGAATACACCCAGTGGGTGGAATTGTGCAGACTTAACCAAACATTGTTCCTAAAGTAACAAGACAGGAAAACAAAAGATGGCAGACTAGGGCGCGGCGCGGAGGCCGAGCTGGTCGGTGGAGACGGCCCCGCCGGCTGAAGGAGTGGCCGCCTAGCGGGTCTCGGCTTGACCACTACCAGCGGCAGGCGACGCACTCGCTCACGACGTAGTGCTGGAGGTACGGTCAGGCTGAGGCTGGCCGGCTACCCCACCAGCCGGCTCGGCGTCTTCACCCTCCTCCTCCTCCTCCTCTTCGCCCTCGTCGCTGGAGTCGATCTCCTCCGCCGAGTCCTCACCGTCCGCCGGGTTCAGCCCGAACCACTCCTCCGGCTGGGCGACACCGTTGTCATCTACCTCGGGGGCGAAGACGCTGGTGTCGGTGTAATCGGCGATCGCCGAAGCCCGCCGGATCATAGCCGGCCGCGCCGGCTCCAGCTCTGTGTCGGCTTGCCCGCGGGGGCCGGCCCCGGGCCTTGGCGGGCCGCGGCAGCGCGGGGTACGGGCGGCGGCGCGGCTGCCACATGGCGGGCGCTGGTTCGCTGCCGCTTCGTCCGGTGGCGGCTGGACGCGTCTGCCCGCGGAGAGGAGATTTTTAGGGTTTCGGGGACTGCGAATGTTTTCGGAGGGGAGCACCTATTTATAGGTAGAGGGAGCTAGGAGAGTCCAAATGAGGTGCGGTTTTCGCCCACACGATCGTGATCGAACGACCTAGAGCATGAAAGCGAGTTTGGTGGGTTTTGGGCTGGTTTTTTAGGGGGTTTTGCTGCAACACACAAATGGACTTTGCGGATGCCCGGTTAACCGTTGGAGTACCAAACGACCTCCAAATGGAACGAAACTTGACCGGTGGTCTCCGGGTGGTATACTAAGGCCACTTGACAAGCCTCGGTCCATTCCGAGAATTTTTGACACCCGCACACGAAAGAAAACTAGAGGGGTGCACCGGAGGAGATAGGAGCGCCGGATTGCAAAACGGACAACGGGGAAAATGTTCGGATGCAAGAGACGAACACGTATGCAAATGCAATGCACATGATGACATGATATGAAAAAGCATCACATGACAAAATGCAAAACGAAAGACAAAACTGGACCACGGAGGGAATATCATAACATATAGCCGAAAATGGCAAGAGTCGGAGTTACGAATATGGCAAGTTACATGCGGGGTGTTACAACACTCCACCACTACGAGAGGATCTCGTCCCGAGATCTAGGACTGAAAGAACTCCGGATATTCGGAGCGGAGATGGTCCTCGCGTTCCCAGGTGGCTTCCCGGTCGGAATGGTGCGACCACTTCACTTTCAGGAATTTGATTGACTTGTTGCAAGTCTTGCGCTCAGTTTCTTCAAGAATAGCAACGGGGTGCTCATGATAAGACAAATCTTCTTGGAGGTCAATCTCTTCGAAGTTGATAGTGCGCTCAGGCGTCTTGAAGCACTTGCGGAGCTGTGACACGTGGAACACATCGTGCACGTTCGCGAAGTTGGAAGGAAGTTCAAGTTGATAGGCGAGGTCACCTCTTTTGCCAATGATCTTGAAAGGACCCACGTATCTAGGGGCAAGCTTCCCTTTGATACCGAAGCGACGAGTGCCTTTCATTGGAGAGACGCGGAGGTAGACATGGCCTCCGATCTCGAAAGCCACATCACGGTGCTTACTATCATAGTAACTCTTCTGGCGCGATTGCGCGGCTTTGAGATTATCACGGATGACACTACACATTTCTTCAGCTTCAGTGATTAAGTCATTGCCAAGAAGTTGGCGTTCACCAGTCTCTGACCAATTGAGAGGAGTACGGCACTTTCTGCCATAGAGAATCTCGAATGGGGCCTTGCCCGAACTTGCTTGAAAGCTGTTGTTGTAGGAGAATTCAGCATATGGAAGGCAATCTTCCCATTTCATGCCAAAGGAAATGACACAAGCCCTGAGCATATCTTCAAGAATTTGATTGACTCGCTCGACTTGGCCACTAGTTTGAGGATGGAAAGCTGTGCTAAAGCGAATGTTTGTGCCCATGGCCTTCTGGAAGGAGTCCCAGAACTTAGAGGTGAAGATGCTTCCACGATCTGAAGAAATCAATTGTGGAATGCCGTGCAAGGAGACAATTCTGGAGGTGTATAGCTCTGCCAGCTGAGCTGCTGTGATGGATTCTTTGATTGGAAGGAAATGAGCCAGTTTAGAAAGCTTGTCAATGACAACGAAGATAGCATCATTTCCACGCTTGGACTTGGGAAAACCAGTCACGAAGTCCATTTCGATATGATCAAACTTCCATTATGGGATAGCAAGAGGTTGAAGGAGACCAGCTGGTCGTTGGTGTTCTGCTTTCACTCTTCGACAGACATCACATTCATTCATGAATTGAGCAATTTCTCGCTTCATTCGAGTCCACCAATACGACTGCTTGAGGTCATGATACATCTTCGTACTTCCAGGATGAATGGATAGGAGAGAATTGTGCGCCTCGTTCATAATGACTTTCCTTAGATCACCTTTAGGAACCACAATCCGGTCCTCGAAGAACAAGGTGTCTCTGTCATCAATGCGATAGCACTTGTATTTGGAAAGACCCTTGTCGATACCACGTTTCACCTTCTTCACCATGGCATCAAGGAGTTGTGCCTCACGAATTTGATCTTCCAAAGTAGGAGATACTATGAGGTTGGCAAGAAAGCCTTGAGGAACAACTTGGAGATTCAGCTTGCGGAAAGCTTCACAAAGATCCGGTTGGAATGGCTTGAGAATTAAACTGTTGCAATAAGCCTTCCTGCTTAAAGCATCTGCAATGAAATTTGCTTTGCCTGGAGTATATTCAATACTCGGATTGTACTCTTGAATCATTTTGACCCATCGAGTCTGCCTGAGGTTGAGGTTAGGCTGAGTGAAGATATACTTGAGACTCTTGTGATCGGTGAAAATGTCCACTTGTCTTCCCAACAAGAGATGTCTCCACGTTATCAATGCATGGACAACTGCCGCCAACTCAAGATCGTGAGTGGGGTAGTTCTTCTCGTTGGGCTTTAACTGACGAGAGGTATAGGCCACAACCTTCTTCTCTTGCATTAACACAACACCGAGACCTTGGAGAGAAGCATCACAGAAAACTTCAAACGGCTTGGATTCATCAGGAGGAGTCAAGACAGGAGCTGTGACAAGTTTCTCTTTGAGAGTGTTGAAAGCAACGTCACACTCAGGAGACTAGACATACTTCACATGCTTCTGGAGGAGGTTGGAAAGAGGCTTTGCAATCTTGGAGAAATTCTCAACGAATCTTCGGCAATAGCTTGCAAGACCAAGAAAACTGCGGAGCTGCTTGACATTCTGAGGGGGTTCCCAATTCACAATTGCGGACACCTTCTCGGGGTTAATAGCGATGCCCTTGGCAGAGATGATGTGACCAAGGAAAAGAACTTCATCGTGTCAAAACTCACATTTTGAGAACTTCGCATAGAATTGATACTCTCTGAGCTTGTCGAGCACCAATCGCAAATGTTTGGCATGATCCTGCTTATTCTTGGAGAAGACCAAGATATCATCGAGATACACCAGAACGAATTCATTGGTATAGGGGTTGAAGATGTAATTCATCATCCGAGAGAACACTGGAGGAGCATTGACGAGGCCTAAAGACACGACAGTATATTGATAAGAACCAAAGCTTGTTCTGAATGCTGTCTTGGGAATATCTTCTTCACGAATGCGAATCTGATGATAACCCATACGAAGGTCAAGCTTCGAGAATACTTTAGCACCTTTGAGTTGCTCAAATAGCTCATTGATGTTGGGAAGTGGATACTTGTTCTTGATTGTCTTCTTGTTCAATGGGCGGTAGTCGACACAAAGTCGGTCCGTGCCATCCTTCTTCTTGACAAAAAGAACACCACAACCCCATGGAGAAGAACTCGGTCTGATCAAACCCAGACGCTCTTGTTCATTGAGCTGCTTCTTCAATTCCTTCAGCTCGTTGGGTCCAAGCTTGTATGGACGCTTGCAAACGGGTTCAGTGCCAGGCTCTAGTTCGATAACGAACTCAACTGGCCGATGAGGAGGCATATCCGGAAGCTCTTCTGGAAAGACATCTTGATACTCACAAACGACTGGAATTTAAGAGATGGCATTCATCGCCCTTCTCATTGAGAGAGAAAAACCGAATGGTTTCATCACGAGCGGCAAAAATAATAACATCCTCAGAAGAGTGTGTCAATTGAATTTCCCTGGCAGCATAATCAAGTTGAGCTTTGTGCTTAGAAAGCAAGTCCATCCCGAGAATTAGATCAATATCCGAGTCACCAAGAACAATTGGAGAAGACAGAAATTTATAGTCCCCCATCTTGATGGAAACATCCGGAACCATGGAACTTGCATTCATGCATTTGCCCGGAGAGACAACTGCTAACGGTCTAGGCAATCCTTGGAAATGCAATTCATGCTTAGATGCAAATGGTCTTGATATGAAAGAAAGCGATGCACCAGTATCAAAAAGAACTTTTGCAGAAATATCATTAACAGGAAGATTACCCATTATCACATCAGTAGGTTCCTCCGCTTGAGCTGCATTCATCATGTTCACCTTTGCAAACTTTGGATTATGCTTGACCACTGCATTGCTGGAAGATCTGACAGGAGGAGGAGGAGGCAGACGCCTTTGGTTGAAGCATTTGTTAGCATAGTGACCTTTCTGCTGACATTTGTTGCAAGTGACCTCTGAGAGTGGACGGTGATAAGGAGCATTGGACTTTGGAGCTTGATTCTGAGACTTGTTCTGATAGCCAGAGTTGGAAGAGTTGGAAGAACCATGGCCACCTTTGTTCTTCTGCTGGTAAGGCTGACGAAACGGAGGAGGAGGAGGCAACCAGAACTTCTGTTGCTTAGCTGCCACAAGTGAGGAAGAGGAAGACTGAACTGCATCTCTGACTCTCTTCTTAGAAGCCTCACACTTGAGCTGAGCAGCCTCTTGCTTCAGTGCCATATTGTAGAATTGATCAAACTGAGTAGGCTCAACAAGAACGAGAGCTAACTATAGATCCTCTTTAAGGCCACCTCTGAAGTGATAGATCATGCTTCTCTCATCAGGAACGTCTTGTTTAGCAAAGCGAGCAAGTTTCTGAAACTGGATGTTGTATTGATACACAGACATGTTGCCTTGCTTGAGATTGCGGAACTCCTCACGCTTGCTCTCAACAACACTTTGTGGAATGTGGTGCGCTTTGAAGTCCCGACAGAAGTCAGTCCAAGTGATCACACGACCTCCTCTGGAATCATTGTATTGTTGATACCAATCAGCAGCTTGGTCCTTGAGCTGGAAAGAAGCGAACTTGACATAGTCCTCAGGCCTGACATTGCTACATTCAAAATGCTTGTTGATGTCCACGAGCCAATCATCGGCATCCGTGGCCTCGGCACAGTAGCTGAAAGACTTGGGCTGATTTGCGAGAAACTGGTTGAGAGTGGCAAGGTGAAGCTGATTGTTGCCTTGACCTTGATTGCCTTGATTGCCTTGCCCTTGAGTATGTTCTTGCAAGAGTTGCAGAATCATCTGAGCATTGGCGTTGGTGGCTGCCATGATAGCTTGCCAAGCCTCCGGAGGTGGAGGTGGTGGCGGAGGGTTCGCTTGACTCCCTTCATTGCGATCCGGATTCTGACGCGTTGGCGGAGCCATCCTGAAGAGGGTGACATCCGTTAGCATCTTGATAGACAAATAGATAAGTAGAATCAACGGATAGAAATTGCAACATATATTCTTCACAATAAACATTCGAACGAAGATGAACGACTGAATTCCGTAGTAAATCATCACACTTCCATAAGTTGAGAAGCCACTTAGAAAAGATATGGAATCAACATATGACTTCGAAGTAACTCGAATACCACAAATGAAAACAAAACAAAGTATTGGCTTGCAGAATAAGCCGGAACAAACATATGATAGAGATTTCGTCCGAACTTTTCGTGGTGGGGCCCACACGGGCTCAATCGTACAGCACCATCATGTACAAGGCTGTGCACATGACATACGAAGCGTCCCCGGGTCGGCATAGCCATGGACTCTTTAAGACACTACGAGACCACTGTAAAACCAACCGTGTACAGGCGGACCACTAGACGTCGAACCCCAATCTCATATCATGCGTCTGTCGGAAAGATATCCTAAGGCTACTTGAATTCCCACTTATAAACTCCCAAAACTTTCTGGTTATGCAATCTGGTGTAGGGGATACAGGGGACACAAAATATATCACCCAAACTAGCAATCCCTAGATCCAGCTGTATCCATCCGTCAACACATAACCAAGAAACCTTCGGAAATCGTTTACCTGAACCTTCGAAAAGCATCCGTTATACAAGTTATGGCAATACTCCCGAACTCCCTCCCCAGTACTGGGTGGCGTCGAGGTGATCTCACCAACAACTGCATAAAAGAGATTTCGATGTCGGCGAAACTCAGGTATTCCAGAACTGCAACGATAAAATTGTGACGACAACACCTCGGAGCTCAACTCCCCGGGACACTGCCACAACCCCTAAATGTCAGGAGGCACCAAGAACAATGTTCTCGTCACAAAACCATCGGAACGATTCCAAGATACCCGCGTGATCCTAAAAAAAATTTAGTGAAATTCGAGGAGAGAATAGTCAAAACTTCTACGTTAGGAGACCTCACCAGAGCGACGAAGGGACTGAGGAGTAAAAAGAATCCTACTCTCCGATATATATAATCCTAAGACTCAAAACATTTTTGTTCTAGACTCAACAACGCCAGCGATTCGATCAAGCAGGGGGCTCCTAAGTCGGGGATGGCTCTAATTACCAACTTGTAACGCCCACGATGCGGCTATATCTCCCACGTGTCGAGGCACGACTTAGAGGCATAACCGCATAGTGGTTTTGTCGAAGAAGGGTCATCTTCACACAATCCCATGTAATGAACAAGAATGGGATAAAGAGTTGGCTTACAATCGCCACTTCACACAATACATAAATATATCTCATACATCATCCAAAATACAAACATATAGACCGGCTACGGTCAAGATCCAGATGAAAATAAGACAACCCCAAATGCTAGATCCCCGATCGTCCCAACTGGGCTCCACTACTGATCATCAGGAAAAGACACATAGTAACGACCACGTTCCTCGTCGAACTCCCACTTGAGATCGACCCCATCATCTGCACTGGCATCGTCGGCACCTGCAACTGTTTCGGTAGAATCTATGAGTCACAGGGACTCAGCAATCTCACACCCGCGAGATCAAAACTATTTAAGCTTATAGGGAAGGATAGTGTAATGAGGTGGAGCTGGAGCGGCAATAAGCATATATGGTGGCTAGCATACGCAAGAGAGAGCGAGAAGAGAAGCAACGGAACGGTCGTCATCTAGCAATGACCAAGAAGTGATCCTGAACTCCTACTTACGTCATACATAACTCAGACCGTGTTCACTTCCCGGACTCCGCTGAGAAGAGACCATCACGGCTACACACGCGGTTGATACATTTTGAATGGGTCAAGTGACAAGTTCTCTACAACCGGACATTAACAAATTCCCATCTGCCTCATAACCGCGGGCACGGCTTTCGAAAGATAATACCCTGCAGGGGTGTCCCAACTTAGCCCATCATAAGCTCTCACGGTCAACGAAGGATAAACCTTCTCCCGAAAAAACCCGATCAGTCTCGGAATCCCGGTTTACAAGACATCTCGACAATGGTAAAACAAGACCAGCAAAGCCGCCCGAATGTGCCGACAAATCCCGATAGGAGCTGCACATATCTCGTTCTCAGGGCACACCGGATTGTCCAAGCTTCTGATAGGCCAGACCAGAGTTGCCCCTGGTGGCCACCGGCGACTGACAGTTTGGACTAATACTCAGAGGAGCACTGGCCCGGGGGTTTAAAATAAAGATGACCCTCGGGCTCTAGAAAACCCGGGGGAAAAAGGCTTAGGTGGCAACTGGTAAAACCAAGGTTGGGCCTTGCTGGAGGAGTTTTATTCAAGGCGAACTGTCAAGGGGGTCCCATAAATCACCCGACCGCGTAAGGAACGCAAACTCAAGGAACATAATCCCGGTATATCAGTAACTAGGGCGGCAAGAGTGGAACAAAACACCAGGCATAAGGCCGAGCCTTCCACCCTTTACCAAATATATAGATGCATTAATTAAATAAGAGATATTGTGATATCCCAACATATCCATGTTCCGACATGGAACAAACTTCAACTTCACCTGCAACTAGCAACGCTATAAGAGGGGCTGAGCAAAAGCGGTAACTTAGCCAATCAACGGTTTGCTAGGAAAGGATGGTTAGAGGCTGACATGGCAATATGGGAGACATGATATAGCAAGTGATAGGTAGCGCAGCATGGCAATAGAGCGAACAACTAGCAAAGCAAAGATAGAAGTGATTTCGAGGGGTGGTCATCTTGCCTGCAAGGTTCTCAGAGTTGTCGAAAGCTTGATCCTCGTAAGCGTACTCAACAGGTTCCTCATTCACGAACTCGTCTCCCGGCTCTACCCAAGACAAGAACACAAGCAAACGGAACCACAATCAACCACGAGAAATGCACAAGCAACATGATGCAAAACATGTATGATATGCAAGATATGATATGCGATGCATATGCGTGCTCCGGAAGGAAAATGATGAACATGGCAGTAACTTGGCAAACCAAGCATGCCACTGGAAAGATGAGATTATTTCGGTCGAAATCGATATAAAGATCACCGGAAACGGATGCACGGTTTGCAAATGGCAAGCAAAACAAGAATGACACGAATCTGCGATTAACAGCACGATAGCACTGAAAATGCAACAAGCAGCAATGCTACAGCACTCCAACATAGCAACAAAGCATATGAAAGTAATCTACAGGAGATTCTTGACAAAAGATGAACACTGAGCTACGGCTAGATCACAACATAACAAGCTCAAACAAGCATGGCAAAAGAGCAAAAGATAACAGGATCACAGACTTGGTGAAAAACTGGACATGGCAGAAAACATCATCAGGTAGCAATGTTCAGAGCACGAAATCAACATGCTACAGGAACTTAACATGGCAAAACAATGCATGGCAGTGTTCTACTAAATGCACATCACAAAAGTCCCTTACTGACCATAAGCCAAAAAGGAATATAAGATATGATGGCAAGCATGTGAACATAGCAAGTTTCGTTATCAGGTTTCAGACTTAGCAGAAAAACAGAGCATGGCAGAAATGATAATATGTAGGCATGTTGGTGAGCTTGACGCACTCACCACAAAATAATGCATGACAAAACAAGCATACCTACAGCAAGATGGCATGTTTATGAAGCTATCCATGGCAAGATCAAGAGCATAGCATGTATGGATCAACTACAATAAGCTTGGCAAAATTGCATATCATGTTGAGAATCTGCAAGAAATATTTTATAGCAAAAGTAGAGCAAGATTGAGTCATGCTATGGCACTCCATAATTGCAAAAAAGGGCAGGACTGGACCAATTACAACTATAGATACAAAACATCCTTACTGAACATCTCCAAAATATGCATGGATCTCTCTGTAGCATCAAGTTTACATGGCAACAAAATAACAGCAGACAAAGACTTGGAGAATTCACTAAGTCCCTGAAATCAGAAACATTACGGAGCCTACTTTGCATGCTTGTGCTAGTCACCACAGAGATCACAAATATACATGGCATACACCCTTGGAAAGATGGCATGGCATACAACAAAACACATGTAGAGCTCATGCCCATAAGATGCACAGATTTAAAGATACAAAAATGACAAATCTCCAAGTTCTGATAAGAACCAGCAGATAACAGCAACTAGCCCTCTTCCAACAGAGATTTGGGCATCACGATGACCTCTAATGAATATGGTGCAATTGAACGAAATGTAGAGCATTACGAGGCGAACAGTTTGACATATTACACGCGCGAATCGGAGCTACATGCGAGGAGTTATGCAAAGCGGAACAAGAGCATGTGCTGTAGGAATATCATGACTTAGAGAAAATTATGGGGGCGAGAAAGTCAACTGTACAGTAGCCCGATCGGATCTGGGTGGTTGCCGGAGCTGCTCCTCGAGCTCGCCGGAGCTCGAGCGAGGGAGGCGATGGAGGGCAGCCGGAGCGGGCACGCCGGCGCTGGGAAGGACGGCGGGGCGCGGCGGCACGGGCTGGCGGGAGGAGGCGACGCGGTGGCGGCGGCGAAGAAAGGCGGCGAGGCGGCGTCGGCCGGTGGAGGCGGCGGCGCGGGGCGGCGCGGAGGCGCGCGCGGGCGGCGGAGGCGCTCGGGCCCGTGGGGGCCGGCCCCGGGCCTTGGCGGGCCGCGGCGGCGCGGGGTACGGGCGGCAGCGCGGCTGCCACGTGGCGGGCGCTGGTTCGCTGCGGCTTTGTCCGGCGGCGGCTGGACGCGTCCGCACGCGGAGAGGAGATTTTTAGGGTTTCGGGGACTGCGAATGTTTTCGGAGGGGAGCACCTATTTATAGGTAGAGGGAGCTAGGAGAGTCCAAATGAGGTGCGGTTTTCGCCCACACGATCGTGATCGAACGACCTAGAGCATGGAAGAGAGTTTGGTGGGTTTTGGGATGGTTTTTGAGGGGGTTTTGCTGCAACACACAAATGGACTTTGCGGATGCCCGGTTAACCGTTGGAGTACCAAACGACCTCCAAATTGAACGAAACTTGACCGGTGGTCTCCGGGTGGTATACTAAGGCCACTTGACAAGCCTCGGTCCATTCCGAGAATGTTTGACACCCGCACACGAAAGAAAACTAGAGGGGTGCACCGGAGGAGATAGGAGCGCCAGATTGCAAAACGGACAACGGGGAAAATGTTCGGATGCAAGAGACGAACACGTATGCAAATGAAATGCACATGATGACATGATATGAAAAAGCATCACATGACAAAATGCAAAACGAAAGACAAAACCTGACCACGGAGGGAATATCATAACATATAGCCGAAAATGGCAAGAGTCAGAGTTACAAATATGGCAAGTTACATGCGGGGTGTTACAGGCGGGTGAGCTCGGCAATATGGCTCCTTGCCAAACTGCCAATCTGCGGAGAGCTTGCAGTTCGCAAGGTAGTTCACCATATGGGCCACTTCGTTGTGCGGCATGTCTTTGGTGCACATCCGACTCGGATCAAGCTGACCGCTCATCTGCAGATCAGATGAGGGCGGCTCTGGAGCGGGAGCACCCAGCGCGTGACGAAGGCGGCCAGCAGGTCGGGCCCCGATAAGCCTTCCGACTGGATCATCACCCGCAGTCGGGCGACAGCTGCGGCTCCAGCCGGCGTCAGCGTCACGGCTCGATAGGACCACTGGGGCCGCCTGCCCGCCGGCAAGCCGGCTTCGTAAGCCAGCAAATTGACGTAGTCGCCCTGCGGGGCGACGTTCTTCACATAGAAGTATGACTTCTGCCATAGCTTCACCGACTGGATCAGCGTGATGACCGGGAAGGGGTTGTCGGCAGTCACCCTCCGCATCGCGATGAAGGCGCCACTCTGAGCCGGCACGCCCTGCATACGCGTGCCCAGCTTGGACTGGAAGAACTCCCCCCGGAGCTCGAGGGTGGGGAGGACGCCGAGGTAGCCTTCGCACAAGGTGATGAAGGCGGACAGCAGCACCACCGTGTTCGGGGTGAGGTGGTGCGGCTGGAGTTGGTAGAATTCGAGAAAGGAGCGGAAGAAGGCGCTCGCGGGCAAGCCGATGCCCTGCAAGAAATGCGAGCGGAAGACCACCCGCTCGCCTTCCTCCGGCTCCGGCGTGATCTCCTTCGCCGGCGCGAGACGGACCCGCACCTTGTCCGCGCCGGGCAGCCGCCGCGTCTTGCGGAGGAACTCGACATGATCCTCATGGACATTGGAGCCGTCCCAATCCCCGCCGTACTGCATCGTGGCGTAGGGCTGGCGAGAATGAGCGCGGCGGCGGAGAATCGAGTGGCAGAACGGTGCGGCGGCGAGGCGTTGTTGCAAGAAAGAGCAGAAGGAAGAAGATGGCGGAGAGGAGAGGGGCGTGCGAGCGCCTGCCGCTTCCCCCCTCCCCCTACTTATAGCTTCGCACGGTGAAGCCGAGGAGGCGAGGCGTGGGGTGGGACGTGGGATTAACTGCACCCACTCCCCCCACGCCCCGCGATTATTACGCCCTAAAGGCGTGCCGAAACCGCCGCAGGAAGACGTGCGGGCGGCTTTGGGCCGCAGAGAATCCGCGCCTGGGCCCGGGCGTAGGAGTGGTGGGCCCCCGACCTGCGGCGACGTCTCATCGCGCGCGTGGGCTGGCAGGCTTTTTAGCCAGGGGATGCCACGTGTTTCGCAGGCGGCAAGTGGCCGGCCCGCGGCCCGGTGCGCGCGCCGGCAGACTCCCGCCCTCCGACTGCAAAATTCTTCGCCAAGACGGCGCGCCTAACCGAAGCCGGCTCCTAGCTGCCGGCTTGTCAAGATAGGAAGCTGACCGAGCTTCTCGACTCCCACCCCACCTCGAAGCTCAATCAGCTTCGGGGACTACTGTCGGAGTAAATAGCCACGGGTAGCTTAACCGACTCCCCCTGGCTTCTCAAGAAATTATCAGGCCATTTGAGCCTTCAAGCACTCGAAGCACAGGGCCGCCTTCCCCCGGCCGACTATCCCAGGGGCCGACTCTCAGAAGGCGACCCATTCCCAGAAACCTCCCCCAAGATAGCTACGAGATGGCCGACTCCAGGAAGCCGGCTCCAAGAGGACCGACTCCCAAAAGGCGGCCATGAAGAACGCCGACTCCAAGAAGCCGGCCAAGATCACACCCACCAAAACTATGCCCACATAACGGAGATAAGACGGGGCGTGGGCACAGTACAGCCCACTACCCCCGAATCCCGAAGCAGGCATGGCCACAGGACGCCGTACGGGTCAGCCATCTCCCGTCCGGCGCGGCACTGTAGCCATGTTGGCCTCGACGTCATCCACGACAGACGCCAGTACGGCCCGCGGGCGGCGGGCCCCTTTAGCCAGAGAGACGCTCAAAGGCAGCCCGGCCTCCCCTAGTCGGCCAGGGGCGTAGCCGGCCCCCAGAAGCCGGCTACCCCCTCCCTCGAAACACGTGCCACATTAAGGAGACAAGACGAGGTAAGGCTACAGTGAGAGCCCACAAGGCGGCACACAGTAGCCACGCTTACCTCGACAAAGCCCTCGTCATCAGGGGCGAGGCTACAGTAACCAGCCGCCGACAAGACCCCCAAGCGGTGGGGCCGGCCTGTCGACCAAGAGGCCGGCAGCCGGCGGGACGCACCAGTCGGCGGGCCCCAAAGGCCGGCGGAGAAGCCGGCGAACACAGACACTGACGGCTGGGACCCGCGCCCAGCCGGATTACAATTGTATCCCCGGGGGGTAGGCCTATATAAACCCCCCGGGGCACCCATGCAAAGGGTTGGTCTCATAGAGTTACACACACACTATATAGAGAGGAAAGGGAGAGCTAGCCTTGCTCTTCTTCTTCCTCGAATCCGACAGCTCAAGGAGCACTTGTAGCTACTCGTTTCGATCTAGTGATCATGCGGAGACCCCGCAGAGCAGGACTAGGGGTGTTATCTCCACGGAGAGCCCCGAACCTGGGTAAGATTCGCCGGCGTGCATGTCTTCGCCTCATCCCGTTTCCAGGCACCGGCGACGTCTTACTGGCTCCCACAATGATAAGCCACCCGTTGGCATATGTCGCACCTACCACCCGACAGTCGCCTTCCTCAAAGCTTCGGGCATGAACCTTGTGGCTATGGTAGCGGCGCAAGGCTTGCTGGTAGCGTGCTGCTCTCACAGCCGCCTGAAGACGATCTTCCTCAAGGAGCGTCGCGTCATCTTGCCGCAACTGCTCTTGCTCAAGCTCATCATAAGCGAGCACTCGAGGTGACCCGTATATGAGTTCTGTGGGGACAACTGCCTCCGCCCCATATACTAGGGCAAAGGGTGTCTGACCGGTGGCTCGATTTGGCATCGTCCTGATCGACCAGAGAACCGCTGGCAACTCATCAATCCAGCGCCTTCCGCTCTTGTGCAGCATGTCAAAGGTCTTCGTTCTCAGGCCTCGCAACGCTTCAGCATTCGCCCTCTCTGCTTGGTTGTTGCTCCGGGGGTGTGCCACGGAAGCAAAACAGACCTTGCTGCCGAGGTCCTGAATGTACTGCATGAAGGTGTGGCTTGTGAACAACGTGCCGTTGTCGGTGATGACTCTGTTTGGCACACTGAAACGGCAGACTAGTCCCTTGAAGAACTTGACGGCTGACTATGTTGTCACCTTCCTCACTGGTTCCACCTCTGGCCACTTTGTGAACTTGTCGATTGCAACGTACAAGTACTCAAAGCCCCCACAGCACGGGGGAAAGGGCCCAGTATGTCGAGCCCCCAGACCGAGAATGGCCAGGAGAGAGGGATCGTTTGAAGGGCTTGAGCTGGTTGATGAAGCTTCTTTGAATGGAACTGACACGCTTCACACTTGGTTACTAGTGTTGTCGCATCCTCGAGGGCGGTGGGCCAGAAGAAACCTTTCCAGAACGCCTTGCCGGCAAGGGCCCTCAACCCTATGTGGGAGCCACATATGCCTCCATGTATCTCTGCCAACAGCTCCAGTCCTTCCTCCCGGGGGATGCACTTCAATTTCACACCGTTCGGCCTTCTCCTGTACAGGACGTCATCGACGAACTGGTACAGGGCAGACCGACGGGCTACTTTTTCCGCTTCTTCCTGCTCCTCAGGAAGTTCCCCTGTTTGGAGGAATCAGACAGTATGCTGCGCCCACGCCGGAGCCTGGGGCTCGACGGCAAGGACCAAAGGCATTTCCTCTGCCATGGGAGCGGTTGTCTCCACGGCCAGGGCTTGACGCCCTGCCGGAGCCAGTTGCTCTTTGGCAGGCTCCGCGTCCACGGCGGCACCCTTGCTGGCAGCCCCAGGGGGCTCGGTAGGAAAGTACTCGCCGGGACCTGATTTCCTTCGCTTGTTCCGCCCCGTTGATGGTTCGACGGATGGCTGAGTTAACCGGAGCAAAAAGGTACCTGGTTCCATAGGTAGCTTGAATGCGGCACGCTTTGATAGGTAATCGGCGATGTCGTTCTCCGCTCGGGGAACGTGCTCCACTTGGACACCGTCAAAGCGCTCCTCCAGCTTTCTCACTTCATCTACGTAGGCCTCCATCAACGGGCTCTGGTAATCCTTGTTGACTTGTCTGACGACAAGCTGCGAGTCACCCCTGACGAGGAGCTTCTTCACCCCGACGTCTGCTGCGATCCTGAGACCGGCAAGCAGCCCCTCGTACTCAGCAGTGTTGTTAGTGGACATCTCCCTGGGAAAGTGCATCTGGATCACGTACTTCAGGTGCTCTCCGGTGGGTGCGACAAGCAGCACACTGGAACTGGCGCCTTGCAGCGAGAAGGCCCCATCAAAGTACATGATCCAGTCGCGGTCCGCTTCCTTGCCGGGGAGAACGGTCTCTTGGATTTCTTCGTCAGGTGTTGGGCTCCATTCCGCAATGAACTCTGCCAGAATTCTGCTCTGGATTGTTGAGGTACTTTCAAACTTCAACCCAAATATCGACAACTCCAAGGCCCATTCCACAATCCTTCCGGTTGCATCTGGGTTATGCGGTATCCGTTGTAGCAGGAGGCGGGTGACGACAGTGATCTCGTGGGCTTGGAAGTAATGATGCAGCTTCCTCGAGGCCATAAGGAGGCCGAAGAGCAATTTCTGCACACAGGAGTACCTCGACCTAGCCCCCTGCAAGAGGGAGCTGACAAAGTAAACCGGGTGCTGCATCATCTTCTTCTTCTGCACCACTTCGCTTGACTGTGCGGGTGTTGCCCCGACGGCGTCAGACTCTGCCGGGGGCCTTGCCTTGCCGGCACCAGGTCCTGCCGGGGGAATCTTCGGCTCGCCGTCCGCTGGTCCTGCTGTCGCCACTTCCTCCTTGTCAACCTCCCTCTGTGCCACCAGTGCGGCGCTGACCACTTGACTCGTTGCCGCTAGGTACAGCAGCAATGGTTCTTGTGGCTTATGCGCAACCAGTATTGGCATGGAGGAAAGGTATTTCTTCAGATCCTGCAACGCCGCCTCGGCTTCTGGGGTCCACTCCCTCGGGCATGCCTTCTTCAAGATCTTGAAGAAGGGAAGGGCACACTCGGCGGACTTGGAGGTGAATCGGCTCATGGCGGCGACGCAGCCGGTGAGCCGACGCACATCCTTGATCCGCTTGGGCGCCTCAATCTGTTCAATAGCCTTGATTTTGTCTGGGTTTGCCTCAATCCCGCGCTGCGACACAAAGAATCCAAGAAGCTTGCCGGACGGAACGCCGAAGACACACTTCTCAGGATTCGGCTTAAGGTTGATCTTGCGCAGGTTGGCAAACGTCTCTTCCAGATCTTGCACAAGAGTTGCCCCGTCCTTGGTTTTGACCACTATGTCATACATGTATGCCTCCATATTTCTATGGAGCTGGGGTTCAAAACCAATTTGGACTGCTCTTGCAAACATCGAGCCAGCACTCTTCAACCCGAAAGGCATCCGTAAAAATCAATACATACCACATGGGGTGATGAATGTTGTCTTCTCTTCATCCTCTCTCGTCATGAAGATTTGGTGGTAGCCCGAGTAGGCGTCGAGGAATGACAGCAGATCGCACCCGTCCGTGGAGTCGACAATTTGGTCGATGTGCGGCAATGGGAAGGGGTCCTTAGGACAAGCCTTATTGATGTCTGTGTAATCAATACACAACCTCCACTACCCATTTGCCTTGAGCACCACTACCGAATTGGCCAACCACGTCGGATGGAGCACTCCTCTCACTAAGCCCGCTACTTCCAACTTCCTGATCTCCTCAATGATGAACTCCTACCTCTCCAGAGCCTGCTTTTTGACCTTCTGCTTGACGGGCCGCGCATGAGGACAGACAGCTAGGTGGTGCTCAATCACCTCCCTGGGAACACCGGGGATGTCGGATGCTTGCCACGCAAACACGCCGACATTCGCCCGCAGGAAGGTGACGAGCGCGCCTTCCTATTTGCTGTCAAGGGTAGAGCCTATGGTGAAAGCCCCTCCCGTGCCATCCTCCCTGACGGGCACCTTCTTGGTCTGCGGTGGCTCAGCTCTGGATTTCTTGCTCTTGCCGGTAGAGCTCTCTGGCACACCCTCGACGGTAGCACAACACTCCGAGGAGGTGCGCTTGCCGGAGTGGGTGCGAGAGGTCTTGTCGGGCTTCTCCTTCCCTCCCGGGGCTTCAGCGGCAGGAGCAAGTGCCTTGACGGCAGCTGCTGCAACTGCTTCCTGGTAGAGTTGGTCGGCACATATCAGCGCGTCCTTCTTGTCGGAGGGGACGGAGATGATGGTCAACGGCTCGGGCATCTTTAGCATGTTGTAGGCGTAGTGTGATGCCGCCATGAACTTGGCTAGTGCCGGGCGGCCGAGGATCCCGTTGTAGGGCAAGGGGATCTCGGCCACGTCGAAGACGATCCTCTCCGTCCTGTAGTTCAACTCTCCTCCAAACGTCACGGGCAGTGTGACCTTCACCTTCGGCTGGCTCCTCCCCAGGTTGACCCCTGGAAACGTGCCCGTTTCCTTGAGGTCTCCATCAGGAATTTGTAGCCTCTTGATCACGACAGGTGAGATCAAGTTCAGGCCGGCCCCGCCGTCAACCAACATCTTGTTCACCTTGAGGTTGCGTATCGTTGGTGAGACCAACAATGGCAGACACCCGACCGCGGTTGTGCGGTCAGGGTGGTCCTCGGCGTCAAAGATGAGGGGTGTTCTGGACCACTTCAGCGGCTTCTGAGTGTCGAACGACGGCTCCGCTGCTGTAATCTCACACACCCACTGCTTGAGCTGGCGGTGAGAACTATGCAGCAAGGCGCCACCATCGACGCACATGGCCTCCGTAGCCTTCTGGAACTCTTGCTCACGGACTCGTCGTCCTCGTCGTGATCATCGTCTTCTGGTTTCTTGTCACGGCCCTGGGCGGGCCTCTCTTGCTGGGTGTCCTTGCCGGGGCGGCTTCCTTGGCCGCCACGTTTCTTGTCGGATCCCTTGGCACCGTCCTGACCTTTCTCCTTGTCCTGCCTTTCATACACGGCCTTTTGCTTTTCAGCAAGCAGCTCGACTTGCCGGCAGTTCTGGAGGTCGTGGCCCTTGGTGCGGTGGATCTTGCAGTACTGCTTGCCGGAGCCCCCTGGCTTGTCGGCAGCTGCTAAGGCCCGGCAGGCGGCGCACCCGGCAATCTCCTTGCCGGGGCCGTCTACCTTGACCTTCTTGGCAGCGTCGGTGTCGTCCGATCCTTCAACGGCAAGCATGGCCTTGTCCTTGCGTTTCCTATTGCGACGCCGGCCCTTCTTCGTTGGGGTGGCGGCGTCTTCGTCGGTAGAGTCGGTTTCCGCACCGGCGTCTTCGCCGGGGTACTTCCTTCCCTCTTCAGCCCGGGCGCATCTATCGGACAGAACGTAGAGTTCGGCCACATCCTTAACCTTGGTCATCGCCAGCTCTTCGCACATCTTGCGGTAGCGCACGTTCTAATGGAACGCGCTGATCACAGCGGCGGGATGAACGTCGGGGATGTTGTACTGCACCCGGCTGAATCTCTGGATGTACTTGCGCAGGGTTTCCCCTTCCTTCTGGGGAATGATATGCAGATCACTGGCCTGGCCATGAGCTTGGTGGCCTCCTGTGAAGGCGCCAACGAACTCATGCCATAGATCCGACCAAGAAGAAATGGAATCCGCCGGCAAGTGCATCAACCAAGACATAACATTGGGCTTCAGTGCCAGTGAGGAATAATTGGCAAGCACCTTGTCGTCACGAGCTCCGGCAGCGTGCATCGCGATGGTGTAGATGCTGAGGAACTCGGACGGATGGGTCTTGCCAGTGTACTTCTCGCCGACGTCGGGCTTGAACATGCGGTGGGACGGCCACTAGAACTGCCGTAGCTCACGGGTAAAGGCCGGGCAGCCCACCTCGTAAGGTAGGCCGCCGGAGCCCCCCGGTGCTGGGTGGTCCATAGCGGGTCCCGCCCGCTTGTCCGACTGGTGGCGTGTATCACGCCGGCGCTCAATAGTGGTTGGTGCATCTTTGTGAGCTCGTTCTCAAAGAACTTGGCGCTGGTCGCAGTGGGTCCGCGGGTCGGATGACGCTATAGAGATGTTATCACAAGCGTCGTCACGACAGGCAGACGCTGGCGGCGGCTGGCGAGGGGGAGGAGAGTGCACCGTGGCCGCAGCTCCCCCGGTCCTCCCAGCGACAGCACGTGGTGGCTCGGTGGAGTGCCGACCCGAGGGCCTCGCTGGTCGCGGATCGTCTTTGTTGGCGACGGCAACGAGGCTCCGGATGGTGGCCCTCCACTCGTCGAGCTTCTTCGCGGCAGGAGGGAAGTCGAGGAGCAGCTGCGCGCGCGCCAAAGCTTCTGCTGGCGTGGGTGGCGGTGACAGCTGCGTGGACCGTGGTGTGCTTCGACTTCTAACCACGTTAGTAGGAGCTCCGTCACGACCCAGCGGCTGCGCGCCATTTTCGCCAGCACTTCGTCGGGCATGTTGAACTTCTTCATCCCGCGAACGACGCACAGGGCTCTTCCCACGGCAGTATCCAGGGTCACCGGCGTGATGACGCTGCTCGTCGCGCACACCATGGGAAGAGCGCGCAGTGGTCGCTGGCGTCGGCGTCTTGGAGGTTGCTACGCCGCCCGCGGGTGGCACAACGACACTCCTGGAGGGCCCCGCGCTGCCTGCGGGGGGCCTAGCCCCATCTTTAGACTTGGTGGTGTGCGGCCCGTCGCCTGGCGCACGAACGGCGGCGCTCACCAGGCTCTGACTGCCAGGGCGATGTTGGTGCTCGCGGACCGCGGCTCGGGTTCTGTCCGCGACCGAGCCGCTGCTCGCCCGTGCTGGCATGGGCTGTTCGGCCCCCGACGAGCCGATCGTCGTGGCCGTCTTCTTCTTGGGAGCTATGGCGATGAAGAAACGCTAGGCTAACTACTAGACCAGATTCTCACAATTGCGCCCCCTACCTGGCGAGCCAAAGATGTCGGTGTGGAACGACACCTATGGGATCACAAGAATCCTTACTACGGTTGCCGGGGCGCAGGGTTGCGAGAAGAGCAGGATTAGTAATCAGCACAAGGATCGTTTACCCAGGTTCGGGCAACGAAGATGCGTAAAACCCTAGTCCTACTTTGGTGGGTGTATTTCAGAGAGTTCTTGAGCTCTCAAACTAGCTATGGTGGGTGTGTGGTTCCAAAGAGCCTAATCCTTCTCCAGTATGCCATGGGCCTCCTTTTATAGTCGAAAGGGGCTGCCACAGTGGCATGCAGGAGGTGGAAAGGCGTACAGTATTGTGAGCTTACCGCTCGTATTACAGGACAAGATGCATTTAATGCCGCTGAGGTGTCCCCTAGCTTTATTGGGGATGGGCGAGGCCCGTCCCGTCCGTCGCCGCTCCTCCTCGCTTTGACACGCGCCCTGGCCAGCGAGGCGTGCGGCGCCATGTAGGCAGGCAGGCAGCTGAGGTGGCGCGGTGGTGGAGCCTTCATGAAGATCTGCATGCCGCCACCCAGGCACCTGCTGAGTTGGCCTGGAAGCTGCATGTTGCCACGCAGGTGCCTGCCCAGCTAGTTGGGCTGGCAGCTGCATGCGAACGGCGGTGGAGGTTTGGTTGGTGCGGGCCTGGCAGTGACCCTGTTGGCGTCCTCGGTGAGAGCCTTGCCGGCTGGCCCGGCAAGGGTCTTGCCGTGGCGCGCTGTCGTCCCCGGCAAGGATCTTGCCAGGGGTCTTGTGGCTCTCCTCGGCAAGGATCTTGCTGAGGACCGTTGTCTTTTAATCCTCATCTGATCTTGAACATTCCTTGTCTTCACAAAGATCTGCATGCCACCATGGAGGTGCCTCCCGAGCCCTAGTTCCAACGTGGTTGGTTGAGTTGGAACCCGTGGGCTCGAGGGTGGCTCACTCCGCCGGCGTGGGCGAGCCACCCCGGCAAGGGCCTTGCCGGGGCCGCTGAGGCTGCCCCCGGCAAGGATCTTGCCGGGGGAACCTGCTTCGCCTCTCTGCTTCTTTGTGGTCTCGGTCTTGGCGTTGCTCTGGCTGTCTTGGGCTTTGGTTTTACCTTGGTTCACCTCCCCTGTTCTGCTTGGCGTGGCCGCGGGCGCGGCTCCGACTGTCCGTGCACAGGTAAAGGGGTACAAAGGTGCGCCCCCTCTTTCGTACACCGACAGTTGTATGACTAGGTTCTTACAGAGAAGAACAACCTGCTAACCCAAGAGCTGGAACAATGTCGGGCGCAGCTAAATGCTGCTACCACCGAACTGGAAAAGTCTAAAAAGGCGTCGCCTGGTAATATTTCTCTCCATCGAGAAAATATAATCATATGCCATTAATGCTAACAGTCATGCCTATATCATGACATGATTGTCAGAGGAACTCAAAAAGGCGCTGGAAGTCGCGCAAGCGAATGAACAAGAAGCCAAGAGGCTACAAGCTACGGGCGAACGTGTGCTAAAGCAGGCCATTGTTGAGAAAAACCAGCTCCAGGATTGCAAAACCCAGCTAGGCGAAGAGCTAAAGGATGTGCGGGCCCAGCTAGCCGATTCCGTGAAGGAGAACAAGAAGCTGCGGGGCGGCATATTCAGTATGTGTCCGAACTATTGTTAAAGTAGTTCGGAGATAGATGGAACTGATATAATTATGATTGCAGGTATTGTCGGCGTTCTTGGAACGGGGGTCCCCAGACATGCCTGCCTGCGGCCCACAGCGCAGCCAAGCTAGCAGGCCGTATGGCCCATCTTCATCAACAAGGCATCCAAGACCCTCGCGAGGGTCCAAGCCTCGCGAGGCAGACGACGCAAGACCTCCTCTGGAGTGGCCGAGCCAGGCAGGCTCACGAGGAGCGGAGATATCAAGGCGGGGCAAAACCTCATGAGGCCCTCGTGACGTGAGCCATGACGCACGGCACCAAGCGGGCGCCAGCGCGTGCAGCGTCCTAGTTTCCTCTTTGGTGCTAAGGAGGCCAGTGCAGGCGAAGAGTACCGAGGCATCAGGCAAAGGTTGCCATATTGGTGCAACGAGACCAAGACCAGGAGGACGGCAAGGCGGAGGTCATCATGGAGCCCAAGACGGCGTCACCCCAGAGCTTTTCGCATGCGAAGACCGCTTTTGTCAGGATAGCTTGTACTAGTTGTCCCCCTTCAAATCTGCCCGCCGTTGTTGGCTCCCTTCCCGCTTGATATTTGGGAAGAGGACCAGGGCCTATATAAGTAGAGCTAGCCACCATAGTAGAGGCATCTCATCTTAGCTTGATCCAACCCGATCGAGAGCCTACTCACAAGAACATCTCAACCTCAGGAGGCTGTTCTTCTCTTGTACTGTTCATCACCAGGCCAAGCGGCAATCCACCACCACCACACTGGAGTAGGGTATCACACCACAACGATGGCCCGAACCAGTATAAACCTCGTGTCTTTCTGTGTTGTGAGTTCGTCGAGTTCGTCCACGAGATCTTAGCGAGCTAGGGCGTAGATCGGTAGGAGGGAAAGACTTCGCGCGCACCCCAGTGTTCAAACCTTAAGGGTTTGCCGGAACCCCACATCCGACATTTGGCGCGCCAGGTAGGGGTGCGTCGTAGCTTCCCTTCCATCAGTTCGTCGCTCCATCGCTCCGTCGTTTCCATGGCGGACGCTCGCCGTGCTCGAGCTGAGCGTCGGGCTGTTCTCACCGCCCGCGTCGCTCAGACTGCTCCCGTTGGCAGGCCACCTCGTCGTTCTCCATCTCCCGCCGCCAACGCTACCACCGGCCCGGAGTTAACGAGCAGCAGGCGTCCTTGCTCCATCCTTCGGTGCGGCAGGACGGCCGCACCGCTACTCCATCGCTGACCCCTGCCGGTTCTTCGTCTCACGCGCACCGCGCTCCCATGGAGGCACGGGCCGCGCTCCTCGCGGCGAACGAGCTCCTTTGCTACCTCCCCGTCGACGACCTCTATGAGGAGTGGCTCGACTGCGTCGCCGAGCTCGTCCACGCCGCAGGGGGCTCTCCGGCGCCGTCCCACTCTCTGCCTCCTCCTCAACCCGCCGCGGGCGACGGGGCTCATGGCGTGCCTCTACCACCTCAGCCCCAAGACGGTGCCTTGGCACCAAGGCGTGCGGCTCTGCGGCGTGATCCGCCGCGCCCGATGCCCGCGCGCGAAGAGAGAAGCTGTCAAGAAATCCCGCGGCCGCGAGAAGCTGCACCCGCGCTCCCTGCACCACCTCGTCAAGACCGCGCACCGCCCGCAGCGGCGCAGCGCGAACCTCGTCAAGACCAAGCTCCACCTCCGGAGCGAGCCCCGGCAACCACGGCCGGCTGCCGCGCCTTCACCCCCGAGCTGCGTAGCATCGCCTGGCCAGGCAAGTTCAAGCCAGATCTGCCTCCTCACTACCACGGCACCGCCGCCCCGCGGAGTTCCTGCAGCTCTATGAGCTGAGCATCGAAGCGGCCAACGGTGATGAAAAAGTCATGGCAAACTGGTTTCCCATGGCTCTCAAGGATGGAGCCCGTTCCTGGCTCCTGAACCTGCAGCACGGCTCGATCTCCTCCTGGGACGAGATGCGTGACCGCTTGGTCGCCAACTTCCAGGGCACACGCGACCGCCCGCCGGCCGCGGGTGACCTGCACCGCATCAAGCAACAACCAGGAGAGACCCTCCAGAAGTACATCCAGCGCTTCAACAACACGCGCCTCAAGATCCCCAAGGTCACAGACGAAGCCATCATCTCCGCGTTCTCAGATGGCGTCTGTGATGTCAAGATGAACGAAGAGCTTGCCATCCACGAGGAGCTCTGCACCTCACAGGAGCTGTTCAACCTGGCGACCAAGTGCGCAAGAGCTGAGGAGGGACGCCTTTCTCTCCTCGAGCTGCCAGCCGCAGGCGCAGAGGAGAAGAAGGCCAAGGCCAAGGACGTGAAGTGCAAGGAGGCAGCTGTGCTCGCAGCGGAGCCCGACACCAAGCGGGGCAGAGATCAGCCCAAGTCATCCAAGAACGGCCGACCGTTCTGCGCCTTCCACAACCTGAACACCCACAACACCAGCGACTGTCAAGAGCTCATAGCCATCCAGGAAGGATGCTACAGTCGACGCCCCGAGTGCAACAACCGGGGCTATGGCCGCGGCGGAGGACGTGGAGGCGGACGCTGGGACGACCGTGGCCCGCGCCAGGAGTGGCGCGACCGGCCTCGTGAGGACCGCTGGCAGGACCAACCTCCCGAGGGTGCCTGGAGGGATCCGCCTCGTGAGGATCGCCCCCAGGGCAACACCGGTCTTCCCCTGCTGCCGCCGCCAAGAAGGAACGAGGATCACCACCAGGACGAGGGGGCTGGGGGCTTCCAGGAGACGCGTGCAATCGCCTGCATCTTGGGCGGTGCCCAGGCCCCAGCCTCTCAGCGCATCTTCAAACAGTTCGCTCGCGAGGTGAACGCGGTGCTCCCCAAGATCGAGGCCACGCGCCCGCTCAGATGGTCCCAATGCGCCATCACTTTCAACTCGGCGGATCAGCTCAAGTGCGCAGCCACTGCTGGCGCCCTCCCTATGTTGTGCTCTCTAGTCATCAGCAATGTGCAGGTCACCAAGACCCTCATTGACGGTGGCGCAGGGCTCAACGTCCTGTCCGTCGACACATTCGACAACCTCCAAGTGCCATATGAACAGCTCCAGCCAACCAAGCCTTTCTCAGGAGTGACCAACGGTTCCACCACACCGATAGGGCAGGTCCGCCTGCCTGTCACCTTCGGGGAGCGCAAGAACTACCGCACCGAGCTCATCGACTTCGACATCGCGCACATCCGCTCGCCATACAATGCTATCCTCGGGTATCCAGCCCTGGCCAAGTTCATGGCAGTCATTCATCACGGCTACAATGTTTTCAAGATGCCAAGAAGCGAAGGAATCATCACGGTCCCGTGTGAAGAGAGGGATGCGGTGTGCTCCCTTGAGCGCGCCTTTCAAGCCGCAGCGATCGGCGACCCCGACAGCAGAAGTGAAGGCCTTCTGGAGGCCATCCCCAAGAAGAAGCAGTCGCGCCGTGTAGGACCTCAGGAGGATGGCGTCGCAGCAGGAGCCTTGTCAGGATCAGCGCCCGCTCCGGCGGTGCCTCCCTCCATCGCATAGGAAGGCGCGCCCGGCGCCCTCCTCAGGCAGGGCTCGGGGGCTCTCTTCTGGAGGGCCTCAGACCTTGCCAACCTCATGAGGGAGGCACTTGGGCACCACTTGGAAGCGTGCTTTGCGGCACATGTTCCTCAGGAGAGCACAGGGCAAGGAGTGCCCACCACTCAGGAGTTCATCACCAAGACCACCCAGGAACTGCAAGAAGCAAGAGCCATGCGCGGCGACAGCCGCTCGCGAGGCGCAGCTCCGCATCCTTGCGAGGATGTTGGGCTGCGTGTCTGCATCGATGTCCCCGGGCTCAACAGGGCCGCATCTCAGGAGCGCTTCTGGCCATCGCGTGTGGGCTGTTGCGAGGGCCCACCACCTAGCTACGTTCGCATGCCCTTCGGCTTGCTGAGCGTGGCGTCGGCCCATCAACGCGACCTGTGGCGTATCCTGGCGGCTCAGGAGGCCAGGTACCACGCCGTCCTGGAGGAGATGGAGACGGTCTTCAGGGAACCTCCCGAGCCCCCAGAGCCTCCCGAGGCTTAGGGCTCCGGTGGCTTATGAGGAGTCATTTCTTCAATGCACGCCTTCAGCTACACGAACTCTACTTCGTCTACAGAACCAGGTGACATCTTCCAAGCTCGTTTAAGCTGGGAGCGCCCCTTGGGCTGCATTATTCCTAGGCCACATGGGTCCGTCCCTGTGGCATGTGTCCCTTTTTCTTATGTCTTTAGCTTACCTTGCTGGAGGCGCCCCTCGGGCTGCATCATCCCCAAGCCGCTCGGGCCGGACCCAGTGGCATGTATCTTCCTGCATTTGTCCTAGTTGATCTGCTCTTCATGCTTAACCTGCCAACGGCTATCGCCTGCTCGATTGCCGCCCGCCCTGGGTCTGTTCATCCTATGCAATTCGCGTGCACGTTCAAAGGGGGGCTCCTGAGCATCGCGACTCAGGAGCTCTTACTGGCTCTCCAGCCCTCACCCCCTGGCCTTGACCACGGCATCGCGACCTGGCATACCAGCGGCGGCTGAGCTCGCTCGAGGGCCGGGACCTGAGGACGTAGAGTGCTTGCATCTAACTGCCTTGCAGGAACATACAGTGACCAAGACTCAAGACCAGGCGCAACCCGCCTTGAGGTAGGGCCTCGTGAGTCCCGCGCTGGCTCACGAGTGCCCAGATACACCTCGCAGCCCTATCGTGCCAGCCACGTGTCAGGGCGGGGCTGTACACGCCCCGGGGGCTCCTCCCGGAGGGGGCCCCCATCCCACGCCCAAGTGGAAGCACCATGCTCTGCACTGGCTGTCGACACTGCCGAGGAGCGGCTATGCCCGTGCATAAGCGGAAGCACTATGCTCCGCGCTGGTGATAAACAACTGAGGGCGACCCCACGGTCGTGCCAACCTCAGGGAGCCCAGAGCTCAGCGCCCATCCTTACCGCAACGCCTCCCCTCGGGAGAGCCGCGCATGGGGGCTGGGCACGGGGGCTGCGCTCGGATCACGCCCAAGCACACGCCACCCAACCAGGTCCCCCGGACCTGGGCATCGCGCGCCCCTCCTGAGGCCTAGGCGAGGGCAGGTACGGAAATTGTTTGCACGTCAAGGGGGACTCCTGAGCATCACGACTCAGGAGCCTAACTGGTCACGTAGCCCCTCACTCCTTGGTCCGTCCTGGTCTCCGGTCGACCCAATGGCGGTTGAGGTATTCGCGGGGCTGGGCTCTGCCGACGTAGAACATTAATCTATCCCATGAGCTCTCCCTATATGCTGTTTGCGCGTCAAGGGGGACTCCTGAGCATCGCGACTCAGGAGCCTAACTGGTCACGTAGCCCCTCACTCCTTGGTCCGTCCTGGTCTCCGGTCGGCCCAATGGCGGTTGAGGTATGCGCGGGGCCGGGCTCTGCCGACGTAGAACGCAAAGTAAATAGGAAGGAAATCGCAAAATCTTGAAGCAAATATTACAAGCATATTGTCCTCACAATACCAAATGAAAAGTCTAAATGCCTCCATGAGGCCTGATACATGTCGCAGGAACGGAATGGGAAGAATGGCCGCAGGTCACCTCTAGACGTCGCCGTCGCCTGCGGAAGGCGCTTCCCCGTGAGCAATTTTGTCTTCACCTTCACCACCAGCTGCAAGGTCAACGACGCCGGACAGAGGAGCGGAGACAAAGCTGTAGAACCTCCTCAGCAAGGCCCCCACCTGATCATGCACGGCCACGGCAGCCGCCTCGCATTGATCTTCAGCTACAGGCTCCAGCAGCTCGTCAAGGCAAGCGTTAGGGTCGCGAAGGTGCAGGTGGCTAAAGACGCGAGTCAGCGCGGCTGAAGACAGGACGCGAGCTTCTGCCTCCGCCATGGGACCAAGACCATCAACGACCTCCTCAAGCGCCTTCACCACGAGAGGAAGCAGCTGGGCGGGGCCGTCCTCGTCGGTGTCCAGAGGCTTCTCCAGGCCGTGCTCGTAGAGCGTTTTCAGCGCCTTGCGAGATCTCTTCTCGAGATCGGCGAAGGCCACGCGGTCTTCAGCCAAGACTCGTGCATTGGCATCAAGATCGGCCTCCCTCGTCCCCATCTTCCGCTCCAACTCTTCCAACCGGTTGCGCTCGGTGGCCTGCTTCTTCCCCAGCTCCGCCAGCTCAGCATCACGGTTCTTGACAGCTTCCTCCCGGGCCTTCATCTCCTCCTCCTTCGCTTGGCGGCAGCGCACCTCTTCGGCGTGCTTGTCGCGCAGGCTCTGCAACTCGCCCTCCAACACTTGGCAGTGGTCACGGGCGGCCTTGGCGTCTTTTAGCACCGCCTCACAATCGGCTACAGCGCTGGCGGCCCCTTGCTTCTCCTTCTCGGAAGCCGTAGCAGCCTAGCACAGCGCCGCGCCAACTGCCAGGTCGGAGTGAAGCCAGCCAGAGGCCAACTCCAGACGCCCGGCCACCAGGCGCGGGTCCGCGCTCAGGAGATCCGCCTGCAGCTGGGTCATCTCCGAAAGGGCACGCTCCAAGACGGCAGCAGGAGCAGAAGAACCAGGGAGTGGAGGTGCAGCAGTGGGAGGAAGCGACATCATCACCAGGGCTTGGGAGACCGCGGGTTCCGGAGCAGCTGGGACCTCGTCAGCTGCGCCAAGTACCGGCACCTCCCGAGCCAGCGGGGCCATGGGGGCTGATTCCACGCGGCGATGCTCCTCTTGGCCTCGCGAGGACGATCGGGGCGGGGAGATGCAGGCGCTATTGCCTCCTTTCTCCGCGGGAGGCACGGCCGCTGCGTCTTCCTTCCTCCTCTTCGCCGAAGATGTCGGCCTATCAACCAAGGGCGAGTATCAGGAAACGACGAGTACAAACAAGGACCAGGCGAAGCTTAAGACACTTACCGATCCACTCCGATATATTCCACTGACCGCTTGGGAAGCTTGAAGCCTGACAGCTTCGGGACCTGAGGAGCAGGCGTTCGGGCTCCAGCGGCGCCAGGCGGAGCGGAGGCAGAGCCGGAGCCAGCCCCAGGAAGTGCCAGGGCGGAGGCGGCACCACGGGCCACCAGCGACGACCTACCCTTCGTCGGGATGAGGGGTTGCTCCCTCTCCCCTTGGAAGGCGTCGGCCTCGGCATCATCAGGAAGGGCGCGGAGAATCTTGGCCTTGCTCGGAGGGGAAGTCTCCCCCCACCTCTTCCAGGGTCTTCTCCGAGTCCACCTCCTCTTCCCCCTCTCCGCGGGACTCGCCAGAAGACACCTCCACTGGTTTCTGCGCCGTGGGAGCTCCCGGAAGCGCCGGCGGCACCAGCCCGCGTGCATCGAAAGTCGGCCTGGAGGCGACGAATTCCTCCCGGTCCCTGCGTTGGAACAGGGGACAGAAGGCGCTAGGCGGGTACTCCTGGTTGTCCCCGACTATGAGGCGCAGGACGGCGTCCAATTCATCGCCAGGCAGGTCCCCTGGCCTCAGGCGGGTCTTGTTCTCCCCTTCTTCAAGCTCCCAGCGGGGGCGCGCGCGTGCCTAGAGTGGAGCAACCCGCAGCGTCAAGAACTCCCTCAGGAGCATCGCCCCCGTTACCTTGGCCGCCCTCACGTTACCCGGCTTCAAGTCGGTCATCATCTGCCCCAACACCAACGATGCCCGCTCGTCGACGAGCTCCGCCTTGGGCCACCCCCCGTTGGGAGGGGCGCCGCTGTTGGCAACGCCAGACGCGGGTCGGCGCGCTGGGCATCCATCATGACCCATTTGGATCGGATGTTGTCGGCCCTCTTCCCGGTGCTCGAGATCGAGTTGGCCTTGCCGCATGCGACGAAATTAGCGCACCCGGAGGTGTGCTCGCCGCTGATGCGGAGGAAGAAGAAATGGCGCAGGAGCGCCACGGACGGCATAATGCCCAGGTACGCCTCACAGTAGTAGGCAAAGATGGACAGGAGGAGGACAGAGTTGGGATGGAGATGCAACGCCTGCAGCCTATAGTGGTCGAGGACTTCATAAAAGAAATCAGAGAAGGGAGGAACCAACACGACGGTGACGCTGCTCGAGAAGAAGGGGAAGGAGGTGCTCCCCTCAGGCTCCGGCTCGTCGGACGCGAGCCGGAGCTCCGTCTTCCCCCACTCGTTGCCCTCTCCCGCCGTCAGCAGGCGTACGGAGGCGAGGCTCTTCTCCGTGACGGTGGGCGCTTCAAGAGCGGGCTCGTACCAAGCCGGTGCTGAGGAAGTCTTGACCTTGCGCGGTGCCATGGGTGGCAGATGCAGAGCAGGGATGGAGCAGATCTGGAGATAGCAGCGACGAAGAGCGAGAAGGGGGTCTGGAGCAAGGCAAGGAAGAAGCAATGAAGGCAAGTCCTGCCTGCGCCAGCCTTTTGTCAGGGCAAGAACTTGCCGAGGCAGCATGGGGAAGCGGAGGCGCCCACGTACAATCAACCGCCACGCGTCGACCAAGGCCGCAGGCTTTTGGGGCCCGCGGTGCTCCAAACTTGACCCTTGGCTTCGCCGCGAAGCCAAGCCCAAGCGCACCTTGGGCCCGGGGGCTACTATCGGCGTTCTGGGAACGGGGGTCCCAAGACTTGCCTGCCTGCGGCCCACAGCGCGGCCAAGCTAGCAGGCCGTACGGCCCATCTTCATCAACAAGGCATCCAAGACCCTCGCGAGGCGGACGACGCAAGACCTCCTCTGGAGTGGCCGAGCCAGGCAGGCTCATGAGGAGCGGAGATATCAAGGCGGGGCATAACCTCACGTGGCCCTCGTGACGTGAGCCATGACACACGGCACCAGGCGGGCGCCAGCGCACGCAGCGTCCTAGTTTCCTCTTTAGTGCTAAGGAGGCCAGCGCAGGCGAAGAGTACCGAGGCATCAGGCAAAGGTTGCCATATTGGTGCAACGAGACCAAGACCAGGAGGACGGCAAGGCGGAGGTCATCGTGGAGCCCAAGACGGCGTCACCCCAGAGCTTTTCGCAGGCAAAGACCGCTTTTGTCAGGATAGCTTGTACTAGCTGTCCCCTTCAAATTTGCCCGCCGTTGTTGGCTCCCTTCCCGCTCGATATTTGGGAAGAGGACCTGGGCCTATATAAGTAGAGCTAGCCACCATAGTAGAGGCATCTCATCTTAGCTTGATCCAACCCGATCGAGAGCCTACTCACAAGAACATCTCAACCTCAGGAGGTTGTTCTTCTCTTGTACTGTTCATCACCAGCCCAAGAGGCAATCCACCACCACCACACTGGAGTAGGGTATTACACCACAACGGTGGCCCGAACCAGTATAAACCTCGTGTCTTTCTGTGCTGCGAGTTCGTCGAGTTCGTCCGCGAGATCTAGCGAGCTAGGGCGTAGATCGGTAGGAGGGAAAGACTTCGCGCGCACCCCAGTGTTCGAACCTTAAGGGTTTGCCGGAACCCCACATCCGACAGGTATATTGACGGGCCGTCCTGAAGAGGAGGTGTCCAGATCATCGAGTGATCTGCTGCAAAGGCTGTCGCAAGTGCACGAACAGGCGTGGCTGGCGATGCGGAGTGTTTCCAAGGCCCTATGTCCATCCGCCTCCCCTCCAGGAAGTATGGAGGAGCTTGTAGAGCTGTTCAAAGGAGTGCAGCAGAGTATCCGACTTTGGAAGATATCGGCCTGTCGAGAGGGTGCGCGAGAGGCTTGGGCCATGGTGAAAACTCGGTATACCAAGCTTGATCCTAATCACATGGCTCGGATTGGACCGCTAGGGTCGAATGGGGAAGAAATTCCCGTTAGTTTAGTGTATGACCAAGTAGAGGTGGCCGCCAAATATTCCCAACAGGATTGTATGTTAGACCGCATGTTGGACGGTATAGACAAGGGAGTGTTTGAGTCCAAGTGACTATGTAGTTTCCTTACCCTATGTAATTCTAGCCGAATTGTATAGCATTTGTCATGGCAGACCTTTTCGCTTCAACCTCCGGACTCGATGGTGCGGAGTGTTTCCGAATACCCTCGCGGCCGAATAGACCGGGGTATGCTTGGAAAACTAGGAGTAGGGGTCATAGTTGCTTGAACAGACAAGTTGTATTCTGCTAGTTATGTTATATTACATTGAAATAGTAAGAAACATCTTCTAGAGAGAATAGTTTCGTTAAGGGTTCCTTTCCCTGGGTGTGCATGCATTAGGATACATGTCTGAATCGTGATGTGAAGATCACAGCTTGTACAGCTTCTGGGGGTTCGTAATCGAGTGAGTACAGAAAACATCTTTAATTCGCCGACCGAATATTCCCTTAAGAACGCTAGCTTTCGGCTTCACCCAGTCTAAGGTACACATCCGGATGACCCGGCAGTAACAATCGCAGAGGTGCTCCCTTTATGCCCTAGCCGAACTAACGGGAATGTAGGGCATAAGCACAGGAGCCAAGCAACCCAGCTTGGCCAAAACTTAAGTCATATCGATGCATATAGTGGCGAAGAGAAGGTACATATGGAAAGACTTACATATGTGAAGAGCTTGATGCTTAGTGAATTAATGAAAAACTTCTGTCCAAGAAGCCCCCGGGCATAATGGGCGTACACATGTAAAGATGTGTACGTCGGCAGTGTTCGGTCAAGCCGTATGAGAGCTTTAAAGCGAAAAAAGGTGTAAAAGAGAGAAAAAAATAATGGAAACAAGGGGAGAAGCACACTAACAAAGAATTCGGCGCTAGGCGTAGAACCTTCGGAGTCTGGCCGCGTTCCAGGGGTTCGGCTCTAGGCGGTTGTCTAATGCATCACAAAGACGGTACGCTCCTCCGGTAAGAACTTCGTCAATTATGAAGGAACCCTCCCATTTGGGCTTGAGATTGTCCTTTTTCTTCTCCGGCAAGCGTAGAACGAGTTCGCCAACATTGTAAGTCTTGGCCTGTACTTCTCTGCTTTGATATCTTCGAGCCTGCTGTTGATAAAATGCTGAACGGGCTTTGGCGACGTCGCGCTCCTCCTCCAGGGCATCTAGGCTGTCCTGCCGATCCAACTCGGCCTCTTTCTCTTCATACATACGCACTCAAGGTGAGTCATGTATAATATCGCTGGGCAATACAGCCTCTGCCCATACACCATGAAGAAAGGTGTGTATCCGGTAGCACGGTTGGGTGTGGTCCGCAGCCCCCAGAGTACGGAGTCGAGCTCCTCAACCCAGTGCTTGTCTGATTCTTTCAGAGACCGCACTAGCCTGGGTTTGATGCCGCTCATAATAAGACCATTGGCTCGTTCGACTTGACCGTTTGTTTGCGGGTGGTAGACGGAGGCGTAATCGAGCTTAATGCCCAGATTAGCGCACCAGGTTTTTACCTCATCGGCTGTGAAATTGGAACCGTTGTTGGTGATGATGCTGCGCGGGACACCATAACGGTGCACCACGTCGGATATAAATGCAATCACCGGTACGGACTCGGCCGTTTTAACTGGTCTAGCTCTATCCACTTGGTGAATTTATCCACCATGACCCGCAGATATTTTTTTCTTATGGCTTCTCCCTTTAAGGGGTCCAACCATGTCCAAGCCCCAAACCACAAAGGGCCATGTAATGGGGATTGTTCGCAGGGCGGTTGGGGGCATATGGCTTTGGTTGGCGAAGAGTTGGCATCCCACGCAGCACTGGACGAGGTCCTGCGCGTCTGCTCGGGCCGTAGGCCAATAAAATCCTGTCCGGAAGGCCTTGCTGACAAGTGCCCTGGCTGCGGCGTGGTGCCCACCGAGACCGGCGTGAATTTCTGCCAAGAGTTGTCGCCCTTCCTCCTCGGAGATACACCTTTGCAGGACTCCGGTAGTGATTTTCTTGTAGAGCTCTCCTTCGTGGACTTTATAAGCCATCGAACGCCGGACAATGCGGTGAGCCTTGTTTTGATCTTCTGGGAGCTCCTTCCTATTAAGGTAGGCCAAGAATGGTTCGGTCCATGGGGCAATGACTGCCATAATGAGGTGGGCAGATGGTGTTATTTCGGTGGCTAAGCCTCCGATAATATCGGCGTGTTCGCTATCTATGGTTGTGTTCGGAACGGGACTGTCGTTGCTGTCTCCCCCTTGCCACACCACGGATGGCTTAAAGAGCCTTTCAAGGAAGATGTTAGGTGGGACGGGGTCGCGCTTAGTGCCGATGCGAGCAAGGACGTCTGCCGCCTGATTACTTTCGCGGGCGACGTGATGAAATTCGAGCCCCTCGAACCAAGCCGACATCTTTAAGACGGCGTTGCGATAAGCTGCCATCTTTGGATCTTTGCCATCAAAGTCTCCATTAATTTGGGATATTGCGAGGTTTGAGTCCCCGTGCACCTCCAGGCGTTGTATGCCCATTGATACGGCCATTCGAAGGCCATGTAGCAAGGCCTCGTATTCGGCTGCGTTGTTGGAGTCTGTGAATAATATTTGGAGTACGTACTGGACGATATCTCCCATGGGGGACATTAATACGACGCCCGCTCCTAGCCCCGCCAACATTTTGGAGCCATCAAATTGCATAACCCAGTTGGAATACGCGCGGTACTCTTTAGGGAGTTCGGCCTCTGTCCACTCGGCGACGAAGTCAGCCAGAACTTGGGATTTGATGGCTCGTTGTGGTTTGTACATGATGTCGAATGGAAGGAGCTCAATGGCCCATTTGGCAATCCGGCCCGTTGCATCCTGTTTGTTTATTATATCATTGAGGGGCACTTCAGAAGACACCGTGATCGAACACTCCTGAAAGTAGTGTCGTAGCTTTCGAGATGCCATGAAGACTGCATATGCTATCTTTTGATAGTGAGGGTACCGGGATTTGCATGGTGTGAGGACGGTCGATACGTAGTATACCGGCTTTTGGAGCGGAAATTTGTGTATGTCCTATTCTCGCTCGACGACGACTACGGCGCTCACCACCTGGTGTGTTGCCGATATATATAGGAGCATTGGTTCGCCGACATTTGGCGCCGCCAGGATTGGGTTGCTTGCCAGAAGGGCTTTTATTTCTTCCAGTCCGGCCATCGCCGCGTCTGTCCACTTGAAGTTATCGGTGTGCCGTAGAAGGCGATAAAGTGGCAGCGCCTTTTCCCCCAACCTGGAGATAAAGCGGCTTAAAGTTGCCATGCACCCAGCAAGTTTTTGGACCTGTTTAAGTTCGGTTGGCGTAGCCAATTGTGACAGAGCTCAGATTTTGGCTGGATTTGCTTCAATCCCTCTGTTGGAAACGATGAAGCCCAGCAGTTTTCCGGCAGGGACACCGAAGATGCATTTTTTCGGGTTAAGCTTGATGTCGTATGTGCGGAGGTTGTCGAATGTGAGACGCAAATTGTCTATTAGTGTTTCGACGTGTCTAGTTTTGATGACAACGTCGTCCACGTAAGCCTCCACTGTCTTGCCGATCTGTTTTTCGAGGCATGTTTGGATCATGCGCTGGTAGGTGGCACCGGCGTTCTTGAGCCCAAAAGGCATGGTATTGAAGCAAAACGGCTCATATGGCGTAATGAATGCTGTTGTGGCTTGATCGGACTCCTTCATTTTGATTTGATAGTATCCGGAATATGCATCAAGGAAGCACAGCGAGTCGTGTCCTGCGGTAGCGTTAATGATTTGATCAATGCCAGGGAGGGGGAAGGGATCCTTAGCGCAAGCCTTGTTAAGGTCTTTGAAATCGACGCACAGGCGCCAGGATTTATCCTTCTTTGGTACCATTACCAGGTTTGCCAGCCAGTCCGGATGTTTAATATCTCTAATGAATCCGGCCTCGATGAGTTTGGCCAGCTCTTCCCCCATAGCTTGTCGTTCGGGTTCGGAAAAGCGCCGCGGTGTTTGTTTGACCGGCTTGTATCCCTTCAGTATGTTGAGGTTGTGTTTGGCCAACTCGCGCGGGATTCCTGGCATATCTGAGGGGTGCCAGGCGAATATATCCCAGTTTTCGCGCAAGAATTCTCGTAGTGAGGCGTCGACTGTGGGGCTGAGTTGCGCTCCGATAGATGTTGTCTTCTTCGGGTCTGTTGGATGGACCTGAAATTTGACTATTTCTTCTGCTGGCTTGAAGGAAGTGGATTTGGGTCGTTTGTCCAGGATCACATCGTCCCTATCCACAGTGGAGCGTAGTGTGGTTAATTCTTCGGCCGCAAGGGCCTCTAATAATGCCTCGAGGGCCGGGGATGCGGTTTTGTTCTCGGCGCGGAGTGCTATATCCGGATCGCTGACGAGGGTGATTATTCCATTAGGCCCGGGCATTTTTAGCTTCATATACCCATAATGAGGTACAGCTTGAAAGCGCATGAAGGCCTCTCGCCCTAACAGGGCATGATATCCACTGTTGAAAGGGGCCACCTGGAAAGTTATTTCTTCCGACCGATAATTCTCCGGCGTGCCGAACACCACATCAAGTGTAATTTTTCCCGCACACCGCGCTTCCCGACTGGGAATGATACCTCGGAAGGTTGTGCTGCTTTTCTCGATGCGGCTCCTGTCTATTTTCATCTTATGGAGCGTGTCCTCGTAAATAAGGTTTAGTCCGCTGCCGCCGTCCATAAGGACTTTTGTAAGTCGAAAACTGTCCACGATGGGACTGAGGACTAATGCGGCTGGCGCTCGGACTGTTCTGTATGTAGGTTCGTCATTGGTGTTAAAGGTTATAGCCGTGTCATTCCAGGGGTTAATTGTGGCGACCTGGCAAACTTCGGCGAGATCGCGCAGTGCCCTTTTCTGCTTATTGTTTGAAGCGAATGTCTCGAAGACCGTCAATACCCTTGTGTCATCATTTTCTGGAGGGTGCTGTTCTGGGGTGTCCTTGATAAGGATGTCCTCGCCGCTCTTGGCTACCTGCCGAAGTATCCAACATGCTCTAAGGCTGTGGGTTGCCATGGTGTCTGGCATTGTATGTATTTTGCATGGGCCATTGAGCCATCCGTCCAAAACGGTGTCGTGCGGCGTAATGGGTTTATGTTTTTTGACTGTTGGGCGGGGCGTGCCACGGGGGTGTGTCCTCTTAGCTTTTATGAGGAGTTGAGTTGGGATCGATGGTTCCCAGCAAGCTGCCTGAGTTTTCCAGGCGCTTTCCATCGTGCTGTACTTGTGTACAATAGTTGCTAAGTCAGCAAACTTTAGTATGCGGCGGCGATTGATGGCGTTGAGGATACCTTCGTCCGCGCAGTTGTTGCAAAATGCTGCTATCGCGTCTTCGTCGCAGCAATCCTTTACCTTATCTTTGACAAGGAGGAATCTGGCCCAGAAGTGGTGGACCGTTTCCTGAGACTGTTGTTTGATGCTCATGAGAGCGTCTATGTCCGGGTGGGTGGGTGGAATTAAATCCGAACCCTGACCCGATTTTGGATCCAGAGTTTGAAGATCAACCGGACCTGACAGTTCGGGCTCCGGGATATTGGCTGATTTTTTAGGCTCATCATCCGACTCTATGTTCGGAGGACGAGACATGCCTTTCTACCGGAGAATATCTGACCCTTCAAGATCAGAGATCCAAACATAGTTTGTCTTCAATATAGCAGAAGAGTTGTTCCGCTCCTCGACTACCGCTATCTGGTGGGTGATCGGCGGAGTTTTAATTTCTCTCAGGTCGGGTTTAAGCCCAACCCGATCGTAGTCTATAGCGACCCCCAAGGCGGTCATGCGATCCAGGAGTTCGTTCAACGACGATAACTCCGTCAGATCCATCCGAGCGGAGTATTCGGGATCAACGCGGAGGCGATTTTTGACGACTTGAGAGGTCATCGTCGGCTTAAGGGCCGAACTGGCGGACATGACGAAGCCGCCCAGCCGGAGAGTTTGGCCTGGGGCCAGGGCTCCTCCGGAGATGATATTATCCTTGACAACAAGGCGAGCCATCAACCCTCTTGGCGACGGCACAGTGGAACTCTCAATGAAAGCACCAATGTCGGTGTCAAAACCGGCGGATCTCGGGTAGGGGGTCCCGAACTGTGCGTCTAGGATCGATGGTAACAGGAGACGGGGGACATGATGTTTACCCAGGTTTGGGCCCTGTCTATGGAGGTAACACCCTACTTCCTTCTTGATTGATCTTGATGAATATGAGTGTTACAAGAGTTGATCTACCACGAGATCGTAATGGCTAAACCCTAGAAGTCTAGCCTGTATGACTATGGTAATGTGTCTCTATCCGGACTACTCTCTCCGGTTTATATAGACACCGGAGAGATCTAGGGTTACATGGAGTCAGTTACATAAGAAGGAATCTACATAGTCGGTTGCCAAGCTTACCTTCCACGCCAAGTAGAGTCCAATCCGGACACGGGTACAATCTTCGGTCTTCATGTCTTCACAGCCATCAGTCCGGCCCACGGATAACGGGCCGGGCGCCCGAGGACCCCTTAGTCCAGGAATCCCTCACCCGTAACAATCCATGTCCTTAACAAAGGGTGCATGCACGTATAGGTTGAGCGTGTGTCTTGCGTCGTGTGATGTGTGCATGCAGGCATGTGAGTGTTGCCTGCGTGCATGTGTACGTTTTAGTGCTGCATGCATGTGTGCGTACGTGCGTGTGTTCGTGAGTGCATGTGTACATGTCAGTGTTGCATGCCTGCATGCGTGCGTGTGTTCGTTATGTGTACGTGTCAATGTTGCACGCCTGCATGCGTGCGTGTGTTCGTGCGATTGTTGCGTGCGTGCATGTGTACGTGCGGGGTGAGGCTACATGTTAGTCGACTGACTTTTTCTCTCTGGTCAGTAGGTTTTCCAACCGTTGGATATGAAATCAAGGGCCTACAGTTTATCTTCAACCTCCACCCCCCTGAGCCGCCAGCCACCGCCGGCCCGCGCCACCACGCCGCCCCGCCCGCCCGAAACCACTCCCCACCGCCGGTCCGCCGCTGCCCCGGCCATCCCTCTAGCCCCCCCCCCCCCCCCGTGCCGAGCTTTTTCTCTGGCGATCCCCACGCCACCGCCCAATCACCCCCCCCCCCACCGCCGGCGACTGCCAACCAGAGATCTCACAACTTCGAATCCCCACCGACCACTAATTTATTACCATTTCTGTCCTTCATATACGCGCTGACGGGTGGGCCCTATGGTAATGTGCGCTGCTGAATGTGGACCGTTTGACTGGTCAATTGATCGTGTCGGAGCTGTATGGTGAGCCAGTGACCATATGATCACCCTGAAATGTATTTTATTAACACAGTACATACTCAAACTACCATTTCTTTCTTTCATATACGCGCTGACAGGTGGGCCCCACGGTTACGCGCCCTGATGGTGCAACACTAGTTGTGCCACGAGGAATGTTTGACTGGTCAATTGATTGTGTCATCAACAAAATATGGAGTTGTACGGGTGAGCTAGTGATCGTATAATCACGACATGTATTTTTTTAACACGGTACATACGCAAGCGCTCATATATACGCGCGAGCACTCACCACTATAAGCGCACACACGTAGACCCTACCCCTATGAGCACCTTCGAGAGAGTGAGCTAGCATATGATCTTGAGATTTTACGAAGTCACCATAGGTGCCTCGTAGTCGAGTGGAACGTCTCCTCCCACTGAACGCACATCGCCGGAAAATACTGAAATTAACCCAGGATAAATGCAAGCACCAAGACTTTAACCCTGGTGGGCTCGGGAAACCACTGTCCTCCTAACCATCCAACCACAGGTTGGTCAGCACCACAAAATGTATGTGGTGACCGTGATGAGCTTGTTCTGAAGTCCAGTGACCATATCATACTTTCACTTCAAATACAATGACTGTAAGTGTCGTCAACAAAATACGGAGCATGCATCAAATACAATGTCCGTCAGTGTCATCAACAAAATACGGAGACGTATCGTGAGCTAGATACCGTATGATCACCACGAGAATGTATACGGTGACCGTAATGAGCATATTCTGAAGTCCAGTGACCGTATAGTGCTTTCGCTTGAAATACGGTGACCGTAATGAGCATATTCTGAAGTCCAGTGACCGTATAGTGCTTTCGCTTGAAATACAGTGACCGTCACGCATGAATGTGTCATGGGCATGCATACTTTTAGAGGGCCGAGAGATAGTTTGTGTGCGTACGTGAAAGTGGTGTAGAAAGAGGGGGTGTCCGGTGGAGACAAGGAGAGATATGCCCTTCGTTTCTCTTTCCCGTGACTAATATTTTAGGAGAAAATATAAACATTCACAATGCAGAACAAATTTTTTTGGATGCACCATGCAATTAACTTTCACGTATAACATTGTACTATTGTATATGCTTATTTTCTTAGTGGCCGATTGCGTGTGTGGTGTGGTGGGCACATCATTTCTAGTTGTGGTGGGTCAACATGATGACTCATGGGTTGGTTCCATCCTGCGCCACATAGGTTGGACCGAGACGCATTATACGAAGACCCATGTGGAGGACTCGGCGTACAACACGAAGCTACCAGAGTCGTGGAGGACTGTATCCCCACTGGTGATAAGCCGACTATATATGATTTGTAACCCTAGGCCCTGAGTATGTTATAGAAGCCTGGGGGCTAGTTCGTCGATAGTATACACACACGCACAATGCCTGGTATTTACGTGTACTTTGTACACACCCCTATCACTAATATACAGTACCAGGAGTAGGCTTTTTCCACGACTGCAAGGGTCCGAACTTGGGTAAAACTTTGCCTCGTATTACCATCCAGCCTAACAGTAAGGGATATCCTACCGAATGATCTGATGGACTCATATCTGCCAACTACTAATAGAGAGGTGTGTCTGTGGGGGGGCAATGTGTGCGAGAGAGGCCTAAAGATAATGTGCGTGCGGGAGACACGTAGGCACATATATGTGCGTATAGAGGGCTAGTAGAGACTGTGCGTGTGTATATATGCATGTGAGAGAAATAGTGTTTTCCAACTGAGATTAGTGAAAAGAGTGGTACATAGTAGTCAGAAAGAGAGAGAGATAGATAGACAGAGAGTGTGTGCGTGAGACACCCCAGGAGAGATTGTGAGCATGAGTGAAAGAGAAATGCCGATGTATATAAAGTGTGTGCACTTATGCATTAGACAGAGAGATATATAGCGCGTTTGTGAGAACGGGCCGAGGCATAGTGCACCTACGTGTAAAAGGCGGTTCTACGCATTAAATTAAAATATAAATGGCATTATTATTTTTGGATGAGATCATGAATTTTGCAATTTGCGTATGAACGAAAATCGGTCTATCAGACACCCAAACTCTATTGAATTCTAGCATGTGCATGTGTTTATTTCATATTATCGATCCATAGAGTGAGAGCGGTTTGAAATACAGGCAATGCATTGCTTTTGCAATTCATATATAAACATTAATTAGTGCACTCCATGTTGTTAGTGTGAAGCACTTTATACATTTGTCACTTACATGGATACATTCCAAATTGCTAGCTACAAAATAGAATACATGTTGAATTCAACATAAAGGGGGTTTCGAAGATTCGAATTCATAGGAAGTGCATTCATCTATTTGAACCCGAGATAATGGCATTTGTAAATTAGTTCTAAAAGGGGGCATCAATCTTTGTTATGCGTTTGAACATGCTATATATTCATACGCGTGTCTAACTTCTTTTTCAACCAAGGAGATTATATCTGGAACCATGCATGAACTAAGGTAAGTTGCATATTTTTTTAATATATACTCGTGTACAATGTATATTCAAATGTACCCCCTCCATTCCAAAATAATCGTAGTTTTAGGATTTTCAAGAGTAAAGATTTGTGAAGTTTGACAAATCCTGAAAGTTCAATTCAAGAGAACCGAAAATGTTAATGCTTCTGCTCCCAAATATTGAACGAAGCACCAAATAAGCCTCTGGTCACCCGAAACCGCGCGAGACTAGTGTTTGGTGGTAGGAAATTATTGTCCTGACTCTGGCCCATGTAGCCTATCGGCCCGATGTCCAAAGGTCTAAATCGGGGTAGGTTTGTAACTTCACCAAGACGCCGGTCTCAACCGCCTCCGAGAAGCATTCATACGTTGTGGGCACCTAAACACCCATGCGCTCGGACGAAATTTATCCCGTCCACCATTTGGGACACCTGAGATTACTATCGTACCCCCAACCCGCAATATGTCCGAAATTTTAGATGGGGGAAAAGTTTGTAACTTCCCCTAAATTTCAAACAAGCGTGTCCCAAACCGAAACATTGTTCCCCCTTAGTTCCCCCCTCCTTCCGTTTCTCCATTCATACTCCGTGGGCGCCAAAATGCCCTCTCCACCAGCCGCGAAACCCCAGCCTCCTCCGTCCTCCACCCCATCGCGCCCAATCCACCGCCGCCCTCCTCCATCACGCCGGAGCCGGTACCCCGACGTCATCGTCCAACGCAACTGCAACGCCCTCAAGGACTTAGCAACTGAAGCCGAGGCAGAGCTGCCTCCACGATGATGACGCCGACGCCGACGTGCGCCATACTAGAACCACTTCGACCACGCCGTCATGCGCCTCACCGCTGCCGCTCCACTGTCGCAACCGTTCACCGCACCGGAGCTGTTCCCACTACGCCGTCATTCGCCGCCTCGGATCTGGTTCCCCTCCGCTGACAGACGGCCACCGCACCACACTCAACAACTTTGCCATGGGTTTGTACAAGGCTCCACGTCCTCCACAACTTCTCGTTTCCAGCTAACCACAAGAAGATCATTGGAAAAACAGAAGGAGGACACAGCACTGCCAGCAGAAAGAGGTACTCCTCTTCCCTTATTCATGCAAATCTTACGTCTCTGCTCACACCGTATTCATCCCACGAACGAAACTAGTTGAGCGCTTCTTACTGCATCTTCTTCGTGATACTAAATGCACAAGGTTTCCTCCCATTTACTATTTCACCTTTGCTAGAGGTTAGTAGCCCGCCTGGATTTCAATTTAGGGTCAGTCGAATCGCAACTAAAAGAAGCAGCACCCGCTTAGGCGCGCGGAGCACCTAGTCCGCCTGTTCGCCGGGGAAGCGGCGCATCGGTGTCTATCATAGGGGTGTGGGGCGCAGGAGCTTCTTGCGCCCGATCTAGAGGTCGGTGGGGCTTGAAGGGATGGCTGGGGGGCGGTGCCAAGCACGGCGGTGCGGTGAGGTCGAGGGGAGGGCGGAGGCAAGGGACTGGGCCGGTGGTCACTAGCATTTCGAGGAAGATCGTAACATTGACTGGCTGGAGGTAGATGAAGGCGATCTACCCGTTCTTTGTACATCGCACGGTGCAGAAAAAATGGACTGACCTATTTGTTTTCAGTCGACTGTTATTTTCATAGGACCACACCTTGTGGTGTGCTGGAGGATCATCTACATTTCCCAGCCATCCATGTGCTCATATTTCAAAATCCTAGAATCTAGTAATTTCGTGTGCCATGCATGTTGTAGAGCTATCATATGTCTCCCGTCATTTATTTCTCACCGACCTGCTATCTGCTACCTTTATAGTGTACTACTTGTGCACACACTCCACCCATACTCACACTATTTTTTTATGCATGGGTATTTCAGACTCTGATGCAGTGTTGATGAATACAAAAAAGAAAAGACAGAAGTTGCTCCAGTGTAATTCGAAGATAAGCACTAAGCATTTTAGCGCTCTAAAGGGTGCAGTGCCAGCAGATGGAGACAGTAAACGTAGCTCTGCAGTTGATGATCTCAATTGCCACACACAACCATCCCAGGTGCTTGCTTTAACTTTGCGCTGTCAAATGTGGTTGCATGTTGCATATGGTGTCTAGCTTGTATTGCTTCCAATTTGGTTAAATTGCATCTGCTTACTTTACACATTATACCTTTGATAATGACATGCCTTCATGTTTTTGATACATACTATATATGTCTATATACATCAAACTAATGCTCTTTTGTATCCCTCATCAATCACTTATGATGAGACAGTCACCCCAGTGGGTTACTGTGAGACGCACTACTCGTTTAAAGAGTGCAGTGTCATCCTCCCCACATGATTCTCAAGAAACAGCAAGGCTAAATGAAGATAGTCAACGTAGCTCTCTAGTTGATGACCGCAATTCCCCCACACCACCATCGCAGGTGCTTGCTCTTACTTGGCAGTGTGATATGTGGTTCCATGTTGCATATGGTGTCTACCTTGTAAAGCTTCTAATTAGGGTAAATTGCATCTGCTTAGTTAACACATTATACCTGTGAATATGACATGCCTTCTTGTTTTCGGTACATACTACGTCTTTCTATTAACCATGTTCTTACATCAAACTACTTTTCTTGTGTATCCCTCATCAATCACTTCTGACGAGACACCTTCAAGTTGACAGTGTAATATTGGTTGCATATTGCATATCATTTCAAACATGTATTGCCTCTAATTTGTTGAAGTGCCACTTATAATGAGACACATCTAACTTGGTAGAGTGATTTTGGTTGGATCTTTCATATGGTGTCTAGATTGCATTGCTTCCAATTTGTTGAAATGCCTTCTGCTTAGCATTTTTCGTACATATTCCATCCTCCTACAATGTGGTTGCCATACATAAAAGTTGTGTTCGTCAGTATCATGCATCAATAAATTTGGAAGTGCGAATTTCATTCCTTTTTCTTGTGTGTTTACTTGACAAGGAAAAATCTAAAAGGACGAAGGCACGGAATGATGGTGGCCCTCTGGAGCAACCGAAATAGATGATCTCTCAGATTCTCCTGCTACTCCTACTGCGGTGCAAGTTCCAAATCTCATCTCCCCTACTCCACAACCCCAGGTGCTTGCTCCAACATGGCAGTGTGATATCTGGTTGCATGTTGCATATGGTGCCTAGCTTGTATTGCTCCTAATTTGTTAAATTGCATCTCCTTAGCTTACACATTATACATGTGAATATGACATGCCTTCCTGTTTTTGGTACATACTACATCTGCCTATCACACCATGTTCTTATATCAAACTATTGTTCTTGTGTATCCTGCATCTATCGCTTATGATGAGACAGACATGCCCGTGGGTTAGTATGAGACGCGCTACTCTTATAAAGAGTGCAGTTTCATCCTCTCCACATGATCCTCAAGAAACAGCAAGCCTAAATGAAGATATTGAACGTAGCTCTGTACTTGAAGACCGCACTTCCCCTACACCACCATCGCAGGTGCTTGCTCTAACTTCGCGGTGTGATATGTGGTTGCATGTTGCATATGGTGTCTAGCTTGTAATGCTTCTAATTAGGGTAAATTGCATCTGCTTAGTTTACACATTATACCTGTGAATATGACATGCCTTCCTATTTTTGGTACACACTACATCTATGTGTTAACCATGTTCTTACATGAAACTACCTCTCTTCTGTATCATGCATCAATCACTTACAATGAGACACCTTTATTCATTGCATATTGCATATTATTTCTAGCCCGTTGCTATGTATTGCTTCTAATTTGGTCAAATACATTTGTTAGGCCACCCTTTTAATTTGGCAGAGTGATATTGGTTTCATCTTTCATATGGTTTCTAGCTTGCATTGCTTCTAACTAGTTCAAACACCTTGTGCTTAGTTTACACTTTATATATCATACATGTCAATATGTCGTGCCGTCCTATTTTTCATAATCCTCCTATCATGCGGCTGCCTTACATGAAAGTAGTGTTCGTCAGTATCATGCATCAATGAGTTCTGAAGAGCAAATTTTATTCCTTTTTCTTGTGGGTTTGACTTGACAAGGCAAAATCAAAAAAGAGGAAGGAAAAGAGTAAGGAAGGCGATGATAGTGGTCCTCTGCAACAACGTAAACGGAGCATCTGTACGGATTCTCCTTGTGTTGCTAGTACATTACAAGTTCCAAGTCTCCGCTCCCCTACTCCACCATCCAAGGTGCTTGCTCTTACTTGGCAGTGTGATATCTGGTTGCATGTTGCATATGGTGTCTAGCTTGTATTGCTCCTAATTAGTGTAAACTGCATCTGCTTAGCTTACACATGATACGTGTGAATATGACACGCTTTCCTGTTTTTGGTACATACTATATCTGTCTATCACACCATGTTCTTAGATGAAACTACTCTTCTTGTGTATCCTGCATCAGTCACTTATGATGGGACACCTTTAAGTTGGCAGTGTGATATTGGTTTGCGTCTTGAATATGATTTCTAGCATGTAGTGCTTCTAGTTTGATGAACGCCACCTATGACGAGACAGTTTTAACTTGGCAGAGTGATATTGATTGCACCTTCCATATGGTGTCTAGCTTGCAGTGCTTCTAATTTGTTGAAGTGCCTTCTGCTTAGTTACCACATCATAGGTGTGAATATGTCACGTTGTCCTGTTTTTCGTACATATTCCATCCTCGTATCATGTGTTCGCCTTTCATCCGAGTAGTGTTCGTCAGTATCATGCATGAATGAGTTCTGAAGAGCGAATTTTATTCCTTTTTCTTATCGGTTTGACTTCACAATGCAAAATCAATACAACTGAAGGAAATTAGTCCGGCAGTGGATGATGGTGGTCCTTCGGAGCAACTCAAACAGAGGGTCTCTACAGATTCTACTCCGCCATCCTCCCAACAAGATTCGCAAGACAACACAAGGCTGGACAGTCAACGTAGCTGTGTAGATGATGAGCACATCTCCCCTACTCCACCATCACAGGTGCTTGCTCTAACTTGGCACTATTATATGTGGTTGCATGTTGCGTATGATGTCTAGCTTCTATTGCTTCTAACTTTGTTGAATTGCATCTGCTTACTTTACACATAATGCATGTGAATATGACACATGTTCCTGTTTCTAGAACATACGTGTAGATGATGAGCACATCTCCCCTACTCTGCCATCACAGGTGCTTGCTCTAACTTGTAACTGTTATATGTGGTTGCGTGTTCCGTATGATGTCTAGTTTGTATTGCTTCTGATTTTGTTGAATTGCATCTGCGTAGCTTACAACTTATACCTGCAACGATCACTTACCCATAAGACACATTTAACTTGGGAGTGTGATGTAGGTTGCATCTTGCATTGTCTTCTAGCTTGTACTGATTCTAATTTCTTGAAATGGCACTTACGATGAGACACTTTTTAACTGATAGAGTGATATTGGTTGCATGTTCATATGGTGCCTAGCTTTCATTTCTTCTAATTTTGTTGAAATGCCTTCTGCTTACTGTTTTTCATACATATTCCATCCTCCTATCGTACGTCTGAATATGCAATGCTATATTTTTTTGTATATATTCCATCCTCCTATCCCGCGCTTGCCTTACATCAAAGTAGTGTTCGTCTGTATCATGCATCAACCAGTTATGCAGAGCTAATTTTATTCATCTTCTTTTGGTTTTGACTTCATAAGGCAATATCAGAAAATAGGAAGGAAAAGAGTAAGTTAGGGGATGTTGGTGGTCCTCTGGACCGACGCAAACAGAGACTCTCTAGATTTGCCACTGCTACTGCTAATGAAGTTGAAGTCCCAAGTCTACATGATGAGTTCATCTCCCGTACTCCACCATCGCAGGTGCTTGCTCTAAGTTGACAGTGTGATAATTGGTTTCATGTTGCATATGTTGTCTAGCCTGTATTTCTTCTATTTTGATTAAATTGCACCTGCTGAGTTTATACGTTATACATGTGCATATGACATGCCTTTCTGTGTCTAGAATACACTGCATCTATCAATCATACCATGTTCTTACATCAAAGTACTGATGTTGTGTATCCCGCATCAGTCACTCATGATTGGACGCTTTTAACATGGAAGTTTGATAGTGGTTGCATCTTGCATTGATTTCTATGTTGTACTGCTTCTAATTTTTTGAAATGCCACTTATGACAAGACACTTTTAACTTGGCAGAGTGATATTTGTTGCATCTTTCATATGGTGTCTAGCTTGCATTGCTTTTATTTTCTTGAAAATCCTTCTTCTTAGTTTACACATCATAGCTGTGAATATGTCACGCCGTCCTATTTTTCTTACATATTCCATCCTCATACGGTTGTCTTACATCAAAGTATTGCTTGTCTGTATCATGCATCACTGAGTTCTGAAGAGTGATTTTATTCTTTTGTGTTGTGGGTATGGCTTGACATGGCAAAGTCAAAAAAGAGCAAGGAAAAGAATATAGTAGGGAATGGTGTTACTCGTCGGGTGAAACGGAAAAGGATCTGCCCTCAAGATTCTGCTGGTACTTATAGTGCAGTAGAAGGTCCAAGTCCACCGGCTAAATCTACAAACACAGTATCACCTACTCCACCAGCTGCAGGATCCGCTTCAACTGTACCAGCATCTCAACGAGTTACTCGTTCGTTTGCTCCGGAACTGGCCAGTTCCCAAGCTGCCTTCACACCTAACACTACTTCCAAAGCACTGCTGACACAACAGGAGTTGGCAAGATCAGATACCTCATGAGCATCAACACCAAGACGGTACCTGACCGAGTCAAGTTGCAGTTGCATGCTCCTTTATATGTACTCACATAGCTTGATGTGCACTAACACTTTCCATATTCGTTGTTGAACTAGCACCACGGCGCAAGCGGAAACAGACATCAGGGATAATGCTTGACAGATTAACAAAATCTAAAGGAGGAGGAATGGAGATCCATTTTGAGGCAGGTTTAAAAAGGCCACGTGATGCTACAAAGTCAGCCAAGTTAGTATCAGAGGCAGCCGTTGCCGTTAGGTGTCATGCATGTATCCTCCCAACGTGGATCCAGTACAGGATTGAGAAATACAATACCCAGTTTAGCACCTTCCTTGACCATTTATCCGTAAGTAATGTTATTCATCGCAATTTGTAATATTGTCTTGCTCTGTGCCATACTTTCTAGCTTCCTCCTAATAAGACTCGCATTCTTTTTTCAACAGATGAGGTTAAAGTTGGATCCGAAAGATGATGCAACTAAACAAGCATGCACTCATGTTTTTCAGTCTGCTCTGCGACAGTATCAGTACCACCTTAGAAAATCTCACTTTGAAGGCAAGGCTAACAATGAAATCGCCCAAAGATCTCCAGTGGAATATATTACAGATGAAGACTGGACATCCCTTGTTAAACACTGGTCTGATCGAAAGTATCAGGTAGGGTATATGTATTTGATCAGACCACATATTGAACTTGTATTTATGTATGTGCCTTACAAGTGTATCTTCTTCTAGGCTAACTGTTTGAAGAACAATACCAACCATTCTAAAGTGAAATTCCAACAGACAACAGGATCTCGTAGCTATATTGCACACTGCGAGGCTCTTGTAAATAGCTACTAGTTCCTTCTTTTTTCTGTGCCATATTATCGTATCTATATTGACTTGTTCCAAATACAGAGGAAAACCCGTACGGACCAAAAAGAACCTGAACCAAATGCAGTGCAAATCTTCAAGGATTGCCGCACCAGCAAGATGAAGGGCATGAGCACACCGGTTCAAGCCGCTATTGTAAGTCCTTACTCCTCCTGCCTTTGAAATGATTGGTACCGTGATGTGTTCATTTAACTGCTTGGTTTGCAGCCAATGTCAGTTACTCTGTTCACTTTTATACACAGATGTCTTAACGTATCATTTCACCTTACATGGTTTAAAAGAGATAAAGGATATTCTTTTGGTCTTGATCTGTAATCTAGTTGTGATGTTCACGTGCGCACACAATGATACAATAGCTTGTTTGTTTTATATCTGTTTGCCCATGATATGAATGATGTCATACTATGTTCATCCTACTTTAAACCATGTCTCTTTATCCTTAGATGTCAACCAATGTGAGGAAATAGACAATACAATAGGCATGCTACATGGACATATGTTCCGAAAGTGATTTTATTATGTAGTTGGCACTACAATACATGCTCATGTATTACAGTAGTTCACCAAAATAAGTTATATATAAACATGAAACCTACTTTGTTTGTTTTTGTCTCATTAGTAACTTATCTGGTAATCTAATCTACAAGTTCAAACTTTCAGCAAGCTATGGAACAAATGATTGAACAGCCACAACCACCTCAAGGTGACGAGGCTACCACAGGCACAACGCCACCTCTTGCTGCAGTGCGTCAGTATCTCTCCACTAACAATGCAAAAAGCACCTTCCTGCATAATTCTGGGTTGGTTGTCAAGGTAACCTCGTCCAAATCGCCTACTGAACAAAATCTTCCGGCTAGACAGTATATCTGTGCTCCAGACACAAGTCCAATCCCTAATGGACGTTGTTTCGGAAACAAGAATAGTGGTTGACAAATGTCGTGAAGATATGAATGGTTTTGAAACCAGACTATCAGACATTTGCTTCGTTGTTCAAGAGCAATGGCAGAAAAAAGGGGAAGATCGTGATGCTCCATCAGATTCTACATCCTGAAAGGTCAAATGATATGTGCTTCTATACATCTGATGGTGCTTTTATCTGCAAGGACTGTAAACTTTATGCCAACAGGCCTTTTGTTGTATGGTTGGAATTTATTTTGTTGTGATACAGCATTTATGATGCTGCCAAAGGTTGCAGTAATTACGACGCTATTTTTGTATAGTGTAGGTTTATCTTAGTAATGTATTCGGCCGAAAGCTTCGTAGGAGCCCAACATGCCAACATTCGTCGGGCCCATTCCAATTGGGCTAAAAATGATTATGGGCCGAAATTTGCATGTAGCCCACTAAAAATATCTGGGCCTAAATCATCATAAGCTTTCATATTTTTCTGGTAGGCATGTACCCATAGTGGGCCTTTAACAGGCCTAAAGATAATTTGGGCCCTCAATAATAATAGGCCGTTTACAGGTGTAAATATCTCGAGCCCATAAAAACATGGGCCTTTAGTAGGCCGAAAGTGAGATTGGGCCCTGATTGTGCCAAATAACCCACTGGTCTTAGCAGGCCAAAATGGTGGCCCATTTACAACGCGGATCGTCCATAGACCGAAATTCAGACGGGCCGTAATGCGCCGACCGACTACACGGGCCTTTAACAGGCCGGAAGTTCGGTCGGGCTTGATTAATGTCGTTTTTATATGGGCCATTAGTAGGCCCGATGTGACCTTGGGCCACATATGGCCCATGGATTTCGTCCGACGTTAACAGGCCGAAAGTCACAACAGGCTGAAAGTGGCCCAAATCTATAGTGGGCCTCTAACGGGCCGAATGTCAGACATGGCCGAATATGACCCAAATCCTTCACGGTCGTTTATGGGACGAAAGTTTCAATGGCCTATAAATGGGCCCAAATGAAGCAGGACCTTTAACAGGCCGGAAACACACCGGGCCATAATTTGGCCCAAATACTTAGCGGACTGTTAACGGGCCATAAGTGACCATGGGCCGCGATGATGACAAGTTTAGGACGGGCCGTTGACGGGCCGATTTGACACTAGCCGTACGGGCCTTAACTGAGAATGTTTGGCCTTTAGCTGGGCCGGCCCATTATGGTCTGCAAAATCTTGTGGGCCTTTAGCTAGGCCAGCCGATTATAGTCCACTAAATCTTGTGGGCCTTTAGTTGGGCCGGCCCATTTAATCTTTATGGGTCACTTTTGGGCCGGTCCATGTGTGAACATATCATAGGCGCATCTCGCCCATTGGATGAGTGACACCTGTGCCAACGCGGAGCTGACACGTGGTTCCGTCAGCCAATCAGAATTTTACATGTGGAAAATCGGCATTGATCGTGGCTGTTAGCGGGTTATCGGATCCAAAACCGGACCCGATAGCTTAACAGCGACCCGTTACGGCGGATGCCACATGTCGGTCACCCTTGACGAGAGCACTTCTGTGACGCGCGATTTATTGTCATGGAAGTGGACACTTCCGTGATGGTAATTTTGGTAATGTCATGGAACACTTCTACGACAGCACAGGTATGACTATCTTGATTCTGTCATAAAATCATCATGGATGTACATGCATGACAGAAAACGTGACCTACTGTGACAAACACGTATTATCACGAAAGTGTATATTTTTGTAGTGCCCCCATCTAGACATACTTTCGATCCTATAAGTGGTATCAGAGCTTTGGTCTCCATTAGCCTTGATTTCCATAGCTTTGGTGATCATAGCCTTGGTTTCACAAACTAGGAGAGTATGGCATCTAGCGAGGGTAACTATCATCATAGAGGTCCTTATTTTGATGGTACAAACTTTGCTAGTTGGAAGCATAAGATGAAAATGCATATTTTTGGTCATAACCTCGCCGTTTGGGCTATTGTGTGTGTTGGCTTGCAAGGTGAATTCTTTGAAGATGGTAGAGAACCGGATCGTGAAGCGACCGTGGAAGAATTGAAGATGTTGCAATACAATGCTCAAGCTTGTGATATTATCTTCAATGGATTAGCCCCGAAGAATTCAGCAAAATCAGCCGCCTTGAGAATGCAAAGGAAATTTGGGATACTTTGGTTGATATGCACAAAGGTACCGAGTCCGTCAAGGAATCCAAGTTGGATGTGCTTCAAAGTCAACTTGACAAGTTCAAGATGAAGGATGGTGAAGGAGTTGCCGAAATGTACTCTAGGATTGCTCTCATCACAAATGAGATTGTCGGCTTGGGAGCCTCCGTCGTGATGTGGAGTTGAACCAAGAAGTTTTTAAGGGCAAGGATATTGCCTACTTTGTGAAGATCTACCCGAGTGAGGCAAGTCCTTCATGCGCGATCGCCATGGTGGGATAGACAAGGTTGCTTCTTCGTGGGCCCTTCATGGGTGGAGCCCTCCATGGACTCGCGCAGCTGTTACCCTTCGTGGGTTGAAGTCTCCATCAACATGGACGTACGATGGCACCACCTATCAGAACCACGCCAAAAAATCTCCGTGTCTCCATTGCGTTTGCCTTCTCCAAACCCTTCCCTTTACCTTCGTATGCAATGTTTTACATTCCGCTGCTATAATCTTAGAATTGCATGTGTAGGGTGATTGCTTGCCTTGTCATAATTGCTAAAATTTGCCCACAACTAAAGTTGGGAAAAGGATAGATTTTTAATTGGTCAAGTAGTCTAATCACCCCCCCCCCCCTCTAATCATACTTTCGATCCTACATCATTCAACACCGACGGTACAATATTGAAGTCTTCCTCAAGAGGACGATGGTTGGGCGGGAAATTATCCATAGCCACTGGCCTAAAGTTGCAAGGACATTCAACATCACTGAAGGCTCAATATTCTCCTTCCGCTTCTGCAGTTTCCCAGATGATATTCATATGTCTATTTACCGTGTATGATGCTACTTTCGAAAGGTTTTCGATGTTGCATGTGAAACTTGGTGATGATGTGTAATGGCGTAGCTAGCTATATCCCTATATGGTGTAATTGAGTGCTGAAGCTATCTGTTGTAATTCGATTATGAAATCTTGGTTGCAATTATACGGATATGAAATATATGGTGTGTTTTATAAGAAATGTCAATTTTATTACTACATGGATTATCAATAATAGGCCAATTACCCTGCTTATTGGGGTTTTCTATTGCAGACGGTTTGTCTGACAACACCGTGGGTGATGAACTCAAACAACCTACACGGTTTCTAGAAAGTAGGCGTGTTGGATCAATTAACAATCACACACGGCTTCCGCGAGAGAACTGTTTGTGTTAGGCCACCTTGCACAAACGTTTCCACATAAAAAATTGTGTGTGATATACATACGAACGGAAACATTTTTCTGGGATTCACTGTGTAGGATGTACATACGAACAGAAATGATTGGGCCTGTATAATTTTCTCGGATGCCTCGTTCGGTCGCACACGAGCTCATTTTGCCCCGTGTGTGTGACCGGAGGGCCTATCCCCGATGGTTTCTGGGTCGTTTGGGAAGGACCCCCCCCCTATCACACACAGAGAATAGGCGACGGTTTAAAACTCCGTCGTGAAAAGGGGGTAAAAACCGTTTGTATAGGACGTCTTTGCACTAGTGTATGGTCATTGTTCACATCATTACACATGGTTCTGTTTTTGACAGATTCTGTTTTCGTTGCATAGTTTGCTTGTTTTGATGAATCTATGGATTATATCAGGGGTATAAGTCATGGAGAAGTTAGAATACAGTAGGTATTATGCAATAATAAAATATGTATCTATTCATAACAGTACCTAAAGTTTATGATTTGCTTGTTATACTAACGGATCTCACGCGGTTTCTGTTGAGTTTTGTGTGCTGAAGTTTTCAAGATATGAGTGAGACCACAATGGATGAAGGAATAAGGAGCGGAAGGACCCTAAGATCGGGGATGCCCAAGGCACCCCAAGGTAATATTCAAGGAAGAGCCAAGCATCTAAGCTTGGGTATGCCCCGGATGGCATCCCCTCTTTCGTCCACAAACCATCGATAAATTACTTGGAGCTATATTTTTATTCATCACATGATATGAGTTTTGCTTGGAGCGTCGTGTATTATAGTGGTCTTTGCTTTGTTTTCTTTTTAGTTTGACACAATCATCTTTTGATGGACACACCTTTTGAGAGGGACACGCATTTATTCGTGATTTGTTAGAATACTCTATGTGCTTCACTTATATCTTTTGAGCTAGGCAGTTGCTCTAGTGCTTCACTTATATCTTTTAGAGCATGGCGGTGGTTATATTTTAAAGAAATAGTTGCACTCTCATGCTTCACTTATATCTTTTTGAGAGTCTAATAAATAGTGAAGGCAATATGCACGGGTTATGAAATTGGTCCTAATATGATAGGTATTCAAGAGGGATATAATAAAAACTTTCATGTAGATCACTGAATATGAGAAGTTTGATTACTTGCAATATTTTTGCGATATTAAGATGGTAATATGTGGGAGGTACTAGTGAATGATTGTGGTCTAGTAAGAATATTGGTGTTAAGGTTTATGATTCCCGAAGCATGCATGTACAGTCTCTAATTATGCTAAGAAGTTGGAGCATGATTTATTATTGATTGTCTTCCTTATGAGTGGTGGTCGGGGACGAGAGATGGTATTTTACTACCAATCTATCCCCCTAGGGGCATGCGTAGCAGTACTTTGCTTCGAGGGCTAATAAACTTTCGCAATAAGTATGTGAGTTCTCTATGACTAATGTGAGTCCATGGATTATACACACTGTCACCTTTCCGCAATGTGCTATCCTCTTCAATACCGTGCATTACCCTTTCTCACCTTCAAAGTCGGTGCAAACTTCACCGGTGCACCAAATCCCATGATATGATATGCTCTATCACACATAAGCCTCCTTATATCTTCCTCAAAACAACCACCAACCTACCTATTATGGCATTTTCATGGCCATTCCTAGATATATTGCCATGCAACTTCCACCGATCCTATTATATGACACACACCTTCATTTTCATATTGCTTTGCATGATCGTATAGCTAACATAGTATTTGTGGCTCACCCACCATTCATCATTTTTTATACATGTTACGCTAGCATCATTGCACATCCTGATACACTGCCAGAGGCATTCATATAGAGTCATATATTTCAGTTCTATCGAGTTAATATCTAGTTGTAAGTAAATAGAAGTGTGATGATTATCATTACTAGAGCATTGTCCCAGCGAGAAATAAAAAAGAGGCCAAAAGGAGCCCAACAAAAGAAAAGAGAGAAAAAGAGAGAAGGGGCAAAGTTACTATCCTTTACCACACTTGTGCTTCAAAGTAGCACCATGTTTTTCATATAGAGTCTCCTATGTTGTCACTTTCATATACTAGTGGGAATTTTTCATTATAGAACTTGGCCTGTATATTCTGATGATGGGCTTCCTCAAATGCCCGAGATCTTCATGAGCAAGCAAGTTGGATGCGCACCCACTTAGTTTTCAGTTTGAGCTTTCATACACTTATAGCTCTTGGTGCATCAATTGCATGGCAATACCTACTCCTCGCATTGGCATCAATTGATGGGCATCTCCATAGCCGTTGATTAGCCGCGTCAATGTGAGACTATCTTCCTTTTTTGACTTCCCCTTATTAATCTCTGTCACCACATTCTATTCCACACATAGTGCTATGTCCATGGCTTGCGCTCATGTATTGCGTGGGGGTTGAAAAAGCTGAAGCGCGTTAAAAAGTATGAACCAATTGCTCGTCTTGTCATCGGGGTTGTGCATGATAAATACTTTGTGTTAAGAAGATGGAGCATGACAAGACTATATGATTTTTTTAGGGATAACGTTCTTTAGCATTTTTATTTTGAAAGACATGATTGTTTGTTAGTATGCCTGAGTATTAATGTCTTTATATCAAACTGTTTTGACTATTGCTTTGAATCATTCGGATCTTAATATTCATACAATAAAAGAAAGATTACATGATGAACATGTTAGGTAGCATTCACATCAAAAAAATTGTTTTATCATTTACCAACTCGAACACGAGCAGGAATTGAGCTTGGGGATGCTTGATACGTCTCCAATGTATCTATAATTTTTGAATGTTCCATGCTATTATAGTATCAATCTTGGATGTTTATATGTAATTTTATATCATTTTCTTTGACTAACCTATTAAACTAGTGTCCAGTGCCAGTTGTTGTTTTTTTGCTTGTTTTTGGCTTTTCAGAAAATCAATATCAAACGGAGTCCAAACGGAGAAAAATCTTTGGATTAATTTTTTTGGACCAGAAGGGACCCACGGAGGTTGGGGAGAAGACCAGAAGGGCCACGAGGGAGTGACAAGCTCGCTAGGTGCGCCCCTGGGGGTGCCCCCAAGCTTGTGGGCCCCTCATGGCACCTCTTGACCTAATTTCACCTAGATAAATTCCCAAATATTCCCAATATACCAGAGAGCCACCTGAAACACTTCTTTCGCCGGTGCAAGCTTCTGTTCTTCTGTTGTAACATCCCAATTTTCCTAAATTAGGATGTTATTAGATCATTCATATCCATATCATATTTTTATTGCATTATTTGTCTTTCTGCAATATTCGAATCATTATGCAACTAAAGGCAATTTGTTGGAATGGAGATAACATGACTTCTCCCCTGTTTTAAAATGTTCATAATGTGCAGAATATTATTTCCAGTTCGTTTGATACGTTCTGGTAATTTTTGTGTGTTATTTTACTGTTTGTGTGGCCTTTTGCATCAAAATGAATTTCTAAAATTGGATAATATTGGAACTAGTGTTCCTGTAGTTTATAGCTATAGGGCTATTTTTACTGTGTGTCTAGGTATTTTTATTTAGATTTTATATTGTGTATGTTATTTTGTTTATTTTGTTTTCTACTGCTGTCTTTATTTAAAAAATAGATAACCACAGCGCAGCGCACCGCGCGGCCCAGCAACCGCGGCCCAGCCAACTGCCAGCCCCGCAGCCCGCTCGCTCGCAGTCGTTGCCGAAGCGGTATGCCCGCACCTGACCCGCATCGCTCACCCGCGCCCGATCCACCTCGCCCCAGCCGCTGACCAGCGGGCCCCGCACCCATCCCCTTCCTCCGGTCGGACCGCACGCGCCCCGCACGCCCAGCCGAGGCCGAGCCGGATCGACCTCGCGCTCCTGGTCCATCCCGTGTCCACCAGAGACACCGCACGTGAGGCAAAGCCCTAGGGGAGACCCCGCAACCCCTTCCCGACCCCTGTTGCTGCCGACGCTTTGCCCGAGCTCGTTTTGGATCTCGGGAGAAGCTCCGCCGACCGCCGCCGTTCGCCGAACGTTTGCGCCGCCGTAAGAGCATCTCCAGCCACACCGCCTGCTCCACTCGATTCCCCGCTCGAAGCCTCCCTCGTCTGACGTCTTTGTGTTGCTGAAAACGCAGCAGAGGGAGAGGAACACGCCGGCCGACTTCACGGGATCTCGCCAGAGTTCGCGACACCGCCGTCTATAGAGGACGCCCCCATCGCCGTACTCACCACCACCACCTCCGCCACTCAACGCTGCACCCGTCCGTCCCTTCGTCTTCGCCGGAGCACCGCCGGAGAAGCGCCGCCGCCGACGCCCGAGACCGCCGCCGCCGTCCTCTGCTTCTGGTGAGCACACGCGCCCAGCCAATCACGGGCTGACACGTGGCAGTTCGCTACAGGAACAGCACATGAGTTCGCTACAGTGCCCAGGAGATTTCTGTTTCTTTTTGTTTTTCACAGATTTTCATCCAAAATTCAACTAGCTATATCTTTTAGTCTATAGCTCCAATTTAGGTAATTCTTTTTCCTGTGCACTCACAAAAATCAGCACATTATCACCGTACCAACTTTGCACATGTTTGCACTATTCAAATTTGAATTCGTTTGAATTTGAATCAAATCTTCCAGAGGCCATAACTCTCAAACCGTTTGTCGGTTTGAAGTGATTCTTTTTGCGTTGTGACCGTAGTGCTTTTTAGGTGCTCTTATGCTGCTATTGTTGAATTTCAAAATTGGTTTTCTTGCTGTTGGTTTTATTTTGGTTCTATTCGTGTTCCGATGATTGATTTGTTGAATGGTGTGAAACGTGTAGATTGTCCAGAGTGCGACGCGAGCTATTGTCAGGAGTGTGACTTTCTGAACCAGAACCAAGGCAAGTTACATGTTGATCATCCTTTACCTATTGTTTTCTGTGCATGTAGTTATATCACACTATGAATATATGCATGTATATGATTATTATATTATTTTGCTATGCTGTTGAGCTATCTTCCCGTGTTTTGCAAATCATGGTGATTGTAGTTTGCTATGCTTTGTAGACGGGGGTGGTTCGTGTATTCATTGAGCTTATGTGAGGATTATAAATATAACAAATTGAGTAGTAATTAAGGACTTAATTCACCTCTGGGCGGAATTGGTATTGAAGGGTGGTTTCAAGAACATCATGGTTTATACCCTCTGAATGTAAGTGGATGGCCGCCCAGGCTCAAAAAGATCAGACAGACTTAGTGACTAGTAGCTTCCATGCGCAACCACTAGCTAAATGGGCTCTGGCTTAGTTGAGTAGGTTGTGGGATCCTCGCCCAGGTAAGCTCGCAGATGTAGATATGAGTAGGTGTACCGGCTGCCGGGGGTGGAGGTGACTGCTTCTGAAAGACTTCGTCTCAATCTTTGGGTTGAGTCTAGTGGGTAAAGTGTGCAAAACTCTGCAGAGTATTAAAACTAATCATGATTAGCCGTGCCCCCGGTTATGGGTAAATTTGAGCGACTATGCCATTACAGTTGTTGGATGATCTTGACAGATGTGACACTTAATAAATTTGTAGGGCAACTTAATAAAGGGTAGGTTGGAGTTGATTTTTTTGCCAACTCAACCTTGCGCATATAATTGCAGTACTAAAAGAACTAAATAAAAAATTGACTATTAGGTAGTTATGAGGAAAAAATCAGCTTTCTGCAAAAATAAACTCTCAAGCCTTCCTTTTGATATACTATGCATATACATGTAGGTCTGCTTTATTATTACTCCTGTGTAACTTGCCAATACATTCAAAGTATTGACCTATATGGCTGCAACGTCTCATGTTGCAGGATATTCAGACGAAGAGTAAGGTACCGTTAGGGTGGCAAGTCTGCACTCAGCATCGCTAGTGGGCTACGATGGGACTCATCATTATTTTCTGCTACTTTCCGCTGTTTGATTGAATAAAGCTAGCCAAGTGCTATGCAGAATGTTTTATTTTATATACTCTGGATCATACGTTGTAATAAAGGATGCACTTGCTATTCTGGTATTCATCTATACTGTGTGTGCTAGCGAGTTCGATCCAGGGACTAGCACGGTAAGCACAGAGACTCAAATCCTTCGAGGTTTGGTCGTTACAGATGGCATCAGAGCAGTGTGTTGGCTGTAGGATGTGACCCTAGAAAATGGATTAGAAAAGCCATAGGAGTGAAAATTATTTTATAGAACTAGCTATACTTCTTACTGTTTATTAGTTAACCCCCTCAAGTATGTTGACCAGTTAAGTAGGAATTAGTGCTGAGACCATCATTCATGTTTGTTTTATATTGCCATGTTATCGTGTTAGCGTATCTGATTATGTCCACTTTTGTGGTATGAAGATACTAGATTGTTTGCTTGATTGGTATTTGTTTGTTAAATTGCTTAGTGTCGAAATTATTCGACTATATATATAATATTATCATATTGTTTGTTGTTTGTTTGTTTGTTTGTTTGTTGGTGTTATTCGTTGTTGTGTTTTGTTGGCTTGATCATATTATGCATATGGGTAGAATATATTTATATATACATAGCATTTGGCCCTATTATATCTAGAACTCTTCTATGCTTGCCCACCAGATGCCGCCGAGGCGTGATAATAGGCGTAATGTTGCAGGAGGAGACAACAATGGCAATGATGTACCGCCATACATGCAGCAGTTGCTTCAGGGACAAGCTCAGTTGATCCAGTTGCTTGTCCAGAACAACAACAATCCACTAGTGGATATGCTTACCAGGTTCTTGAGGTTGAATCCTCAGAGGTTATCCAGTTCCCCTGAACCTATTGTGGCTGATGACTGGCTCCGTGCAGTCAATAGGAACCTGGAGACGGTTGGATGCATAGATGCAGAGAGGGTGAGGTTTGCCTCACATTTGTTGGAGGGTCCTGTTGCAGCTTGGTGGGACAACTACTTGGTCACTTATCCCATTGCTACTATCACATGGCCTCAGTTTCAGGATGCTTTTCGTGCTGCACATGTGTCTGCTAGTGCTATGAGTCTGAAAAAGAAGTAGTTTCGCAGTTTGCGCCAGGGAGGTCGCACAGTTAATGCGTATGTGGAGGGATTTAATAATCTTGCACGTTATGCTCCTAATGATGTTAACACTGATGCAGCTAGGCAGGAGAAATTCTTGGAGGGCCTTAATGATGAGTTGAGCCTTCAGTTGACAGTGGCCACTTTTAGGAATTGTCAGGACCTGATTGATAAGGCTATTGTGCTGGAGGGAAAGCAACATGCCATAGAGAATCACAAGAGGAAGTACAACAACAATAACAGGTATAATTCAGGACCACGGCAGAAGCCACGCACTTCATATCATGGTAATGGACATAATCATCATGGAGGTAATGGGCATCATAATCACCATGGAGGGAATGGCCACAACCATAATGGCCACCATCATCACAATGGGCACAAGAGTAAAAATGGCAATGGTAGAGGTAATGGTAATGGTAATGGAGGGAATAATAACCAGAGCCACCAGAGTATGCCTGTGCATAGGGATATTAGTCAGGTTCAGTGCTACAAGTGTAGGCAGATGGGCCACTACTCCTATGCTTGTCCAGAGAGCAAGAACGGTAATGGGAATGCAGGAGTGAGCAAGCCAAACCCCATCCAAAGGGGTCATGTCAACCATGTTAATGTGGAGGAGTTCTACAATGAACCTGATGCAGTGATTGGTAAGTTTTCGATCAAGTCAATACATGCGCTTGTTCTTTTTTATTCTGGTGCATCACATTCATTTATATCACGGGTATTTGTGGATAAACATAAGCTGCCTACCATAGTACTTAAGTCACCTATTCTAGTAAGTTCTCCGGGGGCTGAGATGGCAGCAAGTTTGGGTTGTTTTCAGATGCCTTTGTCTATTGGGAAGCATGTTTTTCCTACAGATTTGATTATATTGAAGTCACAAGGTTTGGATATTATTTTGGGTATGGACTGGATGATCAAATATCAAGGTATTATTGATTGTGCCAGTCGATTTGTTACTCTCAGTGCACCAGGAGGGAAGAGGATCAAATATGTATGTAAGTATAAGCGTGATCAGGTACAGGTGAACTATCTTAAGGGGGGTAGCCTGGAAGAGGTGCCAGTCGTGAGGGATTATCCAGATGTGTTTCCAGAGGAGTTGCCAGGTATGCCACCATATAGAGATATTGAGTTTCTTATTGATTTAATACCGAGCACTGGACCTATTGCAAAGAGACCGTATAGAATGCTTCCTCAAGAGTTGGAGGAATTTAAGAACCAGATAAGAGAATTGTAGGCACAAGGATTTATTCGCCCAAGTTCATCACCTTGGGGAGTGTAAGTGCATCTAGTGCCCCTTAGTGATTTTGGTGTATTGAAGACTTATAGGTTAAGGGACTGATGCGTTTGTCAGTGTACACAGGTCTATAAGTCTATGAGGAGTTTGATATTTACAGAGAAAGTCGACCCCTAAAAACGAAGTTCTTCGACTGAAGACTTTGGATTTCTGAAGACTTTCTGAAGACTTTGAAAGTGAAGAAATTGGTGTGACCTTGAAGACTTGGTATTCATTTGAGGAACATGAAGCGTGAAGACTTTTCTTTTCGTAGTTTCATTTTCTATTTCTTGAGTCATAGGAAACATCGTACTGTTAAAGGGGGTCGGGGAAATACTAAGAAAAAATTTCCATGTGATGCTCAACTCAAAATCCTACACCTACCAATCCCTTCGAGTGAAGCCATTGGAAATCTCATACAGTTCAGTCATATTCTTCAGTGACAGAGACGAAGTTCTTCTGGTCTCTGAGGAATTTGTTCTGACTGAGGAGTTAGGAATTCGCCAGTGCGCATTGCCTACACAGTGCGGAACATGATAGCCCTGAGGAATTTGATACTCAAATTTCCGACCGTTGCTGTGCTATGCGCCAGCTGTCCCAAAATATCTACCCACCTAACGGTCATATCATTGAAGGGCATTTATGTCTTATCATGTCGGGCTGCTCCCTAGGCTATAAATAGCCGCCCCCTACAACCACTAGTTGGTTGGCTGCTCTGAGAGAAACTGACACTTGTCATTTGAGAGCATCCCATCCTCCGAGGACTTTGAGCGAAAATCATCAAGTGAGGAAAACCCAAACCCAAACACCTACAAACCCAAAGTGATTGAGCATCACTGAAGAGATTGATTCTGCATGGATCCGACGCTTGTTACCTTTGAAGACTGTGCTTCTTCCAGACGGTTAGGCGTCATGGTCTAGAGCATCCAAGAGGAATTGTGGATCGCCTAGTGACCGAGTTTGTGAAGGTTCGGAAGTCACCTGAAGACTTACCACGAGTGATTGGGTGAGGTCTATGTGACCTTAGCTCAAGGAGAATACGGTGAGGACTGTGTGTCCTCAGGTTTAAATACCTAGCCGCTCCAACCAGATGTACAACTGAGACACCAGTTGGAACTGGTCTACCAAATCATTGTCTTCACCAAGCCTACTGGTTCTATTTCCTCAACTCTTTCATTTCCTCATTACTGTGTTGTGCGCTTGTCATATCTGTGTTTGAAGACTTTGACTGAAGACTTTCTAAATTTCCTTAGTTCAATTTCTTTAGTCTGTTTGTCTTCATCCTGTGTTATCCTGTGATTACGCTTTCTGTACTCTGTGCTTGTCTTCATTTCATCATGATGACCATGCTTGTGTTCTGTTATGTTTACTTTTGAGTACTTATTCCGCTGCAAGTAGTTCTTCGCTAAGGAATTTCCTCACCCGCAAATTCCTCAGTGAAGAATTCATAAAATCGCCTATTCACCCCCCCTCTAGTCGATATAACGCACCTTCAATTGGTATCAGAGCAAGGTACTCCCTTGTTCTGTGTGATTTTGGTTTAACCGCCTGGAGTTTTAGTTATGTCGACTGCAGGTATGATCAGGGTCTCTGCTGGGTGTCCTACCTTCGATGGGACGGACTACCCCTACTGGAAGAATAAGATGCGAATGCATCTTGAGGCAATTGATAACGATCTCTGGTACGTTGTGGAAAATGGTGTTCCCTCTGTCACACCTTCTCTGCATGCTGCTGATGTGAAGAGATTCAAGCAACTCGATTCTCAAGCGAAGAATATAATATGTGGCCATCTGAGCAAAGGACAGTATGGAAGAGTGAGTGCTTTGGAAACTGCTAAGCTTATCTGGGAGTCCAAAGTGAATGAAGGAGTCTCAACTCAGCGTGACTCTCGAGTTGATGTTCTTCGCAATCTCTTCAACCGCTTCAAAAGACTCGACAATGAAAATGTTCAACAAACCTTCGATCGCCTCACTGACATCTCAAATGAGCTTGAAGCGCTTAGTGCCACTGACATCACCGACCATGAGGTGGTGAAGAAATTGTTGAGATTGCTTGATTCCTCATTTGATACTTTGGCATTGATGATACAAGAACGTGCTGATTACAAGTCACTTGATCCCGCTGATATCCTCGAGAGGCTGAATACTCATGAGTTCCAGCTTGCTGAAAAGAGAGATCTCTATGGTTCGAGCTATGGCAGATCACGTGCACTGAAGGCCAAGGCAGTTTCTGAGTCTGAAGATGAAGACTCTGGCAGCAGCCTTGGTGATCCTGAAGAACTGAGCCATGAACTAGCACTGCTCGTGAAGAAATTCCAGAAGTTCTCAAGACGTGGTCACTTTGGAAGACCCTCAAGGAGCAATGATTCCTCGTCCAGTGACTACAAGAAAAGGCTTTGTCACAAATGCAAGAAACCTGGACACTACATTCAAGATTGTCCTCGGTGGGAAAAGGAATCAAAGAAGAAGAAATACAAGGATTATAGTTCTGATGATGCGAAGAAAAAGAAGAAATCCTCAAAATCTTCATCATCAAAATCCTCAAAGTCTTCATCTCACAAGAAGAGCAGCTCCAAGAAGGCTCGGGCATTCATTGGCAAGGAAATGGACTCTGAGGCTGAATCTGAAGAAAATGAGGAAGAGGAGGCATCTGAGGAGTCCGAGTCTGGTGTCGCGAGTCTAGTTCTCGCTACTGCATTCGTCAGCAAGTCTATCTTCAACTCTGAAGAAAATGGCTTCACCAACAGGGCTGATGAAGGCAATGATGACTACGCGCCCACCTATTGCTTCATGGCAAAGGGTGCCAAGGTACTCAAATATACCTCCTCTGAATCAAGTGAGAATGAATCTGATGAAAACCTCAAGCCCAGCTACTCTAAACTTGCTAAGATTGCTGTGAAACAACAAAGGGCTTTTGAAAAGGTTCAAAACATGCTAGACAAAAGTGATGATATGTTGGGTGAAGAAATGGATCGCACTAAAACCTTAACTGAAAATCTTCAGAGACTTCAGACTAGGTTTGACAACCTTCAAGGTCATCATAACACTCTCTTATCTGATCATGAGAAGCTTTCTTATGAATTTCTTCAAAGAAAGCAAGATCTTGAGAAGCTAAGAGTGAGTTATGAAGATCTTCAGAAGGAGCGCGATTCATTACTTGCTCAACAAATCAGCGCTGCTCAGGAAGAATTTGTTCCTCCATGTTTGAAATGCATTGAACGTGAATCTGCTAATTCTTCACCTGAATGTTCAAATGCTTCTAATGTTACAAATTCTTCACATACCTTTGCTATCACTAATTCCTCATCTGAGGACTTTGCTAGTATCACTGACGATGCAGGGTTGAAGGAATTGTACATGACAGGCATGTACAAAAGCCTCAAAGGGCATCAGACTCTTTGTGATGTGCTTAAAAAGAAGATCCTCAACAGGAACCCTAGGAAAGAGGGTATTGCCTTTGAGAGGAAACTCAATGCTGATGGTACATATTGGAAGCCTGAGCAGTACCCCAAAACCTCATGGGTTGCTGCAAAGGGACCTCTAGTTGATCCATCTAATCTATCTGGCTTTACATGTGAATCTTCTCATTCTTCGGATGAGTCATTTGACTCCAACTATAAACTGTTCAAAAATCAGAATGGTGAAGTATTTGCTAGATATGTTGGTACTAACTGCAGGAACGGTTCCCCTATGAAGAAAATCTGGGTTCCCAAAAGGTGCCTTGAAAGTCTTCAGGTGAATGTCCTCATGACACCACCTGTGAAGAATAGGAACCCCAGATCAAATTTTTCATATGGATCCAAGTCCTCATACGGACCAAATTCCTCACGTGGATCAAATTCCTCAAAAGGATCAAAGTCCTCATATGAACATCATCGTGCTAACAACTCTGTTTTGCAGGGAAGAGCTAAGGGCTATGAATATGAGCATTATTCTTCTAATCATTATGTTCATAAGTCCTCGAAGAATTTCTCTGCTTATTCATATGCTTACCCTAACTCCTCTTATGTGAAACGAAATGGATTGGCTTCTATGCCACCTTTCTCGTATGGATCTCGCAGAGTGATAAACTCTTTGCCACCCCTTCAGATGTGGGTGGTGAAGAAAAAGAACTAATCTCTTCTGCAGGGTCAGGTCTCCAGACGTGCGTAAACGTTTGAAGAATTTGCTGGAGACCTGAAAAGTGCCTGAAAGGACGCAGGCTAATCCTGAAGAAATGAATCCTCATTTATCACGTCCTCATACTACTTTATCTGTTCTATTGCTTGTTGAAATTGATCTGATGAATTGATGTCATATTCTTCACTGATGAAGTATATGAAGTTCGTAAGTTGCACTAATTCATCTGCAGGATGATCAACCCAAAGCCACTGAGTGGGTCCTCGATAGTGGATGTACAAATCACATGACTGGTGACAAGAATCTATTGATGGATGCTCCCTTATCACCATCGCATCTGAAGCATATCATCTTCGCTGACAAAGGCAAAAGTCAGGTATTGGGTCTAGGTAAGGTTGCGATCACAAAGGATCGACACATGGACAAAGTCATGCTTATCGAGTCCTTAGGATACAACCTCATGTCTATCTCAATGCTTTGCGATCTTGATATGGTTGTTGTCCTTGGCAAGTATCGTTGTGATGTGGTTATGGAAGCTGACAATTCCAAAGTCTTCGAAGGCTTTAGGAGAGGAGACTTGTATATTGTTCATTTCTCTACAGGACCGCAACCAGCCGTGTGCCTACTTGCAAAAGCTTCAGAAGGCTAGCTATGGCATCGACGACTTGGTCATGCAGGCATGAGGAATTTGCACACGCTTGCGAAGAAGAAGCATGTCATTGGCATTGACAATGTCAAATTCCTCAAGGATCACTTATGCGGAGCTTGTGAAGCTGGAAAGATGACCAAGGCTAAGCATCCAGCGAAGACTATCATGACCACTACTCGACCATTTGAATTGCTTCATATGGATCTCTTGGGTCCTAATCATTATTCAGCAGTCACAAATGATGCATCTCTCTATGGCTTTCTTATTGTTGATGATTACTCTCGATACACATGGGTACACATTGTTACTTACAAACATGAAGTGCAGGAAGTCTTCAAACGATTTTCCTCCAGGGCTTCAACCAACTTTGGTGTGAAGATCAAGCACATCAGAAGTGACAATGGAACTGAGTTCAAGAATTCTGGTCTTGATGACTATCTTGATGAACTTGGTATTACTCATGAGTTATCTGCTCCTTATACTCCTCAGCAGAATGGCGTCATGGAGCGCAAGAACAGAACTCTTGTCGAGATGGCTCGCACTATGCTTGATGAGTACAAGACGCCTCGTCACTTCTGGATTGAGGCAATTTATACTGCGTGCCACATCATCAATAGAGTATATCTTCACAAATTCTTCAAGAAGACTGCCTATGAACTCCTCACTGACAAGAAACCCAATGTGAGTTATTTCAAAGTCTTCGGTGCTAAATGCTGGATTAGAGATCCTCATCACAATGCTAAATTTGCACTGAAAGCACATGAAGGTTTTATGCTTGGCTACGGAAAGGACTCGCACACCTACAGAGTCTTCAACAACGTTCTTCACAAGGTTGTTGAAACTGTAGATGTGCGGTTTGATGAAACTAATGGCTCGCAAAGAGAGCACCTACCTTCTGTGATAGATGAACCAGCACCTGAGGAATCTATAAAGTTCAAGGCTACTGAGGATGTCATTCCTACCGAAGAATCTGCTGAAGAATTCTTTCCAGAGCATGAAGAACGTCGAGCTAATGCACCTGAAGAAAATGCTAAAGAAAATGGTGCTGAAGAAAATGTTGATCAACCAGCTCATCCTCGCGTTGCAAAAGAAGTGCAAGTTGAAAAGATCATCGATGACATTGAAGCACCAGGTCCTCTCATACGCTCAAAAGCTTCACATTTATCTAACTTTTGTGGGAACTATGCTTTGTCTCTATCACAGAGCCCACTAAGGTAGATGAAGCATTTCTGGAGCCTGAGTGGATTCAGGCCATGCAAGAAGAATTACATCAGTTCGAGCTCAACAACGTCTGGGAACTGGTCAAACGTCCAGATCCTCGCAAGCACAATATCATTGGCACAAAGTGGATCTACCGCAACAAGCAAGATGAAAATGGCCTTGTGGTGAGGAATAAGGCACGGCTAGTAGCTCAAGGCTACACACAGGTTGAAGGAATTGATTTCGATGAAACTTCTGCACCTGTTGCTAGACTTGAGGCTATTCGCATATTACTTACTTATGCTAACCATCATGATATCACTTTATATCAAATGGATGTGAAAAGTGCATTCCTGAATGGTAAGCTTGAGGAAGAAGTATATGTTGCTCAACCCCCAGGTTTTGAAGATCCAAAGAATCCTGACAAACTCTTCAGACTCAACAAGGCCCTCTATGGCCTCAAGCAGGCCCCTCGGGCGTGGTATGATACTTTGAAGGAATTCCTCATGAAGAAAGGCTTCAAACCCGGTTCACTCGACCCTACTCTTTTCACTAAATCTTATGATGATGAATTGTTTGTGTGCCAAATATATGTTGATGATATTATCTTTGGCTGTACTGACCAACGTTATAGTGATGAATTTGCCTATATGATGAGTGAAGAATATCAAATGTCTATGATGGGAGAACTGAAATTCTTCTTAGGTCTTCAAATTCGTCAACACCGCAATGGCATATTCATATCTTAGGAGAAATACCTCAAGGATGTACTGAGGAAATTCGGCATGCAAGATTGCAAAGGCGTCAAAATTCCTATGCCCACAAATGGCCATCTGTGCACTGATGAAAATGGTATTGACTTCGATCATAAGGTATACCGCTCCATGATTGGTTCTTTATTGTACTTATGTGCATCTAGGCCAGATATAATGCTTAGTGTTTGCATGTGTGCCCGATTTCAAGCTACACCAAAGGAATCACACCATAAGGCTGTGAAGCATATTCTTCGATATCTAGCTCACACACCAACACTCGGATTATGGTACCCCAAGGGCTCGGCTTTTGATCTCATTGGATATTCTGACTATGCTGGTGATCGTGTGGACCGCAAGTCAACATCTGGTACATGTCATTTCCTCGGACGATCTTTGGTCTGTTGGTCCTCGAAGAAACAGAACTGCGTATCACTGTCTACTGCTGAAGCTGAGTACATTGCTGCTGGTTCTTGCTGTGCTCAATTGCTGTGGATGAAGCAAACTCTCAAGGACTACGGCGTCAACGTGAAGAATGTGCCTCTCTTCTGTGACAATGAGAGTGCCATCAAGATTGCTCACAACCCAGTTCAGCACTCAAAGACAAAGCACATTCAGATTCGTCACCATTTTCTTCGCGATCATGTGTTGAAGGGCGACATTTCTATTGAGCATGTGAAGACTGAAGAACAGCTAGCCGATATCTTCACAAAGCCCTTGGATGAGAAGAGATTTAGCAAGTTGCGGTGTGAGCTAAATATCTTAGAATCTTCGAATGTTTTTTGAAAAGAACACTCATCCTAACACTTATGCAAAATTGATGACTTAGATGTGCAACACATGAAGAAACATTTTTCTTCAATCAATGAAGAATAACACTCTAAGTGTGAAGAAATTAACGAAGAATTTGATTCTCAGAACCCTACGACAATTGTACGCGGTGTCTGAAATCATCATTCTTATACGGTGGGTCACGCCACCACCAAAGTTGAAAATCTTCAATTTGGGTTTTTCCTCAGTTCTGAAATTCCTCAGTTGTTCATGTTCTTCAACTTTGCATTGTCTTCATTGTTTCCGTCGTTTTCTTCATTGGCTATATATATATATGAGTTTATGTCCTCTATAGCATTCACTTATTGCTAATTCTTCAAGTTGCTATTTCTGCTAAGTGAATGTGATCGGACCCTCCCCCCTCTATGCTATACTCAACCCAATCTATTCACAAATTCTTCATGTGCGTTCTATTTGAAACTCGTTCAAAATCTTCACTGTGTCCTTGTCAGCTGAAGAATTTGCGAACGGAACTTTTAACTTATCTTATCCAAATTTTCGGCTTTGCCGCTCAAACCGTTCCGCATCCCACGATATACTTATCTATTCATTCACGATCGCACACGATCTCCACTTCTCAGTACGTGGGTGACACATGTCAAGCGAATGAGAAGGGTCAGGGGCACGTTCGTCCAAATTCTTCGGACGAACAGTTTTTCACCGTGGCTATAAATACCCCCTCCCCTCCGCTCGACCTCTCTCCCGCTCAAGCTTCTCAAACCCTAGCTCCGCCGCTACTTCATCGTTGCCGGTGAGGAAGAGCTTCACTGCCTCGACCTCGTCGCCGTCGTACTCGCGCCGGCCGCGGAAATCTTTACTTCGCCGCCGCCGTAGCCGTCTTCCTCCGCCGAGTTAGGGCGTGGAAGATCTGCACAGACGAACTTCACTTCTCCACCTCACAGTTCGTCGTGTTCTTATCCAGGGTAATTAAAAGTTACTTTTATTGCCCTCTTTAATTCAAATGATTACTACAAAATCTTCAAAGATGTTTGTTCTTCAAATTCTTCACACACTGAACACCTCACATGTCATCTGTTCTTGAGTCATTTCTCTAAGCTTTAATTTTTTCTTCAAGATTCCTCAATTATGTGGATCTTCGATCTATACAACTCTGGAACCTAAGACAAAGAACGCTTAGTGAAATTCTTCAAGACTCATCTGGTCAAATTCCTCAAACTTGTTCTTTTTGAAAAATCTTCTGTGAACGCATATGACCTCTCCAAATTCCTCGCAACTATACTCTGTTCACAGGTACTCATGTCCGCTGCTGAATCACTAGGTTCTCATCAACTTAACTCATTTGCAGCGTTCCTCGAAGAAAAGTTGCATACTTCTTCAGAGAATTCAATTGTTCAAATTCCTCAACTGAAGAAAATGGTTGATGGAAAGAAGCCACAGAAAGGAGGAAAGAGGCCTGAGGTCAACACTGCATTTGAAATCCCTGAGGACATCTATGCTGGGTACTGCACACCCCCCGAGGAAGATAAAAATCAGTGCAAGGTGCGCATTCAGAAGACAGAGAGGAGATGGGCAAGGGAATGGAGGGAGTACAGATATGTTACTCCCAAGTATATGAAGAAATTCGCACTCAATCCTCCATGCCCAAGACCTCCGTTGGCACCTGGCCAAGAAGCGGATCCCACCAGCCTCAAGCGCGGTGAGGACTATCCTGATGAATGGGCCAAGCGCCAGGCCAAGCTGGCTAAACAAGCCAGAGAAGAAGTGAGGAAATTCAATGAAGACTCTGCTGCTGCTGCTGCCGTTGAGGTCTCTGTCAAGTCGAAGAAATCCATGGCAAAGAAGCCTGCGCACAAGCCAAGTGCTTCACCTTCAATGCCCTCAAGGCCAAGTTCCTCAGCTATGCCCTCACGGCCATAATCCTCAAAGCCCTCACGGCCAATTCCTCATGCTGCTCCTGCTCCTCCAAAGTCCTCCTGCTCCGACAAAGTCCTCAGCACATGTGCATCTTGCCACGTGCCAAAGGACTACAGGCATCTCCATTGCCTCAGGAGCTTCTGCTAGTTCCTCGGCTGCACCAAATTCTTCAACGGGACCCTCTCTGCTGAAGACAAAGGCCACTCCTAGATGAGGTTCTCGCCCAAGTCCTCACAAGAAGCAGGTCGCCTTCCAAGTGCCGTCTGAAGAAGACGAAGCTGATGATGATGAACTTGCAGAGATCATCAGAGATAGGCAAGTCAGGGCCGCTAGAGCCAAGGGCACAAATGTGCCTCTGCTTTTGGATCCAAAGTTGATCCTCGACTATATTGATCTCTGGCACAAGGACCCAAACACTCCTATGCCTAATTTCAAGTTAACTCCTGGCCAAAATCATATGCTGACTGCCTTCATCCAAGAAGAGAAATGGAAATATGAGAAGGCCAGGCAGATCAAGAAAGCACAGTATAGGAAAGAAAAATTTCTGAAGAACAACGTTGTCTCTATGACAACTGATGATCTTGTGAAGATCCAGTCTGAAATCAAAGTTCTCAGCGATGATTTCAATGCTTACTATGCTGATTGGCAAGGAGCCAAGGTCAGGTTTGTTAAACTGACTGAGAAGTTCACCTCCAATGTTGCAGCCCCATCGCAACAAGACATTCCTCAGGCTGAAGCATCTGCTCAGCCGACTGAAGAACATGCCAGCACCGCTGATGACATTCAGGCTGCTGAAGAAAATGTGAGTTCCAGGGCTGAGGACTGCATTCCAGCCGCTGATGAAATTGCCAGGGCATCCACTAGTGGTGCGCCTGAAGAAAATGAAGAGGCCAGGGCAACTGCCTCAGTTGTGCCTGAAGAAAATCAACCACATTCCTCTGCTCCTCCTGCACCTACCCCAACTCCAATCCTTCCATCTGCTTCAGATGTGAAGAAGACTAAGGCTGCAGAGCGTGCATCTGTGAAGAAAAGGAAGGCACCAGCTTCTTCAGATTCATCAGCTCCGAAGAAGATGAAGTCTATGACCAGCTCTTTTGCAAACCCAATTGATGTCGTTCCTCTCACTACCTTACCATCAAAGGCGCTAGTTCCTTTTGATGAAGAATATGTGATCCCTAGCGGATCTGATGAAGAAAATCCTTCTGCTACTTCGTCAGAGCAGATGGATGAAGAAATTGAAGTGGATAAAATCCCTTCAACCCCCACAGTTTCCTCGCCTATGCCTCAGTTTACTGCTGAAGAGGCCGGTGTTGAAGAAATGGAAGATGAAGATGTGGACATTGGCTGCACCACACCAGTGATGAATGATGACTTTTGGGAAAGTCAGCACCCCAACTCTCCACTCTTCACACCATTGCAACAAATTCCTCAGTCCCCTGTTGCGACTGAAGTACAAATGGGATCTGAAGAACCTCGTGCAACCCCATCTGTCCATGAATAAATTCCAGCCACTAATGCTGAAGAAAATGAAAATGAAGAATTGAAGACCCAGGCTGTCACTGGAGTAGAAGCTGAAATTCTTCAGCATGAAGAACCTGAGATTGCGATTCCTGAGGTGATAATGCAACTGACTGACACTCCTCAGCCCAAACCAAAGGATCCATTCTCAAAGAAGCAGAAATACAAGGCTGATGATTTCTTCGGCAAGCATGTGTTCTTCATTGACTACAATCCTTATGATTCTGCTCGTCTTAGAAGGAAGCGCTTCTGGACCGCCAGCCAGGCCAACTTCTATTCTTCACTACTTTTCAACAAGGAAAAAGTCTTCGACCACGAGCATATTCCTCATGTGGACATGCAATCACTGCCATGCTTCACTCCTGTCCTCAGTGTGCTTCATGACACAGGCCTCCTCAACTTTTGCACAGACATAGTTGATTGGAATGAAGAACTCATTCTTCAATTCTACGTAACTTTACACATCACAGGAGATGCTGACGATGTGAACTCCTGGGTTTTGGACTGGATGACCGAAAATACTCACTATAAGGCACCGGCCACTGAATTATTTCACACCCTGCCCATCAGTCCTCCACCTGAAGGAGCTCGTTGCATGTACCAAGAGCCTGAGCTTACAGATCACTATATGCAAGTGCTGATGAAGCCATTGAAGCCCGGTCAAGCCTCAAGGACAAAATTCCTCGTGAAGGAATTACAGTATGTACCAAGGACAGTCTATCGCATTCTGACGAAGACTATGAGTACAATCAAAGGCCACGACTCATCTGATGAGGAAATTGTTGGCATCATGAAGAATCTGGTTTTCCACATCATTCATGGCATTCCCGTCAATTATCACGATTTCTTCATGAGGACTCTGGCAAATGTTGCACTTTCTCCGTTTGAGCTGAAGCCTTATGCACCTTCAATTATGAGATTCCTCAGGACAAGGTCTTCACGCAACTACAAAGCTGATTTTCAGAATCACCTCAGCTACTTGCCCCCGATAGAAGTCCTCAAGCGGACCTATTCCTCAGCTGACGAAAAGGGCAAGGCACCAGCTGTTATAGATGAAGGCATTCGTCCATTGGATGGTCAGTTTCACAAGTTGCATCTTATTCCACCAATGATGACTCTGCCACTCATGATTCTGCTGCCCATGCCTCCGAGCCAAATACTCAAGCCACTGCTCCTCGTGTGATGACTGACCGTGAGCTTCTGCTAAGTCTTCACCAGAAGGTGGATCAAAACCATAAATGGGTTAAGCGTCAGTTTGGTTCAATTCTTCACAACATGACTGCTACACATAATGCAGTGAAGAAAAACCATTACTACCTCCACGAGGTCTTCGATCGCACCTGGGCTATTCTGTCACATGTATATGGTGAAGAAGATCTGAAGAAAATGGGTCTCAAGGAAGACTTTGACTGGTATGCACCTCCACCAAAGAAATACAAGAAGGTCAAGGTTCCCTCCTTGGTGGCCAGCTCCTATTCTTCATTGCGCAACACCGATGAGCATGAATACTTGGACGACACTGCAGCAGGCCCTACTATGACAAACGACCCCAACAACGCTGGCGCTCCTTCATCAACTTGATATTCTTCAGGGGCGTTAGTCCTCATTTTCGATCCTTTTGGTCATTCGATGACAAAGGGGGAGAAATTTGAGTTAGTCTTCAAGCGGGTCTATGAAAGTGCGTTATATCGACTAGAGGGGGTGAATAGGCGATTTTTATGAATTCTTCAGTGAGGAATTTGTGGGTGAGGAAATTCCTTAGCGAAGAACTACTTGCAGCGGAATAAGTACTCAAAAGTATGCATAGCAGAACACAAGCATAGTCATCATGATGAAATGAAGACAAGCACAGAGTACAGAAAGCGTAAACACAGGATAACACAGGATGAAGACAAACAGACTAAGGAAATTGAGAAAGTCTTCAGTCAAAGTCTTCAAACACAGATATGAACAAGTGCACAACACAGTTATGAGGAAATGAAAGAGTTGAGGAAATAGAACCAGTAAGCTCGGTGAAGACAATGATTTGGTAGACCAGTTCAACTGCTGTCTCAGTTATACATCTGGTTAGGGCGGCTAGGTATTTAAACCTGAGGACACACAGTCCCGGACACCCAGTCCTGAACACACAGTCCAGGACACCTAGTCCTCACCGTATTCCCCTTGAGCTAAGGTCACATAGACCTCGCCCAATCACTCGTGGTAAGTCTTCAGGTGACTTCCGAACCTTCACAAACTCGGTCACTCGGCAATCCACAATTTCCTCTTGGATGCTCTAGACCTTGACGCCTAACCGTCTAGAAGAAACACAGCCTTCAAAGGTAACAAGTGTCGGATCCATGCAGGATCAATCTCTTCAGTGATGCTCAATCACTTTGGGTTTGTAGGTGTTTGGGTTTGGGTTTTTCCTCACTTGATGATTTTCGCTCAAAGTCCTCGGAGGATGGGATGCTCTCAAATGACAAGTGTCAGTTTCTCTCGGGGCAGCCAACCAGCTAGTGGTTGTAGGGGCGGCTATTTATAGCCTAGGGAGCAGTCCGACATGATAAGACATAAATGCCCTTCAATGATATGACCGTTAGGTGGATAAGATATTTTGGGGCAGCTGGCGCGTAGCACAGCAACGGTCGGAAATATGAGGCTCAAATTCCTCAGGGCTATCATGTTCCTCACTGTGTAGGCAATCCGCACTAGCGAATTCCTAACTCCTCAGTCAGAACAAATTCCTCAGAGACCACAAGAGCTTCGTCTCTGTCACTGAAGAATATGACTGAACTGTATGAGATTTCCAATGGCTTCACTCGAAGGGATTGGTAGGTGTAGGATTTTGAGTTGAGCATCACATGGAAATTTTTCCTTAGTATTTCCTCGACCCCCTTTAACAGTAGGTGTTTCCTATGACTCAAGAAAGAGAAAATTAAACTACGAAAACAAAAGTCTTCACGCTTCATGTTCCTCAAATGAATACCAAGTCTTCAAGGTCACACCAATTTCTTCACTTTCAAAGTCTTCAGAAAGTCTTCAGAAATACCAAAGTCTTCAGTCGAAGAACTTCATTTTTAGGGGTCGACTTTCTCTGTAAATATCAAACTCCTCATAGACTTATAGACCTGTGTACACTCATAAACACATTAGTCCCTTAACCTATAAGTCTTCAATACACCAAAATCACTAAGGGGCACTAGATGCACTTACAATCTCCCCCTTTTTGGTGATTGATGACAATATAGGTTAAGTTTTCAACGGGGATAAACATATGAAGTGTAAATACTGATATTGAGGAATTTGATTGCAAGATATAGAAGAACTCCCCCTGAAGATGTGCATAGTGAGGAATTTGCTTTTGAAGCAATGCACACTTGAAGAGTTGAATCATGGAGATCTCCCCCTATATCTTGTAATTCATACACGCATTTGACAATATAATATGAAGAATTTGAAATGCATGATGAAATATGGTGACTGATGTACTTCAACATGCGTGCAATAACATTAACGAGGAATAAGCATGCAGAAGAACACAGCAACAGTATCAGGTCACCATAGAGTTTTAAGTTTACAACTCGATCCAACAAAGTCATCAGAAGAACGAGAGTTGTAACTTAGAAAAAACGCCCATATAAGATAGACCCGCTTGAAGACTAACTCAAATTTCTCCCCCTTTGTCATCGAATGACCAAAAGGTTCGAAAATGAGGACTAACGCGCCCTGAAGAATATCAAGTTGATGAAGGAGCGCCAGCGTTGTTGGGGTCGTTTGTTGATGTAGGGCCTGCCGCAGTGTCGTCCAAGTCTTCATGCTCATCAGTTTCGCGTGATGAAGAATAGGAGCTGGCCACCAAGGAAGGAACCTTGACCTTCTTGTATTTCTTCGGTGGAGGTGCAGACCAGTCAAAGTCCTCCTTGAGACCCATGTTCTTCAGATCTTCTTCGCTGTAAATGTGAGACAGAACAGCCCAGGTGCGACCGAAGACTTCATGGAGGTAGTAATGGTTTTTCTTCACTGCATTATGTGTAGCAGTCATGTTGTGAAGAATTGAACCAAACTGACGCTTAACCCATTTATGGTTTCGATCCGCCTTCTGGTGAAGACTTAGCAGAAGTTCACGGTCAGTCATCACACGAGGAGCAGTAGCTTGAGGATTTGGCTTGGAGGCATGGGCAGCAGAATCATGAGTGGCAGAGTCATCATTGGTGGAATAAGATGCAGCCTTGCGAAATTGACCATCCAATGGACAAATGCCTTCATCTATAACAGCAGAAGCCTTGCCCTTGTCATCAGCTGAGGAAAATTTCCGTTTGAGGACTTCAATCGGGGGCAAGTAGCTGCAATGGTTCTGTGTATCAGCTTTGTAGTTGAGTGAAGACCATGTTCTGATGAATCTCATAATCCACGGTGCATAAGGCTTCAGCTCAAACGGTGAAAGTGCAACATTTGCCAGAGTCCTCATGAAGAAATCGTGATAATTGACAGGAATGCCATGAATGATGTTGAAAACCAGATTCTTCATGATGCCAACAATTTCCTCATCAGATGAGTCGGGCCTTTGATTGGACTCATAGTCTTCGTTAGAATGCGATAGACTGTCCTTTGTACATACTGCAATTCCTTCACGAGGAATTTTGTCCTTGAGGCTTGACCTGGTTTCAATGGCTTCATCAGCACTTGCATATAGTGATAAGTAAGCTCAGGCTCTTGGTACATGCAACAAGCTCCTTCAGGTGGAGGACTGATGGGCAGGGCGTGAAGTAATTCAGTGGCCGGTGCCTTATAGTGAGTATTTTCAGTCATCTAGTCCAAAACCCAGGAGTTCACATCGTCAGGATCTCATGTGATGTGCAAAGTTGCGTAGAATTGAAGAATGAGTTCTTCATTCCAATCAACTATGTCTGTGCAAAAGTTGAGGAGGCCTGTGTCATGAAGCACACTGAGGACAGGAGTGAAGCATGGCAGTGATTCCATGTCCACATGAGGAATATGCTCGTGATCGAAGACTTTTTCCTTATTGAAAAGTAGTGAAGAATAGAAGTTGACCTGGCTGGCGGTCCAAAAGCGCTTCCTTCTAAGACGAGCAGAATCATAGGGATTGTAGTCAGTGAAGAACACATGCTCGCCAAAGAAATCATCAGCCTTGAATTTCTGCTTCTTTGAGAATGGATCCTTTGGCTTGGGCTGAGGAGTGTCAGTCAATCGCATTATCACCTCAGGAATCGCAATCTCAGGTTCTTCAGGCTGAGGAATTTCAGCTTCTACTCCAGTGACAGCCTGGGTCTTCAATTCTTCATGTACATTTTCTTCAGCACTAGTGGCTGGAATTTCTTCATGGACAGATGGGGTTGCACGAGGTTCTTCAGATCCCATTTGTACTTCAGTAGCAACAGGGGACTGATGAATTTGCTGTAAAGGTGTGAAGAGTGGAGAGTTGGGGTGCTGACTTTCCCAAAAGTCATCATTCATCACTGGTGTGGTACAGCCAATGTCCACGTCTTCCTCTTATATTTCTTCAACGCCGGCCTCTTCAGCAGTAAACTGAGGCATAGGCGAGGAAACAGCTGGAGTTGAAGGGATTTCATCCACTTCAATTTCTTCATCCATCTGCTCTGACGAAGCAGCAGAAGGATTTTCTTCATCAGATCCGCTAGGGATCACATATTCTTCATCAAAAGGAACAAGGTCCTTTGATGCCATGGTTGAGATCGGAACAGCATCAATGGGGTTTGCAACTGAGCTGGTCAATTTCTTCATCTTCTTCGGAGCTGAAGAATCTGATGAAGCTGATGCTTTCCTTTTCTTCACTGCTGCATGCTCTGCAGCCTTGGTCTTCTTCACATCTGATGCAGATGGAAGAATTGGAGTTGGGGTAGGCGCAGGAGGAGCAGAGGAATGTGGTTGATTTTCTTCAGGCACAACTGATGCAGTTGCCCTGACCTCTTCATTTTCTTCAGGCGCACCGGCTAGTGGATGCCCTGGCAATTTCTTCAGTGGCTGGAATGCAGTCATCAGCCCTGGAACTCACATTTTCATCAGCAGTCTGAAAGTCATCAGCTGTGCTGGCATGGTCTTCAGTTGGCTGAGCAATTTCTTCAGCCTGAGGAATTTCTTGTTGCGATGGGGCTGCAACATTGGTGGTGAACTTCTCAGTCAGTTTAACAAACCTGACCTTGGCTCCTTGCCAATCAGCATAGTAAGCATTGAAATCATCGCTGAGGACTTTGATTTCAGACTGAATCTTTACATGTTCATCAGTTGTCATAGTGACAACGTTGTTCTTCAGAAATTTCTCTTCTTATATTGCGCTTTCTTGATTTGCCTGGCCTTCTCATATTTCCATTTTTCTTCTTGGATGAAATGGGTCAGCATGTGACTTTGGCCAGGTGTCAACTTGAAATCAGGCATAGGAGTGTTTGGGTCCTTGTGCCAGAGATCAATATAGTCGAGGATCAACCTTGGATCCAAAAGCAGTGACACATCTGTGCCCTTGGCTCTAGCGGCCCTGACTTGCCTGTCTCTGATGATTTCAGCAAGTTCTTCATCATCAGCTTTGTCTTCTTCAGACGGCACTTGGAAGGCGACCTGCTTCTTGTGAGGACTTGGGCGAGAGCCTCGTCCAGCAGTGGTGTTTGTCTTCAACAGAGAGGGTCCTGTTGAAGAATTAGGTGCAGCTGAGGAACTAGCTGAAGCTCCTGAGGAAATGGAGATGCCTGTAGTCCTTTGGCACGTGGCAAGATGCACAGGTGCTGAGGATTTTGTCAGAGCAGCTGAGGACTTTGGAGGAGCAGGAGCGGCTTGAGGAATTGGTCGTGAGGGCTTAGCTGAGGAAATTGGCCGTGATGGCATTGAAGAAGAAGCACTTGGCTTGTGCATAGGCTTCTTTGCCATGGATTTCTTCGGCCTTACAGAGGCCTCAGCAGCAGCAGCAGTGGAATCTTCGTTGAATTTCTTCACTACTTCCTTAGCCTGTTTGGCCAACTTGGCCTGGCGCTTGGCCCATTCTTCAGGAAAATCCTCACCGTGCTTGATGCTAGTGGGATCTGCCTCCTTGCCAGGGGCCAATGGTGGTCTTGAGCATGGAGGAGTAACAGCGAATTTCTTCATGTATTTTGGAGTCACATACCTGTACTCCCTCCACTCTTTTGCCCATCTCCTTTCTATCCTCTGAATGCGCACCTTGCGCTGATTTTTATCTTCCTCAGGGGGTGTGCAGTACCCAGCATAAATGTCCTCAGGGATTTCAAAGGCAGTATTGACCTCAGGCCTCTTTCCTCCTTTTGTGGCTTCTTTCCATCAGCCATTTTCTTCACTTGAGGAATTTGAACAATTGAACTCTCTGAAGAAGTATGCAACTTTTCTTCGAGGAACGCTGCAAATGAGTTAAGTTGATGAGAACCTAGTGATTCAGCAGCGGACATGAGTACCTGTGAACAGAGTATAGTTGCGAGGAATTTGGAGAGGTCATATGCGTTCTCAGAAGGTTTTTCAAAAAGAACAAGTTTGAGGAATTTGACCAGATGAGTCTTGAAGAATTTCACTAAGCGTTCTTTGTCTTAGGTTCCAGAGTTGTATAGATCGAAGATCCACACAATTGAGGAATCTTGAAGAAAAATGATGCTTAGAGAAACGAATCAAGAACAGATGACAAGTGAGGTGTTTAGTGTGTGAGGATTTGAAGAAAAACACCTTTGAAGATTTTGTAGTAAACATTTGAATCAAAAAGGGCAGTAAAAGTAACTTTTAATTACCCTGAACGAAGAACACGACGAACTGGGATGTGGAGAAGTGAAGCTCGTCTGTGCAGATCTTCCACGCCCTAACTTGGCGGAGGAAGATGGCTACGGCGGCGGCAAAGTGAAGATTTCCGCGGCCGGCGCGAGTACGGCGGCGACGAGGTCGAGGCAGTGAAGCTCTTCCTCACCGGCGACGATGACATAGCGGCGGCGCTAGGGTTTGAGAAGCTCGAGCTGGAGAGAGGTCGAGCGAAGTAAAAGAAGTGAGGAAGGGGAGAGGGGGTATTTATAGCCACGGTGAAAAATGGTTCGCCCGAAGAAATTGGACGAACGTGCCCCTGACCCTTCTCATTCGCTTGGCATGTGTCACCCACGTACTGAGAAGTGGAGATCGTGTTAGATCGCGGGTGAATGGATAGGTATATCGTGGGAAGCGGAACAGTTTGAGCGGCAAAGCCGAAAATTTGGATAAGATAAGTTAAAAGTTCCGTTCGCAAATTCTTCAGTTGACAAGGACACAGTGAAGATTTTGAACGAGTTTCAAATAGAACGCACATGAAGAATTTGTGAATAGATTGGGTTGAGTATAGCATAGAGGGGGAAGGGTCCGATCACATTCACTTAGCAGAAAAACCAACTTGAAGAATTAGCCATAAGTGAATGATGTAGAGGACATAAACTCATATATATAAAGCCAATGAAGAAAAACGACGGAAATAGTGAAGATTTTGCAAAGTTGAAGAATATGAACAACTGAGGAATTTCAAAACTGAGGAAAAACTCAAATTGAAGATTTTAAACTTTTGTGGTGGCGTGAACCACCGTATAAGAATGATGGTTTCAGACACCGCGTACAATTGTCGTAGGGTTCTGAGAATCAAAATCTTCATTAATTTCTTCACACTTAGAGTGTTATTCTTCATTGATTGAAGAAAAACGTTTCTTCATGTGTTGCACATCTATGTCATCAATTTTGCATAAGTGTTAGGATGAGTGTCCTCTTCAAAGAACATTCGAAGATTCTAAGATATTTAGCTCACACCGCAACTTGCTAAATCTTCTCATCCAAGGGCTTTGTGAAGATATTGGCTAGCTGTTCTTCAGTCTTCACATGCTCAATAGAAATGTCGCCCTTCAACACATGATCACAAAGAAAATGATGATGAATCTGAATGTGCTTTGTCTTCGAGTGCTAAACTGGGTTGTGAGCAATCTTGATGGCACTCTCATTGTCACAGAAGAGAGGCACATTCTTCACATTGACTCCGTAGTCCTTGAGAGTTTGCTTCATCCACAGCAATTGAGCACAGCAAGAACCCGTAGCAATGTACTCAGCTTCAGCAGTAGACAGTGATACGCAGTTCTGCTTCTTCGAGGACCAACAGACCAAAGATCGTCCGAGGAAATGACATGTACCAAATGTTGACTTGCGATCCACATGATCACCAGCATAATCAGAGTCAGAATATCCAACAAGATCAAAAGCCGAGCCCTTGGGGTACCATAACCCTAGTGTTGGTGTGTGAGCTAGATATCAAAGAATATGTTTCACACCCTTATGGTGTGATTCCTTCGGTGTAGCTTGAAATCAGGCACACATGCAAACACTAAGCATAATATCTGGCCTAGATGCACATAAGTACAATAAAGAACCAATCATGGAGCGGTATACCTTTTGATCGAAGTCAATACCATTTTCATCAGTGCACAGATGGCCATTTGTGGGCATCGGAATTTTGACGCCTTTGCAATCTTGCATGCCGAATTTCCTCAGTACATCCTTGAGATATTTCTCTTGAGATATGAATATGTCATTGTGCTGTTGACGAATTTGAAGATCTAAGAAGAATTTCAACTCTCCCATCATAGACATTTGATATTCTTCACTCATCATATAGGCAAATTCATCACTATAACGTTGGTCAGTACAGCCAAAGATGATATCATCAACATATATTTGGCATACAAACAATTCATCATCATATGATTTAGTGAAAAGAGTAGGGTCGAGTGAACCGGGTTTGAAGCCTTTCTTCATGAGGAATTCCTTCAAAGTATCATACCACACCCGAGGGGCCTGCTTGAGGCCATAGAGGGCCTTATTTAGTCTGAAGACTTTGTCAGGATGCTTAGGATCTTCAAAACCTGGGGGTTGAGCAACATATACTTCTTCCTCAAGCTTACCATTGAGGAATGCACTTTTCACATCCATTTGATATAAAGTGATATCATGATGGTTAGCATAAGCAAGTAATATGCGAATAGCCTCAAGTCTAGCAACAGGTGCAAAAGTTTCATTGAAATCAATTCCTTCAACCTGTGTGTAGCCTTGAGCTACTAGCCGTGCCTTATACATCACCACAAGGCCATTTTCATCTTGCTTGTTGCGGTAGATCCACTTTGTGCCAATGATATTGTGTTTGCGAGGATCTGGACAATTGACCAGTTCCCAAACGTTGTTGAGCTCGAACTGATGTAATTCTTCTTGCATGGCCTGAATCCACTCGGGCTCCAGAAATGTTTCATCTACCCTAGTGGGCTCTGTGATAGAGACAAAAGCATAGTGCCCACAAAAGTTAGATAAATGTGAAGCTTTTGAGCGTGTGAGAGGACCTGGTGCTTCAATGTCATCGATGATCTTCTCAACTAGCACTTATTTTGCAACGCGAGGATGAGTAGGTTGTCGTCGAGGAATTTGATCAGCATTTTCTTCAGCATCATTTTCTTCAGCAATTTATTCAGGTGCATTAGCTCGACGTTCTTCACGTTCTGGAATGAATTCTTCAGCAGATTCTTCAGTAGGAATGACATCCTCAGTAGCCTTGAACTTGATAGTTTCCTCAGGTGCTGGTTCATCTATCACAGAGGGTAGGTGCTCTCTTTGCGAGCCATTAGTTTCATCGAACCGCACATCTACAGTTTCAACAGCCTTGTGAAGAACGGTGTTGAAGACTCTGTAGGTGTGCGAGTCCTTTCCGTAACCAAGCATAAAACCTTCATGTGCTTTCGGTGCAAATTTAGCATTGTGATGAGGATCTCTAATCCAACATTTAGCACCAAAGACTTTGAAATAACTCACATTGGGTTTCTTGTCAGTGAGGAGTTCATAGGCAGTCTTCTTGAAGAATTTGTGAAGATATACCCTGTTGATGATGTGGCACGCAGTATAAATTGCCTCAATCCAGAAGTGACGAGGCGTCTTGTACTCATCAAGCATAGTGCGAGCCATCTCAACAAGAGTTCTGGTCTTGCGCTCCATGACGCCATTCTGCTGAGGAGTATAAGGAGCAGATAACTCATGAGTAATACCAAGTTCATCAAGATAGTCATCAAGACCAGAATTCTTGAACTCAGTTCCATTGTCACTTCTGATGTGCTTGATCTTCACACCAAAGTTGGTTGAAGCCCTCGAGGAAAATCGTTTGAAGACTTCCTGCACTTCATGTTTGTAAGTAACAATGTGTACCCATGTGTAACGAGAGTAATCATCAACAATAACAAGCCCATAGAGAGATGCGTCATTCGTGACAGCTGAGTAATGGTTAGGACCAAAGAGGTCCATGTGAAGCAATTCGAATGGTCGAGTAGTGGTCATGATAGTCTTCGTTGGATGCTTAGCCTTGGTCATCTTTCCAGCTTCACAAGCTCCACACAAGTGATCCTTGAGGAATTTGACATTCTCAATGCCAATGACATGCTTCTTCTTTGCAAGCGTGTGCAAATTCCTCATGCCTGCATGACCAAGTCGTCGATGCCATAGCCAACCTTCTGAAGCTTTTGCGAGTAGGCACACAGCCGGTTGCGGTCCTGTAGAGAAATCAACAATATACAAGTCTCCTCTCCTAAAGCCTTCGAAGACTCTAGAATTGTCAGCTTCCATAACCACAACACAACGATACTTGCCAAAGACAACTACCATATCAAGATCACAAAGCATTGAGACAGACATGAGGTTGTATCCTAAGGACTCGACAAGCATGACTTTGTCCATGTGTCGATCCTTTGTGATCGCAACCTTACCTAGACCCAATACATGACTTTTGCCTTTGTCAGCGAAGATGATATGCTTCAGATGCGATGGTGATAAGGGAGCATCAATCAATAGATTCTTGTCACCAGTCATGTGATTTGTACATCCACTATCGAGGACCCACTCAGTGGCTTTGGGTTGATCATCCTGCAGATGAATTAGTGCAGCTTACGAACTTCATATACTTCATCAATGAAGAATATGACATCACAATTCATCAGACCAATTTCATCAAGCAATGCAACAGTTAAAAACAGTATGAGGACGTGAGAAATGAAAGTTCATTTCTTCATGATTAGCCTGCGTCCTTTCAGGCACTCTTCAGGTCTCCAGCAAATTCTTCAGACGTTTGAGCACGTCTGGAGACCTGACCCTGCAGAAGATATTAGTTCTTTTTCTTCACCACCCACATCTGAAGGGGTGGCAAAGAGTTCATCACTCTGCGAGCTCCATACAAAAAAGGTGGCATAGAAGCCAATCCATTTCGTTTCACATAAGAGAGGTTAGGGTAAGCATATGAATAAGCAGAGAAATTCTTCGAGGACTTATGAACATAATGATTAGAAGAATAATGCTCATATTCATAGCCCTTGGCTCTTCCCTGCGAAACAGAGTTGTTAGCATGATGATGTTCATATGAGGACTTTGATCCTCTTGAGGAATATGATCCATGTGAGGAATTTGGTCCGTATGAGGACTTGGATCCATATGAAGAATTTGATCTGGGGTTCCTATTCTTCACAGGTGGTGTCATGAGGACATTCACCTGAAGACTTTCAAGGCACCTTTTGGGGACCCAGATTTTCTTCATAGGGGAACTGTTCCTGCAGTCAGTGCCAACATATCTAGCAAATACTTCACCATTCTGATTTTTAAACAGTTTGTAGATGGAGTCAAATGACTCATCAGAGGAATGAGAAGATTCACATGTAAAGCCAGATAAATTAGATGGATCAACTAGAGGTCCCTTTACAGCAACCCATGAGGTTTTGGGATACTGCTCAGGCTTCTAATATGTACCATCAGCATTGAGTTTCCTCTCAAAGGCAATACCCTCTTTCCTAGGGTTCCTGTTGAGGATTTGCTTTTTAAGCACATCACAAAGAGTCTGATGCCCATTGAGGCTTTTGTACATGCCTGTCATGTACAATTCCTTCAGCCCTGCATCGTTAGTGATACTAGCAATGTCCTCAGATGAGGAATTAATGATAGCAAAGACAGTTGAGGAATTTGTAGCATCAGAAGCATTTGAACATTCAGGTGAAGAATTAGCAGATTCACGCTTAATGCATTTCAAACATGGAGGAACAAATTCTTCCTGAGCACCGCTGATTTGTTGAGCAAGTAATGAATCGCGCTCCTTCTGAAGATCTTCATAACTCACTTTTAGCTTCTCAAGATCTTGCTTTCTTTGAAGAAATTCATAAGAAAGCTTCTCATGATCAGATAAGAGAGTGTTATGATGACCTTGAAGGTTGTCAAACCTAGTCTGAAGTCTCTGAAGATTTTCAGTCAAGGTTTTAGTGCGATCCATTTCTTCACCCAACATATCATCACTTTTGTCTAGCATGTTTTGAACCTTTTCAAGGGCCCTTTGTTGTTTCACAGCAATATTAGCAAGTTTAGAATAGCTGGGCTTAAGGTTTTCATCAGATTCATTTTCACTTGATTCAGATGAGGAATATTTGGGTACCTTGGCACCCTTTGCCATGAAGCAGTAGGTGGGAGCGTAGTCATCATTGCCTTCATCAGCCTTGTTGGTGAGGTCATTTTCTTCAGTGTTGAAGATAGACTTGCTGACGAATGCAGTAGCGAGGGCTAGGCTCGCCACACCGGATTCGGAATCCTCAGATGCCTCCTCTTCCTCATTTTCTTCAGATTCCGCCTCAGAGTCCATTTCCTTGCCAATGAATGCCCGAGCCTTCTTGGAGCTGCTCTTCTTGTGAGATGAAGACTTTGAGGATTTTGATGATGAAGATTTTGAGGATTTCTTCTTTTTCTTCGCATCATCAGAACTGTAATCCTTGTATTTCTTCTTCTTTTATTCCTTTTTCCACTGAGGACAATCTTGAATGTAGTGTCCTGGTTTCTTGCATTTGTGACAAAGCCTCTTCTTGTAGTCACTGGATGAGGAATCATTGCTCCTTGAGGGTCTTCCAAAGCGACCACGTCTTGAGAACTTCTGGAATTTCTTCACTAGCAGTGCTAGATCATGGCTCAGTTCTTCAGGATCACCAAGGCTGCTGTCAGAGTCTTCATCTTCAGACTCAGAAGCTGCCTTGGCCTTCAGTGCACGTGATCTGCCATAGCTCGAACCATAGAGATCTCTCTTTTCAGCAAGCTGGAATTCATGAGTATTTAGCCTCTCGAGGATATCAGCGGGATCAAGTGACTTGTAATCAGCACGTTCTTGTATCATCAAAGCCTGAGTATCAAATGAGGAATCAAGCGATCTCAATAATTTCTTCACCACCTCATGGTCGGTGATGTCAGTGGCACCAAGTGCTTGAAGCTCATTTGAGATGTCAGTGAGGCGATCGAAGGTTTGTTGAACATTTTCATTGTCGAGTCTTTTGAAGCGGTTGAAGAGATTGCGAAGAACATCAACTCGAGAGTCACGCTGAGTTGAGACTCCTTCATTCACTTTGGACAGCCTATCCCAGATGAGCTTAGCAGTTTCCAAAGCACTCACTCTTCCATACTGTCCTTTGCTCAGATGGCCACATATGATATTCTTCGCTGAGAATCGAGTTCCTTGAATCTCTACACATCGGTAGCGTTCAGTGAGGGTGAGACAGAGGGAACACCATTTTCCACAACATACCAGAGATCATTATCACTTGCCTCAAGATGCATTCGCATCTTATTCTTCCAGTAGGGGTAGTCCGTCCCATCGAAGGTAGGACACCCAGCAGAGACCTTGATCATTCCTGCGGTCGACATAACTAAAACTCCAGGCGGTTAAACCAAAATCACACAGAACAAGGGAATACCTTGCTCTGATACCAATTGAAAGTGCGTTATATCAACTAGAGGGGGGTGAATACGCGATTTTTATGAATTCTTCACTGAGGAATTTGTGGGTGAGGAAATTCCTTAGCGAAGAACTACTTGCAGCGGAATAAGTACTCAAAAGTATGCATAGCAGAACACAAGCATAGTCATCATGATGAAATGAAGACAAGCACAGAGTACAGAAAGCGTAATCACAGGATGAAGACAAACAGACTGAGGAAATTGAACTGAGGAAATTGAGAAAGTATTCAGTCAAAGTCTTCAAACACAGATATGAACAAGTGCACAACACAGTTATGAGGAAATGAAAGAGTTGAGGAAATAGAACTAGTAAGCTCGGTGAAGACAATGATTTGGTAAACCAGTTCCAACTGTTGTCTCAGTTGTACATCTGGTTAGGGCGGCTAGGTATTTAAACCTGAGGACACACAGTCCCGGACACCCAGTCTTGAACACACAGTCCAGGACACCTAGTCCTCACCGTATTCCCCTTGAGCTAAGGTCACACAGACCTCGCCCAATCACTCGTGGTAAGTCTTCAGGTGACTTCTGAACCTTCACAAACTCGATCACTCGGCAATCCACAATTTCCTCTTGGATGCTCTAGACCTTGACGCCTAACCGTCTAGAAGAAGCACAGTCTTCAAAGGTAACAAGTGTCGGATCCACACAGGATCAATCTCTTCAGTGATGCTCAATCACTTTGGGTTTGTAGGTGTTTGGGTTTGGGTTTTTCCTCACTTGATGATTTTCGCTCAAAGTCCTCGGAGGATGGGATGCTCTCAAATGACAAGTGTCGGTTTCTCTCGGAGCAGCCAACCAGCTAGTGGTTGTAGGGGGCGGCTATTTATAGCCTAGGGAGCAGCCCGACATGATAAGACATAAATGCCCTTCAATGATATGACCGTTAGGTGGATAAGATATTTTGGGACAGCTGGCGCGTAGCACAGCAACGGTCGGAAATATGAGGCTCAAATTCCTCAGGGCTATCATGTTCCTCACTGTGTAGGCAATCCGCACTGGCGAATTCCTAACTCCTCAGTCAGAACAAATTCCTCAGAGACCAGAAGAGCTTCGTCTCTGTCACTGAAGAATATGACTGAACTGTATGAGATTTCCAATGGCTTCACTCGAAGGGATTGGTAGGTGTAGGATTTTGAGTTGAGCATCACATGGAAATTTTTCCTTAGTATTTCCTCGACCCCCTTTAATAGTACGGTGTTTCCTATGACTCAAGAAAGAGAAAATTAAACTATGAAAACAAAAGTCTTCACGCTTCATGTTCCTCAAATGAATACCAAGTCTTCAAGGTCACACCAATTTCTTCACTTTCAAAGTCTTTAGAAAGTCTTCAGAAATACCAAAGTCTTCAGTTGAAGAACTTCATTTTTAGGGGTCGACTTTCTCTGTAAATATCAAACTCCTCATAGACTTATAGACCTGTGTACACTCATAAACACATTAGTCCCTTAACCTATAAGTCTTCAATACACCAAAATCACTAAGGGGCACTAGATGCACTTACAGTCTATCTTCTATGGGCGTTTTTTTTAAATTACAACTCTCGTTCTTCTCATGACTTTGCTGGATCGAGTTGTAAACTTAAACTCTATGGTGGCCTGATACTTTTAATGTGTTCTTCTGCATGCTTATTCCTCGTTAATGTTATTGCACGCATGCTGAATTACATCAGTCACCATATTTCATCATGCATTTCAAATTCTTCATATTATATGTCAAATGCGTGTATGAATTACAAGATATAGGAGGAGATCTCCATGATTCAACTCTTCAAGTGTGCGTTGCTTCAAAAGCAAATTCCTCACTATGCACATCTTCAGGGGGAGTTCTTCTATATCTTGCAATCAAATTCCTCAATATCAGTATTTACACTTCATATGTTTATCCCCGTTGAAAACTTAACCTATATTGTCATCAATCACCAAAAAGGGGGAGATTGTAAGTGCATCTAGTGCCCCTTAGTGATTTTCGTGTATTGAAGACTTATAGGTTAAGGGACTGATGCGTTTGTGAGTGTACACAGGTCTATAAGTCTATGAGGAGTTTGATATTTACAGAGAAAGTCGACCCCTAAAAATGAAGTTCTTCGACTGAAGACTCTGGATTTCTGAAGTTTTTCTGAAGACTTTGAAAGTGAAGAAATTGGTGTGACCTTGAAGACTTGGTATTCATTTGAGGAACATGAAGCGTGAAGACTTTTGTTTTCGTAGTTTCATTTTCTATTTCTTGAGTCATATGAAACACCGTACTGTTAAAGGGGGTCAAGGAAATACTAAGGAAAAATTTCCATGTGATGCTCAACTCAAAATCCTACACCTACCAATCCCTTCGAGTGAAGCCATTGGAAATCTCATACAGTTCAGTCATATTCTTCAGTGACAGAGACGAAGCTCTTCTGGTCTCTGAGGAATTTGTTCTGACTGAGGAGTTAGGAATTCGCCATTGTGGATTGCCTACACAGTGAGGAACATGATAGCCCTGAGGAATTTGATACTCAATTTTCCGACCGTTGCTGTGCTATGCGCCAGCTGTCCCAAAATATCTACCCACCTAACGGTCATATCATTGAAGGGCATTTATGTCTTATCATGTCGGGCTGCTCCCTAGGCTATAAATAGCCGCCCCCTACAACCACTAGCTGGTTGGCTGCTCTGAGAGAAACTGACACTTGTCATTTGAGAGCATCCCATCCTCCGAGGACTTTGAGCGAAAATCATCAAGTGAGGAAAACCCAAACACCTACAAACCCAAAGTGATTGAGCATCACTGAAGAGATTGATCCTGCGTGGATCCGATGCTTGTTACCTTTGAAGATTGTGCTTCTTCCAGATGGTTAGGCGTCATGGTCTAGAGCATCCAAGAGGAATTGTGGATCGCCGAGTGACCGAGTTTGTGAAGGTTCGGAAGTCACCTGAAGACTTACCACGAGTGATTGGGCGAGGTTTGTGTGACCTTAGCTCAAGGAGAATACGGTGAGGACTGTGTGTCCTCAGGTTTAAATACCTAGCCGCTCCAACCAGATGTACAACTGAGACACCAGTTGGAACTGGTCTACCAAATCATTGTCTTCACCAAGCCTACTGGTTCTATTTCCTCAACTCTTTCATTTCCTTATTACTGTGTTGTGTGCCTGTCATATCTGTGTTTGAAGACTTTGACTGAAGTCTTTCTAAATTTCCTCAGTTCAATTTCTTCAGTCTGTTTGTCTTCATCCTGTGTTATCCTGTGATTACGCTTTCTGTACTCTGTGCTTGTCTTCATTTCATCATGATGACCATGCTTGTGTTCTGTTATGTTTACTTTTGAGTACTTATTCCGCTGCAAGTAGTTCTTCGCTAAGGAATTTCCTCACCCGCAAATTCCTTAGTGAAGAATTCATAAAAAACGCCTATTCACCCCCCCCCCTAGTCGATATAACGCACCTTTAGGGAGCTTCGGTTTTGTTTGTGGAGAAGAAGGATGGGACCTTGAGGATGTGTGTTGATTATCGTTCTCTGAATGAGGTAACCATTAAGAATAAGTATCCTTTGCCTATGATAAATGATCTGTTTGATCAGTTGGAGGGAGCTACTGTGTTTTCTAAGATTGACCTTCGTTCTGGTTATCATCAATTGAAGGTTCGTGAGCAAGATATTCCAAAGACTGCTTTTACTACGAGGTATGGGTTGTATGAATATAATGTTATGTCATTTGGATTGACTAACGCTCCTGCATACTTCATGAATATGATGAACAAGGTGTTTATGGAGTTCTTGGATAAATTTGTGGTTGTTTTCATTGATGATATATTAGTGTTCTCCAAGAATAAGCAAGAGCATGAGGTGCATCTGCGTTTGGTAATGGAGAAACTGAGGGAACATCAGCTATATGCCAAGTTCAGCAAATGTGAGTTTTGGCTGGATGAGGTAGCATTCCTTGGACATGTTGTGTCAGGTAATGGAGTTGCAGTTGATCCATCTAAGGTTGCTGCAGTTAGAGAGTGGGAGACACCCACGACAGTTGGAGAGATTCGCAGCTTTTTGGGCCTTGTAGGTTATTACAGGAGGTTTATTGAGAACTTTTCCAAGATCGCAAAGCCTATGACTGAATTGCTGAAGAAAGAGAAGAAATTTGTTTGGACTGATGAATGTGAAGCCAGTTTTCAGGAGTTGAAGCAGCATTTGGTTACAGCACCAGTCTTAACTCTGCCGGATATACATAAGGACTTCCAGGTATATTGTGATGCTTCTCATCAAGGACTTGGGAGTGTTTTGATGCAGGAAGGTAAAGTTGTTTCATATGCTTCATGTCAGCTTAAGAATCATGAGCATAATTATCCTACACATGATTTGGAGTTAGCCTCAGTTGTGCATGCCTTGAAAACTTGGAGGCCATATCTTATTGGTAATCATTGTGATATATTTACTGATCATAAGAGCTTGAAGTATATTTTTACTCAGAAGGATTTGAACCTCAGGCAGAGGAGATGGTTGGAGCTTATTAAGGATTATGATTTGAATGTGCAGTATCATCCTGGTAAGGCTAATGTTGTTGCTGATGCATTGAGTCGTAGGAGCCATGTTAATGCAGTTAATATTGATAATATGCCACCCGAGTTATGTGAACAGTTCAGGAATCTCAGGTTGGAGATGGTTCCTAAGGGATATTTGGCAATACTTGAGGTAAAGCCTACTTTGCTTGACAGGATCAGAGAAGCTCAAAAGGGTGATAAGGAGATTGCTGAGATAAAAGAGAATATGGCTAAAGGTAAGGCAGAAGGTTTCCATGAGGATGAACATGGAGCCATATGGTTTGAGAAGCGTATTTGTGTACCTCAAGATGCAGATATCAGGAAGTTGATTCTTCAGGAGGCGCATGATTCACCTTATTCTATTCACCCAGGTAATACTAAGATGTATTTGGATTTGAGGGAAAGATTTTGGTGGCCTAGCCTGAAGAGGGAAATTGCTGGATATATTGCAACATGTGATGTGTGCCAGAGAGTTAAAGCAGAACATCAGCGACCAGCAGGTTTGTTACAACCATTGCCTATACCTGATTGGAAGTGGGATGAGATTGGTATGGACTTCATTACAGGTTTACCCAGGACTCGGTCAGGTTATGATTCTATTTGGGTAGTCGTTGATCGTTTGACTAAAGTTGCTCACTTCATCCCGGTAAAGACTACTTATACCAGTGCTCAGCTAGCAAAAATTTATATGTCTAAAATTGTTTGTCTGCATGGAGTTCCAAGGAAGGTAGTGTCTGATAGAGGTACTCAGTTCACATCCAAATTTTGGCGTCAATTGCATGAATCCTTGGGCACCAGGCTGGAGTTCAGTACAACTTTCCATCCACAGACAGATGGGCAGACAGAGAGGGTAAATCAGATTTTGGAGGATATGTTGAGAGCTTGTGCTTTGGACTATGGGTCCAGTTGGGATGATAATTTACCTTATGCAGAGTTCTCATATAATAACAGTTACCAGGCTAGTCTGAAGATGGCACCATTTGAGGTATTGTATGGTAGGAAGTGCAGGACACCATTGATGTGGGATGATAGCGTCAGTTCTTTGGGCCAGACTTGATCAGAGATGCTGAGGAGAAGGTCAAGTTGATTCTTGACAGGCTGAAGATAGCACAGTCCAGAAAGAAGAGTTATGCAGATGCAAAACGTAAGGAGGTGACATATGAGGTAGGAGACCGTGCATATCTTAGAGTTTCACCACTTCATGGAATTAAGAGGTTTGGAATTAAAGGTAAGTTAGCACCACGCTTTGTGGGGCCTTATAAGATCTTGGAGCGAAGAGGAGAGGTAGCTTATCAGCTGGAGTTGCCAGAATCCTTGTCTGGAGTTCATAATGTGTTTCATGTATCTCAGTTGAAGAAGTGCCATGCAGAGATGATGGATGTTCCATTGAGGGACACGGTGCCACTTGAGGCAATTCAGTTGGAGAGTGATTTGACATATGAGGAGAAGCCTGTTAAGATTCTGGAGACAGCAGAGAGAGTTACTCTCACCAAGACAATCAAGTTATGCAAGGTTCAGTGGAATCATCACACAGAGGAGGAAGCTACCTGGGAACGAGAGGAAGATCTCAGGCAGGATCACCCACACCTATTTGCTAACCAGCCCGAATCTCGAGGGCGAGATTCATCTTAAGGGGGTAGGTTTGTAACATCCCAATTTTCCTAAATTAGGATGTTATTAGATCATTCATATGCATATCATATTTTTATTGCATTATTTGTCTTTCTGCAATATTCGAATCATTATGCAACTAAAGGCAATTTATTGGAACGGAGATAACATGACTTCTCCCCTGTTTTAAAATGTTCATAATGTGCAGAATATTATTTCCAGTTCATTTGATACGTTCTGGTAATTTTTGCAATCTCCAAAATATTTTATTTGTGTGTTATTTTACTGTTTGTGTGGCCTTTTGCATCAAAATGAATTTCTAAAATTGCATTAGTATTGGAACTAGTGTTCCTGTAGTTTATAGCTATAGGGCTATTTTTACTGTGTGTCTAGATATTTTTATTTAGATTTTATATTGTGTATGTTATTTTATTTATTTTGTTTTCTACTGTTGTCTTCATTAAAAAAAGAAAACCGTAGCGCAGCGCACCGCGCGGCCCAGCAACCGCGGCCCGGCCAACTGCCAGCCCCGCAGCCTGCTCGCTCGCACTCGTTGCCGAAGCAGTACGCCCGCACCTGACCCGCATCGCTCGCCCGCGCCCGATCCACCTCGCCCCAGGCGCTGACCAGCAGGCCCTGCACCCATCCCCTTCCTCCGGTCGGACCACACGCGCCTCGCACGCCCAGCCGAGGCCGAGCCGGATCGACCTCGCGCTCCTGGTCCATCCCGTGTCCACTAGAGACACCGCACGCGAGGCAAAGCCCTAGGGGAGACCACGCAACCCCTTCCCGACCCCTGTTGCTGCCGACGCTTTGCCCGAGCTCGTTTTGGATCTCGGGAGAAGCTCCGCCGACCGCCGCCGTTCGCCGAACGTTTTCGCCGCCGTAAGAGCATCTCCAGCCACACCTCCTGCTCCACTCGATTCCCCGCTCGAAGCCTCCCTCGCCTAACGTCTTTGTGTTGCCGAAAACACAGCAGAGAGAGAGGAACACGCCGGCCGACTTCACCGGAGCTCGACGGAGTTCGCGACGCCGCCGTCTGTAGAGGACGCCCCGTCGCCGTACTCACCACCACCACCTCCGCCACTCAACGCTGCACCCGTCCGTCCCTTCGTCTTCGCCGGAGAAGCGCCGCCGCCGATGCCCGAGACCACCGCCGCCGTCCTCTGCTTCTGGTGAGCACACGCACCCAGCCAATCATGGGCTGACACGTGGCAGTTCGCTACAGGAACAGCACATGAGTTCACTACAGTGCCCAGGAGATTTCTGTTTCTTTTTGTTTTTCACAGATTTTCATCCAAAAATCAACTAGCTATATCTTTTAGTCTATAGCTCCAATTTAGGTAATTCTTTTTCCTGTGCACTCACAAAAATCACCACATTATCACCGTACCAACTTTGCACATGTTTGCACTATTCAAATTTGAATTCGTTTGAAATTGAATCAAATCTTTCGGAGGCCATAACTCTCAAACCGTTTGTCGGTATTAAGTGATTCTTTTTGCGTTGTGACCGTAGTGCTTTTTAGGTGATCTTATGCTGCTGTTGTTGAGTTTCAAAAATGTGTTTCTTGCTGTTGGTTTTATTTTGGTTCTATTCGTGTTCCGATGATTGATTTGTTGAATGGTGTGAAACGTGTAGATTGTCCAGAGTGCGACGCGAGCTATTGTCAGGAGTGTGACTTTCTGAACCAGAACCAAGGCAAGTTACATGTTGATCATCCTTTACCTATTGTTTTCTGTGCATGTAGTTATATCACACTATGAATATATGCATGTATAGGATTATTATATTATTTTGCTATGCTGTTGAGCTATCTTCCCGTGTTTTGCAAATCGTGGTGGTTGTAGTTTGCTATGCTTTGTAGACGGGGGTAGTTCGTGTATTCATTGAGCTTATGTGAGGATTATAAATATAACAAATTGAGTAGTAATTAAGGACTTAATTCACCTCTGGGCGGAATTGGTATTGAAGGGTGGTTTCAAGAACATCATGGTTTATACCCTCTGAATGTAAGTGGACGGCCGCCCAGGCTCAAAAAGATCAGACAGGCTTAGTGACTAGTAGCTTCCATGCGCAACCACTAGCTAAATGGGCTCTGGCTTAGTTGAGTAGGTTGTGGGATCCTCGCCCAGGTAAGCTCGCAGATGTAGATATGAGTAGGTGTACCGGCTGCCGGGGGTGGAGGTGACTGCTTCTGAAAGACTTCGTCTCAATCTTCGGGTTGAGTCTAGTGGGTAAAGTGTGCAAAACTCTGCAGAGTATTAAAACTAATCATGATTAGCCGTGCCCCCGGTTATGGGTAAATTTGAGCGACTATGCCATTACAGTTGTTGGATGATCTTGACAGATGTGACACTTAATAAATTTGTTGGGCAACTTAATAAAGGGTAGGTTGGAGTTGATTTTTTTGCCAACTCAACCTTGCGTATATAATTGTAGTACTAAAAGAACTAAATAAAAAATTGACTATTAGGTAGTTATGAGGAAAAAATCAGCTTTCTGCAAAAATAAACCCTCAAGCCTTCCTTTTGATATACTATGCATATACATGTAGGTCTGCTTTATTATTACTCCTGTGTAACTTGCCAATACATTCAAAGTATTGACCTATATGGCTGCAACGTCTCATGTTGCAGGATATTCAAATGAAGAGTAAGGTACCGTTAGGGTCGCGAGTCTGCACTCAGCATCGCCAGTGGGCTATGATGGGACTCATCATTATTTTCTGCTACTTTCTGCTCTTTCATTGAATAAAGCTAGCCAAGTGCCATGCAGATTGTTTTATTTTATATACTCTGGATCATACGTTGTAATAAATGATGCACTTGCTATTCTGGTATTCATCTATACTGTGTGTGCTAGCGAGTTCGATCCAGGGACTAGCACGGTAAGCACAGAGACTCAAATCCTTCGAGGTTTGGTCGTTACATCTGTGATCCCATCTGGAGGTCTTTTCGGTACTCTGTCGGAGGGGGAATCGATGACGAAGGGCTTCTACATCATCCTTGTTGCCCTACCGATGACGCATGAGTAGTTTACCACAGACCTACGGTTCCATAGGTAGTACCTAGATGGCTTATTCTCTCTCTTTGATCTTCAATACCATGTTCTCCTTGATCTTCTTGGCGTTCTATCCGATGTAATCTTCTTTTGCGGTGTGTTTGTTGGGATCCGATGAATTATGGGTTTATGATATTAATGGAGTCTTTTATGAACTTTATTATGCATGATTGTTATAGCTTTGTATTTCTCTCTGATATATTCATTTGGTTTGGCCAACTAGTTTGATTTATCTTCAGTGGGAAGCTGCTTTGTGATGGGTTCAATATTGCGGTGCTCGATCCCAGTGACAGAAAGGGAACAGACACGTATTTGTATTGTTACCATTAAGGATAAAACTTTGAGGTTTATTCATATTAGTTGAGTTTACTTTGTCTACATCAAGTCATCTTGCTTAAGACGTTACTCCGTTTTTATTAACTTAATACCCTAGATGCATGTTGGATAGCGGTCGATGGGTGGAGTAATAGTAGTAGATGCAGGCAGGAATCGGTCTACTTGTCTTGAAGGTGATGCCTATATGCATGATCATTGCCTTGAATATCGTCATAACTATGCGCTTTTCTATCAATTACCAAACAATAATTTGTTTACCCACCATATGGTATGTGTCCTCTAGTGAAAACTATGGCCCCTGGGTCTACTTTTATCATATATAAAACATAAAAAAATACTTTGCTGCACTTTTTCTATTTTATTTTACTTTATCTTCGCAATTTATTATCTACCACTATAAGATTTAATCCTTGCAAGTAATCGCCAAGGGGATTGACAATCCTCTTGTTTGCGTTGGGTGCAAGTATTTGATTTTGTGTGTGCAGGCGTTGTTAACGAGGTTCTGTGTGGTTCTCCTACTGAATTGATAACCTTGGTTCTTAACTGAGGGAAATACTTATCTCTACTGTATTGCATCATCATGTCCTCGTTGAAGAAATCCCAACGCAACTCACAAGTAGGAGTGAACCCCGGTCCTTGCTGGCGGTAGGGATCTTGCTTCGTTTTTATGTGTTGATGTGAGTTCATTTAGGGGTTTTGTCCTGCTTACGAAGACGAGGCGAGAGGTAGCTTAATAAGGTTCTATTTTCTTAGCCCCCATTCTGATGATGTGTTTAGAGCCATCAGAGGGCTTGTGGACGTGTGTCTCTGGCGGATCTCACAGGATTCGGCCGGTGTTTGTCTTTAGTTGATCTGTTTGGATCCACTCCTTCTTCATGTTCATTCAAATGTCTACATGTTGAATCCTTTTGATCTATAATTCTCGAGTAAATAGCATAAAACTACTCGTTTACAGGCTAGGGTTCCAAAAAACTACTACTTTTTAATTTTTCTCAGAAACCTACCAGTCACGCGGTCCGCTGTTCCAAAAAACCCAAAACGCTCGTGACTAGCGATTGAACCGTTTTTCTGACCGCCTGGACCCACATGTCAGGCCACGCGCGCTCACGGCGCGGCAATTGACGGCTGTTAGCCCGTGCGGTCCGGTCGGAACCAGGGTAAATACCCCACCCTGCTCCCACTCGCTGCTCGCTCTCTCCCCTGCTCCCACTCCCCTGCTCCAGTAGCTCACGAGCTCGCCGCCGCTCGCCGTCTTTGAGGTCGGTCGCCGTCGACCTCCTTGCCGCCATGCCTTCCTGGAACGACGAGGAAACGAGCTCGGAGGAGGAGTGCGAGGTCGTCAGCATGGACATGGGACTGATGGTAAGTTCTCCTTTGCCACCTAGGGTTAGGGTTATGGTTAAATGCTAGTAGGCCTAGGCTACAGCCATGGATCTTGCTTAGTTTAGTGTTGTTGTTGTCTTTGTGGAGTTCTCTGTGATATGTTTCTTGATTAGTGAGGGTGGGGATTGAGCTAACCTAGGGTTCATCTCTGTACAGTGTTAGGGTTCATGCTGATTTGGGGATTTTTTCACTGTTTAGGGTTAATGAACAGTGCAAGTTGATTGTGGTATTGAGTGGTGATTGAAACCATTGTTCTTTTGGTTGCAGGAGGAACCAGACACCATTGTGGAGCCCCTTTTCTGTGGCCAACTTGAGCTTTCTGAACCCAAGTGCATTCTGCACCAAATGAGGCATGTTAAGCGTGTTGCTTTTGAAGGCACTGTAACAGGAAGGCGTTTCTATGGCTGCCCAGTCCAGGTTAGATATTGATGTTCACTGGCCTCAATTGAAGCAGCAGTTTGTTACTGATATGAAAGTCACTAATGGGTTTTTGTTATTTTGCAAACTTAATCATGGCATTGTAATAACTTATCATATCTTCATAGTTAGAAAATTTCAAGTTAATCATGGCACTGAAATTAGCTAGTACTCCACTTGCACTAACTTATCACATTTACAAATGCAGGCAAATGGTGTGAATTGTGGTGTTGTAGAGTGGGTTGATGGGCCCTGGCCTCCAGTTCTTCAGAGATGTTTGTCCAAGCTATGGGAAATGTTCCATGACCAGAACTGTGGAAGGGTACTTGACAAGGAAAAGTTCGAGAAGGAGTTGGCCAAGGTTAAGAGTGAACATGAAAGGGAGTTGCCAAAGCTTAAGATGGAAAATGACAAGCTTTGCATTGAGTACACCAAGCTTGTTGATGATGTATCCAAGATGTTTGATTGGTAGGATGGTAGGGTGGACAAGAGGGTGTACCAGAAACAAGTGGAGGAGGAAGAACTTGAGAAGAAGAAGGAGTTAGAGGAGAAAGCTATGTTGGAGGTGCAGATGGAAAATCTCAAACTTGCAAAAGAGCATAGGTGCATTTTGCAGAGCCAAGCTGATATCATCAAGAACACCAGGAAGGCTATGAAGGATGTTGAAGTTGACAGAGATATTCTTAGGAAGGAGAAGGAAAAGCTTCAGCTTGTTGTTGCTGAGCTGCTGAAAGATGGGTATGGCAGCAAGGAGAGTTAGAGCAAATCAAGGCCATCCTTGAGTCATGAAGTTGTTGTGATATGTTGGTGAAGTAAGTACATCCAAGGCCTGTATATAAGGATGTGGCCTAACAGTCTGAAGTGATTATGGGTGTACATTTTGGGGGAATGTGAAGTTAACCTAGTGTTTGGCCATGCATTTGAACTCTAGTTTCTTATGTAAGAACCTTATTTCCTATGTTCTTAAGTAAGTTGTAATGGATCACCTATGCTATTAAGTGTTGTAATGGATCTCCTATGCTATTAAGTAGTGGAAATGGATATCTTATGCTACTAAGTACTGGGAATGGATTTTCTATGCTATTAAGTTCTCAAATTGATCTTCTATCTTTTATATGTTATTTGTTAGCCTACATATATTATTTGTGTGGGTAACTGGGCTTAGTGGCCCACTAGTGGCTGACCAAATGCAACCCTAGGCCTACTAAAACCCAACCCCATCCATCTATCAATATAAACCCCTCCCCACCCCCCACCCTTTCCCAGTGACTCCACCAGCCGCCACCCAAAAGAAACCCTAGAGATGGATCCTGACATGGGAGATGTCACAGAGGAGGAGGGGGAGGCTGTGGAGGTTAGGGCAGCAGCAGCACAGAGGAGGAGGAGGAGGAGGAGGCGCAGGCAGAGGGCACTAGAGGCGGCCCAGGTTGAGCAGCAAGAGGAGTTCAACCGCCGATTCTCCGAGAAGGTACTGGAGAAATGCAATGATGAAGAACTGGAGCTGGTTTTCACTGGTGGCAGGGGAAGGACATTCATGCAGATCATTAGCTGGGCAAGGGTGAGGGCAGTCATGGCTCCCCATCCAGCTACTAGGGCGAAGTGGGTTCATTTCTTCGAGCGTTATGACTGATGAATCTATGTATCTACCTTGCTATCTATCTTTCTATCTGTAAGTCTATTTGAGAGAGAGTTGTGGTACTATCTTGGTGTTCTATGTAAGATCTGGTGTTTGATGCTACTCTGTATGAATGTATCTATGTATTTATGCTACCCTTCCGAATGAATGTATGCTACTCTTAATCAATGGTTTGTAATATCATGACTGAATTAACTGACAGAATCAACACTGACAGAATCGGCACTGACTGAATTAACTGACAGAATCAACACTGACAGAATCAACACTGACAGAATCAGCACTGACTGAATTAACTGACTGAATCAACACTGTCTGAACTGACTGAATAGTAGTTATTACAAACCATGGTAGTTCAACTGACTGAATATCTGTGAAACAAATTAAAGTATAGTCATTACAAACCATAGTAGACCCAAATCCATCCATATTTATTCACTGACAGAAATAGAACCATGCCAAATGAACTCAACTGACATGTTAGTTACCACTTGCATAAAAGTAGTCTTTCAGCCTCCCACTTGGCTTCCTGGTCCTCTTTGACCCCTCCTGGAGAACAGTTGAAGTTGATTGCCTTGGTGCAATGGATGTTCTTCTCTGGGCACTTGAAGATCTGGTGTTCTTTGCTGGAGAAGTTGTAGATGATATGGTGTTCTTAGCAGGAGAAGAAGTGTTAGTCCTGCTCCTCTTAGCTGGTGGTGCTTGTGTTGTAGCTGCTGGAATAGTTGAAGCAGCCCTTTTTCTTGCCCTAGAAGTAGCAACTGGAGTTGGTGAAGGTGCAGAAGGTGTAGCTCTTGCTGTAGCTGGTCTTGCTTCAGGTGCAGTAGCAGCAGGTACTCTTGGAGGCCTCTAAGCATTTGTAGCCATAGAAGAACCAGCTTGAGAGTAATTTGCTCTATTTTCCTACACAATTAAGAAACATTGTAAGAAAATGAACAATGAAATGAGACAATGAAATGAAATGAGACATGGCCTCAAATGACCTGGTGCTTGTTCATCCTCATCTAAAACTTAGGCTTCAAAGGGTCACCACAATTGTTGAACCTATGCCCTTGCTTCTTGCAGTTGCTACATGTGACAGTACCAATTCTTGAGGTATCCTTTTTTGCTGGCACCTCAAATACACCTTTCCTCCTGGCAGTTTGCTTTTTGCCCTTCTTTTCTTTGAACACTGGTGGAGATATGTCATGTCCAGGTGTATGAGGCCAGTGGTCAGGACCTGGAACTGGGAAAATTATATGCTTGTATGTTTCACAGTACATGGGCTTTTTGAAGAAGTCATTGACAAAGTCTTCAGGATGTAGCTTCACTTTCTGCATTGCAGCAATGGAATGACTGCAAGGCACAGCAGTCATGTCCCACCTCCTACAGTCATATGTATGGTTGTTCAAGTTAACACAATATGTGTTCTCAGAGCTACTAGTCACCTGCCAGATGCCTGGACCTGCCATGTATGCATCACAATACTTAGCCCACTTCTTGCCTTCTTCTAAAAAATTTGAGTAGGTTGGTGTGATCTCCCATCTACATGACTCTGTTTTCTCTCTGGTTTTCTGAACTTGATCATCAACTTTGTTCTTATGCCCTCCAGCATAGTCCTGATTGGCTTGTTCCTAACATCCAATATCATTCTGTTGAAAACTTCACTGAGGTTGTTAACAACAGGTCAGTTTTGCAAACAGTATCCATTTTATATCTTGCCCATGTATGGTATGGTATCTATGACAACCACTGCCAAGCTTCAAAACTTTCTTTCTTCAAATTTTCCATCCCTTTTTCATGACCACTCTTAGTGAAGGAATGGGCAGCCTGATCTAAGTGTTTCTTGAGTTCCTCCCCTCTAAAACCAGCAGATTGAAAGTTGGCATATATATGTCTAAGATAGAACCTCTATGGCGAGTCAGGGAATACAGCATTGATTGCATTCAACAATCCCTGTTAATTATGAATTAATGATGGCTTAGAATGATGGATAAGTATGATGGTAAGTTTAAAGTGTGGTGGTCATGAGTACTGGAGCACATACCTTTTGCCTGTCAGACATAATTGTGTACTTGCCAAACTTGTTCCCACTTCCAATAACAATTCTCAACTGTGTGAGAAACGATGTCCAGCTGTCTGTGTCTTCCTTGTCAACAACACCAAATGCAATGGGGAAGATGTTGGTGTTCCCATTCCTGCCAGTAGCTGCCAATATTTGTTGTCCAGTGCTGAGCTTGATGAAGCAACCATCTAAACCTGAAAATATGATCACATTAGTTGTAAATAACATGAATGCAACCATCTTAGATATATGTGTAAGGATCATGTACCTATAAATGGCCTGCATCCATTGAGAAAGCCCTCTTTGCATGCAAAAAGGCAGTAGAACATGTAGTGGAACCTGGGGGTAGGAGCTGGATTTTCTGGGTCCTCTTTGGTTGTCACTATGCATCTATTGCCTGGATTAGTATCTAGCACACACTGTAGATAGTCCCTTAGTCTGTGATATTGGAGTCTGTGATCTCCTTGCACAACTTCAACTGCTTGCCTCCTTGCCCTATATGCCAAGCTTTTAGGCACATGAACACCAAATGTTTTCTTTGTGTATGACATAATTGTCTCAACACCAGCTCCAGGGTTTGATCTAATGGTATCCTCACAAACCTTGGCAACCCAGTTTATTGTAACCTTGGTGCTCTCTCCACTTGCTCCACAAGTGTTATCCAAATTCATCTTCTTGATGCTGAAAGTAGACTCATTAGCTATTCTAGAGGCCACTATATAAAACTGACAACCTTGCTTTCTATCAGAGCACCAAGCAATAATCCTAGTTGGTTCATTTCTGTGATACTCAAAATTCCTAAGTGTCCTAACATGGAAATTTCTTAGTGCTTCTCTGAACTCCACAACATTTAGGAAGCACAAATGCAATGCAAACTGCTCATGTGCATCAGGGACTGATGGATCATACCACCTCCTCTCCTTCCTCTTCTTCAACCTTCTCTTCCTACCAGAAGGCAACCTTGGAACTTCTTCTTCATCACTAAGACCAAAATCACATGGAAAGTAGTATTCATCAGGTTCAGGCACCCAATCTTCAAACTTGGTGTGTTCAGGCTCACTGTGTGACTTGCTAGTTGGGCCTGGTTTTCTGACAGGATTAAGCTTCTTTGCTCCTTTCTCTGGTACAACTGAGGATTCTTCATGTTCAGAAAGGATTTGGTCTTCCTCCCAAAACTCAGATGGTTCTGAGTTTGCTCCACAATAGTGATCTGCAAGTTCTTCCTCTCCCCTAGTCTTATGGCTTGTCCCTGTGCCTGCCTCATCTTCACTCCTACACCAAGCCTTGTATGATATATTCTGCCCTTTGTAATCACCCCTAAAAAACTCAAAATCTGAAGAGGATTTGTCCATCTCATCTTCATCTTCATCTTCATCATGTTCTACTTCTACATCTTCTTCTTCTTCCACAACATTTTTTCCCTTGTTGAAATTACAACTATGTTGTGTGTTAAGATAGGGCTCCTCGGGGATTGCTGGTGCCAAAGTTGCATTATGGAGTGGATACAGGAGACCTTGTTGGGAAACACTATAAACAACAGGTTCACCAACATGATCAATGGGGATCTGCTCCTCAAGCATGATGTGATCCATGTTAACATCTGTTGGGCTTGGATCAGTAGGCTTTCTGACAGTCATGTTCAGGATCTTCTTATCAACAAACAAGTCAAGCATTTCCTCTAATGCCTCCTCACTATCCAGGACCTCCACCCCCTCCAAGCCCTTTCCCTCTTCCTTTACATAAGTCAGACAAGCATCCATTCCATAACCCTCCAACTCAGCCAATGCTAATATGGTTAGATAACTAATGTCTGAAGAAACTGAATACTTTCTCTCCATGTTATTCGCTCCTTGAAAATGTAGCCTCATGTCCCAAATCTCATCATCTAAGCTGTAGGATTAAATTGACAAACAATTAATTTTTAACTCACTAAAACTTAAAACAATGACCAAATGCACTGAACTTTCTTCTAATTACAGTGAATGCACTGACCAAATGAACTAACCAAATGCATTTTCTTCTGCAGTGACTTAACCAATAAAATAAAGTACCATGCCAAGAACAAACAATTACTAACCCTAGTTCTAAATTGAACTAAAGGACCCAGACATTTGTAATTTGAACTAAAAGTATGAAGGGCCCAGAAATTTCTTACCTCACTCCACCAAAGGATGAAGCCCAAGTGTGGCCGCCATCTGGATCCGCGTGGATGGACTTCTCCACTGCCCTAGCCGCGCGGACTGCCGGATCTGAGCTCGCCGGATCGACCTCAGCCGCGGGCGGTGATGGCTGCTGCAACCGCTGCGCCGGGAAGCTCGAGCTGCCTCACCCTGGGGCCACCTCTGGATATCCACCGCCCTCCTGGCCGGTGACGCCTTGGCTCAATAGCTCGCCGCCGACGGCATTTGGCTGCACCGCCGCCATCGCCCACCTAGGTCACTGCGGGGGAGAGGAGGGGGAGACGAGGGGGAGACTGAGAGAGAGTGCGGCCTGACCAGCTCCTTTCGTTCCGACCGGACCGCATGGGCTAACGGTCGTCAACGGCCGTGCCGTGAGCGCGCGTGGCCAGGTGGCCTGACATGTGGGTCCAGGCGGTCAGAAAAATGGTTCGGTCGCTAGTCACGAGCGTTTTGGGTTTTTTGAAACAGCGGACCGCGCGACTGGTAGGTTTCTGAGAAAAAATAAAAATTGGTACTTTTTTGGAACCCTAGCCTGTAAACTTGTCGGAGTAAATGGCCACGGGTAGCCTAACCGACTCCCGTCGCGCGGTCCGACTCCCCCTGTGTTACAAATATGGCAATTACACATAGCCGACTCCCCCTGTGTTACAAATATGGCAATTACACATAGCCGACTCCCCCTGTGTAACACCCCGGATATTATTTGCCATATTTGTAACTCCGACTCTTGCCATTTTCGGCTATGTGTTATGATATTCCCTCCGTGGTCGGGTTTTGTCTTTCGTTTTGTTTTTTGTCATGTCTTGCATTTTCATATCATGTCATCATGTGCATTGCATTTGCATACGTGTTCGTCTCATGCATCCGAGCATTTTTCCTGTTGTCCGTTTTGCAATCCGGCGCTCCTATCTCCTCCAGCGCATCCCTCTTGTTTTCTTTCGTGTGCGGGTGTCAAACTTTCTCGGAATGGACCGAGGCTTGTCAAGTGGCCTTATTACACCACCCGGAGACCACCGGTCAAGTTTTGTTCCATTTGGAGGTCGTTTGGTACTCCAACGGTTAACCGGGCATCCGCAAAGTCCATTTGTGTGTCCAGCAAAAACCCCCTCTAAAACCAGCCCAAAACCCACCAAACTCTCTTCCATGCTCTAGGTCGTTCGATCACGATCGTGTGGGCGAAAACCGCACCTCATTTGGAGCCTCCTAGCTCCCTCTACCTATAAATATGTGAGCATCCCGAAAAACGAAACGCAGTCCAACCCTAACCCTCGTCCCTCTCCGCCGCCGGACACGTCCGGGCGGAGCCGGCCGCGTCCACCTCCCGCGCCGCCGCCACGTGTCACGCTGCCGTACGCCGCTGCCGCCGAGGCCCGCCGGCCCGCCCGCGGCCCTCCCGGCCCACGCCGTCGTCGCGCCCCGCACGGGTCCCGAGCGCCCCGCCGCCTCCTCCGCCTCGCCCCGCCGCCTCCGTGCCGGCGCCACGCCGCCCTGCCGCGGCTCGCCGGCGCCCCTCGCCGCCGGAGCTCCCTCCGCTCGACGTCGCCCCTCCGGCCGCCTCCTTCCTCCTCGTCGCGTCCCGCCGGCCGCATCTCCTCCTCCGGCGTCGGCGAGGCCGAGCTCCTGTTGCTCCCGATCCAGATCCAACTGTGCGCGTTGACTTTTTCCCCGTGCCCGATTTTCTCCAAGTCCTTAAATTTTCATAGCATATGCCTCTGTTCAATAGTGCATAACTCCTTGCATGTAGCTCCGATTCGCGCGTGTAATATGTAAAATTGTTCGTCTCGCGATGCTCTACATTTTGTTCAATTTCACCATGTTCATTAGAGGTAATCTTGATGCCCAAATATCTGTTGGAAGAGGGCTAGTTGCTATTATCTGCTGGTTCTTAGCAGAACTTGGAGATTTGTCATTTTTGTATCATTTAATCTGTGCATCTTATGGGCTTGAGCTCTACATGTCTTTTGAAGTATGCCATGCCATCTTTCCAAGGGTGTATGCCATGTATTTTTTTGATCTCTGTGGTGACTAGCACAAGCATGCAAAGTAGGCCCCGTAATATTTCTGATTTCAGGGACTTAGTGATTTCTCCAAGTCTTTGTCTGCTGTTATTTTGTTGCCATGTAAACTTGATGCTACAGAGAGATCCATGCATATTTTGGAGATGTTCAGTAAGGATGTTTTGTAGCTATAGTTGTAATAGATCCATTCCTGCCCTTGTTTGCAATTATGGAGTGCCATAGCATGACTCAATCTTGCTCTACTTTTGCTATAAAATATTTCTGGCAGATTCTTAACATGATATTCATTTTTGCCAAGCTTATTGTAGTTGATCCATACATTCTATGCAATTGTTCTTGCCATGGATAGCTTCACAAACATTCCATCTTGCTGTAGGTGTGCTTGTTTTGTCATGCATTGCTCTGTAGTGAGTGCATCAAGCTCACAAAGAGGCCTACATATTATTATTTCTGCCATGCTCTGTTTTCTGCTAAGTCTGGAACCTGATAACGAAACTTGCTATGTTTACATGCTTGCCATCATATCTTCTGGTCCTTTTTGGCTTATGGTCAGTAAGGGACTTTTGTCATATGCATTTAGTAGAACACTTCCATGCCTTGTTTTGCTATGTTAAGTTCCTGTAGCATATTGATTTCGTGCTCTGAACATTGCTACCTGATGCTGTTTTCTGCCATGTCCAGTTTTTCACCGTCTGTGAACCTGTTATCTTTTGCACTTTTGCCATGCTTGTTTGAGTTTGATATGTTGTGATCTAGCCGTAGCTCAGTGTTCATCTTTTGTCAAGCATCTCCTGTAAATTACTGTTATATGCTTTGTTGCTATGTTGGAGTGTTGTAGCATTGTTGCTTGTTGCATTTTAAGTGCTATCATGCTGTTTATCGCAGATTCGCGTCATTCTTGTTTTGCTTGCCATTTGCGAACCGTGCATCCGATTCCGGTGATCTTTATATCGATTTCGACCGAAATCATATCATCTTTCAAGTGGCATGCTTGGTTTGCTAAGTTACTGCCTTGTTCATCATTTTCCTTCCGGAGCACGCATATGCATCGCATATCATATCTTGCATATCATACATGTTTTGCATCATGTTGCTTGTGCATTTCTCGTGGTTGATTGTGGTTCCGTTTGTTTGTGTTCTTGTCTTGGATAGAGCAGGGAGACGAGTTCGTGTACGAGGAACCTTTTGAGTACGCTTATGAGGATCAAGCTCTCGACAACTCTGAGAACCTTGCAGGCAAGATGACCACCCCTCGAAATCACTTCTATCTTTGCTTTGCTAGTTGTTCGCTCTATTGCCATGCTACGCTACCTATCACTTGCTATATCATGTCTCCCATATTGCCATGTCAGCCTCTAACCATCCTCTCCTAGCAAACCGTTGACTGGCTAAGTTACCGCTTTTGCTCAGCCCCTCTTATAGCGTTGCTAGTTGCAGGTGAAGTTGAAGTTTGTTCCATGTTGGAACATGGATATGTTGGGATATCACAATATCTCTTATTTAATTAATGCATCTATATATTTGGTAAAGGGTGGAAGGCTCGTCCTTATGCCTGGTGTTTTGTTCCACTCTTGCCGCCCTAGTTACTGTTATACCGGGATTATGTTCCTTGAGTTTGCGTTCCTTACGCGGTCGGGTGATTTATGGGACCCCCTTGACAGTTCGCCTTGAATAAAACTCCTCCGGCAAGTCCCAACCTTGGTTTTACCATTTGCCACCTAAGCCTTTTCCCCCGGGTTTTCGCGAGCCCGAGGGTCATCTTATTTTAACCCCCCCGGGCCAGTGCTCCTTCGAGTGTTGGTCCAAACTGAGTAGACTGCGGGGCCCCCTCTTGGAAACTCGAGGTCTGGTTTTACTCATAGGATGTCTCATCCAGTGTGCCCTGAGAACGAGATATGTGCAGCTCCTATCGGGATTTGTCGGCACATTCGGGTGGCTTTGCTGGTCTTGTTTTACCTTTGTCGAAATGTCTTGTAAACCGGGATTCCGAGACTGATCGGGTCTTTCCGGGAGAAGGTTTATCCTTCGTTGACCGTGAGAGCTTATGATGGGCTAAGTTGGGACACCCCTGCAGGGTAATATCTTTCGAAAGCCGTGCCCGCGGTTATGAGGCAGATGGGAATTTGTTAATGTCCGGTTGTAGAGAACTTGTCACTTGACCCAATTAAAATACATCAACTGCGTGTGTAGCCGTGATGGTCTCTTCTCGGCGGAGTGCGGGAAGTGAACACGGCCTGAGTTATGAATGACGTAAGTAGGTGTTCAGGACCACTTCTTGGTCATTGCTAGATGACGACCGTTCCGTTGCTTCTCTTCTCACTCTCATTTGCGCAAGTTAGCCACCATATATGCCTTGCCGCTGCAGCTCCGCCTCATTACACCATTCTTCCCTATAAGCTTAAATAGTCTTGATCTCGCGGGTGTGAGATTGCTGAGTCCTCGTGACTCACAGATTCTACCAAAACAGTTGCAGGTGCCGACGATGCCAGTGCAGATGATGGGGTCGATCTCAAGTGGGAGTTCGACGAGGAACATGGTCGTTACTATGTGTCTTTTCCTGATGATCAGTAGTGGAGCCCAGTTGGGACGTTCGGGGATCTAGCATTTGGGGTTGTCTTATTTTCATCTGGATTTTGACCGTAGTCGGTCTATATGTTTGTATTTTGGATGATGTATGAATAATATTTATGTATTGTGTGAAGTGGCGACTGTAAGCCAACTCTTTATCCCATTCTTGTTCATTACATGGGATTGTGTGAAGATGACCCTTCTTGCGACAAAACCACTATGCGGTTATGCCTCTAAGTCATGCCTCGACACGTGGGAGATATAGCCGCATCGTGGGCGTAACACCCTGGCTCTTCGAAAAATTATCAGGCCATTCGAGCCTTCAAGCATACAAAGCAGAGGGCCGCCTTCCCCCGGCCGGCTATCCCCAGGACCGACTACCAGAAGGCGACCCGGCCTCAGAAACCTTCCCCAAGAAAGATACGAGATGGCCGACTCTAGGAAGCCGGCCCCAAGAGGACCGACTCCCAGAAGTCGGCCATGAAGAAAGCCGACTCCCAGAAGCCGGCCAAGACTGCACCCACCAAGACTGTATCCACATAACGGTGATAAGACAGGGCGTGGCCGCAGTAGAGCCCACTACCCCCGAATCCTGAAGCAGGCATGGCCACAGGGCGCCGTACGGGCCAGCCATCTCCCGTCCGGCGCGGCACTGTAGCCATGTTGACCTTGATGTCACCCACGACAGGCGCCAGTACGGCCCGCGGGCGGCGGGCCCCTTTAGCCAGAGAGACACTCGAAGGCGGCCCGGCCTCCCCTAGTCGGCCAGGGGCGTGGCCGGCTCCCAATAGCAGGCTGCCTCCCTCCCTCGAAACATGTGCCTCATTAAGGAGACAAGACGAGGTAAGGCTACAGTGAGAGCCCACAAGGCGGCGGCACTGTAGCCACGCTTACCTCGACAAAGCCCTCGTCATCAGAGGCGAGGCAACAGTAACCAGCCGCCGACAAGGCCCCCAAGCGGTGGGACCGGCCTGTCGGCCAAGAGGCCGGCAGCCGGCGGGACCCACCAGTCGGCGGGCCCCAATGGCCGGCGGAGAAGCCGGCGAGCACAGACACTGACGACTGGGACCCGCGTCCAGACGGATTACCATTGTACCCCGGGGGGTAGGCCTATATAAACCCCCCGGGACACCCATGCAAAGGGTTGATCTCATAGAGTTTCAGACACCACATAGAGGGAAAAGGAGAGCTAGCCTTGCCCTTCTTCTTCCTCTAGCCAAACAGCTCGAGGAGCACTTGTAGCTACTTGTATTGATCTAGTGATCATGCGGAGACCCCGCAGAGCAGGACTAGGGGTGTTATCTCCACGGAGAGCCCCGAACCTGGGTAAGATCCGCCGGCGTGCATGTCTTCGCCTCATCCCGTTTCCAGGCACCGGTGATGTCTTACTGGCTCCCACAATGATAAGCCACCCGTTGGCATATGTCGCACCTACCACCCGACATTTGGCGCCCACCGTGGGGCCAGGTCCACCATCGTCCGGAGACCTGTTCTGGACGGGAACCCTTTTTCTCCCCCGCGAGCGTAGCCAGCCTGCTACGCACGATGGCGCTTGCCTTGACGCGCTGCAAGGCGTCGACGACGCCTGCGCGGCGAGCTGCCTCGCCGACCTTCTTGGCGAGACTCGCATCTCTGACGAGCCCGCGTCCGACGCGGGCACAGACTACCCCGAGAGCCGCCTCGTCAGCCTCCTCGACCAGCTTCACGTCTCCAGCGAGCTTGCTGTGGACCTGGAGTCGGTCGGCTCCACCGACCCAATGCTTGTCGACTCCGACACGGCATCGCTCGACGCCTACCCCTCCGACGTGGTAGACTTCGACGACCCTCTCCCTCGAGCCGACAGGGGCAGCAGCGTTGTCACTGAGGTGCTGGTCATCAGCCACGGTGCCGACTCGGGCGAGAACGCCCACGACGCCCTACAAGCGGCGATGCATGACTTGTCCGCCCCCATCCCGGCCGACGCCGACGCCGAGACTCTGGAGGCACGCCGCCTCGCCCTCATCGCGGAGGGCCAGAAGATAGCCTCCATGAGACGCCTCACTGAGGCTCACCAGCGCGAAGTCGAACGCGCCGCCTTTGGCACGCCGCCTCATGGCGGGCCGAGCCGAGCCGGCCTCATCAAGAAGCGCGGCGCGGCCATCGCCAGCATGCTGGGGGCAGACCGCCCAGTCTACGCCACACCGCTCGAGAATCTGCGAGCCGCTCAGGCGGCCGCAGAACAGCTGAACGGGCTGGGGGCTGATGAGCTCCCCTACATGACAAGGCGCATCCAGCAGCTGATCGACGCGGCCGCAGAACGACATGAAGCCGGCGCCCGCGCTGAGAGTCCTCCCCCACGCCGAGAACACGCCGCGACATCCCGGTCGCCGACTGCGAGCGGCGCCCGCAAGGAAAGACAAGGAGCCGGCTGCTAGCCGTAGCCGGACTCGAATCACCATCGAGCGCGACGCAGAAGGCCGCCCTCGAGCGGTGGAGCGCCAGGGCAATCCGCCTCCTCCCCCGCCTCGTGGGGAGAGATATCCCACCCCGCCGCCTGTCACGCATCCGACTCTCGGTGGCCGACTAGGCCACCGCGAAGGAGTCGGCGAGAAAGACGCCCGCCACCGGATCGATCGCCTAGCACGATCCCTGGCGCTAGACGAAAAAGACGATGTCGGCCCGCCTTGCTTTGGCCCCCGCATCCGCGACGAGCCCTTCCCCAAAGGGTTCTCGCTCCCCAGAGACACGCCCAAGTACGACGGCTCCGTGAAGCCAGAAGATTGGCTGATCGACTACTCTACCGCTGTCAGCATAGCGAATGGCAACAGGCGCGTAGCCGTGAAGTACGTCCCTCTCATGCTGCAAGGCATAGCACGCACCTGGCTAAACAGCCTCAAGCCCTACAGCGTCAACAGCTGGCTGGACTTCACAGAAGTCTTCGTCCGCAACTTCACCAGCACGTACAAGCGGCCTCCAAAGCCCCGCCAGCTCTCCTTGTGCGTCCAAGGGCCCAGCGAATCGACTCGCGACTACCTCACGCGGTGGGCCGAGCTCCGCAACTCCTGCGAGGGGGTGCACGAGGTTCAAGCCATCGAATACTTCACCGCCGGGTGCCGAGAGGGCACCCTCCTTAAGCATCGACTCCTCTGCGACGAGCCGGCTACCCTCGACGAGCTGCTGGTCATAGCAGACAAGTACGCCACGGCCGACTCCTCGATGAAGACCGAGCTCCGAGTGGACGCCTCTGGGAAGGTGCTCGCTCCGGCTCCCAAGACGCCGGCTGGTGACTCCAACCGACGCCGCTACCAGAACGACCACAAGCGCAAGGCCCCTATGCCGCCTTCCACCAGTCGGCAGGTGGCCACTGTCGAAGACGAGTAGCCCGAAGAGCGGCCAGCTCTCAAGAAGAAGGGCGGCAGGGCGGCTTGGCAACCGGCCTTCTCCTACGAGCAGACTCTCGATGCCCCCTGCAAGTTTCACAGTGGCGCGAAGCCGTCCAACCACACGACCCGGAAGTGCCACTGGCTCACACGGATCTCCAAGGGCGAGGGGCTGGTGCCGCCTCCGCCTCCCGGCCCGCCGCCTCCCGCCCCCCGGCAGCCGGCTGCTCGACCAGCAGTCGGAGCCATTCAGGATGAATTCCCAGATGAGCAAGCCGCCTACGTCGTCTTCACGAGCCAGGTTGAAGACAAGCGCAGCCGGCGCCGACAGCACGAAGAGGTCAACGCGGTCGCCTCCAGCAACCCCGAGTTCATGCATTGGTCTGAAAGGCCTATCAGCTGGAGCCGGGACGATCACCCAGAGGTGATGCCGTCTCCTGGCTCCTACGCGCTGGTGTTGAACGTCACCCTCGCGATGGAGAGGCGAGCTGCCCGATTCTCCCGCGTACTGATTGATGGCGGAAGCAGTATCAACATACTGTACCGCGACACCATGGAGAAGTTGAACCTCAAGGCGAAGCAGCTCATGCCAAGCCGGACCGTGTTCCATGGCATCGTACCCGGACTGTCCTGTTCCCCAATCGGCAAGATCAAGATGGATGTTCTCTTCGGAGACAAGGATCACTTTCGCCGAGAAGCAATCTGGTTTGAGGTAGTGGACCTAGAGAGCCCTTACCACGCCTTGCTTGGCCGACCTGCCCTGGCCAAGTTCATGGTTGTGCCCCACTACGCCTACCTCAAGATGAAGATGCCGAGCTCAAAGGGGATCATCACTGTAGCCGGCGACTACAAGAAGTCCATCGAGTGCGCTGCAGCCAGCAGCCGACTGGCCGAGTCCCTCGTGGTGGCAGAAGAGAAGAAGATGCTGGAGCGAGTTGTGGCCATGGCCGGCAAGCAGCCGGCCCTGTCCCCCGACCCCAAGGAACATGATGCGCAGAGCTCCTTCCAGCCGGCCAAGGAGACGAAGAAGATACCTCTAGACCCAGAGAACCCGGAGAGGTTTACTGTCATTGGAGCAAACCTGGACAGTAAATAGGAAGGTGAGCTCGCCGACTTCCTCCGTGAGAATCAAGACATCTTTGCATGGTCCCCAAACGACATGCCGGGTGTTCCGAAGGATTTCGCCGAGCACAAGTTACACGTCCGAGCGGACGCGAAGCCAGTCAAGCAGCCTCTCCGCCAACTGTCGGAGGAGAAGAGAAGAATCGTAGGAGAAGATATAGCCCGGCTCCTGGCCGCCGGCTTCATTATGGAAGTGTTTTTCCCAAAGTGGCTTGCCAACCCGGTCTTGGTGTTGAAGAACAACAACAAATGGCGTATGTGTATAGACTACACTAGCCTCAACAAAGCCTGCCCCAAAGATCCGTTTGCCCTACCACGGATTGATCAAGTGATAGACTCCACAGCCGGATGCGAGCTGTTGAGTTTCTTGGATGCCTACTCAGGATACCACCAGATCAAGTTGGACCCAGCTGACCGCCTGAAGACCGCCTTCATCACACCCTTCGGAGCTTTCTGTTACCTGACTATGACATTCGGCCTGAGGAATGCCGGTGCCACTTTTCAGCGTTGCATGCAGAAATGCCTCCTCAAGCAACTCGGCAGAAATGCCCACGTCTACGTAGACGATATTGTGGTGAAGACGGAGAAGCGCGGTACCCTGCTGGAAGACCTCAAAGAAACATTTGCCAACTTGCGCCGATTCCAGATCAAGCTCAACCCCGAGAAATGTGTGTTCGGAGTACCAGCCGGCCAGCTTCTAGGCTTTTTGGTCTCCGAACGCGGCATTGAGTGCAACCCTGTGAAGATCAAGGCCATTGAGAGAATGGAGATTCCCACCAAGTTGCGAGACGTTCAGAAGTTCACCGGGTGCCTGGCCTCCCTAAACCGCTTTATCAGCCGGCTAGGGGAGAAGGCTCTCCCCCTGTACCGGCTCATGAAGAAATCCACTCACTTCGAGTGGAACGACCAAGCAGACCAAGCCTTCCATGAGTTGAAGAAGATGCTGACCACTCCACCTGTCCTGGCGGCGCCGACTGAGAAGGAGCCCATGCTCCTCTACATTGTCGCGACTAGCCGAGTGGTCAGTACAGACATCGTGGTCCAGCGCCCAGAAGAAGGCCGAGCCAAGTTAGTCCAGAGGCCGGTATATTATTTAAGCGAAGTACTGTCCACCTCAAAGCAAAACTACCCGCACTACCAGAAGATGTGCTATGGAGTGTACTTCGCCGCCAAGAAGCTGAAGCCCTACTTTCAAGAGCATCCCATCACGGTCGTATGCACCGCCCCGCTTGCCGAGATCATAGGCAGCCGCGATGCATCCGGCCGGGTGGCTAAGTGGGCCATTGCGCTGGCTCCTTACACAATATTCTACCAGCCCCGCACCGCCATCAAGTCCCAAGCATTGGCCGACTTCCTTGTCGACTGGGCCGAGACCCAGTACCTACCGCCGGCTCCCGACTCCACCCATTGGCGGATGCACTTCGACGGGTCCAAGATGCGCACCGGCTTGGGAGCCGGCATCGTCCTCACCTCTCCCAAAGGCGACAAGCTCAGATACACACTGCAAATCCATTTTGCCGCCTCCAACAACGTGGCTGAGTACGAGGCGCTCATACACGGGCTCCGGCTTGCCAAAGAGCTCGGCATACGCCGGATCCTGTGTTATGGCGACTCAGACTTGGTGGTCCAGCAGTCATCTGGCGACTGGGACGCCAAGGATGCAAACATGGCGAGCTATCGATTCCTCGTCCAGCAGATCAGTGGATACTTTGAAGGGTGTGAGTTCCTTCACGTGCCACGGGCCGACAACGACCAAGCAGATGCCCTGGCACGGATTGGCTCCACCCGACAGGCTATACCAACCGGTGTCTCTCTCTAGCGCCTCCTCAAACCGTCTATCAAGCCGTCTCCAGAATCGGACTCTATCTTCGTACCGCCCGCCCCTGATGCAGCCGGATCCGACTGGAGGAACCCAGCAGGCGGCTCAGGGACCTCACAAGCGGCCCGGGGACTGCCGTAGTCGCACCCAGCTCGGGGACTTCAGAACCCGGCCCGGGGACTGCAGCAGTCGGCCCGGGGACTGCAGCGACAAAAGAAGCGGTGGCCGACTCCAACTCTCCACCATCCAACCCACCCACCCGGGTCACAGTGGTCGTACTGACAGTAGAAGAAGTCACAACTCCATCATGGGCCCAGCCCATCCTCAACTTCCTAGTCAACAGAGAGCTGCCGATTGATGAGATCTCGGCAAGACTAGTGCAACGCCGAGCCGGAGCATACGCAATAATAAACAGAGAACTTGTCAAGCGTAGCGTCACTGGAGTCTTCCAGCGCTGCGTCGAGCCAGACAAGGGCGTAGCAATCCTCAAGGATATCCACCAAGGAGAATGCGGCCACCACGCAGCCTCAAGATCACTTGTGGCCAAAGCTTTCCGCCATGGTTTCTTCTGGCCGACTGCTTTGGAAGATGCCAAGGAATTAGTCAAATGCTGCAAAGGATGCCAAGTCTTCAGTTCCAAGCAACACCTGCCGGCTTCTGCACTCAAAACCATCCCCCTCACCTGGCCCTTTGCCGTTTGGGGGCTGGACATGGTGGGCCCATTCAAGACAGCCCGCGGCGGCATGACACATCTGCTTGTCGCCGTGGACAAATTTACCAAGTGGATCAAAGCGAAGCCAATCAAGAAGCTGAACGGGCCGACTGCCGTGACATTCATCGCCGACATCACTACTCGGTATGGTGTGCCACACAGCATCATCACCGACAACGGCACAAATTTTGCCAAGGGAGCACTGGCACGTTTTTGCGCGACACAGGGCATCCGACTGGACTTAGCGTCCGTTGCCCACCCGCAGTCAAACGGCCAAGTCGAGCGAGCAAACGGCCTCATCCTCTCCGGCATCAAGCCCCGACTGGTCGTACCACTGGAGCGTTCGGCCGGCTGCTGGCTCGATGAGCTGCCGGCTGTCCTCTGGAGTCTGCGTACTACCCCAAACAAGTCAACCGGCTTCACTCCTTTCTTCCTTGTATATGGTGCTGAGGCTGTCATCCCAACTGACATCGAGTTCGACTCGCCTCGGGTCACCATGTACACGGAGGCGGAGGCCAAGGAAGCACGAGAAGACGGCGTCGACCTGCTGGAAGAAGGCCGGCTGTTAGCACTCAGCCGGTCCGCCATCTACTAGCAGGGTTTGCGCCGTTACCACAACCGGAAGGTCAAGCCAAGATCCTTCTAAGAGGGCGACCTTGTGCTCCGGCTGATCCAGCGAACAGCCGGCCAGCACAAGCTCTCGGCCCCTTGGGAAGGCCCTTTCATCGTCAGCAAGGCACTAGGCAACGACTCCTACTACCTGATCGACGCACAGAAGCCAAGAGCGCGCAAGAGGGATGATTCCGGCAAGGAGTCGGAACGACCATGGAATGCCAACCTCCTGAGAAGATTTTACAGTTGAAAGCAGTATGTATCATGCTACCTTTTTTGTATTAAGTACGAGACAAACGGGCCCCCCGAGGCGCACTCGGGGACTGCCCTCCTTTATCTATGAATGACGAGTGTCATACTCATGAATGTATTAGTACACTTGATTTTCTATCTGGCACCGGGTTCGACTATTCGGCCCGGGGACTGGCCGCCTTAAGTTATATTAAAAGTTCTACCTGAAGTCAGACAAGTAGTGTGACCAGCACCCGAGCCCTCTCTTGTTGAAAGTCGCAGCTCGAAGAACCGACTGTCCGACTGGCAAGAGCCAAAGGCATAAAGGATGCCCACACGAAAAACGGCTAAGGACTAACGAACTTATATAACACAAGCCGGCCTCCAACCATGCCTTCCGGCTGTCAAAACAGCCGGCTGGCCGGCCTCCCAGTCACTTCGCTACAATCCAACAAAGCTAGAGTACTTGCCCTCCCAACTGGCCAAGCACTTCTCCAGCCACAGACTGCAGAGCAGCTGTCCGGCTGAGAAGGCGACAACCAAGGGAGGGCGGCAAAGGAAACAGCCGAAGGACGACAAGCAAAGAACAAGGGAAAGCCAAACGCATGCATAATTATATTTACACATAAGGCCTCCAACAGGCCGGCAGTCAATATAGTTCGAATACACCCCAGTGGGTGGAATTGTGCAAACTTCACAAAATACTGTTCCAAGAGTAATAAAACAGGAAAGAAGAGGCAGCAAATTAGACTAAGGGCGCAGCAGGGGAGCCGGGCTGGTCGATGGAGACGGTGGCACCGGCTGGAGGAGTGGCCGGCTGGCGAGTCTCGGCTTGATCATCGCCGGCTGCAGGCGGTGCGCTCGCACGTGCCTTGTTGCTGGAGGCACGGTCAAGCTGAGGCTGACCGGCCGCTCCACCATCTCGCGCGGCGTCTTCACCCTCCTCCTCCTCCTCCTCGCCCTCGTCGCTGGAGTCGATCTCCTCTGCCGAGTCCTCGCCATCTGCTGGGTTCAGCCCGAACCACTCCTCCGGCTGGGCAACGCCGTTGTCGTCGACCTCAGGAGCAAAGGCGCTGGTGTCGGTGTAGTCGGCGATCGCCGAGGCTCGCTGGATGATAGCCGGCCGCACCAGCTCCAGCTTCGTGTCGGCCTCCTGCCGCCAGGTGGCCAGCTGGTCTAAACTCAGCTCGGGATACCATGCCTTGACGAACTCCAGCGCCGGACCGAGCCGCAGAAGCCTTCCAAGCCTCGAAGCGGTCGGCCGCCACGTCCAGCCAGTCGGCAGTCCGACTGGGGGTGCGGGGAATCACCTCACCGGGCCAGAGAGCGGCCAGCACCTGCGCCCCAACACACTGAAGCCGGCGGAGCATGCGGTGAGCTGGCTGGAGGCGGGCTTGAATCGCCAAGAGTTGTTCCTCCAGCGATCAGCGAGCGTTCGGTGCGATCGTGGCGCCAGCCTGCCTTTGCGCCTCGCGGTGGGCCTCGACGACCTGGTTGGCGGCAGTAGAGTAGCCAAGGGAGTACTCTGCGCAAGAAAGAAGAGAAAAAACATCAAGTCAGAAAATGAACCAAGCGACAAGTGGCAAGCAAGGGACGAAGAAGAGGGCGGCCTACCGTCAACCAAGTCTTCAATCTGGCCGTAGCCGTTGATCAACGACTGCCTCGCCTCGGCCCAGCTTGCCGCCTCTGTCTCATATTCAGCTTGAAGGGCGGCATCGCTGTCCTGCACCGCCTTCAGGGCCGCCTTGTGGCTCTCCTCCTGGTCGGCCAGCCTCTTGGCCAGGCGGTCACGCTCCTGGGCCAAGGCGTCAAACTCGGCCTCCTTAGCGCGAAGGGCGGCCTGAGTCGCACCCAGCTGCTCCCTCAGTTTGGCGTTGGCCGCTGCAGGCATGGCAGAGAAGAAAGAAGCAATAAGGAAGAAGTCGTCAAGAAAGATCCGACCCGACTGCTCAGCAGTTGGCCCGAATCTCGGGGACTACACCCAGTGGGTGCGCTGACGCGCCCCCACATGAGAAAAAAGATGAAGCACTTACCCCGGATCTCAGATAGATCAGCATTCTTCTGGGTCAGCTCCCGAGCCTGGGAGTTGAAGGCAGCCGCGCGGAGGTTGTGGTAGTCCTGCAAGTCAGGCAGAGAAGCGAACGAGAACAAGATAGTAAACAAAGCCCGCTAAGAAGTTCCAAGCCGCCTGCTCAGCAGCCGACTCAGAACTCGGGGACTACACCCAGTGGGTGCGCTGACGCGCCCCCATGGAAGAAACCAAGATCAAAAAAGCAAAAACGGGAAGACTAACCCGAATGGCCGCTCGCGTCGCAAGGAACTCGTCATTGTCTTTCCTCAGCACCGCAGCCTGGGACTGAAGCCGGTTCCGGACTTCCTGCGCCGCCACGTTCATCACGGCCGTCCCTCCACCCGGCGTCCACCCCGAGCTGGCGCTGGCCGCCTCCACGTCCCGGGCCGACGAGCCGGAGCCCGCGGCCTTCTGCGGGTCCGAAGTGGCCTTCCCCGCGCGCTGGCCCGATGGTGACTGGACCACCAGGTCCGTCCTCGCAGCCGGCTCGCCCCCAGCCGGTTGCGCCGGCGGCGCGTTAGGCCGGCTGCCTTGGGCCGCCCCAGTCGGCGAGGACGGTGCCGCCTCCCTCTTCGTGACGACGACGTCGTCCCCTTCCCTCTCCAGCCCCGGCAGATCGCCGCCGGCTTCCTCCAGCGGGGGCTCCGTGACCTCGGGCGCCACGACACGCGGAGGGGTGACAAGCAAGGCCCCCTCCGCTGTCGCCGCGGCCGCAGCCTCCACTTGGGCCTTGGCCGCCGCGTCGGCACGCGCCTTCGCCGACTCCTCCTCCTCCTGTGCCGCCTTGGCGGCAGCCGCCCTCAGCTCCTCCGCCTCCCGCTCCTCCCGCGCCTCCCGCGCATTTCGCTCCGTCGCCACCTGAAGCTCGGCGCGGGGGTCCACACGGCGGGTGCTCCCGGATCCTCCCGGCGATCCAACCACGGAGGCGGCAGCAACCCGCTCAAGAGAAAGCAGAGCCCTGATTTTTGAGAAAGGGCAAGGATTCAGAAATCAACAAGAAAAGAAGAAAGAGTATGCAAAAGAATATACGCTTACGCCGACACCGTCTGCGGCTGCTTCACCGCCTTGCGGAAGCGGGCCGCCTTCGCGGCCGCCTCATCCCGCCTGGTCGCCGCCGCCCCGCCCTTGGGTTTCTTCGGCCGACTGCCGAACAAGCCCGACGCGGCCCGGCGCTTCTGCCCGTCGCCCCGAGCAGGCGGCGCGGCGGAGGAACCCGTGCCATGGCCGGACGCCGGCTGGCGGCGCGGGACGATTTCCGCCTCGTCGTCATCCGGCCAGTCGTCGAAGCTGACTCCAAGCCCGGAGCCGCCAGCTTCGCCGCCACCCGCCTCGGTGTTTTTGTCCATGGCAGCCGCCCCCAAGTCGTGGTCCTCCAGGTCATGCTCCGCCCGGTCGGGGAGAAATCGGCGATCCGCCTCCAACCCGGACGCAGGTCGAAGGAGAGGGCTCTGCCAAGACGTGCCGACTGGTCAGAGTCGGCCAAGAAAAACTCGGCGACAAAACTAAGAAAAGAAAGGGTAAAGAGAGCATAGGCGTGCACGGGAGTATGGCTCCTTGCCAAACCGCCACTCTGTGGAGAGCTGGCAGTTCGCAAGATAATTCACCATATGAGCCACCTCGTCGTGCGGCATATCCTTGGTGCACATCCGACTCGGATCGAGTTGGCCGCTCATCTGGCAGATCAGGTGAGGGCGGCTTTGAAGTGGAAGCACCCGGCGCGCGACGAAGGCGGCCAGCAAGTCGGACCTAGTCAGGCCCTCCGACTGGATCATCACCCGGAGTCGGGCGACGGCCACGGCTCCAGCCTGCGACAGCGTCACGGCCCGATAGGACCACTGGGGCCGCCTCCCAGCCGGCGGGCCGGCTACGTAAGCAGGCAAGTTGACGTAGTCGCCTTGCGGGGCGACGTTCTTCGCGTAGAAATACGACTTCTGCCAGAGCTTCACCGACTGGATCAGCGTGATGACGGGGAAGGGGTTGTCGGCCGCCAGCCTCCGCATCACGATGAAGGCGCCGCTCTGAGCCGGCACGCCCTGCATACGGGTGCCAAGCTTAGATTGGAAGAACTCCCCCCAGAGCTCGAGGGTAGGGAGAACGCCAAGAAAGCCTTCGCACAGGGTGACGAAGGCGGACAGCAGCACCACCGTGTTCGGAGTGAGGTGGTGCGGCTGGAGTTGATAGAAGTTGAGGAAGGAGCGGAAGAAAGCGCTCGCCGGCAGGCCGAGGCCGCGCAGGAAGTGCGAGCGGAAGACTACCCGCTCGCCTTCCTCCGGCGCCGGCGTGATCTCCTTCTCCGGCGCGAGACGGACCTGCACCTGGTCCTTGCCGGGCAACCACCGCGTCTTGCGGAGGAAGTCGATGTGGTCCATATGGACGAGGGAGTCGTCCCAGTCCCCGCCGTACTGCATGGTGGCGAGAAGCTAACGAGGAAGAGTGCGACGGCGGAGAAAGCACAGCCCTGCGACGGCAAAGCCGCGGGGCGGAGTGAAGATTGGTGGGACGGCGCGGCGGCGAGGCGCTGCTGCGAGGGAAAGCAGGAGGAAGAAGATGGCGGAGAAGAGAGGAGCGTGCGAGCGTTTGCCGCTTCCCCTCCCCCCCCCCTACTTATAGCCTCATGTGGCGAAGCCGAGGAGGCGAGGCGTGGGGAGGAACGTGGGATTAACTGCGCCCACTCCCCCACGTCCCGCGATTATTACGCCCTAACGGCGTGCGGAAACCGCCGCCGGAAGACGTGCGGACAGTTCTGGGCCACAGAGGGATCCGTGCCTGGGCCTAGGCGTAGGAGTGGTGGGCCCTCGGCCTGCGGCGACGTCCTGTCGCGCGTGTGGGTTGGCAGGCTTTTTTCAGCCGGAGGAGGCCACGTGGTTCGCGGCGGCGAGTGGCCGGCCCGCAGCCCGGCGCACACGACAACAGACTCCCGCCTTCCGACTTTAGAAATTTCGCCAAGACGGCGCGCCCAACCGAAGCCGGCTCCTAGCTGCTGGCTCGTCAAGATAAGAAGCTGACCGAGCTTCTTGACCTCCTCTCAGCCTCGAAGCCCAACCAGCTTCGGGGACTACTGTCGGAGTAAATGGCCATGGGTAGCCTAACCGACTCCCCCTGACTCTTCGAAAAATTATCAGGCCATTCGAGCCTTCAAGCATACAAAGCATAGGGCCGCCTTCCCCCGGCCGGCTATCCCCAGGACCGACTACCAAAAGGCGACCCGGCCTCAGAAACCTTCCCCAAGAAAGATACGACATGGCCGACTCCAGGAAGCCGGCCCCAAGAGGACCGACTCCCAGAAGCCGGCCATGAAGAAAGCCGACTCCCAGAAGCCGGCCAAGACTGCACCCACCAAGACTGTATCCACATAACGGTGATAAGACAGGGTGTGGCCGCAGTACAGCCCACTACCCCCGAATCCCGAAGCAGGCATGGCCACAGGGCACCGTACGGGCCAGCCATCTCCCGTCCAACGCGGCACTGTAGCCATGTTGACCTCGATATCACCCACGACAGGCGCCAGTACGGCCCGCGGGCGGCGGACCCCTTTAGCCAGAGAGACACTCGAAGGCGGCCCGGCCTCCCCTAGTCGGCCAGGGGCGTGGCCGGCTCCCAATAGCCGGCTGCCTCCCTCCCTCGAAACATGTGCCTCATTAAGGAGACAAGACGAGGTAAGGCTACAGTGAGAGCCCGCAAGGCGGCGGCACTGTAGCCACGCTTACCTCGACAAAGTCCTCGTCATCAGAGGCGAGGCAACAGTAACCAGCCGCCGACAAGGCCCCCAAGCGGTGGGGCCGGCCTGTTGGCCAAGAGGCCGGTGGGACCCACCAGTCGGCGGGCCCCAATGGCCGGCGGAGAAGCCGGCGAGCACAGACACTGACGACTAGGACCCGCATCCAGCCGGATTACCATTGTACCCCTGTGGGGTAGGCCTATATAAACCCCCCGGGACACCCATGCAAAGGGTTGATCTCATAGAGTTTCAGACACCACATAGAGAGGAAAGGAGAACTAGCCTTGCCCTTCTTCTTCCTCCAGCCAAACAGCTCGAGGAGCACTTGTAGCTACTTGTATTGATCTAGTGATCATACAGAGACCCCGCAGAGCAGGACTAGGGGTGTTATCTCCACAGAGAGCCCCGAACCTGGGTAAGATCCGCCGGCGTGCATGTCTTCGCCTCATCCCGTTTCCAGGCACCGGCGATGTCTTACTGGCTCCCACAATGATAAGCCACCCGTTGGCATATGTCGCACCTACCACCCGACAAAACTAGTAGTTTTATGCTATTTACTCATACTTCTCTCCATCGGCGACGGTTGCTATTTCTGGTGCGCTGGTCCTCTAGGGCCTTCGCACGATGACTTTCTGATTTTCTACCGCAACAAGTTTGGCCCGGCTCCGGTGAGGGGCGGGCGATGAAGGCGGCGTACCTTCGTCTCACTCCAGCACTTGTAGTCGTCGCAAGGAGATCTATGGACATAAATGCAATTTTAGCTCACATGTTTTCGTTGCAATCTCTCTTTATTCTAAGACTGGCTCCTAGTGAAGCATCTATGTTATGCATGGCGAAGTCATCCACCCAATGACATCTCAAGTTAGCTTAGCCGGTAGATGCCTATTATGGGTTTATCATCATGCCCAAGGGGGCGTCAGAAACATTTGGCTATGCCCGCAATGATAATTTCATCGACAATGTAGTTGCCAAAGGTGCATGTTGTCTTCCCGTGGTAAATTTGTGAACCTTTTGCTAACAATATGCTCTCATCATTTTTGCTTGATGAAAAACAATATTTAGTTCAGCTCTAAGAGGCTTGATTGCACCTCTTAATCAAGTTCCATGACAGAAAAAAAGGAAGGCAAATGATAGCTCCTAGCCGTCATCCGTCTCAACAACTGTCAAATGCACATCATCACAGCCTTTGCTCGTCCTGATCCCCATCTACGCCTTCCCTCCCGTAACACCCGCAGTTCCATCCGCAAACACCCGTTCGCAGCTCACAACACTGCCATGTCGCCTACAAATCCTATTACCCGCCCTCACAATGTCGGCGAGCAGGCCGGCCCTTTCAAGATCAGATTGCAATAATGGCTGTTGTTGTGACCACGCCTTAGTTTGAGGTCCTGCGTTGCAGCACCGACGCCCCGTTCTTCAGGGCCATATTGATGGTGTGTGCGCTTGTCATTGCCAGCAGCCTGGCAGTCGGAACTAGCCATCTATGGAGGGATGCGTTATGTTCGTCAAGGACATCGCAAAGTTGAAAATAGTATAACGGGCGCTTAAAATCTTGGATGTGGGCGATTCTTTACAAGGAATTTATGTGTTTCATCAACTAAGTTACATACTGATGCGGGACAGCATAACGTAGGGATCAAACAGTAATAGCAAAGGAAAACTCATGCGATGAAAAATATTCCAAAACACAACCAGATTGAATCCAGTACATGAGACATCATCAAAGGTTTCACAAAGTATGAGCTAGCAGTATTTAGACGACAGATAACAGGCCAAAATTTCCACTCAGCCAAACCAGATGCTACAAGCTGCTCTAACGAATAGGGGGATAGGTTATGTAGAGCTTCCTTCTCTAGGCCTTCCTGGCGATCTGGGACTCAGCCTGCACGAACAAAGATCAAAACACCTATTAGGATAGCTCAAAACAGCATATACAACAAGAGCATCACAAACATAGAAATAGCAGCTGAGATAAATGCAAAGAATGCCGACCTCCTTCTTCACCGGCTCTTCCTTCTCCGACAAGATCAGCTCGATGTGGCAAGGGTTGGACATGTAGGCTGCAGCAAGGTAGTCGGAGCTATGAGCAATCTTCAAAAATTGCTTCAAACGTTACTACTAAGATGAAGCGAGTGTTTCAACAAACTTACGGTTGATGCGTCCATGGGCACGGTAGGTCCGGCGCCGCTGCTTCTGGGCCTGGTTCACTTGGATGTGTGAAATGTAGAGAGCATCGACATCAAGACCTTTCACCTGTAGAGCAGATACTGGGGTTATAAAAATGGAAAGGTAACATGGAATTGAAAACTACAGCAGTCACGGTAAGATAATGGACCTCAGCATTGCTCTCTGCGTTCTTAAGAAGATCCAGAACGAACTTAGCAGACTTGGCAGGCCAGCGTCCCTGACCATTTGGCTGGCGGTTCTTAACCTGGGCTGTACGCCCAACACCACGGCAGTACCTCCGGAAGGGGATAGCTTGCTTGTGTGCCAACACATCCTCAAGGTACCTCTTGGCTTTGTTCAATGACATCTTCCTCAGGGCAAACGCTGTTTCCCTCGTGTTCTGCAAATTTAAAAATCCAGGTTGGAAAATCAACACTTGCGTAAATCAGATCACACACCAAACAGCAAGTTTCTAAAAGTGAGCTCGGGAAAAAGATCTACAAAGCTGAACATAACTAACCAAGACTACCCTAGATTGTACTCCTGAAAACACAAAAAGCATCACATCCCACATTGAAGCAGAAAACAGAAGTCTGAATAGCAATGCGCCATCGTTTATTGAACCAATAGACATAAAACACATAGTACTGTGTCCAATGGTTCACCCAAGAACAATGATCATAATGTTCCTAAAGCTTACGGGGACACTGCTTGTAAAGAGCAAAGCATCCTGCTTTTTTTACTTTAGGGTCACAACAAAAGAAGCAGCTCCAAACAACAGCAGGTCACTCATTAGCTCAAAACAGTGAAAGTTACCAGTCAACAACAAAATTTTATAACATTACCAATGTGTCTTCGTTTACTGAACCAATAGACATAAAACACAAAGTACTGTGTCCATTGGTTCACCCAATAACAATGACAATGTGATCTTCCTAAAGTTTACGGGGACACTGCTTATAGAGAGCAAAGCATCCTGCTTTTTTACTTTAGGGTGATACCAATAGAAGATCAAGAACTACAACTGACTAACAATCAGAACAAAACTGTATCCATAACATAGCAAAAGTGAACATTTGTTGTGGCATATATTCAACAACAAACCCAACATTTAACAGTGAAGAGAATATAATTGACATAAAATGTGTCATCATTTACTGAACCAATAGACATAAAACACAAAGTACTGTGTCCACTGGTTCACCCAAAAACAATGAAAATGATATTCCTAGAGATTACGGGGACACTGCTTATTGAAAGCACAGCATCCTGCTTTTTTTCTTTAGGATGCAAATGAAAGAAGCTCCAGCACTATATGCAACTAAGCTCAATACAAATAAATAAGATTTTCTAAATTTGGATACGCCAGAAGAAGATTTCCACCGAGAAAAACTGAGAGTGCTAACTACCACAGAAACTGCACTTGTATTCGAGTTTCAGATGATTACATTTTCCTGAGTCTAGAGGACACTGTTTAACTCATAAACAAACACCCTGCTTAAGAGACTTGTCACTTAAAAAAACTGTATCAGGTGGTACATTAGAGGAACTGATACTATCAATCACTAGCTAGTTCATTACATACCAAACAATGGGATTATGGGAATTCGTGACTGCAGCCAAATCAGTTAGATTGTTCTTCAAACTAAACTTTAACTACAACCCATAAGCTTATTGCCCAAAATATGTACAAGAACTAACGCGCTAAAGGTACCACTACAACAGATAAATGCACACCACATGGGTTAACAGCTAATCCTCTGAAGATAGGCTTCCAATCTTTAAGTTGACAAAAAGGGGAGTGACAAAACAGTAGCATAATCTACGAGCAAGCCATTCACTGCAAGATCCGTTGAAAAGCGTTATCGGAATTAGACTCGGGAGCTCACCTTGAAATGCACACGCAGGTCCCGGCCCATGGCCTTGGCGGCTGCAAGAATCAAGGGGAAATGCACACATGAGTAATCAGCAGATCTGCGGAAATCATCATACGACACGGCGAAAACAAATCCATCCGTCTCCTCAAGCAAGGGAACTTACACTTGGTGGGATTGGCGGGATCCGTTGAGTACTTCACCTGGAAACCATGAACGACAAACGAAACACACTGAGTCAGAGCAAAGCCAAGGAACATAGACGCTGGGGAGACGGCCGTGAGAGGGAGGGAGAGAGAGAACGAACCATGGCTGCGGCGGCGCGGTAGACAAGGCAGCGGCGGCGGCGAGAGCGAGGGGTTGGGAAGGTTGGGGGAAGCGGCCATTTATATAGGAGCATCGAGACCTAGAAGCAAAACCCTATCGGACTTCGAATGGGCCAACCTGTGGTCGCGGGGTCTAAAGGGTCGAGTATGAAGCCCAGTTACAAACAGTAGTCTGAAGCCCAGCCCAGTGACCAGACCAGCAGACCCAGATCGGTTGTCCTCTTCTTCTTCTTTTTTCCTTTTTTCGTGTGCAATTCAGAGGGCTTTATTCAGAAAATGCATCTATATCTGTACCAATATAAAAATACCTTAAGTGGCAGATCCTACTAATCTCGTCCATCAAACCAGGTCAATCCAAAGACTAAACTGCTCCAATGACTAGCGCACAACATATTTAGCGTGTAACTAATATCATACCAAATATAGCACTAATCACGTTGATAGGTTTTGACGAACTTTGTTTTTCACAAAATAACGAAGAAAAAAAACGAGTAGGGAGCACCTTTTTCCCTTTCCGAGAGGCACGACCGTGCCACTCGTGAAAGCAAATCCACGTCTCCACGAGAAGTAAATCCATGTCTATTCCGAAAGGAAAAAAATGCGATTTTTTTCTTTTCCGAGAGGCATGGTCGTGCCTCTCGCGGAAGCAAATTTGTTTCTCTCATAGCAGGAAAAACGCCTTTTTTTCCTTTCTGTGAAGGCACGACTGTGCCTACGCGTAAGCAAATTCGTGCATCTCATGGTAGGAAAAAACATGTTTTTTTTGTGAGAGGAAGGGTTGTGCCTCTCGTGTAAGAAAATATGTGCCTCCATAAGAAGTAAATTTGTGCCTCTCGTGGAAGGAGAAAAAAAATGTATTTTTTCTTTTTCGAGAGGGACGGTCTGCGGAAGCAAATCCGTGCCTCCACTAGAAGTAAATCTGTGCCTCTCGTGGAATAGGAAAAAAAGGAAAACGCGTCTTTTTTCCTTTTGCGAGAGGCACAGCCGTGCCTCTCATGTAAGCAAATCTGTGCCCCACGAGCAGTAAATCTATGCCTCCCATGAAAATGAGGGGAAAATGCGTTTTCCGCGTTATTTTTTTATTTTTATGTCCAAAACATAAGAAAAGCCAGAGAAAACAAGAAAAAAAAACATCTAAAAGCTGAAAAGCGCGTATATAAAAATAATAAAATAAAATTTCGAGGAAGCGCCCAGAGCGTGACACATGGTGGTGGCTTAGAGTGTACCACTTCCTAGCTCACCCCAAGTGACCTTTGCGGAGGCTCTCGAAGGAGTACTCCTTCGTTAGTTGTCGGTTACATCTTTCTTTCGCAATAGACATGGATTTACATCCTAAAGATCCACGGTGACCATACTACGCAACCCCCCCCCCACCCCGGGCGGCCAGTTACATCTTTCTTTTCTCTTTCCATTAATCTTTTAGAAAAACCGCCTGGCCGTGACTCGAATTCTAGACCTCTAAGCAGCGCATGCAATTGTAACCATCACAACACATTACATGTTGTGATATTTCTACATCAATTTACTTCTTTAATAAAGCTAACAAATGTTGTGCTTTCTTTGTGTCTTTTTTTGTATATGTTTTTTGGCCGGTTTTTTCTTCTAGCGTTTTTCTTTTTCCCTTTCTCTTTCTTTTTCATTTTATTTTTCTTTCTTAAAATTCGTGTTATGATTTCTCAAAAATTGTGAACTTTATTTAAATTCGTGAACTTTTTTCATTTTTATGAACTTTTTTGCAAACTTGATTAACTTTTTAACAAATTTGATGGATTTTTTTTCAATTTTATCTGAACTATTTTTTGCAAAATTGATGAACTTCTTTCAAATGAACTCTTTCAATGTTTGACGAACCATTTCCTTTTTTCAAATTCAATGAACTTTTTCTAATCCGATGTAATTTTTATCAAAATTGATGAACTTATTTTAAAATCGATGACTTTGTTTTTCAAAATCGATAAAAATTTCAAATTGGATGAACTTCTTCAAATCAATGAACTTTTTTGAAGTTTTGTGAACTTTTTTGAATTCATGAACCTTTTTGTGATTCTTTCTTTTTCGCAAAAGCCAACAGTTGACCGGTCAACTAGTCATCCAGCCAACCAGCTGGAGCGAGCGACCCGTTCAACTTCGCTGCGATCGATCTAAGTTTAGTTGGGCCAGCGTTGAGAACGCCAGTTAGGAGCTCCCCTCGCTATAGGCAAGACATAGGTGTGCTCCGGTTTAAGTGTGACCGAGAACTTGCTAATTCTCTGTCAACTAAAGCCCTGTTCGGAGTCCCTCCACTCCGCCGCTCCACTCCGGGAGCAGGGTGGAGCTGCAGTTAAACAGTACGGAGCTGCAGTCCATCCACTCTGCAGCTCCTCGTATTTTGAGGAGCTGGTGGGTTGCCGAACACTGCCTTAAGAAGTGCCAAATTAGTTTTTCTTTTTGTGCATAGCATACCAGCAGAAGCTATAGTGTTGGGTGTCTTCTTTTGGCCTACCGAGTTTTATATCGTGGAGACCTTCGCCCCGCTCGGGTAGATGTGTCCAGTCATTGTACGCAAATGTCGTTCCATCCAAAGCCAGCTTAGGGCATCACAAATCATCAAAACGTCTGTAAATGTTTGGATCGGACAATCCGCGTACTTTTAGACCTTCAACGCAAGTCATCAAATGTTCATAAAATAGTCCGGACATCTGAAATCTTACAAACAGTCCTCAAACAATGCAAGCTTTGGGAAAGTTCCGAAGTTCGCTTGGTCCACTCTCGGTTCGATCACTCCCCCCACAACCCAAGTTTTTCGCGCATCTCTTTATTTTCTTGGTTCGCATGACCCACTGTCAGTCATAACCCCAATCCGAATTTAAGGAACACGGTTGAATGACTAGTGTGTCCATGACCACGTCGCTGACATTTGGTGATATCTATTAGATGATCCACGTTAAAGATGCTCTTGCAGCAATCACTTGAAGACATCATATATTCAGTTAATCACTTGAGGACAGCATGTATGCGATTAACGATTAACGAGACCCAATTGCTATGCTATGCATGCAAAACGGCAACTATGCTTGGGAACTTGTTAAACTGTCATGTTCTTTCCACACAGCAGCGGTAGCGCGGCTTTGGCCTGGTCCTCTACGTGTCGGGGCTTTTTTCGTGTTTTGACCCTTTTTCCTACCACCAGGGGCTCGGCGGTAGGATTGTGTAGCCTAGCGTCAGGGCCTTCGGCGGTAGGAAACTAAACCACGTCAGCTGCCTAAACGGTCGTCGTCCCCCTCCGTCCCACCCTACCGTCGCTGGTCCTGGCGGTAGCTTGTCTTATCCTACCGCCACGGGCCCCGGCGGTAGGGTCTGGACAGTTATACGCCCGCGGGCCGGCCGCCCCACCCCCATCTCCCCCCACCCAGCCGCCGAAGAACAGAGAGTTCTTCTCTCTCGCCCCCTCTCTCATCTCCTCCACCCCTTCCTCGGATCTTCTTCGTTTCTTCACCGTTTTTGCGGATCGAGATGGCCCCGAAACGAGAAAGGTAAGATCCTCCTATCCCTCCAACTAGTTTTAGTCAAATAGCTTCCGATTAGTCGCATTATTTGATTGAAATCACCCCTATTTTTGAACTGGATTTAAATCTTTTGTACCCTAGGGTTGTTTTTGGTTGATTCTAGATGTTCTATTGTGTTGGATCTGAACTCTAATCTAGTTGGAATGGTAGTGTGAAGATTAAACCTTGTTCATATTTTGTGAAGGAATTTTTTTATATGATGCATGTTGATATGCTATGATGCATGATGTATAGTGGATGGTGTTTGAGGAAAATATGCCTAAGATGATCCCTAGTTCATGTTTTTTGTTTTTGAAAAAAATATGATATGATGCATGTTGGATGGTTAACTCGTATGTGTGTTTTGCTATGATGCATGTTAATATGATGTGATGCATGATGTATAGTGGATGTTGTTGGAGAAATTTATATGAATGAATTAATCATGTGTACGCTATATTTTTTTGGATGTGATGAACCTTGGTGATGCATCTCAACCATTTGAACCTTGGTGATTGCATCTTGATATGTATTTGCTTATTTTTGAACCACATGATGAACCCTAGTTCATGTTCATGTTTAAAAAAATCTTCATATGCTTATTGTATGATTGAACTCATAGGTTTTTTTGGATGTGATGAACCTTTGTGATGCATCTCACCCATATGAACCTTTGGGATGAATCTATATGTTTCCTAGTTCATGATGAACCCTAGTTTATGTAAAAAAAATCTTGTTATGCTTGTTGAAGGAATGAACTCATATGCTATTGGAAGGAATGAACTACATGATGTGATGAACCTTTGTGATCAACCATATGCATAAAAATTGTACAAAATGAATGAATAATGTTAAAACAATCTTATGCAAAATGAATGAATGAATATGAGAATCATGTTTACAAATGAATGAATAAAAATTGTACAAATGCGTGTTCAATTATGCTTATGCTTATATTTATGCAATTTTTTAGGAGGCCACCTCTTGCGGACGACATCGACACAAAGTATACCATGCTTGACCCTACGTTCGACAAGGGTCATCGTGCCCGTTTCATTGAGAATGGAGTGGTAAATACCATTCTTAAACCAAATCTTTCGAATTGATGAAAACAAGTTGCTTTCTTCATTTTGACAGATGCTCCCACCACTGCGGATGAGGGGTCACAAGACGACCGTTAAGACGGAGTACGACAAGCGGTACACACCGTTCTACAAGAGAGCCCGACTGTTGGGTTTCGTCCTGCAGTTCAAGCGTAAGCCGCCGACGCTCGTTGCTACCTCTTGAGCACTGCGTTGGTTTTCCCTTGAAGATGAAAGAGTGATGCAGCAAAGTAGCGTAAGTATTTCCCTCAGTTTTTGAGAACCAAGGTATCAATCCAGTAGGAGGCCACGCCCAAGTCCCTCGCACCTACACAAACAAATAAAAACCTCGCAACCAACGCAATAAAGGGGTTGTCAATCCCTTCACGGTCACTTACGAAAGTGAGATCTGATAAGTATGATAAGATAATATTTTTGGTATTTTTATAATAAAGATGCAAAGTAAAATAAAAGGCAATAAAAATAGCTAAGTGTTGGAAGATTAATATGATGGAAAATAGACCCGGGGGCCATAGGTTTCACTACTGGCTTATCTCAAGAGCATAAGTATTACGGTGGGTGAACAAATTACTGTCGAGCAATTGATAGAATTGAGCATAGTTATGAAAATATCTAGGTATGATCATGTATATAGGCATCACGTCCGTGAAAAGTAGACCGACTCCTGCCTGCATCTACTACTATTACTCCACACATCGACCGCTATCCAGCATGCATCTAGAGGATTAAGTTCATAAGAACAGAGTAACGCTTTAAGTAAGATGACATGATGTAGAGGGATAAACTCATGCAATATGATATAAACCCCATCTTGTTATCCTCGATGGCAACAATACAATACGTGCCTTGTTGCCCCTGCGGTCACTGGGAAAGGACACCGCAAGATTGAACCCAAAGCTAAGCACTTCTCCCATTGCAAGAAAGATCAATCTAGTAGGCCAAACCAAACTGATAATTCGAAGAGACTTGCAAAGATAACCAATCATACATAAAAGAATTCAGAGAAGATTCAAATATTGTTCATAGATAAACTTGATCATAAACCCACAATTCATCGGTCTCAACAAACACACCGCAAAAGAAGATTACATCGAATAGATCTCCACGAGAATCGTGGAGAACTTTGTATTGAGATCCAAAGAGAGAGAAGAAGCCATCCAGCTAATAACTATGGACCCAAAGGTCTGAGGTAAACTACTCACACATCATCGGAGGGGTATGGTGTTGATGTAGAAGCCCTCCGTGATCAATGCCCCCTCTGGCAGGACGCCGGAAAAGGCCCCAAGATGGGATCTCACGGGTACAGAAGGTTGCGGCTGTGGAATTAGGTTTTCGTGGATGCCCTTGTCGGTTTGGGGGTACGTAGGTATATATAGGAGGAAGAAGTACGTCGATGGAGCAACGTGGGCCCCATGAGGGTGGAGGGGGCGCCCCCTACCTCGTGCCCTCCTGGTTGCTTTCTTGACGTAGGGTCCAAGTCCTCTGGATCACGTTCGTTCCAAAAATCACGTTCCCGAAGGTTTCATTCCGTTTGGACTCCGTTTGATATTCTTTTTCTGCGAAACTCTGAAATAGGCAAAAAAAACAGCAATTTGGGCTGGGCCTCCGGTTAATAGGTTAGTCCCAAAAATAATATAAAAGTGTATAATAAAGCCCTTAAACATCCAAAACAGAATATAATATAGCATGGAACAATAAAAAATTATAGATACGTTGGAGACGTATCACTCGTGCACTCAGCTCTCACGGCTTTGATCGACCGGTGGCGGCCAGAGACGCACAGTTTCCATCTTCCATGTGGGGAGATGACGGTGACCCTCGAGGATTGGGGGATGATTACGGCCCTACCACTCGAGGGTCGTGCTCTCACAGGACGAGTGGAGAGGAAGAACTGGCATGATAGGGTTATCGCCCTCATCAGCGAATGCCCCCCGGCTAAGAATAACCGGACTTCCGGCGTACCGCTACCCTGGCTCCTGAAGTACCAGAGCAAGTGCCCGGAAAGTGTTGAACCCCGGGTGGTGGAGCAGTACGCCAGAGCCTACCTGTGGTATCTTCCCACAGAGGTCGTGTTTCCAGACTGCTCTTAGGACATTGCCCTATGGATGTATCTCGACTTCCTAAAGGACTGGGATGTGGGGTATAGCTGGGGAAGCGGCACCGGCCTCGCCTATCTATACCGTTCGGTAAGTGACTATCACATTGTTTCAAATATCATGGACATGTGTTGCTTTAGATTATGTCATCTTATCATCTATACTTGTTTTGTAGCTTGACGACGCAACCCAGAGGGCGGAAGATACGTCCGGTATGTGTGGATGTGTATGGGGCCTCTCCATTTGGATGTGGGAGCGAATCCCGATGGGGCGTCCGGAGAAGCTACGCTCGCGTGAATGGACTGACTATGATGAAGATGACGAAGATGATCAGTACCCGACCGTCGCATACGCTTGGGACGTGGTGGGTGTCTACACGGGCACATCCAATGCTTTGTACAAGGTCTTCAGCAACGAGCTTGATGTTCTGATTGTTTTCCAGGTATAAGAACTAGATTTTGAATATTATAGACGACACTTTCACTTGAGCTTACCATTTTTTACTAGGTTAATTTTTTGACTATAAACAGTAGGGTAAACACCCCACTGTATTTTTTAAAATAGCAAAGAACAAAAGGTACACAGTAACAAAGATACAATGAACAGCAAGGGCTTGAGAGAAGCCCCCTAAAAAAAGAAAAGCTAAGAAACTACAAAAGAACTAAGACTAAAAAGAAGAAAGAAAGAAAACACCTAGGCAGTTAAGTAGAGCTGCCACCAAAAAACTATCCTTGAAGATCCAACCATGAAAGGAATTGATTGGCATGCTTTGGTTTTATTCTATGCTTGAGTAACTTCATCTCCATCAAATAGATTTGCTTCCATCCTTGCAATGTGGGTTGAACATGCTCAAAGATCTTGTTGTTTCTGGAAATCCAGATTGCCCAAGAGTTGAGAATTATTATTTCCATGAAAAAAGGGAGTCTCAGTTTATCTTTAATGTCCTGAAATGCTTCTAAGACAGATAAATCTGGAGTTCTAGTGGGGCAAATCTAATCCCAACATCTCTTGGCAAAAGGGCATCCCCAAAATAAGTGATGTAATGTTTCCTCCTGTTGGCATCCTCTGACTGCACAGTTATATTCGTCTAGTACAAAGGTTTTCCTTCTCAGTAGATTTCTTGTATTGAGTCTGTCATGTAACAGCATCCAGAAGAACATTTTATGTTTTGGTTGGCATGAAGAATTATAGATCCAATTGAAGTGTGGAGGGGTTTGCTTGTAACCAATCATAACATTATAAGCCTTGGCCAAAGAAAAGTGTTCATTGCCCCATATATAGCTCCAGGTATCTGTCAAGTTCTGGTATTGTGATTGCCTCAGTGTGTAGCATATATCTTCCAGTTTAAAAAATTGTTCATGTGCCTCCATTGACAGTGGTAGGTGAAAAAGGTCTTCCAAATATTCTGTGTTAATGACCTGATGTACAGTGAGTCTGTGATTAATCACATAAGAGAAAAGATGTGGGAATTTATGTTGCATGAGTTCCTCAGCCCATAAATCATTCCAAAAGTAAGCAGTTCTGCCATCTCCCAAATTGCACCTTGCTAAAGCTTTATATTGTTGAATTAATTGCAAGTTTTCCTTCCACCAGAAAGATCCCACTAACTCATCTCCTGGCAGCTTGTTTTCAAAGTAGCGAGTTTTCCAAATCAATTGTACCTAGGGGATTTCATGTCTGTTGTAGAATTTGTGCAAATTTTTCATAAGTAGTGCCTTATTCTGTGTAAAAATGTCCATAACTCCTAGTCCTCCCTGATTTTTTGGCCTACAAACAGTGGTCCATTTCACGAAAGCAGGTCTATGATCCTCCATGTCTGGCCCTCTCCATAGGTAGTGTCTGAAATATTTTAGAATGTGCTGCTTAATAGTAACTGGAACATCCAAACAACTCATGAAGAAAATTGTGAGTGATTCCAAAATAGCTTTGACCATTAACAATTTACCTGCATAGGTCATAAATGTGGCAATACCAGCTAGCCTTTTTGCAACTCTATTAACCATTGGGAGACATTGTTCCACTGTTGGATTGTATAGCCCTAAAGGCAACCCCAGGTATGTGAGTGGAAAGTGGCCCATCTGACAATTAAGAGTTCATGCAAACACTTGTGCCCTCTCCCCTTGAATATTAATATGTACCATGATAGACTTATGATAATTTATTCTGAGACTAGTGGCAGCTGCAAAAGTGTTTAGGAGAGCTTTAAGGCAAATAAGTTGTCTGGAGTCAGCTTGCATTATCAATAAGGTGTCATCTGTATATTGTACAATTGGGAAATCAGGGCATGAATTAATTTGCAACGGTGCATGTACAAGGCCCAGCCCCATTGCTTTATTGATCACTGATTGTAGAAGATCTGCAGCCAAAACAAATAGCAATGGGGATAGAGGATCTCCTTGCCTCACCCCCCTTCTACAATATTTTTTAGCTGGCACTCCATTCAGCAGTACAACAGTTGAAGCAGAGTTAAAGATCATTTGTATCCATGAGATCCACTTGTTGCCAAAACCTTTAGCTCTAAGAATGTCTATAATTGCTTGATGCTCAATGGTATCAAATGCTTTTTCAAAATCTAGCTTTAGCCCAAGCATTCCTTCTTTAGATTTCAGGCATTATGAATATACTCATAAGACCACCCCAAGCAATCCTGAATAACCCTGCCCCTTAAGAAAACCATATTGGTTGATGTGTATCATTTGCAGAATAACCTTTTGCAATTTGTTTGCCAGTAATTTAGTGATGATCTTAAGCACCCCATTAAGAAGTGAAATTGGTCTAAAATCATTTGGAGTGAGAGGAGCATTATTATTGGGGATTAATGAGATATATGAAGTGTTGATGCTCTCAAGGGAAATATTACCTTCATGAAAAGCATGTATCAATTTTCTGACATCAGATCCTATAATATCCCAGCATGCTTTTAAAAACCCATTATTGAATCCATCTGGCCCAGGAGATTTGTCACTGGGGAGCTCCTTAACAATATTGTTAATCTCCTCATCTGAAAAAGTTTTTTCAATGTCACTGAAAATATCTGGATTTATCTGTTGTCCAAGGAGATTTTCTAAGTCAAAATGCATTGAGTGTCCCTCGGATTTTCCTAGTCTCTTTTTGAAAGCTTCCCAAAGTATACGAGCCTTGCCAGCATGATCTGTTATTTCAATGTGGTCATCATTAAGGAGCATAGCAATTTTATTATGTCTGTAGTTAATGGAAGCTCTTGTATGGAAAAACTTTGTGTTCTCATCTCCAAATTTTACTCCTTCTACTTTTCCTCTCAACTTCCAGTATATATTCTGGTTTTTCAGAATAGTCAACAATTGATCCTTGAGCAAAGCGCTACAATTCCACTCCATTGTGTCAAGCTTTCTAAACTCCTCAAAGAAATCCAATAGGAAAATGCATTCATTGATGTCAGCAATATGTTTCTTAAGACATGTCAAACTCTTAGCCCATAATTTTAAACCCCTCCTTAGATTCTTGAATTTTGTATTGATCATTTTAGCAGGATCTGTGTATCCCACAGGAATGTCCCAAGCTGCTTTGACCACCTCCTTAAAAGAGTTGTGTTTCAGCCAAAAGTTTTCAAATCTAAACATTTTGGATTTAGGTATTGAAGTGCCCACTTTAATCAAACAGGTCAAGTGGTCAGAAATAGACCTTGCTAGTGGAAGAGAATGTAACACCCCAAGTGTCATGCTATAGTAATCCCCTGTTAATGGTGCCATGTCATCATGTTACTGTTGCTAATCTTCACTTGATCCAAATCACAATTCAAATTCAAATTATGAGTGAAATTCAAAATTTCTCATACATGAAAACTAAAATGTTCTTCATGTGCCAAATAATCCATAACTAATATTGGTAGTGAACCAACATTTTTGCAAATGTCTAAGTGCCCTAAACCACTTTAAAACAGTGGCTAAAACTATAGTTTAAATGCCTTTTAAATTATGAAGGTTGCAAACTATTTCAAAATCCTCACAATCTTTTGTGGCAGTGCCAACTATTGCAATGTAATTATGTGGCCCAGTCCCACACTTTACAGAATCCTTGGCAACTCAAATATTTCGTAGCATTTTTCTGTAAAGAGAAAAGAGCATTAGAAATAAAAAAAGAAAAAAGGGGAAAGAGAGAAAGCCCCTGTCCCACTTGGGCTTCGGCCCGCCCGAGCCACCTGGCCCAGCTAGGTCGGCCCACGCCCCCCTCCCCGGTCGCTCTCCCCTCCCAACTGTTCCACCGACCCGGTGCACGCGCCGAGTGTGCCCCACCGCACGCGCCCGCCGGCGTCGAGGTGGATAAGCCTCCCTGACGCCTCGCCCCTCCTCCCCTGCCACTCCCACTTCCCCTTGCCCGCTCCGCCTCTCCCACTTCCCACTAGATCCCCCTCGCTCTTTCTTCCCCTCTGCCCGAGCTCCTCCGAGCAGGCTCGCCGCCGTCGCCGCGTCGATTCCGCGGCCACCGCCTCCCATTCGCCTCGCCGACGTGCTTGAATGCCTTCCCGACGTCGACTACGTCGACTACGCTGAATGGAACGAGCCGGGAAGCCTCTACGCCGCCGCTATCTTCTTCTCCTTCCTCGGATTGCCGCCGTCTGTCACCGTCGATTCCGGACGCTCCGCGCCTCCCCGAGCACACTGCCACCTCCCTACGGCTCCCGGTGAGCCACCGCGTGTTTCCCCTCCCTCTCTCGTACATTTCCGCCACCGTAGCCGTCGTTGCCATCGCCTCTCAAAGCGAGCGCTGCTGTGCAGCTCGTCGCCATTGTTACAGTCGTTGCCATGCTCACCCGAGCACGGGAACGTGCTCAGTGCGGCTCGCCGAGGCCGCCCGTGCCGCTTGCCCACCTCGTCGTCCCCCGTAGCGCTGTTCCCGATCGTGGCCGAACTCCGACGAAGTTCCTGAGCTCGCCGCCGTCGCCGTAGGGCCTCCCTGGCCGCGACGAAAATGTTCCATAGAAAATAAACCGTAACTCGGATGAAAATGTTTTCTACATGAAAGTTGCTCAGAACGACGAGTCGAATCCGAATACTCGGTCCGTTTACCTGTCAGATGCCTCTAACTATCTGAACATGGAACATTCCCCTCCGGTCATCTGTCTGACACAGGTCCGGAACCGGGAATACCTTCCCGGTTGAATTCCCCCTTCACTTGTATTGTGCAGCACTACGTTAGAACACTCCTAGCACTGCGTATTGCCATGTTATGCCTTGTGATGCCTTGTTTGCTCTGTATTTACTGTTTCTTCCCCCTATTCTCTCCGGTAGACCCCGAGACTGATGCTGCCCCTGTGATTGACTACGTCAACGACGACCCTTCTTCCCTTCCAGCGGAGCTTCCAGGCAAGCCCCCCCTTTGATCATCCCGATATCGCCCCATTCCATTCTCTCATGCTTGCATTAGATTTTGCAACTGTTATTGTTTGCTCCTATTCTGATGCATAGCCCGCTTTTGTAACCTGCTTATTGTTACCTACCTGCTTATCTTAAACTACTTAGTATAGGTTGGTTAGTGATCCATCAATGACCCCCACCTTGTCCTTGTTGCCCCTGCTTCATCATCGACGACTCGAGCAACATGATCGAAGACCGGGCCCGGCACCGCACATCACTTTCCCCTTAGTTGCTCGACACTACTGGGTTACTATCGAGTGCCGAGGGTGATACCTCATTAGCACTTCTGATGTTAACCCTGTAGTGTAGCTATTTGGTCGTGGTCATCAAGGGTGATTCCTCCTTAACCACTTTCGATATGACTCTGTCGTGCAACCCCTCAAGTGTGAACCTCGAGGGTGGTTCCTCCTACGTTCACCTTGATGATTACATCGAGTGGAATCCGCCGAGGGTGATTCCTCAGGGTTTCCCCCTGGTGTTTGGAAACACGGATACTTGGACTTTACAGCTGTTACTTGGAAGGGCGGGTCGACCCTGAGGGGTACCCGCGAGTGATGTGGAGACGGGTTGACCCGAAGGGTACCCGAGAGTTGAATACGAGGCGTGGCCGGGCATTCTTAGCCCTTGCCGCAAGTCCTCAAGATGGGGCGACGGGGTCACATCTTTCATGAGTCTCTGCTCGTGACCACACTACCAACACACTAATGGTTTGGATATTTGATTCAAGAAGGCCTCTGGCCTGATAGAGCTAACCATCACGTGGGCATAGTATGGCGGTTCTGTGTCATATGCATCAGCCGAAGCTTAATAGACGTCATGCGACTGAGCGGCGCGCGCCGGGTTGGACTGGTAAGCACCTGCCTTTTTAAGGAGGTAGCTAGGTCTGCTCACCGGCCGCCCACGCAACGTGCAGGAGTTCCCGGGGCGATGGCCCAAGACCCCTGGGGGCATAGGTTTAGCCCAGCGTGCTGACCTCTCTATTAAGCCTAGGTTGGGTTGCGGCGTATAGTTTGGCCGAGGCCGGGCATGACCCAGTAAAGTGTGTCCGACCGGAGTTAAGCGAGCGTGGTGGGTAAGTTGGTGCACCCCTGCAGGGAAGAAAACATCTATCGATAGCCTGCCCTACGGTAACAGACACTCGGAGTTGTATCCCGATCGATACAACTAGAACTAGATACTTGAGGTGATAACTGGGTAGTATGGCTCTGGGATTGCTTTCTCGCAGGGAGTCGAGAAAGGATCTCTGGCCGAGGTTGATAACACTACTACTACTTTACTTTATGCTATTTTGTACTCTTCTGAATGCTGCAAGATGCTTGGAGCTGCTTGAAGATGCTAGTCTTCGATAGGCTAGGCTTTCCCCTTCTCTTCTCGCATTTTGCAGTCCAGTCCACAGATACAACCCATTTCATTGATACCGATGCATATGTAGTGTAGATCCTTGATTGCGAGTACTTTGGACACTCATGGTTGCTTTGCTCCCTCTTTTCTCCCTTTTCCATTCTTTTCGGATGTCGCAACCAGATGGTGGAGACCAAGAGCCAGACGACACCACCGACGACTACTACTACCCCGAGGGTGCCTATACTACTACGTGGAGACCGTCGACAACCAGGAGTAGTTAGGAGGCTCCCAGGCAGGAGGCCTTGCCTTTTCGATCGATGTTGCTTTTTTGCTAGCCTACTTAAGGCAAACTTGTTTAACTTATGTCTGCACTCAGATATTGTTGCTTCCGCTGACTCCTGTGTATTCGAGCCCTTGAGGCCCCTGGCTTGTAATATAAGGCTTGTATTATTTTAATTTGTGTCTAGAGTCATGTTGTGATATCTTCCCGTGAGTCCCTGATCTTGATCGTACACATTTGCGTGTAAGATTAGTGTATGATTGAATCAGGGGCATCACAGAGAAGTAGTGTCTGGATATGAAGTCATCCAGGAAGCAGAAGTAAAAAACCAGTCTAGCTTCTCTAATAGTGGATTCTCCTGCATGTTACTCCAACTAAATTGTCTCCCTTTTAAAGGCAATTCTAACAAACCCAGGTTGCTAATAGCTTCATTAAAAAGTAGCATTTGATTCACATCCCCCCTGGTTTGTTTCTGTCACTTGGAGATCTGATAAAGTTGAAATCACCCATAACTATCCAATCCACTTCAGGAGGCATTTGAATGTTACTAAACCATTGTATAAATTCAGCTTTATCTTCCTGATTACTAGGACCATATATGTTTGTCAAAATCCAAGACTGATTGGAGGTGTTGCAAATAAATTTCACTGAGAGAGAAAATCTGTTTTGGAACAAAACTTCTCCTTGGAAGAGAGAACCAACCCAGGCAATAATGATTCCACCAGAAGCCCCTACAAAGGGCAAGTACTCAAATTTATTAAATCTTTGTGGGCAAAAATTGTGTACATAAGCCAGATCAAACATCTCTCTTTTAGTCTCCTGTAAACAAACAATCCCAGATGCACTTTCCTCAATTTTCTGCTTTAAAGCAAGCCACTTTGCTTCTGCATTAATGCCCCGAATGTTCCAGTTTAATATGTTCCAAGATCTGTTACTATTCATATTGTAACCTCTTAGTCATTATTTTGTTGTCAAAGTCCATCCCTTGACATTCCAGAGCATACCAAACCGTGAACCTAAATTTATACTGATTGCAGCACAGAACCTGTATATATCTAGGTTGCCAAATCCCCTGCTTACATATCACCCAGATATAGAATTCATTACAGCAGAAGCAACAAAGTCTGCATATATATATATATGCCAGTCAAGTACATAACAAAATGCATATGACACTGCTTAAAGCCAACAGTCTGAAATAATAACTTAGGAACATTCCTCCTCTGATTCCTGGCTTTCCAGCCAGTACATATAGATATAGTACTAATCATTAGGCACTATTGCTGGAGTTGTTGCTGTCCTTGGCCTTGGAATTCTTGGCCTCCCCATCCGACTCCTTGCTTTTGGCCCTCTTGGCCAATTTCTCTTGCAGCTCCTCCTCAGCCACCTTGCAAAAAGATGTTGTGAGGTTTTTAACTACTTTACTGTGTAAAACTGGAGGAGCAGCATTGAAAGGAAGACAAATATTTCCTGAGCATGAATTTCTTTTGAAACCTTTGTTTTCCTCTCTAATTCTTCCACTTCTTCTTACCCGAGTTTCAACTAGGGGACCTTCCCCCTCCTTTTCTTGAGATTGCCTCACCAGCAGGTAGGAGAATAACATTGCCAGGAGAGACCATTTTGAGGGGTCTGCCTGCTCCAGATGAAGAGTGTGCTGCTGGGCTACATCCTACATTCTCTTTATTAAAGCCAACTGGGGACTGAAGCTTACAGACAGGAGCCTGAGAGACAGAACATTTACCAGGAATGCAAAATGTCATGGTGTCTTCGTCCTTACAGTTTTCAATCAAAATTTGCCATAAAGAGGATTTTAACAAATGCAGTGTCCATTCAAACTTGTCTGGTGTCAGAAGTAAGGGAAGGATGAAATTGAACCAACTTACTAGAATTTCAGATGAAAAGGCGCTTTCCACCTGTGTATGGGAAGGTGCAAAGTGTTTCCCCCAAAGCTCAATACCTTCCTCAGACATAAGATGAGCACCATCAATAACAGATAAAGCATGTTGGGAGGCCAAATTAAATATATCTTGTGAACTGATATTTGGTTTACTAGCATTATGCAGGTTAATAGTGCTTATACCTGTAGAAGTACCAGCATTTTCCCCAATAGGGCTAGGAATAGAGTTCATTGGAGCCTTATTTAGTTTTGACCCCTCTTTAGTCAGAACTTGTGCTGCAGCAACCTGCAATTCTTCTGCAATAACCACTTATGCAACTGCAACAACATTTCCCTCTGTTCCAGTGACTTGAACTTCTTGAACCTCCTGCTATTGGTCAGATCTATGTCATTCACATTCTCTTCTGCAATATTTTGCTCTAGAGCTACAACTGCAGGTTGTTCCAATTGTTCAGCAGCTCCCAGTTGCTGATCCACAGGTGCAATGAACTCTCCTTCTTCAAAATCATTGTCAGCATCATCAGAATGGTATGCTTGCAGTATATTGTGTAAGCCAATACCTAGAGGTGCCCCAATGTTTCCCAAAGCAATTTGATTTACTTCTTGATTATGAATGTTGAGCCCACCATTGTTATGTGAAGATAAACCTTCAGACAAAGACACTGTTGTCGTAATGTTGTTGTTAGGCAGAGCTTCATTACCATCTAACTAAACTTCTTCCTGCTGAACCATGTCCATAGGTTGTGCTACTGGCTGAGGAAAAGACCAATGACCCTGTTCATCCCACTCTTCCCATTCAGCATTGTCTGCAGGTGCATTGTTGATCTGCATGATATGAAAACCTGGAAAGTCATTTGCATTCTGAGGCACCGGATGTGGGTCCACTCCAGGAGGGGGAAAGGATCTTCATCAGCAGGCCCACCTCCCTGCATTTCTTCCAGCAAAACCTCCACTGAGCTTGTAAGAGAACCTTCCTCAAAATTCTCTCCTTCAGACCATCTAATGCTCTTGGGGATTTCAATCAGATCTGTAACTCTGGCCTTGACAAGAATCTTGCCCTTTAAAGCATCTTCCTTTTCCCAGTTTATGATTCTACCAAATTTAGCTATTGCAGTCGCAATATCTTCAATATTACAGTGATCAAATGGAACCCCTACTATCAGCAGCCAGCAAACCCTGTTAAACTGCACCCTCCTCCAGTTTCTACCTTCATTGTGTTTGGAAAAAGTAATAAACACATCACCAAAAGCATGAGGACTATCTCTGACCATCCTGTCTCTGTCTTGGATGTGCCGAAACTGAACATATGCCTCCCCAAATGGGCAAGGTTGAATCTCTCAAAAACCTACTTGTGCATCTGGATCATTGTGCAGAAAATCTTCCAAAACTTCACGGACGTTGGGGAAGTGTACCTCATCTGGAAGCGGTTGGATGGTGGCGATGGCCCAATCCTCATGGCGACGCGGTCGAGGTGGCAAGAGCACCCTGGTTACCCCTGTTCTTACTTTAATATGTTGAATCTGGAACCCATGCGGAACAAACGGCTGCGGGTCGATGGGGATATTGGCCATTATGGCCTCTGCAGTGGTTTGGTGCTCAGAATCTGTCAACAATGGCGGAGAGCTCGACTGAGTGAGCACAGAAGAGGACGTAGGAGTGGAATGCGAGGAGTCTGTGTCGGTGTACAAAAGTAGGGGTCCTTTTTGCACCCCTTTACTTGTGTGCGGGCAGTCGCAGCCACACACCCGCAGCTGCGCTTGGCGGGACAGAAGAGGAAGCAAAGTCACAAGACTACCAGAGCCATGCTCACGACCAGAAGCATGAAGAACAGAGGGGCGAGGTGAAACTCCTCCGGCAAGGCCCTTGCCGGGGCGACCATCATGGCCCCGGCAAGAGCCTTCCCGGGGCAACTTGCCCAACACCAACGGGGCCACCACCCTTGAGTCTAAAAGTTCCGACGCCATCAACCACAATGGAACCAAGGCTCGGGAGGCGCCTCCATGGTGGCATGCAGATCTTTGTGAAGACAAAGGGCCTGCGAGGCCTAGGTAGGAACCAGAAAACAAGACAACAACGAGGCTCCTTGCCGAGGATGCCCACGAGGCCCCGGCAAGACCCTTGCCGGGAATATCAGCAAGATCGCGGCAAGGCCTTGCCGCCCTGTCGCCACCCTAGCTCAGCAGCCGACCCACCAACTAAGCAGGTACCCACGTGGCAGTACGTGGCTCCTAAGCCAACTAGTCAAGCACCTACGTGGTGGCATGCAGATCTTCGTGAAGACCCTTCCACCACACTAGCTCAGCAGCCTGCCAGCCTACATGGCGCTGCATGCCTCGTTGGCCTGGACGCGTGTCGGAGCAAGGCGAAGTGGCGACGGACAGGACGGGCCTCGTTGCCGTCCCCGATAAAGTAAGAGGACACCTAAGTAGCGCATTTAATACATTTTGTCCTACGATGCCAGAGATAAACTCGACTACTGTACAACTTTCCACCTCCTGTGTGCCACTGTGGCAGCCCCTTTGACTATAAAAGGAGGCCCGCGGCGTACTGAGAGAGGATTCAGACTTTTTGGACCCTGCACGCTTTATAGCTAGTCCAAGAACACCAAATAAACACAGGACAGCAGGAATAGGGTATTACGCATCACTTGCGGCACGAACCTGGATAAATTTCCCGTGTTGATCTCTTAAACCCGCTCTTTCCACAGCCCCGCGCCCGCCGACCGTAGAAGGGATTCCCGTGATCCCATAGGTGTTGTTTCCACCGACATCTTTGGCGCGCCAGGTAGGGGGCGCAAGCTGTGAAAATCCGGTTTTGAAGACAACCTATCGACTCCCTCGTCGCGGTGGCCCGAGAAGAGAAGGCGACATCAATCAGCCGCACTCTGGTGCCGTCCGCGGCAGCAATGATCATCTGCGTGGCCGCAAAAAGCTAAGTCGCGCAAAACCTTGAGTAATTCCCTTTTCTTTTATAAAGTTAGTTTCCTCGAAAGATCTCCCTCTTTGTATGGAAAACCTACACGCGATGGGACCCTCCCACTATTGGCAACACCCTTGTTCTGTTTCGAGTCCGCTCAACAGTTCGAGCGGCCGCGTTGAGATCTGCAGGGTGGCCTATCCGCTATTGGCAATGCCCTTGTTCTGTTTCGAGTCCGGTCAACAGTTCAAGCGGTCGCGCTGAGAGCGGTAAGGTGGTTTGCCCGGCAGCAAGCACACCCGGCAGGCCGCTAAGGATCCATCCTCAAAGCGCCACGGCTTGGGTTTACGCGCCGGCAAGCCTGTCCAACTAAGCGTAGGGCATACATACCAGGAAGATCGAACAGGAAAATAGCATGCATCATTTTAAAAAGTACTGCAAAGTTATATTACATCAATTGTTGCTGCCGTTGTAACTTAAGATGAAATCGTCTTGGTTATGAACTCGCAGCGGCAAAGGGAAATGGGGCGCCTAGTCTCGGCGCTGGCCCTCCACCCTCCGGACTCCATTGATGCGCTTGATGATGGGCTCGATACGCTCCTCGAGTGCCGTGAGGTCCACATCCTCCCGCAAGCTCTCCAGCGCAGCGGCGAAGTCGATGTTGGGGTTCCAGTACGCCACCTTGGTGAGGACCTTGGTCAGGGCGCCCCGGCAGAGCTTCCGGGCCTCATTGGCCAGAGAGGCCGCTCGGTTGGAATGGAGCTGCTCCAGGGCTCCAAGAACGCCCTCGAAGAACAGAGTCAGCCTGGCATTGGGACTCATGTTCAGCTCCTGGGAGTACCTGACATTCGACATCCCCATGGCGGCCAGCTTCGTGGTGATCCTATCGGCGACGTCGACGAGGCGGCTGATCCAAAGGTTTACGCCCTTCGCGTACTCCTCATGTTCGGCGGCATCATTCCTCCGCAGCTGCTTCTCGTCCTCCAGGACCTTGTTCAATGTCTCCTCACGAGCCCCGGCCTCCGAAAGCTTCCCCTCCAAGCCGTCCAGCTTCAACTTCAGATAGTTGATGGAGTCGTTGGCCTCGGAGAGCAGCTTGGCCTTGTCGGAGACTGTGGCCTGGGCATCCGCCAAAGAATGGTTGGCCATGTCCCTCTCCTTTGTCAGTTCTGAAGCCACCTTCTTCAGCTCCTCCCGCTCCAGCTCCAGCTCCTTCACCTTGTCGGCATGGACTAGGGCCTGAGCATTGAGTGCCTCCTTGTGCCTCTGCTCCAGCTCCTGGGTCCGCTGCACGACGAGCTTCTCGACCTCCTCATCCTTGCCACGGAGTGTGGCAGCGAGCGCCTCCTCACGGGCAGCAAGGTTCTCCTCCTGGGAGTTCAGCAGAGCCTGGTGCTGATGCCGAGCGGCCTCGTCCTTGGCGGCCTATTCCTTCGCTGCCTCCTGGGCCTTCTTGATGTCAGCTTGCTTCAGGATGAGCTCCTGTTTGCGCTCAGCCAGCAAACCCTGGGCAACCCTCAGTTCTTCGTGGGCCTCGCGGAACCAGGCCTGCGTCTCGGCGACGCGCTCCTCAAGATCCGCCCCCGCCTTGTCCGCCGCCGCCATCCTGGATTTTCCCTTGTCCAGGTGGGCACGGTGGAGCGCCTGAAGCTTCTGGAAGTTGATGCTCATGGCCCGAAGAAGCTGCTCCTCTTGGGAACTGTCACCGCCGGCGCTCGGTTCATCAACAACCTGAAGCCCGGCGGTGGCGAGCGCCTCGTCGTCAAACACCTCCCCCTCGGTTGGCGCCCTGGTGCTCATCGTCCCTGGGAGGTGGACGAACAGGTCGTCGCCCACCTTCAAGTACTTGCCCGAGCTAGAGGTAGCGGAGGAGGAAGGTTGGTCGTCAACCACCCCCTCCCCGGCAGGCCCCTTAACGGCCTCCTCGACAGCAGCCTTGCCGGCCTCCCCGACAGGCCCCTTGGCGGCCTCCTCAGCGGTGGTCTTGGCGTCCTCCTCGGCGGCAATCTTGTCGACCTCGGCCTCAGCGTCCTTGGAGACCTCCTCGATGACGGTGTCAATATTCTCCCGGTCCGCCGAGGAAGGGTCTGGATACCAAGAAGGGAAATGAGACAGGGCCAAGGTCAAGGTTCAAAAAGAAGAAGAAAGAACAGGGACGGGAAGCAAACGACTTACCCACACCGGGCTGGGAAGAAGTGGCGCCCTCCCCGCCAGCATTCGTTGCTGGGGTAGAACCACCGGCACCCAAGCTCGCCCCCTCCTCCTCCATATGCGCGGGCTCGGTGGTGGATGCCCTTGCTGGGGACACCCCTCCAGGCGATGTAGTCGAGGGGGGTGGCGTGTTAGGAGTGGCCCTCGGCGGCTCCTCCTGCTACCGTTCTCCTCCTGCAAACCCAACAAGGTCAGCACCAAGAATTCACACCCCAATGTTCATTAGTGAAGGAGTGAGTGACGAGCTCACTTTGGGGGCTGAAGCGGGGGCTGCTGTCCGGACTGCTCTCCACCAACACCGGCGTATGCGAAGTACCCGCCAGGGGCTTGTCGCCCGTCGAGGCCTTGGCCCTCTTCGCCACCCTCTGGGCCAGCGTCTCCGTGTCCCTGTGAAGACCACATCAAATCAAAGGAGGATAACACAGGCGTAAGGTCAGAAGATGATGGGGGGCGAAATACTTACTCGTCCTCCACCTCCCCCTCCACTAGCTTCCTCTTCCTTTTCGGGCTAAAAGATCCGAGGTCGAATTCGGCCTCCAGGGTGCTGTCCGAGGGAGGGGGGAAAGGAGACGGGGTCCGGCACCGCTTGGATGAGGAGGAGGCAGTCGCCGTCTTCTTCGCCACCGCAGCCTTCACCGTCTTCTTCGTTGTCGCGGCCTTCATCGCCCTCGTCTGGCGCACGAGCTACTCCTGAGCCGGTTGCCGCTGCGCGGTCCTGCCGGGCCGGACCGGCTCACCGGAGCTGGCCCACCACAGGACGCGCTTCTTCCCCGCGGACGGAGGGTCGTCCGCTTCGGCTTCCTCTTCGGGTGACTCGTCACCCGCGTCTTCAATAAGGGGGCCCCGACGCCGGCACCGCTGGCCTCCCCGGCAGACTCCGCCCACTAGGCGAACTCCTTCTCCTCCGCGGCCACGTCGGCCTCATCCTCCACGGCGCCGGTGCTACCGGTCTCCTTGGCAAGCGCTGCCTCCGCCGCCCTGGCGGTGATGTAGTCCAGCTCCTCCTTGGTGGTGTCGCGGATGAGCAGCGGCTCGTCGCAGACATAGCCCTCCGACAAGTTGTCGAAAAACTCCTGCACCTTCTCTGCTGGCGGCTCAGCCCAGGCCGGGTCGAGGCCGTGCGCGTTGAAATCCGGCATCATGGCAATGATAGCGGACCGGCGAGAGTTGTTGCTCAGCGGGACCACTCCCACCGGCAACCCAAACAGGGGCCCCTTGACGGCCTTGCCGGTCTTCGCGGCCCTGCTGGTCCTCTCAGCCCAGCCGTCGTCGTCCACATTGAGCTGGAAGAGCCTCTAGGAAAAATGGGCATGCCCCAACACCGTGAAGTTATGCTTCAGGCCAGGGTGGAGCCTCATGACATCGTCCGCATTCCTGAAGTCCCAGGCCGGCCTCCCCTTGTTGTGCAGTGGGGCGATTCAGCTACAGATGAAATTGGCCCCAGTCATCTCAAGGGTGAGCCCGGCCATGGTGAGGCGATGGATCCTGGTAGTGGTGACCGTGAGCTTCTTGTCGTTGGCGTCGAGGTCGCTCCAGTCCTTGCGGCGGGTCGGCGGGCTCTGACGAACTCGGCAGAACTCCTGCGGATCCTCCTCCCTGATCCAGAGCCACCGGCCCTGCCACTCGTCCCACCTCTCCTTTTGGGCACCCTCCGGTCCTCAGGATCCAGGTGATGCACCCAGAAATGGCATCCCCTGGCTGGATGCGAGGATAGAAGTAGTGGCGGAAGAGCGCCGTGTTGGGGAGCACTCCGACAAAGCCCTCGTAGAGATGGGCAAAGAGGGCCATGCACGCCACGACATTCGGCGTTAAGTCGAGGAGGTGAAAGCTGTAGGTGTGCATGATGTCGTTGAAGAAATTAGACAAAAGGGGGCAGAGCCCGCAAGAAAAGTAGTTGACAAAGAAGGGATACCGATTTGGGACGGCCTTGGCGAAATCGGCAGGGACGATGTATGTGACAGGGTGACCCATCGTCTCCCTCCCCCACAGGGGCTTGAAGTAGTCCCTGAGATGGACCGCATCGACCGTCGAGGGGAAATAGGCGTGCTGCGTCCACAACACCGCCAACTCGCTCTCCGGTGCCTCTTTCTCCCCGACGTCCTTGGCCACCCCTTTGCCTTTGCCTGTCTTGGGCGCCATGGCGACTCAGAGGGGATGGAGGATTAAGGGCAGTGAGGGCGCAACGGTGACGAGCAAAGGCAAGAGCTTGAGGAGGAAGAAGGGAGCAGCGGTTCCGAGATTGGAGAAGGCACAAGGGGCAAATGAGCAGCGCGCCTGCGGTCTCTCCTTTTTATGGGGAAGGCGCGGGCCGCCTCTTTACCATTTACCACGATGTGACGCAGTCGTGCTGCAACCGCCCCACGCATGACCCCCACATCACGCATTCAACGCAGATCATGGGGAAGCGCAGCTGGCGGGGGAGTTACTGCAATAAAACTCCGCCGTGCGCGCGCCCGCGCACCGTTCTGTACCTGGCCCAATAACGCCCCGCGCTTATATGTGGCCCGGGCCCGGGGGCTCCTGTCGATGTACAAAAGTAGGGGTCCTTTTTGCACCCCTTTACTTGTGCGCGGGCAGTCGCAGCCACACACCCGTAGCCGCACTTGGCGGGACAGAAGAGGAAGCAAAGTCACAAGACTACCAGAGCCGTGCTCAAGACCAGAAGCATGAAGAGCAGAGGGGCGAGGTGAAACTCCCCCGGCAAGGCCCTTACCGGGGCGACCTTCACGGCTCCGGCAAGAGCCTTGCCAGGGCAACTTGCTGTAACGCCCACGATGCAGCTATATCTCCCACGTGTCGAGGCACGACTTAGAGGCATAACCGCATTGTGGTTTTGTCGCAAGAAGGGTCATCTTCACACAATCCCATGTAATGAACCAGAATGGGATATAGAGTTGGCTTACAATCGCCACTTCACACAATACATAAATAAATCATACATCAATCAGAGTACACACATAGACCGACTACGGTCAAAGCCAAAAGAAAAGAAGATAACCCAACTGCTAGATCCCCGATCGTCCCAACTGGGCTCCACTACTGATCAACAGGAAACGAAACATAGTAACGACCAAGGTCCTCGTCGAACTCCCACTTGAGCACGGTTGCATCACCTGCACTGGTATCGTCGGCACCTACAACTGTTTTGGAAGCATCTGTGAGTCACGAGGACTCAGCAATCTCACACCCGCGAGATCAAGGCTATTTAAGCTTATGGGTAGGAAAGGGTAAGGTGGTGAGGTTGCAGCAGCGACTAAGCATATATGGTGGCTAACATACGCAAATAAGAGCGAGAAGAGAAGCAACGGAACGGTCGTGAAGCTAGCAATGATCAAGAAGTGATCCTGAACTCCTACTTACATCAAACATAACACAAGAATCGTGTTCACTTCCCGGACTCCGCCGAGAAGAGACCATCACGGCTACACACGTGGTTGATGTATTTTAATTAAGTCAAGTGTCAAGTTCTCTACAACCGGATATTAACAAATTCCCATCTGCGACATAACCGCGGGCATGGCTTTCGAAAGATAATACCCTGCAGGGGTGTCCCAACTAAGCCCATTATAAGCTCTCACGGTCAACGAAGGATATTCCTTCTCCCAGGAAGACCCGATCAGTCTCGGAATCCCGGTTTACAAGACATTTCGACAATGGTAAAACAAGACCAGCAAGACCGCCCAATGTGCCGACAATCCCGAGAGGAGCTGCACATATCTCGTTCTTAGGGCAACACCGGATGAGACAGGCTACGAGTAAAACCAGACTTCGAGTTTCCCCGAGGTGGCCCCGCAGGCGGCTCGGTTCGGACCAACACTTAGAGAAGCACTGGCCCGAGGGGGGGGGGCTAAATAAAGATGACCCTCGGGAGAGCGACTCCCTAGGGAAAAGAAATGGGTGATAGGCAAATGGTAAAACCAAGGTTGGGCCTTGCTGGACGAGTTTTATTCAAAGCGAACTGTCAAGGGGGTCCCATAAATCACCCCACCGCGTAAGGGACGCAAAATCAAGGAACATAACACCGGTATGACGGAATCTAGGGCGGCAAGAGTGGAACAAAACACCAAGCATAAGGCCGAGCCTTCCACCCTTTACCAAGTATATAGATGCATTAATTTAAATAAGAGATATTGTGATATCCCAACATATCCATGTTCCAACATGGAACCAGCTTCAACTTCACCTGCAACTAGCAACGCTATAAGAGGGGCTGAGCAAAAGCGGTAACATAGCCAAACAACGGTTTGCTAGGAAGGATGGTTAGAGGCTTGACATGGCAACATGGGAGGCATGATATAGCAAGTGGTAGGTAGCACAACATAGCAATAGAGCGAACAACTAGCAAGCAAAGATAGAAGTGATTTCGAGGGTATGGTCATCTTGCCTGAGATCCCGCAAGGAAGAAGAACGAGTCCATGAAGAAGACAAACAGCCGTAGTCGAACGAATCCTCACAACTCCGGAACGAAACCGAAGCTAACGAGAGAAGCAACCCGGAAAGAAACAAACAACATGATAAACAACCATCACATAAACATGGCATGATACACAATCAAGTATGATGCATGTCCGGTTTAAAGAGGCATGGCATGGCAAAGTGCAACAAACAACACTACAAATTAAGTGGAGCTCAATATGCAACGAGTTGCATATTGACGAAACACCTCATCAATTATTTAGTTCTCTCTCGTTTATGTACCCAACAATATTAAATGTTGATAAACATGGCAATAGGTGAGGCATAATTAAACTTCACTATCTAAGCAATTTAAATGGGGCCGGAAACAACAAACAACAATTCCGGAAAATCCTCATGTGCATATTTTAGATTTGGTACTGTTCTGCCATAAACACAATTTTAATGTTGTTAAACAGCAACATAAAGTGCACCAAGTTAATCTATGCATTTTTCTACCCCATTTACATATAAAGTTTATTTAAATCCGAGCTACGGTTATTTAGTTATGAAATAAAACATTTTAGCATGGCATTTGAGCAAAATTAAACAAACAACATTTTAAAGATTTCAAACATGGATGAAAACAGCATATTATGAAACTAGACAGAATTCTTAACATTTTTCATATATGAAGTTTTTCAAACCGATGCACGGTTAATGAGTTATTATATGCATGAAGACTAGGGCCTTTCTGCAAAACTGCCAACACTGGATAATTAGCTAAATTCGCAGAACTAGGAAAAAACATATACGGGCCGAAACTGATGCATTGCTGGGCTGAACAGAGAGGAGGGGGGCTGGATTTGGCGCTCACCCATGGGCTTCGGCCCAGTCGGTGGAGAGATGAGGCCGGCAGGGGGGCTGTTGGGCCTGGCGACGCGGTCAACACCAGACTGAACCGAGCGAGCCACTACTGCTCTCGTTTCTGAAGAAACAAAAGCAGCAGCCGGAGCATGGCAAAGGAGAAGACGACGGCAAGGGGCCCTGGCGACGGGGTCGGCGGGAACCGTACGGAACGGGCGGATCGAGTCGTCCGGCCTCGGTTCCGGGCAACGGCGGGGGCCAACAGAGCTCGGGCGCGGGGCACAACCATCCATGGCGGCGGCGGTGGTCCTGCTCGAACAGAGATACAGAAGCGACAGAGAGGTGAGAGAAGGAGAAAGAGCGCGACGCGAAGGGAGAGGGAAGCGGCGGCAGGGCTCACCGGAGCGCATGGGGCGGCGAGGAGCAGCTGCTTGCTCCGGCGGCGGGATCCTGGTGGCTTCGGTGGGCAGAGTCGGGGCGAGCGCACAAGCAGAGGTGCGGGGCTCCATGCGTCGGTCCCTGTGAAGAGAAACGAGAGAGATGAGAGAATCTGAGAGAGAGCGTTACCGGGGAGCAAAAGGAAAACAGAGGGGAGGATGGAGAGGAAGGGCACAGTCCTACTGGTCCGGTGCTGCTCCAGTTCAACGGAGCTTGACGGCAGCGACGCGGAAATAGAGGTCTTCGGTGCGGGAGGCTAGCGAGGGAGGGGAGCAGCGGCCTGGTGGCACTCCGGCGAGCTTGGTCGCAGGGACGCGGGTCCAGTGAGGCAGCAGGGTCGAGGAGGGAGGAGCGAACGGGAGGAGCTCGGTGTGGGGGTGGATTGATGGGTGGATCGGGAAGGCAGGTGGCTGCGCTTGCGGGATTGGTTGGAGGAGGAAAACAAGGAGAAAGGGGATCTGGGAGGATCCCGATGTGGGATTTGAGTGTGGCGGCGGAGGAGGAAGAATTTTAGGGAGTTGGTCTAGGTTTTGTCCAAATAGGCATGTGGGTGGACTAAATATAGGGAAGGACGAAGAGTTTGGACCTTCCGATCGAAAATCGATGTACGAGAATAAATAGGCTAGGGAGTCCAATAAAGAAAAACGGAGATGTTTGATAGATGTTTGGGGATGATCCGGACCCATTGGTAACAACAACCCGGGTCGGGCTCGGGACAATTTTCGGACGCGCGCGAGGGGTGGATGCACTGTGCAAAGAGACTCCGGTTTAGGCAAGAGGGAAAACGAAGAACAAGGTTGGTCTCGGAACGGTCAACAAAAGCAAGGGGGACGCGGCAACTACGAGCGAAAGCAAGTTTTAAAAACAATGACGAGAACGAGTGCCGATGCAATGCGGATGATGCCATGATGAAATGCAACAAAGAAAATAAATCACACGACGATAACGAAAAACATGGAAGCCGTCTGGAGCGTCGGTCTCGGGGCGTTACACTTGCTCAACACCAACGGGGCCGCCATCCTTGAGTCTAAAAGTTCCGACGCCATCAACCACATTGGAACCAAGGCTTGGGAGGCGCCTCCATGGTGGCATGCAGATCTTTGTGAAGACAAAGGGCCTGTGAGGCCTAGGTAGGAACCAGAAAACAAGACAACAGCGAGGCTCCTTGCCAAGGATGCCCACGAGGCCCCGGCAAGACTCTTTGCCGAGGGCGCCCACAAGGCCCCGGCAAGACACTTGCCAGGAATATCAGCAAGACTGCGGCAAGGCCTTGCCGCCTGATACGTCTCCGTCGTATCTACTTTTCCAAACACTTTTGCCCTTGTTTTGGACTCGAACTTGCATGATTTGAATGGAACTAACCCGGACTGACGCTGTTTTCAGCAGACTTTCCATGGTGTTATTTATGTGCAGAAACAAAAGTTCTCGGAATGACCTGAAACTCCACGGAACATCTATTTGGAAAATATTAAAAATACTGGAAGAAAAATCCACGCCAGGGGGCCCATAACCTGTCCACGAGGGTGGGGGGTGCGCCCAGGCCCCCTACCTCGTGGGCCCCCTGACGCTCCACCGACCTCAACTCCAACTCCATATATTCACTTTTGGGGAGAAAAAAATCAGAGAAGGATTCATCGCGTTTTACGATACGGAGCCGCCGCCAAGCCCTAAAACCTCTTGGGAGGGCTGATCTGGAGTACGTTCGGGGCTCCGGAGAGGGGGATTCGTCGCCGTCGTCATCATCAACCATCCTCCATCACCAATTTCATGATGCTCACCGCCGTGCGTGAGTAATTCCATCGTAGGCTTGCTGGACGGTGATGGGTTGGATGAGATCTATCATGTAATCGAGTTAGTTCTGTTAGGGTTTGATCCCTAGTATCCAGTATGTTCTGAGATTGATGTTGCTATGACTTTGCTATGCTTAATGCTTGTCACTAGGGCCCGAGTGCCATGATTTCAGATCTGAACCTATTATGTTTTCATGAATATATGTGAGTTCTTGATCCTATCTTGCAAGTCTATAGTCACCTACTATGAGTTATGATCCGGCAACCCCGAAGTGACAATAATCGGGACCACTCCCGGTGATGACCATAGTTTGAGGAGTTCATGTATTCACCACGTGTTAATGCTTTGTTCCAGTACTCTATTAAAAGGAGGCCTTAATATCCCTTAGTTTCCATTAGGACCCCGCTTCCACGGGAGGGTAGGACAAAAGATGTCATGCAAGTTCTTTTCCATAAGCACGTATGACTATATTCGGAATACATGCCTACATTACATTGATGAATTGGAGCTAGTTCTGTGTCACCCTATGTTATGATTGTTACATGATGAACCGCATCCGGCATAATTCTCCATCACTGATCCAATGCCTATGAGCTTTTCATATACTGTTTTCTGCTTATTTACTTTTCTATTGCTACTGTCACAATCACTACAAAACCCAAAAATATTACTTTTGCTACCGTTACCGTTACTTCCATATTACTTTGCTACTAGCAACTTTGTTGTAGATACTAAGTTATCCAGGTGTGGTTGAATTGACAACTCAGCTGCTAATACTTGAGAATATTCGTTGGCTCCCCTTGTGTCGAATCAATAAATTTGGGTTGAATACTCTACCCTCGAAAACTGTTGCGATCCCCTATACTTGTGGGTTATCAAGACTATTTTCTGGCGTCGTTGCCGGGGAGCATAGCTCTATTCTTTGAGTCACTTGGGATTTATATTTGCTGGACACTATGAAGAACTTGAAAGACGAGAAAACAAAAAATTATCTCTCAACTATGAGGGGAGGTAAGGAACTGCCATCTAGCTCTGCACTTGATTCACCTTCTGTTTTGAGTAAGCTTGCAACACCTAAACCTGCTTCTGCTATTCGTTCTGATATGTCGCATGTTATTGATGATGCCACTTCTGCTATGCATGATACTTATGATGAAATTACTTCTATGCTTGATACTACCGTGCCACTTGGTGAATTTCTTGATGAACAACTTGCTAGGGTTAGAGAGAATGAAATTATTGAAATAGATAACATTGATGAAAGTGATGATGAAGACTCTCCCCCTAATAAATATGAATCGCATGTTGTTCCTGAAGGTTGTGTTTTTGAAAAAGAAGCTGCTTTAGCTATTTTAGCTTGCAAAGATAGATACGAGCTCAAGAGGTTATTAGCTAAATGGAAGCAGCAATCTCTTAATGCTAGAATGAAACCTGACCCTGCTTTTGCTACTTCACCTATCTATGTTACTGATAAGGATTATGAATTCTCTGCTGATCCTGATATAATTACTTTGGTTGAATCTGATCCTTTTCATGGCTATGAATCTGAAACTGTTGTGGCACATCTTACTAAATTAAATGATATAGCCACCCTATTCACTAATGATGAGAAATCTCGCTACCTATATATCCTTAAAATATTTCCGTTCTCATTAAAGGGTGGTGCTAAGATATGGTTTAATTCTCTTGATCCTGGTTGTGTGCGTAGTCCCCAGGATATGATTTATTACTTCTCTGCTAAATATTTCCCCGCTCATAAGAAACAAGCTGCTTTAAGGGAAATATATAATTTTGTGCAAATTGAAGAAGAGAGTCTCCCACAAGCTTGGGGGAGGCTTCTCCAATTACTTAATGCTTTGCCTGATCATCCTCTTAAGAAAAATGAAATACTTGATATCTTTTACAATGGACTAACCGATGCTTCCAGAGATTACCTGGATAGTTGTGCTGGTTCTGTTTTCAGGGAAAGAACACCGGATGAAGCTGAAATTCTATTGAATAATATGTTGACAAATGAAAATAATTGGACACTTCCTGAGCCAGCTCCTGAGCCAATTCCTGAGCCTATTCCTAAACCAACTCTGAAGAAGAGGGGTGTTTTATTTCTCAGTCCTGAAGATATGCAAGAGGCAAAGAAATCTATGAAAGAAAAAGGTATTAAAGTTGAAGATGTTAAGAATTTACCTCCTATTGAAGAAATACATGGTCTTAATTTATCGCCTATTGAAGAAACATATGATCTTAATCCATTACCTATTGAAGGAACTCATGGTCTTGATAACCCGATACATGTAGTAAAGGTAAATTCTCTCTATAGATATGATAAAGCTGAAATCCCTCCTATTAAAATTGCTAGCCAATGCTTGGATGAGTTTGTTAACTTTATGGTTAAGCAAGAAGATTTCAATGCTTATTTTGGTAGACAATTAAAACAGAATGCTTATATGATTGAACACTTGAGTAATTACATGGCTAATGTTAAAGGTGAACTTAAACTCATTAGTAAACATGCTTCTATGGTTACCACTCAAGTAGAACAAGTACTTAAAGCTCAAAATGATTTGCTCAATGAAATGAATAGTAAGAAAAATGATTATGATGTTAGAGTGGCTACTAGAACTGGTAAGATGACTCAGGAACCTTTGTATCCTGAAGGCCACCCTAAGAGAATTGAGCAAGATTCTCAGAGAAATAATATAGATGCACCTAGCTCTTCTAAAAAGAATAAAAAGAAAAATGATAGGACTTCGCTTGCTTCTAGTGAACCTATTGCTGAAACACTTGAGAATCCAAACGATATTTCTATTTCTGATGCTGAAACACAATCTGGTAATGAACATGAACCTAGCGATAATTTTAATGATGATGCTCAACCTAGTAATGATAATGATGTAGAAATTGAACCTGCTGTTGATCTTGATAACCCACAATCAAAGAATCAACGTTATGATAAGAGAGACTTTGTTGCTAGGAAACACGGTAAAGAAAGAGAACATTGGGTTCAGAAACCCATGCCTTTTCCTCCCAAACCATCCAAGAAAAAGGATGATGAGGATTTTGAGCGCTTTGCTGAAATGATTAGACCTATCTTTTTGCGTGTACGATTAACTGATATGCTCAAAATGAATCCTTATGCTAAGTATATGAAAGATATTGTCACTAATAAAAGAAAGATACCGCAAGCTGAGATTTCCACCATGCTTGCTAATTATACTTTTAAGGGTGGAATACCAAAGAAAGTTGGAGATTCAGGAGTACCTACTATACCATGCTCCATTAAAAGAAACTATGTTAAAACTGCTTTATGTGATCTTGGAGCCGGTGTTAGTGTTGTGCCTCTCTCTTTATATCGTAGACTTGATTTGAATAAGTTGACACCTACTGAAATATCTTTGCAAATGGCTAATAAATCAACTGCTATACCTGTCGGTATTTGTGAGGATGTGCGTGTTGTGGTGGCAAACTTTACTATTTTAACGGACTTTGTTATTCTTGATATTCCTGAGGACGATAGTATGTCTATTATTCTTGGAAGACCTTTTTTGAATACTGTAGGGTCTATTATTGATTACAACAAAGGCAATGTCACTTTTCATGTTAATGGTAATGAGCATACGGTACACTTTCCGAGGAAACAACCTCAAGTTCACAGTATCAATTCTATTGGAAAAATTCCATCGATTATTTTTGGAGGTTTTGAATTTCCTCTTCCTACTGTCAAGAAGAAATATGATATTCTTATTATTGGGGATGTGCATATCCCCATTGAGGTAACATAGTGTTATTCGAAATTTCTCCGGTTCCATGTTATTCGGAATGAGTTGTTAACAAGACTTGATCAACCTTGTTAATGGATTCCTTTTGATGAGCATGAGATGGATGAAACTAGAAAGCACAACCTTCTGTACCCTCTCTCTACTTTCTGTTATTTAGTTGAAATAAAGTAAAAATAGTATTTTTCTGTCTGTTTTCTGATTTATCTGTGCAATATAAAAATACCCCGAAAATAAAAGTTCTCCAAATGCCCTGAAAATGGAATATGATTTTTTTAGAATATTTGAGAATATCTGGCACTGAGAACACAGCAGGAGGGGCAAGCACCTAGCCACGAGGGTGGAGGGCGCGCCCCCTGCCTCGTGGGCCCATGGTGGCTCCCCTCCACTTATTCCTGCACCCACACACTTCTTCTTCCTCCCAAAAAATCACCGTCCAGCTCAAGCACGAGTTCTAGCTCATTTTGCTGCGATTTTCGATCTCCTTGCTCAAAGCACCTCTCACAAAACTGCTTGGGGGGATTGTTCCTTGGTATGTGACTCCTCCATTGGTCCAATTAGTTTTTGTTCTAGTGCTCTATTCATTGCAAATTTGTGCTGCATAGGTGACCATGTTCTTGAGCTTGCATGTTAAATTTATATGGTTCCAAGTAGTTCTAATGCATGATATAGTCTCTAGGCACTTGTAGGAGTAGTTGCTATCAATTTTGTTGAGCTTGGTTTACTTTTATTTGAAGTTACTAAAAATTTCAGAAATTTTTCAGAGGAAGAAATATGCTTAGGAAAATGTACCAAGGTGGTTCTTCAAGGAAGCAAGGACCCAGGCTTGCAATGCGTGATGCTGACGATGAGCCACCAAGGGACGCTCCAGTGCGGCCCTGTGAATGGCCTTCAAATTTTTTTATGGATCGAGCGGGAATCAAGGAAGAATTTAACGCATATTTGCGTAATGCTGATCTTGTGGCTTTGAGGCAGAAAAATGCTGCCAGTACCACTATCTCACTAGTTCCTTTGTGAGGAGGTTTGAATTTTCATCTTCACGTAATTCTCCAACTGTCCTGTTTGATCTTTATGAAAAATCTTATACGATGGACTTAGAGGATTTTACCACTGCTTGCAAACTTCCGCAATGGGGTAGTGCTAGTGAACCCTGCAAATCTGAATTTAGAAATTTTCTTGCTAGTATAATTGTGGGGGAATCTAGAGATATAGTACAAGCTACCATAGGGAGCATCCATTTTCCTGCTATACACTATTTTGCTCTCTTCATAGGTAGGTGCATAAATGGTAAAGATGAAGCATGTCATATGTGTGTTCCTGACCTCAGTATTCTTAGGAGTGTTGTGTTAGGAGACAAATCTTATAATTTGGGAGCCATTGTTGCACGTAGGTTGCATAATAATAGATTTAATGGAGATTTCTTCGGTGGAATTTATGCAACCCGCTTAGCTGATTTTCTTGGTGTAACCATACGTAATGATGATATTGAATTGCCTCCTGCTTACCTAGACTTTAATGCTATGGTTCACCACTAGTTTGTTGAGAGGAATGAATCACCTCTCCAGTATCGCTTAATCTTTCACAGACGCCGTGCTATCCGTATTACTCTCCCTGCTCCTGCCTTCTTTGATTATCAGGCAAAAGGAAGATATGTTATTACCAGAGAGGATGCAGATGAGTACGAGAGGAGGGCGGAAGCTGCTCGTCGCCACACTGCAGCTCAGGAGGCGATAGCCGCTGCATCTCAGTACGACCCCGGCTACAACTATGGATATCCGCCAGGCCACCCGTGGCAATGAACCAACTTAGGCCAAAAGCCTAAGCTTGGGGGAGTACGTATTTCCCACCGACATTACATTCATGTTCACACACTCATTGCTATATGTCGGTGCTCATACTCTTTCACTGTAATATCCATGCTAGTTTATTTTATTTTTCTTGCTTTCTTCTTGTGTGTTTGTTAAACCTTAAGAAAAACCACAAAAATTAGTGTAGCTTTTAGTTAGTTTACTTTTCTTGCTGTAGTAGTAATAATTAAAAAGAAAACCCAAAAAGATTTCCCGTTCTTCTTTTGCTTGTTGGGAGCTTTCCCGTGTAAATAGTTTTATTTCTTTTCTTTTCTTTGGGGGTCGATAGGAGAAGATCATGATTAAATTGTTGAAGTGGCTCTTATGTGCATTATTGTTGATTTAACTAAGAGCCCATATTGCTTTGTCTTCTCCTGTTTATTGAATGCTCGCAGATTCCATCTTAGTCCAATGCACGTGCACTCTTATTATTATTCACTTCGTTCAGTCGTGCAAGTGAAAGGCAATTATGACGATATATGATGGACTGACTGAGATGAGAGAAGCTGGTATGAACTCGACCTCTCTTGTTTTTGTAAATATGATTAGTTCATCATTCCTGCTTCAGCCTATTATGAATAAACATGTTTGCAATGACAATTAGAGATCATAGTTGCTCGTGCCATGCTTGATTAGCTATGAGTTATAATGGTTTACCTTGCGTGCCAACATGCTATTAAAATGGTTGTGATGTGGTATAGTGGGGTGGTATCCTCCTTTGAATGATTTAAGTGACTCGACTTGGCACATGTTCACACATGTAGTTGAAACGAATCAACATAGCCTTCACAATATTTATGTTCATGGTGGATTATATCCTACTCATGCTTGCACTCAGTGTTTATTAATTTTAATGCATGTTCATGACTGTTGTCGCTCTCTAGTTGGTCGCTTCCCAGTCTTTTGCTAGCCTTCACTTGTACTAAGCGGGAATACTGCTTGTGCATCCAATCCCTTAAACCCCAAAGTTATTCCATATGAGTCCACTATACCTTCCTATATGCGGTATCTACCTGCCGTTCCAAGTAAATTTGTATGTGCCAAACTCTAAACCTTCAAATGAAATTTTGTTTTGTATGCTCGAATAGCTCATGTATCAACTAGGGCTGTCCGTATCTTCCATGCTAGGCGGGTTATTCTCAAGAGGAGTGGACTCCGCTCCTCATTCACGAGAAAATGGCTGGTCACCGGGATGCCCAGTCCCATGCTTTATGCAAAACTAAATCAAAATTAATTGCAAACAAAACTCCCCCGGGGCTGTTGCTAGTTGGAGGCACTCGTTGTTTCGAGCAAGCCATGGATCGATGCTTGTTGGTGGAGGGGGAGTATAAACTTTACCATTCTGTTTGGGAACCGCCTATAATGTGTGTAGCATGGAAGATATCGCCATCTCTTGGTTGTTATGTTGACAATGAAAGTATGCCGCTCAAAATATTATTTATCTCTATTTCAAAATCGAGCTCTGGCACCTCTACAAATCCCTGCTTCCCTCTGCGAAGGGCCTATCTATTTACTTTCATGTTGAGTCATCACCCTCTTATTAAAAAGCACTAGCTGGAGAGCGCTGCTGTCATTTGCATCCATTATTATTAATTTATATTGGGTATGACTATGATTGGATCTCTTTTACCATGAATTACAATGTCTAGTCAGTCCTTGATCTTTAAAGGTGCTCTGCATTTATGTTTGCGGTCTCAGAAAGGGCTAGTGAGATACCATCCTGTTATATCATATTATGGTTGTTTTGAGAAAGTGTTGTCATCCGAGATTTATTATTATTGCTCGCTAGTTGATTATGCCATTGATATGAGTAAACATGATACCTAAGAGTTATTGTGAATGTGGTTAGTCATAATCTTTGCTGAAAACTTGAATGCTGGCTTTACATATTTACAACAACAAGAGCAAACAGAGTTTGTAGAAGTTTTTATTTATCACTTTCAGTTTATCAACTGAATTGCTTGAGGACAAGCAAAGGTTTAAGCTTGGGGGAGTTGATACGTCTCCGTCGTATCTACTTTTCCAAACACTTTTGCCCTTGTTTTGGACTCTAACTTGCATGATTTGAATGGAACTAACCTGGGCTGACGCTGTTTTCAGCAGACTTTCCATGGTGTTATTTATGTGAAGAAACAAAAGTTCTCGGAATGACCTGAAACTCCACGCAACATCTATTTGGAAAATATTAAAAATACTGGAAGAAAAATCCACGTCAGGGGGCCCACACCCTGTCCATGAGGGTGGGGGGCGCGTCTGCCCCCCTAGGCGCGCCCCTACCTCGTGGGCCCCCTGACGCTCCACCGACCTCAACTCCAACTCCATATATTCACTTTTGGGGAGAAAAAATCAGAGAGCAGGATTCATCGCGTTTTACGATACGGAGCCGCCGCCAAGCCCTAAAACCTCTCGGGAGGGCTGATCTAGAGTCCGTTCGGGGCTCCGGAGAGGGGGATTCATCGCCGTCGTCATCATCAACCATCCTCCATCACCAATTTCATGATGCTCACCGCCGTGCGTGAGTAATTCCATCGTAGGCTTGCTGGACGGTGATGGGTTGGATGAGATCTATCATGTAATCGAGTTAGTTTTGTTAGGGTTTGATCCCTAGTATCCACTATGTTCTGAGATTGATGTTGCTATGACTTTGCTATGCTTAATGCTTGTCACTAGGGCCCGAGTGCCATGATTTCAGATCTGAACCTATTATGTTTTCATGAATATATGTGAGTTCTTGATCCTATCTTGCAAGTCTATAGTCACCTACTATATGTTATGATCCGGCAACCCCGAAGTGACAATAATCGGGACCACTCCCGGTGATGACCATAGTTTGAGGAGTTCATGTATTCACCACGTGTTAATGCTTTGTTCCGGTACTCTATTAAAAGGAGGCCTTAATATCCCTTAGTTTCCATTAGGACCCCGCTGCCACGGGAGGGTAGGACAAAAGATGTCATGCAAGTTCTTTTCCATAAGCACGTATGACTATATTCGGAATACATGCCTACATTACATTGATGAATTGGAGCTAGTTCTGTGTCACCCTATGTTATGATTGTTACATGATGAACCGCATCCGGCATAATTCTCCATCACCGATCCAATGCCTACGAGCTTTTCATATACTGTTTTCTGCTTATTTACTTTTCTATTGCTACTGTCACAATCACTACAAAACCCAAAAATATTACTTTTGCTACCGTTACCGTTACTTCCATATTACTTTGCTACTAGCAACTTTGTTGCAGATACTAAGTTATCTAGGTGTGGTTGAATTGACAACTCAGCTGCTAATACTTGAGAATATTCTTTGGCTCCCCTCACTACAAAAAAAATACACTTCCGTGATGATACGTGTTTGTCACAGTAGGTCGCGTTTTTTGTCATGCATGTACATCCATGACAAATTTATGACAGAATCAAGATAGTCATACCTGTGCTGTCGTAGAAGTGTTCCATGACATTACCAAAATTATCATCACGGAAGTGTCCACTTCCATGACGATAAATCGCGGGTCACAGAAGTGCTTTCGTCAAGGGTGACCGACACGTGGCATCCACCGTAACGGAACGCCGTTAAGCTATCGGGTTGGGTTTTGGATCCGATAACCCGTTAACAGCCCCGACCAATGGGGATTTTCCACGTGTAAAATCATCATTGGCTGGAGGAGACACGTGTCAGGTCCGCGTTGGCACAGGTGTCACTCATCCAATGGGTGAGACGCCCTATGATATGTTGACACGTGGACCGACCCATCAAGTTTAAATGGGCCGGCCCAACTGAAGGCCCACAAGATTTTGCGGACCATAATGGGCCGGCCCAGCTAAAGGCCCATGAGATTTTGTGAACCATAATGGGCTGGCCTAGCTAAAGGCCCACAAGATTTTGCGGGCCATAATGGGCCGGCCCAGGTAAAGGCCCACAAGATTTTTGTGTGCCATAATGGGTCGGCCCAGGTAAAGGCCCACAAGATTCTTGCGGATCATAATGGGCCGTCCTAGCTAAAGGCCCACGAGATTTCGCCGACATTAATGGGCCGGCCCAGCTGTAGGCCCACAAGATTTTGAGGACCCTAGTAGGCCGGCCCATTAACTGGCTGCCATGTTTTGGGCCAAATGCCAGCCCATATTTGATCCGGTCCATTAATGGCCTGCCACGCTCCGGGCCTAATAGTGGCCCATATGAGATTCGGCCCGTTAAAAGCTTACCACGTTCTGGGCCAAATTACGGCCCAGATCAGGTCCGGCCCTTTAAGAGGCTTTGGGCTCAATTATGGCCCATATCAGATTCGACCCGTCAACTGGACACTATGCTTTTGGGCCCACTTGCTAAAGGCCCAGTTAGTAATTCGGCCTGATATTAGTTTTGGCCTGTTAAGGGCCCGTTTAACATTTCGGCCCTATATTAATTTCGGCCTGTTAAAAGCCCGTCATATAGTTGGGCCTAACTACGGCCCGGTTTGCATCCGGCCTGCTCGCAACCGATATCTGATTGGGCCAAACAAGGACCGAGACAATTTTGGCCTGTTAAAAGCCCGTGATTTGATTCGCACAATCATGGGTCGGGGTTCATTTCGGGTTGCTGCCGGCCCGTGAGCTGTTCGGCACATTTCAGGCCCAACCTACATCGTGATTGCATGACGGCCCGATTATGTACCGTAATTTTATGGTTTGGCCGGTTTACTGCGAAGAGAGGATATATATACAGTAAAATAACTGCAGCATCGTGAATAAGAAAAAACCTAGACTATACAATAAAGAAATTACGGCATATTACATCCACTTGGCATCAAAGTTCGCCACTATGATAATAAAGCACAAGCAGACAGCAGATTACATACACTGGGCATCAAAGATCGCCACCAGTGCAAATAAACACGCCGACAAAATAATATACAAAACCGACAGCACTTCAATAGAGTTCAAGAAAGGTTAGCCCTGCTGGGGAGCTGCAGCGCAAGCAGCTGAGCAAGATGATGAGACTGCGCTTGTTCAACACTTATATCTTCCTCACTCTGAAAGAACAAGCAGACAGATGACAGGTTTTGCACATAAAAGTATCACTGCTGACAATTCATCACATTTCTTACTGACGAATAAAGTGACACCGTTTAAAATTGCATTAACACAATATGGTATTGTTCAGGTCAAGACATGGCAGGAAATGACATTGTGAAGGAGTTGGCAGCTTCACGACACCACTGGGTTACAGATCAAGAACTCATAAGTATAAATGGTTAGTGTGCTGTCAATTTATACCATTTCAGATTGGCAAATAAAGAGATGGTTTAAATAATAGTAGAATGATATGACATTGTTCATAGTTAAGACATTGCAGAATATGACATTGTGCTGTAGTGGGTAGGTTCACCACACCACTGGATTACGGATGAAGAACAGAAGCATACATGCAGTGCAAAAGAAGATCACTTGCTCTGTATAGTTTAATTTACATGGTATGAAGAAGGAACTTGGTTGTACAACTGAAAACTTAAATTGAGAAAGGACAAACTTTTGTTTATGAACTACATAATAAACTTTAAACAAGCAATTTGATGCAAACACCAAAAATAAACAGCTGTTGCAGTCATGCCTAACCAAATATATACAACAAAGCTTGAAGGCTTGAGATGGACAAACTTACATTATTGGTGAAGACAGGCTCTATAAAGGCCTTGTCCATGCTGATGGGGGGGGGGGCAATTCAAGAAGTTTACCACAGCTTCTTCTTCAAAAGCATTGCCTTTATTCTACATTTTGTTAAGAGTAAATATAGATGTGATAATATACGAAAAAATGGAGAATATTTAAGATAAGATAAAGAGTGATGCTACATAACCAAGTAGCTATAAATGTAAGTGCAGCGATACAGGCAAAAGGTACAGCCAAGAGCAATGCACAGCTAAATTTCTTCAGTACCAACCTTATGGTAAGAGTAAATATAGATCTGATGTGTAGAAAATGGAGGGCAAAGGAAAATAAGCTGCAGAGTGATGGTACATGAACAACTACCTATCATTATAAGTACACTGATAAAGGACAACATGTACTTACAAGAACAATGCAGAGCTAAAAAAACATTGGCATTGGATATATTCTACACTAATGTAACCATTCATACAGATCAGATAATTTGGAGCGAACAATTGATAAGCAAGCTATCATGCATACTGCTGTCGCATAATGAACCAGGTATGTATGCAAGTATAGTGATACAGGACAACAGGTACTAACAAGAGCAAAGCAGCGGGCAGCATATTTGCGATATCCTGTCGTTCTTGTCAAACCGGAATTCTTCTTCGAGCAGATTTCCTGCAAAAAAGATCCATAAGGCACATGCGGAAAAGTAGAAGTTCAAATTGTCATGTGATTTCATATACAGTACCTCATCCTGGGAATGAGACCAGTGCATAACAAGGTTTTTCTATTCAATGTCTTCTAAATTTTGCACAGGAGACTTCACCAGAAATTCGTTTATAGACTTGCCATCAAAGTGTGATTTCCTCTGGTAACACCGATACTGCTGCAATGCTTCCTTGAAAAGCACAAGCAAGCTTTGCTCGTCATGACTATCCAGATTGACCCTCGCCTAGTTACAACAATGTAATGTAAATCATTGATGTGTTCAATCAGCAGAAAACAGGAAAATAATAACCATGAATAATAGCACTTACACGTAAGTTGGACAGGAAGATGTGAAAATGGTGTTTGTCTTCACAATAATCTCCCCATGATGGGAATAGATGCACGTAGTCCCTAACAACATTGAAAGCATTGTCTTTTAAACTGGGAATAAATGGAATGGGGTTCCAATCTGCAGGAATTGGCCGTCTCTGCAGTTGGGATAGGTCTTCGGCCGGTGGACTTGCTGTACTTTTTGCTGGAGTGGGATTTTTCTATGGCACAGCTGGTGCTATGGCAAATGAAATTGTTATACCTTTTGCTGGACTACAGGTCCTGTGTGGTGGGGCTAGTGGTGTGGCCAGTGAAGTATGGGTACAGTCTGCTGGAGTCGGTCCTACGTTTTGTGTCACTGGTTGTACAGCCAATATAAGTGGGGTGCTGTCTGATTTCTCCGGCACCACCACGTTTTTTAAGGACTTTGCTGGTGCTCCTTCAGGTTCGGCAATCACCCTCTTCCTTTTTGATGTCTGATGCACAAGAACAACATTTGAGTGGAAAACATGGTATGATGACAGATGGAATATGTATTGATAATGGATGGGCATGGCATCTCGACATATATGATGAGTAAACTAAGCAGATGGCGGTGCAACAAAGTAGAAGAAATGCAAGACAACATATGCAAGATACCCGCAATCAATAAAACATTGCCAAATTAGAACAGGCACCTTGATGGGTGAACAGGACAGGCCACCTGCCTTTGACTCCTCGAGGTTAGAATAGTCATTAGGATCATATTCTGAACAAGAATCAACAAGTGGGGAGCGTATGAGCTTCATTGCATCCAGAATGGCACTCAATGCCTTGGTGCCAATTTTGTAAGTCATTGCAGTGTTTAGCTTCAAGAGTGGACTGCTGCTAGTGCGACACAAAGCAGCTACATAGATCATAGTGTAGATATAAAAGCATCAGAGTAAAATCAGCAAAGTGGAACTTGCTGGAATATATGTGCTAGTATTGCCGGTACGGCTAGAAAGGCTTCGGATACCAGCTCTCTTCAAGTGAAGGTGCGGTACTGTTAATATCAGTGTAACTCTCAAAGGCGACATAGCTCCCCGCATTTCCTTGCTATTATTATAGGATTCAAGTGGGCAGGCCACTACAAATCCTATTCCTATGTTTACAAGATCCTACGAATCAAAGAGGCTCAAAGTGTCCATCACAACCGACCGTATAGACCTCTACACTGCAAATGTCCCCGCTCATCTTCAGTACAAGGAACATACTGTACTATCATACTCCCTCCGTTCCAAAATATAAGCCTTGGTAGAGATTTCCACTATGGATCACATACAGATGTATCCAGATACATTTTCGAGTGTAGATTCACTCATTTTGCTCCATATGTAGTCCATGGTGGAATCTATACAAAGACTTGTATTTAGGAATGGAGAGAGTACATATTAAAGAAGAACGGAAGAGGAACATGGTAAAGAAGAGCAAGCAGATTCTGGATAATAAAATGTTGGTTGCACAGTGCCCACACATGATGAACCAGAGCGCATTAAGAATGCAACTCCCAGCTGTCTCTCGACCATTTCAGGCGGTTGGATGAAGATCCTACGTCTCCTAACCCTTCTTCTTCCTCGTCTCTGATTCTTCCCATACAGAACACCGCACGGGCCGCCGGCCGGACCACCAGCCCCACCGCCTGTGTTCCTCGGCCACCCCCACCCCCACACCCGCCCCAACCCCCACCCGCGTCGAGTTTTCTTCGTTCGGCGAGGCCCCACAACCACCCAAGCCCCTTCGATCGCACCGGCAAACTCCAGCGAGCTCTGAAAAATTGACTGACCCAATTTTGAAATTTAGTCTACTGTGATTTAACTAGTGTGGAATATAAAAGGGGAAAACCATAAGCATTGGGAGTATAGTGTTGAGCATGCCATGGCGGATCTAAAGGTGCAAACCGGACAAAGGCAACTTCGCAACCAAGACAAGAAATCAGAGTAAAGCAGTGGCGATCTATTTTCTTGCAGCAATAAATAAGTTGAGCAGATACGAAAGAGTACCGCCTCTGGTGCGGCGCCGTGTACGCATCTGCTGAGAATTTGACGGTGCTGCGGTAGCGATGGCTGTCAGCGGCCTGGAAGCAGATCTAGGAGGGTAGACGGTGGCGGCGGGGCGCGGTGGACGAGACGGTCGTAGGAGCGGCGTCGGCAAGGTGGACGACGGCGGGGATGAAGCGAGAGGACGGGATGCAAGGATTCCGGTCCGAAGCCGTGGATGAGAGAGGTCGATCTCTTGTAATGACGGCGGCGTCGGGGTATCAGCTCCGGCATGGTGGAGGAGGACGGCGGTGGATGGGGTGGCGGACGGCGGCGGACGGAGGAGGGTGGGGTGGAGAGGGTGTTTTGGCGCCCACGGAGTACGAATGGGGAAAAGGGAGGTAGAGAGGAAGGGGGGAACCATGTATTCAGGGCGCGCTTGTCTCAAATGCGAGGAAATTTACAAACTTAGCCCCTGTTTCAAATTTCTACTACATCACAGCAACATTAGTCGGTTGGGGATAGGACGGCAATCTCGCATACACCGAATATTTGCCGACGAGAGTTTGTTTTTGGCGCCCACCGTGTATGAATATGAATCGGGGAGGGAGTCGATTTTGGCTGAGGACACACTGTGTTTTGGCGCCCACCGTGTATGAATCCGGGTGAGAGGCAGTTACGTCACGTTTGGGTGAAATTACAAACCTACCCCTATCAAAACCTATAGAAATCCAGCAGATAGGCTTTGCGTGGCAGGGATAGGCAGTAGTGATTTCCATCTCGCAGATTTTGGTTTCGGGCGGTTACTGCGACTTTCCCCGCTTCGTTCAAATTTTGCAGAGTGCACGTTTACCGTGCCAACTCAATTCAAATCCTGTTTGTATTCTATTTTTTTTTCGGGCTGGATCCATTTTCAATTGGAATTACATTCTATATACATCATTTTTATATATATACTTTCAAAAGCACAACACCATTTATACATAAATATGGTTTACAAATGGCATGATCTCAGATTCATAAGGTTGTATCCATCAATTTGGATTTTCAAATATTTGAAACCACTTTATGTTGAAATCCAATGTATGCATTCCTCGCTAACTGTCTCCAATTAATGTGTGTTTCATGTGGTTTTTTTACTTCTCAAACATGTATAATGTGTTTCACACACGCAACATATAGTGTAATCCCGTTTAGACATTAATTGCATATAAACCATGCATTTTTTGTAATTGAAGAATCTATGGATCACCAATATTGATAAACTATATAACATTACACGTGTGCCCAAATTCAAATGAATAAGCATGTTTGATACACCAATTTGCGTTATGATATTATCGATGTCGTGATCTCCAGTTTAAATATTTGAATCCCCTTTAATCCAGATATTCGTCTCATATAGCTATCACTCATGCTTATATAGGACTATCTCTCTGGACCTATACGCGTTCATCGTCTCTCAGGTATCTCTCGTGCTACCTGTATGTCGACAATGATCTTTTATCTTCGTAACACACTGACGGTACTCTCTCCCTCGACCTTCATCACTCTATCTCTCTCTAAGTATATCTCGCTCCCTGCTATGTGTCTCTAACTATGATTCTCCATGTGGAATCTCTTTCTCTCACACAAACACAAAACTTTGTCTCCCGGGGTCTCATTTCTCTCTACTATTCCCATGTGTGCCACTCGCACACCCCTCATACAGAGATGTCTTTCGCTCCTTAGATATGAGAACCTACGACTCTTCCTCTTCAATATCTCTTTCTCACACACAAACACAAACTCTGTCTCCCAGGGTCTCATATTTCTCCATTGTTCTCTTGTATGTCGCTCACACACACCCTCTCTCCCTAGAGATATCTTGCGTTCCCTCGTATGTCTCTCTAGCTATCACTCTCGTTGTGAAATATCTTTCTCTCTCGCAGACACAAAACTCCGTCTCTCTGGATCTCATTTCTCTCTGATATCTATTTGTATGTGACTCACATGCACCCTCTCTCTATCTCTCTCACACCCACACACATAACCCAGCCTTCTGATCCACTCGACTCCTATCTCTAAGGCACACTAGCTAGCATCTTTATCTTTCTATTTATCTGTTTCTCCATCAACCTTCTTTCTTGCCCTCACTCTTGATTCCTATCACGCACACTACATATGTTTCTCTCTACATGCAGTCAAGTGCCCTCTCACACACATATATAACTTCACCCTTTGAACCACCCGACGGTCATCTCCAACACCCAAACTAGCGGATGTCCCTCTAGCTAGCATCTCCATCTCTGTATCTATCTGTAGTTTCTCCATCAACATTTCTTTCTCGCACGGAGTCTTGCTTCCTATCACCCACACTATATATGTCTCTCCATACATATGCATTTATAGGTTGGTCTCTTTTGCACAATCGTTGCGCCTCACTCCCTCTGCTCGCCATAGATGCATGCTCCAGCCCACGCCACTATCTCTTAAAGACAAAAACACATGCTCAATTGTCGAGCCTTCTTCCCTGCATTCTCACATGCATGCATATTGTCATACCGATCCGTCTCTCCCACGTCGTTGATCTTATGACTTATGTCTTCTTTCTTTTATCTCGATCATGCGCGCGCGCACACACACACATCCCACGTATACATGTATACCTCTCACACATGCACGTTCAAGGTCTCTATGTCTCCATACGTAGTTAATTACCCTCAATCCTAACGCCACATCGAATCGTTCTCTTCTTTTGTGCACATAACTTCCGCCTGGATGGGTAAAACACACACTCACACTTAACAATCTCCTTCTAGCTACCCCCCGCCTCTCACTCTTCCCCTATATCCCCGAAACCAATAAGACCATCCCTTTGTTTAATTCCCGCCTACATGCACCATCGATATATAGTAGTCTTCCTCGGTGTCTCTCGAACAAACACGTTCTCTCGATGTCGACTCCTCTCACGCGCACACACCTTCTCTTCCCTCTCTACGGGCATTTTCTCTCTTGCACCCCATCGTTGGTGGCCTCTGCCATACACATCACCTCTCTATGATGAAGCCATGCACACTTAAATTACATCCGCCACAGAGGACCCCGCGACACACACACACGCACGCACGCACCCCCCCACACACGCACACACTAAGACTCCATCTCTCTCTCTCTCACACACACACACACACACAAACACACACACACGCACGCATGCACACCCCCCACACACGCTAAGACTCCATCTTCCTCTCTCTCTCTCACACACACACAAACTAAGACTCCATCTCTCTCTCTCCTCTCTCTCTCTCTCTCACACACACACACACATCACACACACACTAAGACTCCATCTCACACACACATGCTCTAGGTGGAGCATTTGTTCCTACCACCCTTCATCCAACCTTACCCGTATGATAAACAATCACCTTTATTTACTTGCATAACATGGACAAATTCCACTTTACTTTAGTAGTCAGCAAACTTATCATCTGTACCCTTATAAAGAAACGAGTTGGCGGTGATGGTGTGCCTGCCATCTTGTAATACAGACCGTATGATCTATATCTGAGGATAGAAAGCAAACTATGATAATTTTACAAAAGATACCCGCACCTCTCTCCACATCATTATCTCCCGCAACCTCATTGCTCAGCAATTAAAAAAGGAATAAGTCTCTGGAACAATCTAGCATGCATGGTGGCCGCTGCCGCCTGCCGGCGCCGTCCATCCCCATGCCTCCACCCATTCCGACCACCAGTCACCACCACGCTCCACTCCTCCTCGCCTTATCTCTCATCTTTTATTTTTTTGATGACATTCTCGAGATACCAGTTTTCCGATAAAATTCTTGAGATATCATCAGTTTTTACACATGGGATTACTCCTGCATGGGTCAATCACAACAGGTGTTCTGTAAAAAAATGCATATTGATGTTCTGTGCAACGCACGAGAATCTTGCTTGTAATTATATAACACAAATCACGAGCAGGAAGTGACATTTTTTTGACACAACCACGTTAACATGGCCACGTAAATCACTAGCTAAAGTAAATACCATTATACTTATATCCCGATGCAAAAGGTTGAGTACATGTCCGAAGAGTAGAGTCGCACACACGCACTCTGTCTCTCAGAATCTCTCTCTCACACACACCAGTTACGTGACGCCCACTTAAGCAGACACGTATGTTACAATTTGTGCACCCGCGGGTACACGTGATGCTGCGCATTTATTTAAGCCGGAAGGCGAACCCAAACAGTAGCTGCATTCATTCCCATCCCGCCGCCTCTTCTCTGGTCGCCGTCGCCCGGTAGCCATGGGCCGGCCGAAGGTAACAACATACGCCATACTCCCGCCGGAGTGGCGCTTTAATATGGAAATTTTAGTGGTCATGCATGCATCGTTTTGTGCTAGCACTCCTATATAAGGGTTGACCGGTCGCTTCCCGCGGACGTGCGCGGGAGGTGGAAGAGGAAGGAGAAGGGAAGCGGGCTGTGGAGTAACGTTTTTTACCACAATTTCTTAGGAAATGAGTGCAATAATTGAGTAGTTTTGCAAACTACCAGTACTACACCTAAAACGGTTCAAAACCTATACTCCCTTGCCAGCGCGCGCTTCCCGCGTGAAACGGTCAGCGTCGCCCTGGAGCGTCAGTGCCGCATTAATTCCCGGCCAGAGCGGAGGCGACCTCTCACTGGCGCCAGCTTTGAAGTGGCGCGACGGCCGAGAGAGCGCCGCTTCCTGGTGCACGCGACTGCTCCGCGTCGAGACTAGCCATAGGCCCTGTTTGGATCCATGGGTTAGAGTTAGTTTGAGCTAGTTGGGGCTCAAATAGCCCTAAAGTATCCAAGCATGAGGGTTTAAATTGGAGCAAGTTGCACCGAACCCACCAAAAAAAGCTATCCCACCCAAGAGGTGCTAACTGGAGATAGTTCTCATTGGGACCACTGAAAAATCACTTTTCTCTCTCCATGAAGTGCATTTATTGTAAATCTAACCCTGTCACCCAAACACCTCTTTGGCTACAGTTAGTTCAGGGTTAGTCATGAGTTAGTCTAACCTCTAGCTAAGTTAGAGTATCAAACAGGAGCAGTATAGGACATGCAAGTTGCTCAAAGCATACAGGCAAATTCGTACGTGAAAGGATTTTTTATTTTTGAAAACGGAACGTGAAAGGAACTTTTTTTAGAATGCTCTTGGCATGTCGCTAACATGTGATAGTTAACCGACCTCAATAGACGGCAGAAACGCCAGCCCGCCGCACTTTGATAGAGACGAGGAGGGAGAAGCGATACAGGCTGCTGGATTACTAGAGATAGGTGTCGCACGGAAGCCAAGAAATATGGTGATAGCGTGGGTTAGCCATGTACTAGTATGATGTAACCACACTGGGCTGCCGTGTTTCGTACTCTTCTAGTCCACTTTGGAGATGATTGGTTAATTTTATATCGCTGAATAATATTAAATATTATGAGTGCAGACGCTCCACCACGAGGTTCCTTGCTCCTTCTCGGTCGTCCGGAATCTATGTTCTTCCACTCTATTTTTTAGTGAGCTTTGTTCATCCTTTTGCCAACACGCGAGACATCTAGCATCAAGGTGCACGTGTTATGCAAGGATCGTTCCATCTATATGAAGAACACGTTGGACTGGAACTACGAGACGGACATGTACCCAGGAGTGGACGTACGAACCTGAGTAATGTAGCGCAGTAAGTGAAGTAGAAAGGCACAAATGGTATGAACATGCGTGGCATATAGGGTGTGTTTGGTTGCGTTCTCGTCTCAGCATAGTTGTTCCCTCTTCATGCATGCTCAACTCAACACCCCTCTTCATGCATGCTCTCTTCATGCATGCTTCTAGTGTATTTGTGCTAAACTAGTGTGGACTCGTGCACCCTCCATACACTCTACCAAACACCCAAAAGTAGGTCGAGAAGGGAACTCTTGGGCGACATTTGTCTCTTACTACGTACTACCACTAAATGTTGTACGTGCAATGCACGGTGATGTTATGGAGTATGTGCCTAAGTACTCTACTACTACTATATTAGTTGGAGGCACATATTAACTTTTATATTAGTTTACGTGTATGCCCCGAGACCTTCCAACTAGACGTGTCTTTCTCTCCAGGTCGCACTTTGTATCGTTCATACCACTAACTACTACTACGTGTGGTCTCCGACCCAGAAGCGGAAGAAGTGGAGACGCTCTACCACGCTGTTTTTTACGCTGGGCTCTACCACGCTATTCATGTCCCACTCCTTTCGCTGACGTGTGGGACATCCAGCACGTGCCGTGTTTGGCACCCTTCGTCGTAAGAGTTGAAACGCTAGCATTCATATGAAATAAAAAATAATTATAAATCGGCAGTGATACTATTTTTTTGCGAACCAATCAGCAGTGATACTATACCACGCGGTTTCCTTGCTCCTCGATATCGAAAAGAATACTTCCGTTCGCCAACATGTGGGACGTCGACCATCCTGGTCCACTTGCCATGCACACAGAACTCCAAGGGAGAGTCACCCAGGTCGTCGCGCCGCAGTAACAATGACTAATGAGCCATCAAATCATAGGCCCACTTCCCACTTTGAAGTTGCTCGGACGAAGGAACCATCATGACTTCGTTGAATTCCGCTTCTTGAAGAAAACTACTGTACCAGCAGTACTGCTAGCTACAGTAGTTACTCCAACAGAGGCCTCCTTTCGTTCATAGGATAGGAATATGAAAATCATAGGAAGTGAGATGACATGCATCTCAATTCCTATAGAGAAAGAGATGCCATTTGATGCTTAGAATAGGAATTTTTCCATTTAGTCTAGGATAATGTACTGGTAATTTGCTCCAAAAACTACAGTAGTAACTAGTAGTATTGGTACATGCTCGTACTCAGACACAGACACACACACTAACTACTAGTACTACTACTTCTCACATGCTGGCCAGACGCCTTCGTTCTCCTTCCCGGCTTTGTCGGCGACACCCCACCATGCTTGGATCTCCGCCGACCTCTCCGCAGCAGCGCGTGCGTCCTTTTCTTTCTTGCGGTGGCGGGCCTCTCTTTTCTTGAGTGCTTTCTGACTTTTCTGCTCCTTCTGTGCGGCTTTGGCCGCCTCTTGCTCTACCGCCCATTCGGCCTTGGCATCTTCAAATTCCTCCCACATAGTTGTGAGGTCGCGAGCGGCGATGAACTCGGCACGGCGGGATGCCATCGCTTCCCTACCATTTTGTGTGCGGTCGTGGGCGGCGAGGAACTCGGCGCGGCGGGATGCCATCGCTGCCTTACCGGTTAGTGTGCGGCGCGGTGGCATGAACGACGCTTGGTGAGAGCTCTGGGGTGGAGTGGCCGGACAACCGTATAGTGCATTGGTTTGTCAAGAGCTCAAGGACAGAAGACAAAGCAAATTTGGATTCCCCTTCAATCCTGGTCATTTATTACCGAGTAAAATGCATTGGCGGTCATCGAACTTGTCTTGATAGCTCACTTTGATCATTGTATACGAGATATGGTGATTATACGGTCACTGGCTCAGCGTATAGCTCCGTATTTGTCTGGTTGACCAGTCAAACAGTCTGCATGCGCCTCATCAGCTCGTGTTCTTTATCTATCTACGCGGGCCTACCTGTCAATGGAGAAAGAAATACTGTAAAAACCAAAATTATGCGTATGTGGGGAATCAAACCACGGACTCGTCGCTGCAACGCACCCTCGTCAGCCAAATGAAAATGAAATAATTCGCGTCAGACACTCACGCTCACGCTGTCAAAGCATGCTAATGCATGAACGTCGCCCTCTAAATCAAAGTCCTGCTCATGGCGCAACGCAAACGGCGAGCCCATCACCTGCGCGCCCCGGCGATGCCTGGCATTATTGTTTAGACGTTTGATGGAGGCCTACGCGAACGCCGAGCATGTATTCACCTGGCTCAACACCAACGGTCATACTCGGACCGCCTTGCTCATGTATATCGTTCATCACAACGACAATCTATAAAACAACCTAAGCTAGAGAGGGTACTATGGTAGTATGGTATGGAGTATGTACTATCGTGAGCGACCGATCTTAGTGCCACTGCACACCGAAACCCCTTCCATCGCTAGCGCGCGCTTCCCTCCTGAAACGGTCACCATCTCTCCAGAATGTCAATGCCGCATTCACCGGACTTAACTGCAGGTGCAATTGGTGTGTCACTGACATGCGGGCCAGATGCCCGTTGGGCCCACATGTCAGTAACCCAAACGCATCTGCAGTTAAGTCACTGAAGCAGCGTTCGCATTCATGCCCGATGAACCTACTCCGGCGCCAGTTGTCCATCCGTCTGCCGCGGCTCATTGCCATTCGCCCGCTATATTAACTTGAGCCCCAGCTCCCAGCCATAGCCAAAGACCCACACTTATTCTCCTCCGGTCCCTTCCTTCTGTTGGTACCACTTCAACCATGGCCTCCTGGCGCTCCGAAGCTCTCTTGGACGTACTGTCGCAGGAGCAGACGAGGGACATCAGCGGCTCCGCTCCGGGCGCGCTCCAAAGCTCTCTTCGATGTACTGTCGCAGGAGCAAACGAAGGAGATCGCCGGCACCCCCCCGGCCGCCCTCCGCCGCCACGACCACGAAGCCTGCGTGCGTGCGCGGGCGTAGCTGGCAGCGAGGAAGAGTAGTACACAGTAGGTCGCCACCGCTCTGGAGGAGGAGGTTATCGAGGCGGATGAGGAGGAGGCAAAGGCAATGGCCGGCTTTCTCGGGTTCATGGCCAGACATGGTGGTCGGGCGCCGGCGATCGTTTAGATTAGGTTTACAGTAGGTTTTAGTATGGTTTGTGCGAAATATGTAATGAATTTCGTCCAATTTGTAGGAAAAGTTTTCGAAATGTAATGAATTTCATCCGGTTAATTTGAAATTTGCTTTGTTTGCACGAATTTCGTCCGGTTAGTTCATATAGTTGTCAAAAGGTATGCGGGCAGCATCGGATGGCATCCATCAGTGTCCTCGGACAGATGCCGGTGTAAATTTGTGGGCCAGCGCTGGAGATGCCCTAACTATCATGCTATAATCGCTAACAATCCTCCATTATTTGGCAGGGAACAGTTATCCCTCGATCAAAATCAGATCCGCGGTGTTTTGCACTCCTCCCGCCTAAGAGTGTAAACTCTTGCTTACATAAAAATGGAGCAAGTGGACGGCACTGTAGCACGTCATATCACTCGAACTAGCCCGCCTAACGAGCGGGAAAGCACCGCCCTCGTCATTTTGTTCTGGATTTCTATTGATCGATCGCGCGAAAATGTTACGCTTCGCAAGTTCTAAAGGAAAAGGCGGCACACTTACGACTCGTACGCGTCGCAACCCCGACACTCCGGCTCGCACGCCGCTCACCAGAGGGGACACACGTTGTCTTGCAATTTCACTGAGATGTGGGACCGTAATTGAATAAACCGTCGATAGCTGAAATCTAATCGCTCGGCGGGCGTCGGCTGAGAAGAGAGAAACGGGGGAGGGAGAAGAGATCGCCCGCCCGCCGCGCACGGACTCCAAGAAATATATGGTGATAATGTGAGGTGGGCCATGCTGGAGTCCGGACCGCTTCCGGAGCCCGCTCTCACCGCCCTGGCCCCTCAAGACGCCAGCTGCCCGCCGCATGCATGCATAGCAAGTAGTACTCCTTATGTGGAGGAGAGAGAGGCATTGACAAAGTCAAGGAGTGGGCTCTGCAAGAGCCCGTCTCTACACGTGCTCCTAGGTATAAAAAAATAATTCTAAAAAAGGCATAAAAAACAATTGTGTCTTAAAAAAAGAAAGGTAAAAAACATTTGAGAGGAAATAGATAGAGAGAAAGTGAGAAAAAGCTGTAACCTGGGCATTACATGAGGAAGGAGGGAGTGGTGCACATGCCTAGTTCACTGGGCTGCCGTGTTTCACACTCCTCCATCGTAACAGTGGAGACAATAGCTTTCATCAAAAATAAACAATGAATAATCGTTGCTCGTCCTCTATATCGGAAAGAATACTTTCATTCGCCGACATGTGGGACGTCGACCATCCTGGTCCACCTGCCATGCACAAAATTATCCTGGTCTACCCCGGTCGTATCGCAGGCCCAACCTTTCCCACTGTAAGTTGTTCGGACGAAGGAACCATCATGACTTCGTTGAATTCCGCTTCTTCAAGAAAACTTACTGTACCCGCAATACTGCTACCACACGCGAAGACTGGACGACACTGTACCACGTCATATCACTGAAACCCACTAGGCCAAACTAGCCCGCCTAGGTCATCTACTATTTTGGAACGGAGGGAGTACATCTCTGCACTGCTATGATTTTGTGTTGCACGTTCTCTGTACTTTTGCTACGATTTTCCTACCCTATGAACCAAATGAGGCCTGAATGTATGTCGACTATTGTCTGATCGATCGCTAAGCCTACAATTTTAGGAGCTAGGGCTATTGGTCGATCGACGAGGGATAAGTATAAGTGTACCACGAGCTCATCAGCCCCAACGTTTCTCTTCGGTGAGTGTTTTGCAAGTACTATAGCTCGCACAGTAGCTAGCCTACTAACACCAAGAATCATCAAACAAGCCCTGCTGATATGATAAACAGTTCAAACTTACATCTAAGCATGCCATATATTACATCAAAAGCTGGTGAGGATACATCTGTTTCCATAACTCGGAGAGGGTTCGCATGATTCATCGCATGATTCACTATCAAACAAAAGTAGCAAGATCCGCCCACACAAGACAGTGCACTAGCCCTAAGATGGTTTGATAACACGCATCGTTCTGGTAATTAAACACAGGGCAATGCAAACTACCCTGAAGGATTAGCGCGACCAACTATTTCTTGTCATCGATCTTTCGGGCAATGACCACAGCACGGACAGCGGCATGGGAATCGATTTCTTGGGTGATGTCCACAGGACTGACCGCGACATCGGAATCGATCTCTGGGGCGATGTCCACAGGATGGACAGCGGCATCGGAATCGATCTGCGGGGCGATGCCAACAGGACGGGCCACGACATCGGAATCATCAAGGACGTCCACCGGCACCTGCACAACCCTAACATATTAGCAAGCACATTGCAAATAATCAAAAACCACAACTATGGTAATAAGCCATTATTTTTTACCTTGTGCAGCTCACCGGGGGATCTCATCCCTCCGGGGGCCATCTCCTCGTCCTCGATGGGGGCCATCACCTTGCCAGGGGAATACTGCTTCTCAACGGCGACTATCTCCTCGAACTCGGTCTTGAGCCTCACATAGGTGGAAATCAGAGTTCCTAGGGTAGGCACGGTGGGGCCCTTTGTGTTCTTCCAACTTTCTTTGAGGAGTTCGTCCTCCAACGTCCTCAACTCTTTGGCCAGTGCTTGTTTCTTGGAGTTCTTCGTCTCCATGGGTTGGCCCGCCAACATGGTCAACTCGTTGGTCGGTGCTCGCTTCCTGGAGATCGCTGTCTCTAGTGGGTTGTCCGCCGGCAACTCTTTGCCTAGTGCTCCAGGATCCATCAATGAACTGACAAACAAAAAGCAATCGAAAGGAAACCACAATCGCAATGAAAACGGGAAAAGAATAGGATGTGAGAATTGGTCGGTGCTTCGCAAAAAGAAGATTCTTGGAATGAAAATATAGCAGCATAACTGATTCGCCCACCTTTCCTTTGTCGGTACAGAAGAAAAATGGTAGAAGTGAGTAGCCTGGAGTGAGGTTTTCTTCAAGAAAGGGAAGAAAGGGCTTGAACGAGCGTTCCAGTGAAATGATGGTTGCTTCGTCCAGTCCAACTTGGAGGCCACCTTACCACTGCTGGTAAAGGTGTGGGTTTTGTGATATGACGGGTCATGACGGCCACACCGGGGTGACAGGTGAGTCTTGACTGTAGCACCTCGCTGTGATTTGGTGGATGGCACGCGGGCCCGGATGCTTTGAAATGTCCCGCATGTAGATAGAGCGGCTAGTCATATAGGAGTGCTCAATATTGTGCACCGCGACCAAGGCGGAGAGGAAAACGAGAGAACTACGTAATTAATGCATGAGTTTAATTAGGGTAGTTTTGTAAAGTACGAGATACATTCCTCCAATCGGAAAATGCCTTGGTTCATGAGATTTGAGATTTGAGCCCTATAAACCGGAAGGGAGGGAGTACTGCACACGGTGTAGTCTAGTCACTTGTTGAAATCTCTAGAAAGGCAAATACTCCTTTCCGGTTTATAGGGTTGTACTACTCCCTCCGTCACACCATGCGAGCGTTCGCAACTGCCACGTTCGGGTTGCGCTTGGCTCTTCGCCTCTTCGAGAAGACGAACAATGATGTTACTCCTACTTCTACAGTATCAAATCCACTGCTGCATGTCCATCCACCTTGTGCGGGAGGGATAGCGTGTAGCGAAAGCTTCTACTTACTGCTCCTACCTTTGCGTCTATGACAGGTGGGCCCAACAGGTGGTTGGCCCTCCTGTCATGCAGCCAAAGGCAGGTGCAGTTAAGGCACCGAAGCTCAGTCCGCGAGGGAGAGGGCGTTGTAGGGGCTGTCTGGATTGTGACTATCTTTGCCATATGTTGCCACATGATTTTAGCCACACTTGCCACACTTGCCTTAGTTGAGTTGCTCAAATTGTTAGCCACACTTTGGCTTGCCTAAGGGAATCTTGCCACACTTTTTGTGTCTATGACATGTGGGGTTCATTGCTCATAAAAAAAATCTTGCCTTAGGTGTGGCTAGAACCAAACACCTATCTAACTTGGTCAAAGTTGCCTAAGGTTAGGTGTGGAAAAGTGTGGCAAGGTGTGGCTAGAAACCAAACAGCACCGTAGTAATCAAATTTCTCGGTCTTGTACGAGTTGACGCGACACATCAAAGCACTGCACTCGATATAAGTCTTTTTACACATTTCAAATGGGCTACTTCGTATGCAGGAGTAGACATATTCTGCTTCGCATGTAGTCACTTGTTGCAATCTCTAAAAAGACTTATATTTGGAAACGGAGGGAGTACAACGCATGCATGCATGCCGTGACTTTCCTTTTGATAATTGCATGTGTTGATTTGATGCACCTTGCCAAATTTTGACTATAAATTTAACTAACCAAATTTTCATGCATGTCACAAAAAATTACGGGGCTGTTTGGATTGTGACTATGTTTGTCTTATGTTGCCACATTATTTTTCCCACACTTGCCACACTGGCCTAACCTGAGTTGCTCAACTTGTTAGACACACTTTGGCTTGCCTAAGGGAATCTTGCCACAATTTTTGTGTCTATGACATGTGGGGTTCACTGCTAATAAAAAAAATTCTTGTCTTAGGTGTGGCTAATAAAAAAGACTTATATTTAGGAACGGAGGGAGTAGAAAATATAAATAATAATGCATGTTGGGGCAACCCACGTTTCCGCTAATTTTAGCCGTGGGCTTGTTCACAATTTTTACGAGGGCGTGGTTGTTCATTTAATGGAGGGACTTGTAGTACCAGACTTGAATGATACAAAGTGCAACCTGGCACACCGTAACACCACTTGGAACAAGCGGGTAGCTATCTCAAAAAACAATCAACAACTAAAAAAACCGTGACCTGGCATGTAGTAGTACACAATTTTAAATGATTGTTTTGATGGAGTGAAAAAGGAAAACTACCCCACTACGTATATATAGGTCGGAGCCTCCACGCTTGCTTGCTAGGGTTGCTCTATTCACACACTCTCATCCTCTCCAGATCTAAAAAAGATAGGGGTAGTAACACTGTCTTTCTCCCTTCAAAAAACACCGGCTTTCTATCCTCACCGCTGGTTACAGATCCGGACGTATCCCCCTCCGCCGGTGAAGGGGAGGAGGGGCAGCGTTTAGGCCGTCGTCGACAACGAGGGAGGAGACCCACTGCCGGCCGCACCGTTATCTCTGGCCGAGCGCCGGCGCGGGAGGTCCTCTGATCCCTTCGTCATTGTCTGTGGGCGGATCCGGCCTCCCGCCGCCCACCTATCCACATCCCGACGACCTTCAGGTATATCTTCGTTCGAAACCGCCTTAGCTCTACTTCCCCAGCTCGCTACGTCACTGCATGTGCATCATTTTCTACCTCTCAGCCCCTCTCGATCGGATGGTCCAACGTCACATATTTTTTTTCTTATATTGTTAGAGGTAAAGCTACTTCATGGAGTCGAATCTTGTACTCCTTCCGTCCGAAAATACTTGCCATTGAAATGGATGTATCTAGTTGTATTTTAGTTCTAGACACATCCATTTTGATGACAAGTAATTCCGGACGGAGGGAGTACTTGGTTCAAACAAGAAATAAAGTGGGGGTGGGGGAATTTAGTATGTACATCGGACTTGTTACAAACAGGAAGGAAAGGGGGTGAAAGTAGTACAGACTGGTCATCCTACCGGTCTCTTGGTCGAAAAGGGAAATATAGGGGTAACGCTATACACAGTGGTATGACCAGGACTAGATTTGCTATCCACACATTGGAGTAGGTGGCTAGAGTGAACAAAAATGGGACCAACCCAGATATGTTTCTTGGATGTTTGTTTCTCGGGGCAACAAACTATGAATCACCACTTTATGCCCCTGTTTACGTACATGGTGCTGGACTGCTAGTGCACCCACTGTTCCATGCCCTTATACCAAATATTTAGGCTCCGTTCGGAATAAAGGGGCAGAAAACATAGGTCTTGATGAAGATAGAGGAATAGGAAAGGAATGTAGGTATAAAACTATGGAACAGCGAACCGGAGGAAACTCTCAAGAGAATGTGTTCGGATGGACTACGAAATGTACAGATTTGGTTTTTTAGATTAGCATGCTTGGCAGTATGAGATGCTATTTGTTTATTCAGCTGCACAGTGACTACTCTTGTCCTCACCTCACGTACCACACATAGGTTGATTTTTTATTCTGGCAACACAGCACAGCAACCTGTCTAACGCATGGCAGCGAGCGCCTGCCTCGGGCTTCCGCCCAAAAAATGAGCAGCGCGTGGATGTTTCTAATCCTATGGAATCAGTACTACCAGACCAGCTTTCCTATGAAACACTATTCACCTTTCCCGTGTTTCGAACGGTTGGAAGGGAAAGAATACCATAGGAATTGTGTTCCTACGAAAATCCTGCACCAAACCTGTGAACCGAACGCAGCCTTAGCTGTTCTTAATCTAATGTCCCTGGTAAAAATGAAGCCATGCCACTGTTATAAGCGATGACAAGTTTAGCCAAATGTTTTTTCCTGTAATTGTTTGAGACTCTGACTGTTTCCTCTGTGCCTTTTTGTGCAAACATGGATATCCAATTCACCTGGTTGCTGTTGTGACCTTTTGGTGCACTGCACAAAACCCTTCTTAAAAGAAGTGACTTTTGTGCTGTTTAGCTGGAATGTCAGAATGGAACAGTTGGTTCATTTTGGTGGAACTGCACAAAGGGAGATCTGTGTTCCAATCCTCATCATCCATATTGGCGCCATAACCTTCCTTTAGGTAAGAATAATATTTAATGCATGTGTTCATCTCTATTTTCCGACTGCCATGAGAAAATAATGCTGTTTTTTACTAGTACACTTGTACTCCCTCACTGACAAAACCAATTCTGAATTAGAAGGCCAATCATGTACTTGGTTTCACCAACTGGTGAGGAGAAAGAGAAACAGAGCATGAAGAGGAAGAAGAATAAACAGTGCCAAGGCGATCTTGCTGAAGCCAGAGGCCTCAGTCGAGGCCATTCAAGGGCTCCGGCAACGACTACCTTACATGTGAGACGATCCTCCAGGGAGCCCTTCCACTTCTGCTGTCTCACTTAATTAATTAGGAGTACTTAAGTACCACTAATTTATTACTGCCTAATTTTCCTGTTGGAGTTAAACAAATCTTTAGTAGGACCCTATGCTGAATCATGTACGTGTGTATGTTTGTCTATGGAGGTGAATCATGTGGTGGAGCAGGGAGGGAATATTATTAGTGTCATGACATAATAGTGCTATTGTTTTGCATGTCAATTTATTGCCATTGGTTCAATGAGGCAATGTTTTGAGTATTGTCCATCATGAATTTGATGCTACTGTTTGAGTAATATGCTAATGTCTTCCTATCCTTTCTCACTAAGCTAATGAAGGTTTCACCTTGTTCCTACTTGTGCAAACAGGGATCATGTTGTGCCAATGATACATTTTAGTGGAACTACACAATACAATACAATGAACTGTATCCCAGCCAGTGCTTTAACTCTGCTGGAAGTTCTTGATAATCTTTCGATATAATCTCAGCACTGGTAAACAAGAGTGATTTCAACCATACATTTGAAGTGCAGAAAAATATATACTATTGTGTGATTCCAGTGAGTGCTTTATCATCTCTTATGGGACTACATGAATAAGTTTTTTTCTCAGGTTGGTACGGGCCTAAGGCCTTCATCCATATTAGTTTGCTGTCATCTCTATTTGTATCGTGCTACTGTCATGAGAAACTCCTTTATCTTTGCACATTAAAGTTTTGCAACCTATGATAAATGGCAATGCTTTGAGTGTTGAGTTGAACTAATTGGCACTGATTAAATAAACTAATACCTCTCTGTAAGCAAGACTACTATGTTGCTAACATTACCCATTAAGATAATGAGGGTGCTTCTATTTGTTAGTGTATGTTTCATCAACTAGTCCCACTATTATAGTAATCTCACTCTCTCAATATATGTGCCAACAGGGATGCTCGATTTTGGTGGAACTGCACAAAAACTTTGGGTGCTTCATTGCCTCGACAGCTTCCGTCCTTTCCTGTCAGTCGCTAATCTCCGCTTGCTTTCTTCCTTTGCTGTCAGTCGCTTGGCTTATCTCGGCTTCCAGTCAAAGGAAATAGTAATTGATATGCTACCTCACACAGGTTGGTACTGGTCTTTATCCTGATTATTGTGCCTGTCATATGTATTGGTAATTTGGTATTGTGCTACTATTTGCCGATTTCATAAAGGAGTAATTTGGAGCCTGAACTCGCAGGCAAATCATTACATCGGGTGATTTCAGTAGAACCGCACAAAATGATCAGATGGACAGGTACTTATGTTGCTGCTATGTACTCCAAAGTTCACTCAGACAAGCATCGATGTTGACAAGAAATGCCTATATTCATTCGAGTATCAACCGGCGTCAATCAATTGTCAAACTCCAAGTATTAGGAGAGTGAACGCCAAAAATATTGCTTGGTGCATAGCCCAGAAAAACGCAGTCCAGTCTTTGGTCCCAACTTGTGCCTTTTGGTTATCGGCACATATGGTAGCGAACTATATGGCATGGAGTCTAAAGATTCCAGACAAGTTGGTTGACGCGTATATTCATCTAGCACTTAATCAGTCTACACGCCAAGGATGCTCCATTTCAGTTGAACTGCACAAAAAATTTGGGTGGTTCATTTTCTCAACCGCCTCCTTTCTCGTCTGCAATGTAGAATTTTGGCGAGATACAGGACCAAGATGAGCCAGTAAACTAGTTGGATGAAAGTAGTGGCCAAGTTTCTCAAACCTCCCTCGGCATGAGGCCACTATTTGAGGATAAACCTACAAGCAAAGTTCAGATTGTTTGTGCTGCCTCTTATGTACTCGAAAGTTTACTCGTACAAGAACTAATTTTAGCAAGAAGTACCTCCGATTGAACACCATTTACCAGTCTGTACCCTAGGTAATTAAAGTTTGTCCATGGATCATATTGGCTGTGATCTCAATCATTTGGATGCATAAACATACTGAACATGTGTATATCTGAATATTTTTGTGAATTATGTATGAATATTGTCGTGTGATCTATCAATCATTTGGATGCATAGATATGCTGAGCTTGTGTATATATGAATCTTTTGAGTTGTTGATAGTGAATGTTGGCTATGAATATGAACGTGTCCTGTGAACCTGAGTTTGATATGAATGTTTACCTTTTCTGTCGTATTTGTGTGTGAACTTGTTAGTATGCCTACTGTGGGGTATAAAACGCAGGTCTCTTATAAAAGTAATGATGTGTCCAATTTATGTTTTCCCTTCTAACCACATTATATATATTTATATTATTACTATTATCGTATATTTTATAGAGACTTATATATACATTATAAAAACATCCCACGTGTTATTAACTTATAGAAGTAAATGTTTAACGGAAGTTGGCAAGGAAAATCCTGGTTGTTTTTGACTCACAGGCAAGGAAAATCCTGGTGATTGCGTACAAAAGCTTGCGAAGGTTTTAAGGACCAATTTATAATAACGCGCTCATTCTTATTTTGAGCAATAACTCGCTAATTTCTTAATTATATATATAAAAAATGTGCCTCTCCGGTTTATTCTTTGATATTAATTGCTCCTTCTAACATAACATTATATATATAACGAGCCCACCTAATACGTGTATTTCAAGGAAGTGCAAATGGGCTGGGATTTCTTAGAAAATATAAATGGGCATGATTGACGCGAAATTATTTGTTCACCCAGCCCAGCAAATGGACTGTACATTCTAGAAAACATGGGTCAAATATATGCCACATTTTTGTAGGCTGACATGTAGGCCAATAGGTCGAAGCCTACGCAGGGCGTTGTCAACTTGGTCAACAAATGATTGTGTCATCCACATCCATTGGATTTATATCCAACGGCCGGCATGCACCTTCAATCTCTCGTCTTCTTCCTCCAGCGTCGCCGGGACCGCCTGGTCCGGCCTCCGGCGGCTAGCGGCTCTGCTTAGCACGCATCGCTGCGAAGCGCTACCCCACCGCCGGCCAGGCTATCCCTCCACCCCTCGACACCTCCTGTTATTCTCCACAGACTACAGCCCCACGCCGCAACAGAACCAGTTATAACCCTTCTCCTCCTCTCAATCTGCAACTCCACTGCCGCGTTTTCCCATCTCCGAGTCGTTCCCGTCCGGGGCCTCGCCATCGTCCATCGCCTCGCTGCGTTCGGTGCAGCGTGGTCAACAAATGAGAGTCATCGGAAGAGGACTGTACGTGGAGAGCCTGACGGCTAGGACCCACGAGGTCCATGGTCGCACGCAAGGAAAGTTCCTCCTTATTAAGCTGAAAAAAAATGTTTCCTCCACCTGACAGCTGGGACCCACCGGCTGTATCTTCGCATGGAAGGAAGTGCCTCCTTGTTTTGCGAAAAAATTGTTCATCCCGTTGACAGCTGGGACCCGTTAGATTTGGTGACTGACTTGTGGGCCTACTAAGCGGACGTGTACGCACGGCTTTGTCAACTTAATCAACAAATGATTCTAGCAGCTGGACCGTTGGATGTTAATCCAACAGCCGTGCTCCTTCTTCAACCTCTGTTCTTGCTCCTGTCTCCCATGGGCGGCACCGCGGCTGTGCTGCCGCGCACCCGAACCAGTGAAGTTTCCCACTCCTCTCCATCTGCGACTCCACTGCCCCGTCTTCCCCATCTCCGGGTCATTCCAGTCTGGGTGCGCTCGGCACGGTGTGGTCAACGTGGTCAACAATTGAGAGTCATCGGAAGATGACTGTACGTGAGAGGCTGACTGTGGGGACGCACCACGCCCATGGATGCATGCATGCAACGGAACGCGGCAAGGTCAACGTGGTCAAGGAACGACTTCCATCGGAAGTATACTATATGTGGAGAGTCTCAGCTGGGTCCACGGCCGCAGCAAGTAAGTGCCTCCTTATTACGCGGAAAATAATGATTCCTCCAACTGACAGCAGGGACCCACTGGACGGGCCACTGTATTTTGCGAAAAAACGTTTGCCCCTGACTACTGGGACCCACCTGACGGGCCACCGTATTTCGCGAAAAAAACGTTCCCCCCGCTGTCAGCTCGGACCCACCGGAAGTGCCTCCTTATTACGCACAAAAAAGAATACTCCCCTGGCTAGCTGGGACCCACCTTGGTGGGAGGCTGACTTGTGGGCCTACTAAGTTGACGGGGACGAAGGGCTTTGTCAACTTAGTCAATATGAACGATTCTAGCTCCAGTGACCGTACGATGTCCATCCAACGGCCGTAGTGCTTCTTCAACCTCTGGTCTTCTTGCTCCAGCCGCCCAAAGCAGCGCCGGTCGTGCCGCATGCTCCTGACTCCAGTGGCCGGCTGTGTTGCCGCAGAGGCCTCACCGCCCCCTACTATTCCCACCGCTGGCCAGGCCCTGCGGCGACGTCAGCCTCACACCGCAGTCGAACCAGTGAACCCTCGTACTCCTCTCCGCGCGGGCTTCCACTGCCGCGTCTTCCCTGGCTCCGGGTCGTCCCCTTCCTAGGCCTCGCCGTCGTCCACCGCCGTGGTGCTCTCCGCGCGGCGTGGTCAACGTGGTCAAGGAACGACTTCCATCCGGAAGAGTACTGTACGTGGAGAGGCTGACAGCTGGGTCCACGGCCACAACCCAGTTTTTTTGTGATTTGCCAAGTAAGTCGCTTTGTCAGGCCTGTTGGGCTACAAATCTTTCAAGACGAGGAGAGCTTTCATTCGGCTCGCCGAGAAAATGGCCCATCAGTAATGAGAAATGGGCTATACATTTTTAAAACACATCAAACCGGCAATTACTTTCAAATATCTTTTTTTCATTTCGAGATTTTAAATTACGTTAATTTTTATGCGTGGAGAATTTGTTGGATTTTATATTGATATACATTTATTTTTAAAGTCAGTTTGAATGTGAGTCGAAATTCCGGGATTAAAAACAGTTCGGACCGCACCGAAATATGCAAAATTTCGTATAATTTTTTAACCGTGGCCACAATATGGGCTGTAATGCTAACAAAAAGAATATGGGCTCCAAAAAAAACCTTAATAATTAGCAAATGGGCTGTAAATTATTAGAAATAATGGCAGATGGGCTGTATGCTGTTTTCCACAGATTTGAGGCTTTCCTAAAAAAAAGGTTGACGCACAAGCAGTGACTGTTGTATGGCCATCCAACGGCCGTCGTGCTTCTTCAATCTCTGCTCTTCCTGCTCCAGCCGCTCAAACAAGCGCCGGCGGGACTGCCTGCTCCCTCCTCCCCGCGGCCGGCTCTGCTGCCACGCAGGCCTCACCGCCCCACCGTACTCCCATCGCTGGCCTAGCCATCCCTCTACTCACCCACACCTACTGTTATTCTCCGGCGACGGCAGACGAACCAGTAAACCCTCGTACAGTCGTACTCCCCTCCGCGTGGGAAACAACTGCCGAGTCTTCCCTGCCTCAGTGTCGTTCCCTTCCTAGGCCTCGCCGTCGTCCACCGCCCTGGTGCTCTCGGCACGGCCTGGTCAACATGGTCAACGACCGACATGCATCTGAAGTGGACTGTACGTGGAGAGGCCGACAGCTGGGTCCACGGCCGCACGCAAGGAAATGCCTCCTTATTACGCGCAAAATAATGATTCCTCCACCTGACATCAGGGACCCACCGAAAGGGCCTCTGTATTTCGTGAAAAAACGTTACCGCCGCTGACAGCTCGGACCCACCAGCTATATCTTTGCACGCAAGGAAGTGCCTCCTTATTACACACAAAAAAATGAATACTCCCCCTGTTAGCTGGGACCCAGTATAGTGGCAGGCTGACTTGTGGGCCTACTAAGTTGATGGGGAAGGAGGGCTTTGTCAACTTAGTCAATATGCACGATTCTAGCTCCAGTGACCGTACGATGTCCATCCAACGGCCGTAGTGCTTCTTCAACCTCTGGTCTTCTTGCTCCAGCCGCCCAAACCAGCGCCGGTCGTGCCTCGTGCTCCTGCCTCCCGTGGCCGGCTGCGATGCGGCGGAGGCCTCACCGCCCCTACTACTCCCACCGCTGGCCAGGCCATCCCTCTACTCACCCACACCTCCTGTTATTCGGCGGCGACGGTAGCCTCACACCGCAGTGAACCAGTGAACCCTCGTACTCCTCTACGCGTGGGCATCCACTGCCGCGTCTTACCCGGCTCCGCGTCGTCCCCTTCCTAGGCCTCGCCGTCGTCCACCGCCCTGGTGCTCTCGGCGCGTGGTCAATGTGGTCAAGGAACGGCTTCCATCGGACGTAGACTGTACGTGGAGAGGCTGACAGCTGGGTCCACGGCCGCAGCAAGGAAGTGCCTCCTTATTACGTGCAAAATAATTATTCCTCCACCTGACAGCGGGGACCCACTGGACGGGCCACCGTATTTCGCGAAAAAATGTTTGCCCCTGACTGCTGGGACCCACCAGCTACATCTTCGCACGCAAGGAAGTGCGTCCGGGCAAAAAAAAAACGATTCGCCCCCTGGCTGCTGGGACCCACCAGCTACATTTTCGCAGGCAAGGAAGTGCCTGACAGTCGGGACCCACCTGGTCGAAGCGTACGTATCGTTGTCATTCTGGTCGCGAACATGTATGTACATATATACTGGTGGATGTAGAGGCGCGCACGTGTCGTAGTAGAGGCACGTACGTGTCGTAGTAGAGGCGCGCACGTAGCATGTACACGTACGTACATCGGCCAGGGTACAAGAAAGAAAATACGGCCACGTATGTGTACATACGGGCGGGGTCTCGAATGCCTACTCGCGCATACGTACGGCCAGGGCTCGTGTACATGGCTGGGTCGGAACGGAGAAACAACGTCGTCGTCGTGTTCATGGTGAGGCAACGAAATGCGTCGTGTTCATGGGAAGGCAACGGAATGCGTCGTGTTCATCGGGAGGCAATGGAACGCGTGGGAGCCAACCAGCTGGGTCGGAACGGAATGCGTGGTCGTGTTCATCGGGAGGGCTTGGACGGAACAGGCAATGGAAACGAGGCCTGGCGTACCGCACAACGGAGGAAATGGACCTCCTATGTTCGGAACGGGGTCCTATTGATCGGGAGGGGTGTGGCGTACCGCAAAACGGAGGAAACGGACCTCCTACGGTCGAAACGGGGGTCCTGTTGATCGGTAGGGGTGTGGCGTACCACAAAACGGACGAAACGGACCTCCTACGGTCGAAATGGGGGTCCTGTTGATCGGGAGGGGTGTGGCGTACCGCAAAACGGACGAAACGGACCTCCTACGGTCGAAACGGGGGTCCTGTTCATCGGGAGGGGTGTGGCGTACTGCAAAACGGGACTCCACAGGATACTGTTCATCTCCACCGTCGAACTCCTCCAGCCTCCACGGGCTACCGTCGACCTCCTCTAGCCTCCACGGGCTCCTGTTCGTCCAGCCTCCACCGCGCACTACTCCACCGGCTACTGTTCAACCACCCCTCCACGGGCACCCCTCCACCGTCTACTGTTCATCCAGCCCTCCACACCACGGGGTCATGTTCAATCACCCCTCCACGGGCACCCCTCCACCGTCTACTATTCATCCAGCCCTCCACCACACCACGGGGTCCTGTTCATCCATAGGCAACGCCACCGCTCACTGTTCATCCAAACCCCCCCGCAACGCTCACTGTTCATCCCAGAGGCAGCATCGATCGGCTTCAGTTAGCAGCAGTAGCAAAGGAATTGCTCGATCGGGTTCAGTTAACAGCCATCGATCGATCGCTCAGGTTCAGTAACGCGTAGCCTGCAGTGCAATCGCTCGGGTTCAGTTAGAGCCCAACGCCTCGCTCGGGTTTAGTTAGAGCCAACCCCTCGCACACACGCGCGTACGTGTACAAGAGAAACGCGCATCGCTCGGCCCCCGACCTCCCACCGTAACCGGGAACTCCCCGAAATTTTCCTCCCCCTCGCTTCTACCACGGTTTTTTCCATCATGGACGGCCCAAAGAATGTCATGCAGCTGCGTCTCCGGCCCGCCCAGGACGAAAAGCCCATTTTCTGTCATGATTTTTTGTCATAGAAGTAGGAGCCCACCACATCTATGATGATACCGTGTTTTGTCACAATTATCGTCATAGAAGTGTCATATGTATGACAGAAAAAAATTTTGTTCGGCCCAAAATGTCACGGATGTGTCTTTTTTTGTAGTGCCTTGTGTCGAATCAATAAAGGGTTGAATACTCTACCCTCGAAAACTGTTGCGATCCCCTATACTTGTGGGTTATCACCGCCCCAGCTCAGCGGCCGACCCACCAACTAAGCAGGTACCCACGTGGCAGTACATGGCTCCTAAGCCAACTAGTCAAGCACCTACGTGGTGGCATGCAGATCTCCATGAAGACCCTGCCACCACACCAGCTCAGCAGCCAGCCAGCCTACATGGCGTTGCATGCCTCATTGGCCTGGACGCGTGTCAAAGCAAGGCGAAGCGGCGACGGACGGGACGGGCCTCGTTGCCGTCCCCGATAAAGTAAGAGGACAGCTAAGTAGCGCATTTAATGCATTTTGTCCTACGGTGCCAGAGATAAACTCGACTACTGTACAACTTTCCACCTCCTGTGTGCCACTGTGGTAGCCGCTTTGACTATAAAAGGAGGCCCGCAGCGTACTGAGAGAGGATTCAGACTTTTTGGACCCTGCACGCTTTGTAGCTAGTCCAAGAACACCAGATAAACACAAGCCAGCAGGAGTAGGGTATTACGCATCACTTGCGGCCCGAACCTGGATAAATTTCCCGTGTTGATCTCTTAAACCTGCTCTTTCCACAGCCCCGCGCCCGCCGACCGTAGAAGGGATTCCCCGTGATCCCGTAGGTATCGTTTCCACCGACAGTCTGTCTGTGGTCTCGGTTGGAAGTTTTGGAAATACCCCGAGACCAGCTCCCTAAATGAGGCAACATATCTCGTCTCCTGGGCCGGCCCAATGTGCTTGAACCAGTCATCTACAACCCCCTCCGGCCACGCCCCTGCCGGTGGGCTGCTAAAGGGTGCAACTGGAATGAAAGGCCAAAGCCCAATAAGCTTGGGCTTGGGACAGAAGTGAGCCAACTGACCTACTTCACCACATGCAAAGCATGCACGTTCAAAATAACATGTGCTATTATTTGATTCTGAAAAGTGCTCCCGCCCCTCACTTACGGATTCATTGACTGTATTAGTAATAATCCCATTAACTTGCTGACTCAAATCACATTCCGCATCAACTGCACACGATAACCGCTGGAAAACCAACCTATTTTCCCTCACCAGAGATCTACTCTGGCGATCGCCGGAATTAGGAACAATGGCCTTACCCTTACGGCCAACAACAATCCACTCTGCATCTGATTCTTTGTAAAAAAGAGATTCCTCACGACGCCAATTTGGGCCCCCATTCCCCCGAAGGCTAAAGGTCATCTCAAATTCTTTTCAACCACTTTGCCAGCATTGTAAATATGAAAACCCACTGATTTAGAAGCAACCGAAAACTTGAAAGAACGATCCTTAAGATGAGACACTCTAAAGCCTTGTGGATAACCCCCAAAAGTGGCTTGAAGAGCAACACTTACTGTGTGTGCATTCAACTTGAATGTGGCACGACAGAATGAAACCACCATAGTGAATTCCTTTTGACGAAAGCCCGGAGAGAAAACCATTGGATGCCCAAACGTGCTTCTCATATTTGCTTGAAACTTCTTGCCCCGCTCAAAGTTGAGTGAAAAAGGTGCCATGGCTACTCGAATCTAGGGCCAAGATGACCACCGGCAAGGTGACAGGGTGGCTGCCGGGGCCGAAGTGCCACCGGCCATGTGAGAAGGTGGCCGTCGGGGCCGGAGTGGCCACCGGTGTGGCTATCTCCTAGCAGAGCCTAGGAGAGGAGAGGAGAGGAGAATTGTCATGCATCGGTACTAGGTTAATTGGCGGCCATATGATGAACGAGAGTGGGGGTTTGAGCTGAACGTGATGTGCGGGCAGGACCGGCTTCTCTGGCGGTGCATCGTGCCCATGATTTGTGTCTATGCCATCGAGCACCACTTGCCACATCGCGTTGCCGCACAATTTGGTAAGGTGCAACGTACACCACCAGGCGATCTCACCGATACCGGGGGCTACTACCTACACTTGTGAGTACCACCAGGCGGTCTCATCAATACCAATTGAAAGGATCGATAGAGTTGACTAGAGGGGGGAGGTGAATAGGCAACTAACAATTTTTAGCTTTTCTTTACCAATTAAAACTTTGCATCAAAGTAGGTTATCTAGATATGCAACTAGGTGAGCAACCTATATGATGCAACAACAACAAGCACACAAGCAAGCAAGGGATACAACACAATATAAGCTTGCACAAGTAAAGGTAAGAGATAACCAAGAGTGGAGCCGGTGGAGACGAGGATGTGTTACCGAAGTTCCTTCCCTTTGAGAGGAAGTATGTCTCCGTTGGAGCGGTGTGGAGGCACAATGCTCCCCAAGAAGCCACTAGGGCCATCGTATTCTCCTCATGCCCTCACACAATGCGAGATGCCGTGACTCCACTATTGGTGCCCTTGGAGGCGGCGATCGAACCTTTACAAACAAGGTTGGGGCCATCTCCACAACTTAATTGGAGGCTCCCAATGACACCACGAAGCTTCACCGCAATGGAATGTGGCTCCGCGGTGACCTCAACCGTCTAGGGTTCTCAAACACCCAAGAGTAATAAGATCCGCAAGGGATTAGTGGGGGGAATCAAATTTCTCTTGGTGGAAGTGTAGATCGGGGCCTTCTCAATAAATCCCTAGAAAATCAACAAGTTTGATTGGCTAGGGAGAGAGATCGGGCGAAAATGGAGCTTTGAGCAACAATGGAGCTTGGGGTGGGAAGAGGTAGTCAACTTGGGGAAGAAGACCCCCTTATATAGTGAGAGGAGAGATCCAACCGTTACCCACTTACTCAGCCCGCGACATGCGGTACTACCGCTCGCACGGCAGGGGCCATATGAGGCCCTGTTGCACATGGCAACGAGCGGTAGAACCACCGGAGCGGTACTACCGCGCGCCCTTGCGGTACTACCACAAGGCAAGGCTCATTCTGGGCTGGGAAGGCACAAACTAATAAAATTACATCCGTTGCTACTTTCGCTGAGTTTCGGTCTGTGCAAAAATCTGGCAAGGTACTTGTCGGGGATATACCCCGCGGTATGACCCGGTCAGGGCCTGGTGACTCATTGGTGACCCGGCAGGTGTTTCAGATGGATGACAAAGCCCAAGGCTCAGAAGGCTGACTCACGTTATGGTGGGCCGGCTTAAGAGGAAAGGCATGAGGAATATTTCCGTTACGAGGAAGCGAGACCCGGACTTGTATCCAACTTGTAATAGAAGATAGACTAGTCGTAATCCTACTAGGACTCCACATGTAGCCCGCCCCTCTAACTTATATAAGGAGGGGCAGGGCACCCCAAGAGGGGTGAATTAATCTCTAAGGCTAGACACAACAAAGGGGAGCCGGCTTACACGGCGACTACCTCGTGATGATAATGAGACCTAGCCACAAACAACATCTAGGGTTATTACCGGATGATGTTTCCCGGGGCCTGAAGCTGTCTAAACCCTTGTCTTGTGTTGCGTCTCTCGATTCCGATCAACCCCTCTCAAGCTACCACATAGATGCGCTGGCCTCACGACTAAGTCGTCACACTAGGACATCTGCCGTGACAAATCCACGACAGTTGGCGCCCACCGTGGGGCCTGCGCACGGTGGTGTTGAGTTCTTGAAGGGATATTTTCTAGGGTTCGAGAAGTTCGTAATTTTCCAGCTCAAACCGGCATGGAAAATTCACGTCAACTATAAATTCATCAGTCAAGATTGAGGAAGTGTTCTGCGACGGTGGGGCATGAGATTAAGACTGTTTTGAGTTATCCGTGCATGCCGCCGTCGTGTTGTACGATCCACCAAGATCGACAAAGGTTCAAGAGAATTTCGATGGCTTGATGTGCGTCGTATCCAGCGATCAGTCCAATCGCAATTTCCGCCGAGACGTCAAGTGCCAAGAACGAAAGCCACTTCGAGTCACGGCGACCCAAGTTTTTTCGCCGAAGACAGTTACAACCGGAAACAGACAGAGACACAGATTCGCCCTCACGTGAAGAAATCAATCACGATCTGGAAGTGGATACAGAGTTGACCCGACTTCCGTGCTGCCTCCCTTGGCCGGCGTGGCCTCTTAGCTGCCGTGGTCGACCCCCCGTGGCTCGCCCCTGCGGCCTCTTCGCTCCGCCCGCCACCGGAGCATCACCGGTCCGCTCCTCTGATGCGGATTTGCCGGGGCCCTCCGAGCCGTATCCGCTGCTGAGGCTGCCGTGCGCTGCTTCGAGTGGCCACCGCTGCTCCAACCTGTTGCTCGAGCCCCGACCTCCGCAATCCCTGCGCCAGCTCCGCGCCGCCTTTGTGGTTTGCCTCCTCCGAGCCGCTCAACCTGCCCGCGCCGCCCGCTGCCGTTGTCGCGTCTCACTCCGGCGTTGAGCCGCCCGTTTTCTACTGCAAGCCGCCGTTGCTGCATCTTGCTCTCGCCTTGAGTCGTCACGCTGCGGGTTTTCTCGGCCGCGCACGAGCTCGCGCCCGCGGTTCTAGTCTGCAGCGTCGAGCCGCCGTCGACCGCGCCAGGCCAACCTCGCCGCTGCCCCGAGCCACCTTGCTGAGCCGTGCGGCGCCTCGCGCCTCCACTGCCGTTTCACCCTTGCGGAGAGCCGCCCCGCCCTGACCGGCCTGGAGCCGCTACTGCAAGCCTCCGCGACGACCGGCCTGAAGTCGTCGCTGCCGCCCTACCTCCTGACGAAGTCGCCTCCCGTCCGGGTTGCCACCGGACCTCGCCGTCCTCTTCCGCACCCGTCTGCGTTGGGACTCTTCCCGAGTACCCCTGCCCTTGCTGAGTCGTCTGCGCCTGCGAGTCGCCTTCTCCGTTGCAGCGTAATCCGTCTCAACCTGCCCCCGTTGTCCCTTGCCTTGAGCCGGTGGCTTGTTTCTGTCACTGAGGCCTATTATCAAACAACAGAAACTGAAGATAAACCGCAACAAACCAAAGGACCAAAAGATGCTCTTTTCCACAATGGAATCTGATATTTTAGAAATGGAAGGATGTACATGTTGGAGAAACAACTCCATCAGTTTAATGATGCCAGGAAGTTCCTAGTGCTCAAGTTAAATTGCTGTTGAGGTGGGGGTTTCTGAATATTTATGTCCACAAACATTCTGCTTCAACTCAATTGGCTACTGAAGAAACCCAAGTTTCAGTTTCGGCGGATACAGAGAACATACTTGCTATGGGTTTTTTCCTGCTGGTGAGCTCAGGGATTTTTGGGTGTGTTGAAGGGCCCAGCCTCACTTCTACCTCCATCCACGGGAGCACTGGCTCCCCGCTGCTCCAGTAGTTAGTGCTGGCAAGAAGAGAAAAAGAAAGTAAAGAAAGGAAAGACAAGCAGGGCACTGTTGTTACTTTACCATTTACAACAATGAGGAGATAAAATATGCCTACAATCATGTCAACGATGCCAGGCAATTTGACCTAGCGCTGGGCTGCTGGATGCTATCCATAATTCCAACTGTGGATTTATCTGCGTACTGAAACTTGGCCTGCTCCGTCTCTGTTTATATGACAAAAAATGCCAGGTGATATCCATCCAAGTTTATTTTATTAAACATATTGTTTTCATCAAAGAACAATTACTTTGGTCTGTGGTAAATTTTCGCAGGACCATTATTCATTACAAAGGTGTCGCAAAGGGGCGTGCGCCAATATTATTTTTGCACTAGCGTGTTCGTGCCATGCTGCTGGACGAATACATGCGCAAGTCGCCGCCCTGCTACATCAACACGACGCGGTTGCATCGCCCGTCCACGCGGCTTACCGCGCCTGCGATTGATTCGCCCGTCCACACCGGCTTACAACGCCGCGGCCAGCTCATCTGTCTGCTCCCGTGGCCGACTCGGCCACGATTGATTTCAGCTCCATCGTGGTAATCATCAACTTCGCGGTGGATAAGTTTTGGCCTAACATATCAGGTAAAACCCATCCAGTATATTTTTATATTACATATTGCTTTATTTAAAAGAGCAATTACTCTGGCTTGCAAGTTCTGTAATGCAGGGCAAGTTGTCTACTGCAAAAGGGACTGTTATATCACTGAGCTATTGAATGACTCATACCGATTTATATCACGGTCAAATATGAAGAATCTCAAGACAACTCCTCGAGTCCTCTTAAGACTCGGGGGCTACATGGACATGGCTCGGTAAATGTTGCCAGTTTAAGCAGATTCAAGAACTCCGGGTCATTGGAGGGAAGATAACCCGGTCCCGGAGACTGCTACCATATTGATGAAAATTTAAAGGCCGTCAGAAAAATTCCGGCTTAAAATGAAGGATTCCGGTTTAAAATCCGGCTCAAGGGAAATCTGTCTCCCACAAAGCTTTGAAGCTTTCAATATCCGGTTTGAAATTACGGTTCAAAAAGAATTCATCTGTCCCAAGTTCGAGTTCTCAGAAAAATTAAAGGTTGCCTAAGAGAACTTGCTGCCATCATGCGCGGTTCAAACATAGGTATCCTGCCTTATGGGCTCATCTTCATATATCACTTGGGGGCTTCCAGCTCATCGAGCATAGCTATGACTACCCTTGTTGATCCGGCTTATACGCCTGGATTATAATGTTACTTGGGGGTTCTTTGTTCAAAGGACAAGAGTTTTTTATGACCCTCGTAATAGGCTTAAAAGCCAGGCTTGGAAGCCAGGTGTATTCACCTAAAAACTCGGGTTATCCTCCCTTTTAAGTCTGCCACTCCGCCCAGGTAATCCTGGAATGACCCGCCGTACTTTTGACAAGTCAATCTTATACAGACCCTGACCTTGCACTACAAAAAAAAGACACATCCGTGACATTTTGGGCCGAACGAATTTTTTTCTGTCATACTTATGACACTTCTATGACGATAATTGTGACAAAACCCGGTATCATCATAGATGTGGTGGGGTCCTACTTCTATGACAAAAAATCATGACAGAAAATGGGCTTTTCGTCCTGAGCGGGCCGGAGACGCAGCTGCATGCCATTCTTTCGGCCGTCCATGACGGAAAAAACCGTGGTAGAAGCGAGGGCGAGGAAAATATCGGGGTGTTCCCGGTTACGGTGGGACGTCGGGGCCGAGCGATGTGCGTTTCTCTCGTACACGCACGCGCGTGGGTGCGAGGCATTGGGCTCTAACTGAACCCGAGCGAGGCATTGGGCTCTAACTAAACCCGAGTGATTGCACTACAGGCTACACGTTACTGAACCCGAGCGATCGATCGATGGCTGTTAACTGAACCCGACCGAGCGATTCCTTCGCTACTGCTGCTAACTGAAGCCGATCGATGCTGCCTCTGGATGAACAGTGAGCGTTGCTGGGGGGTTTGGATGAACAGTTCCCGGTGGGGGTGGATGAACAGGACCCCGTGGTGTTGCCTCTGGATGAACAGGACCCCGATCGATCGAGCCGGTTGGGGCTGGATGAATAGGACCCCGTGGAGGGCAGGATGAACAGGACCACCCCGTGGAGGGCAGAATGAACAGTAGACGGTGGAGGGCTGGATGAACAGTAGCCCGTGGAGGGGTGGTTGAACAGGAGCCCATGGAGAGGGCTGGTTGAACAGTAGCCGGTGGAGTAGCGCGTGGTGGAGGCTGGATGAACAGGAGCCCGTGGATGAACAGTCGCAGGTGGAGGCTGGAGGAGGTCGACAGTGGATGAACAGTAGCCCGTGGAGGCTGGAGGGGGTCGACGGTGGAGATGAACAGTATCCCATGGAGTCCCGTTTTGCGGTACGCCACACCCCTCCCGATGAACAGGACCCCCGTTTCGACCGTAGCGCTCCAACACAAGTCCGTTTCCTCCGTTTTGCGGTACGCTACACCCCTCCCGATCAACATGACCCCCGTTTCGACTGTAGGAGGTCTGTTTCCTCCGTTTTGCGGTACGCCAGACCCCTCCCGATGAACAGGATCCCATTTCAAACGTGGCCGGTCGAACACAAGGCCGTTTCCTCCGTTCTGCGGTACGCCAGGCCTCGTTTCCATCGGCTGTTCCGTCCAAGCCCTCCCGATGAACACGATGACACATTCTGTTCCGACCCAGCCGGTTGGCTCCCCATGAACACGACGATGACGCTGTTTCTCCGTTCTGACCCAGCCATGTACAGGAGCCCTAGCCGTACATATGCGTGAGTAGGCATTCGAGACCCTGCCCGTATGTAGGTACGTGGTCGTATTTTCTTTCTTGCACACTGGCCGCTGTACGTACGTGTACATGCTACGTGCGTGCCTCTACTACGACACGTCCGCGCCTCTACATCGACCAGTATGTACGTACACGTTCGCGACCAGAATGACAATGCTACGTACGCTTCGACCAGGTGGGTCCCGACTGTCAGGCACTTCCTTGCCTGCGAAGATGTAGCTGGTGGGTCCCAGCAGTCAGGGGGCGAATCGTTTTTTTTGCCCGGACGCACTTCCTTGCGTGCGAAGATGTAGCTGGTGGGTCCCCGCAGTCAGGGGGAAACATTTTTTTCGCGAAATAGGATGGCCCGTCCGGTGGGTCCCCGCTGTCAGGTGGAGGAATAATTATTTTGCGCGTAATAAGGAGGCACTTCCTTGCTGCGGCTGTGGACCCAGCTGTCAGCCTCTCCATGTACAGTCCACGTCCGATGGAAGCCGTTCCTTGACCACGTTGACCACGCCGCACCGAGAGCACCAGGGCGGTGGACGACGGCGAGGCCTAGGAAGGGGATGACGCGGAGCCGGGGAAGACGCGGCAGTGGAAGCCCGCACGGAGAGGAGTACGAGGGTTCACTGGTTCGGCTGCGGTGTGAGGCTGCCGTCGCTGCAGGGCCTGGCCAGCGGTGGGAATAGTAGGGGGCGGTGAGTTCTCCGCGGCAGCACAGCTGGCCACGGGAGGCAGGAGCATGTGGCACGACCGGCGCTACTTTGGGCGGCTGGAGCAACAAGACCAGAGGTTGAAGAAGCACTACGACCGTTGGATGGACATCATACGGTCACTGGAGCTAGAATCATGCATATTGACTAAGTTGACATCATACGGTCCCAGATGTCAGGTGGAGGAACATTATTTTGCGTGTAATAAGGAGGCATTTCCTTGCGTGCGGCCGTGGACCCAACTATCAGCCTCTCCACGTACAGTCCACTTCAAATGCATGTCGGTCGTTGACCACGTTGACCAGGCCGCGCCGGGAGCACCAGGGCGGTGGACGACGGCGAGGCCTAGGAAGGGAACGACACAGAGGCAAGGAAGACTTGGCAATTGTTTCCCACGCGGAGGGGAGTACGACTATACGAGGGTTTACTGGTTCGTCTGCCGTCGCCGGAGAATAACAACAGGTGTGGGTGAGTAGAGGGATGGCTAGGCCAGCGATGGGAGTACGGTGGGGCGGTGAAGCCTGCGCGGCAGCACAGCCGGCCGCGGGGAGGAGGGAGCAGGCAGTCCCGCCGGCGCTTGTTTGAGCGGCTGGAGCAGGAAGAGCAGAGATTGAAGAAGCACGACAGCCGTTGGATGGACATCCAACAGTCACTGCTTGTGCGTCAACCTTTTTTTAGGAAAGCCTCAAATCTGTGGAAAACAGCATACAACCCATCTGCCATTATTTCTAATAATTTACAGCCCATTTGCTAATTCTGAAGGTTTTTTTTCGAGCCCATATTCTTTTTGTTAGCATTACAGCCGATATTGTGGCCACGGTTAAAAAATTATACGAAATGTTGCATATTTCGGTGCGGTCCGAACTGTTTTTAATCCCGAAATTTCGAGTCACATTCAAACTGATTTTAAAAATAAATTTATATCAATATAAAATCCAACAAATTGTCCACGCATAAAAATTAATGCAATTGAAAATCTTGAAATGAAAAAAAGAAATTTGAAAGTAATTGCCGGTTTGATGTGTTTTAAAAATGTACAGCCCATTTCTCATTACTGATAGGCCATTTTCTCGTCCAGCCGAATGAAGCTCTCCTCGTCTTGAAAGATTTGCAGCCCAATAGGCCTGACAAAGCGACTTACTTGGCAAATCACAAAAAAACTGGGCTAACCATTTTCAGAAAGAATAAAAAAACTACTGGGCTGGTCTGTGGTAAACATAAAAGAGAAGGATGTCTAGACATGCCAGAGTGCCCCGCACAGCCCAGTTGACACCCTGCTTCCGTCTCAAAAACAAATTAGATAAATGCCACAACAAATATGGCGATTCATAAAAATGCCACTGCAATTTCCAAACTTTGAAAAATGCCACTGCAATTTTTGCAAACTTTGGAAAACGCCACTGCAATTTGCAAACTTTGAAAAACGCCACTCCAGACTTCGAAAAATGCCACTGGGGATGGCATGAAATGGCATTTTTCAAAGTTTGGAAATTGCAATGTCATTTCTTAGAAACACAAGATTTGGAGTGGCATTTATCAAATCAACCCAAAACAAAAATAACTGGGCGAGCTGCTGGGTCCCTGATGTCAGCCGCTTGTTGTGCAACTCTCTCGTTTATTGACTACGTTGACAATGGCATGGGACCCAGATGTCAGAAATCCATTACGAGGAGCCGTTTTTTTATTGGATTGAAATAAGGAGGCACTTTGCTTGCGTACTGCCATGACCTTGGCGGGTCCCTGCTGTCATCCTCTCCACGTACAATCATCTCCTGGTTGTGTACGTGTCAACTTGGTAGGCCCACAAGTCAGCCTCTCAACCCGTGTAGGACAAATACAACCCATTTAAAAAAATAACAGCCCATTCCATATGTTGAAACGGAAAGTTCAACATTCAGAGCAAAGTAACATGTCTGATCCACATATAGAGTACTGAACTTCCACGTTGACAACCATCATAGCCAAGTTAACTATCTACTTCCACTAATACTCTAGTAGCGTACAAGTACTAACTTACTCTTAGCTAACTAGACGATGCCGGCCGCCATCTGCGGTACACTCTAAACGCCGGCACCGGCGTCCTCCGCCTCGCCTCGGACTTGTCATGTGGGTCCCAGCAGTCAGGGGGCAAATGTTTTTTCGCAAAATACGGTGGCCCGTCCAGTGGGTCCCTGCTGTCAGTTGGAGGAATCATTATTTTCCGCGTAATAAGGAGGCACTTACTTGCTGCGGCCGTGGACCCAGCTGAGACTCTCCACATATAGTATACTTCCGATGGAAGTCGTTCCTTGACCACGTTGACCTTGCCGCGTTCCGTTGCATGCATGCATCCATGGGCGTGGTGCGTCCCCACAATCAGCCTCTCACGTACAGTCATCTTCCGATGACTCTCAATTGTTGACCACGTTGACCACACCGTGCCGAGCGCACCCAGACTGGAACGACCCGGAGATGGGGAAGACGGGGTAGTGGAGTCGCACATGGAGAGGAGTGGGAAACTTCACTGGTTCGGGTGCGCGGCAGCACAGTCGCGGTGCCGCCCACGGGAGACAGGAGCAAGAACAGAGGTTGAAGAAGGAGCACGGCTGTTGGATTAACATCCAACGGTCCAGCTGCTAGAATCATTTCTTGATTAAGTTGACAAAGCCGTGCGTACACGTCCGCTTAGTAGGCCCACAAGTCAGTCACCAAATCTGACGGGTCCCAGCTGTCAACGGGATGAATAATTATTTTCGCAAAACAAGGAGGCACTTCCTTCCGTGCGAAGATACAGCCGGTGGGTCCCAGCTGTCAGGTGGAGGAAACATTTTTTTCAGCTTAATAAGGAGGAACTTTCCTTGCGTGCGACCATGGACCTCGTGGGTGTTGGGGAACGTAGTAATTTCAAAAAATTTCCTACGCACACACAAGATCATGGTGATGCATAGCAACGAGAGGGGAGAGTGTTGTCCACGTACCCTCGTAGACCGAAAGCGGAAGCGTTATCACAACGCGGTTGATGTAGTCGTACGTCTTCACGATCCGACCGATCAAGTACCGAACGCACGGCACCTCCGAGTTCTACACACGTTCAGCTCGATGACATCCCTCGAACTCCAATCCAGCCGAGTGTTGAGGGAGAGTTTCGTCAGCACGACGGCGTGATGACGATGATGATGTTCCACCGACGCAGGGCTTCGCCTAAGCTCCGCAACGGTATTATCGAGGTGTCATATGGTGGAGGGGGGCACCGCACACGGCTAAGAGATCTCAAGGATCAATTGTTGTGTCTCTGGGGTGCCCCCTGCCCCCGTATATAAAGGAGCAAGGGAGGAGGAGGCCGGCCCTAGGAGGGGGCGCACCAAGTGTGGAGTCCTACTAGGACTCCCTAGTCCTAGTAGGATTCCACCTCCCATATGGAATAGGAAAAGAGGAAGGGAAAAAGAGAAGGAAGGAAGGGGGCGCCCCCCTTCCCTAGTCCAATTCGGACTAGACCAAGGGGAGGGGTGCGGCCACCCTTGAGGCCCTTTTTCTTCTTTCCCGTATGGCCCAATAAGGCCCAATACGTATTCCCGTAACTCTCCGGTACTCCGAAAAATACCCGAATCACTCGGAACCTTTCCGAAGTCCGAATATAGTCGTCCAATATATCGATCTTTACGTCTCGACCATTTCGAGACTCCTCGTCATATCCCCGATCTCATCCGGGACTCCGAACGCCTTCGGTACATCAAAACTCAATAAAACTGTCATCGTAACGTTAAGCGTGCGGACCCTACGGGTTCGAGAACTATGTAGACATGACCGAGACACATCTCCGGTCAATAACCAATAGCGGGACCTAGATGCCCATATTGGCATAATCTCATAGTCATAGGAACATGTATAAGTCATGAAGAAAGCAATAGCAACATACTAAACGGTCGGGTGCTAAGCTAACGGAATGGGTCAAGTCAATCACGTCATTCTCCTAATGAGGTGATCCCGTTAATCAAATGACAACTCATGTCTATGGCTAGGAAACATAACCATCTTTGATTAACGAGCTAGTCAAGTAGAGACATAGTAGTGACACTCTGTTTGTCTATGTATTCACACATGTATTATGTTTCCGGTTAATACAATTCTAGCATGAATAATAAACATTTACCATGATATAAGGAAATAAATAATAACTTTATTATTGCCTCTAGGGCATATTTCCTTCAGTCTCCCACTTGCACTAGAGTCAATAATCTAGTTCACATTGCCATGTGATTTAACATGAATAGTTCACATCACCATGTGATTAACACCCATAGTTCACATCTCTATGTGACCAACACTCAAAGGGTTTACTAGAGTCAATAATCTAGTTCACATCGCTATGTGATTAACACCCAAAGAGTACTAAGGTGTGATCATGTTTTGATTGTGAGATAATTTTAGTCAACGGGTCTGTCACATTCAGATCCGTAAGGATTTTGCAAATTTCTATGTCTACAATGCTCTGCATGGAGCTACTCTAGCTAATTGCTCCCACTTTCAATATGTATCTAGACCGAGACTTAGAGTCATCTAGATTAGTGTCAAAACTTGCATCGACGTAACCTTTTACGACGAGCCTTTTGTCACTTCCATAATCGAGAAACATATCCTTATTCCAGTAAGGATAATTTTGACCGCTGTCCAGTGATCTACTCCTAGATCACTATTGTACTCCCTTGCCAAAATCAGTGTAGGGTATACAATAGATCTGGTACACAACATGGCATACTTTATAGAACCTATGGCCTAGGCATAGGGAATGACTTTCATTCTTTTTCTATCTTCTGCCGTGGTCGGGTTTTGAGTCTTACTCAATTTCACACCTTGTAACACAGGCAAGAACTCTTTCTTTGACTGTTCTATTTTGAACTACTTCAAAATCTTGTTAAGGTATGTACTCATTGAAAACTTTATCAAGCGTCTTGATCTATCTCTATAGATCTTGATACTCAATATGTAAGCAGCTTCACCGAGGTCTTTCTTTGAAAAACTCCTTTCAAACACTCCTTTATGCTTTGCAGAATAATTCTACATTATTTCCGATCAACAATATGTCATTCACATATACTTATCAGAAATGTTGTAGTGCTCCCACTCACTTTCTTGTAAATACAGGCTTCACCGCAAGTCTGTATAAAACTATATCCTTTGATCAACTTATCAAAGCGTATATTCCAACTCCGAGATGCTTGCACTAGTCCATAGATGGATCGCTGGAGCTTGCATATTTTGTTAGCACCTTTAGGATTGACAAAACCTTCTGGTTGCATCATATACAACTCTTCTTTAATAAATCCATTAAGGAATGCAGTTTTGTTTATCCATTTGCCAGATTTCATAAAATGCGGCAATTGCTAACATGATTCAGACAGACTTAAGCATAGATACGAGTGAGAAACTCTCATCGTAGTCAACATCTTGAACTTGTCGAAAACCTTTTTGCGACAATTCTAGCTTTGTAGATAGTGATACTACTATCAGCATCCGTCTTCCTCTTGACGATCCATTTATTCTCAATTGCTTGCCGATCATCGGGCAAGTCAACCAAAGTCCACACTTTGTTCTCATACATGGATCTCATCTCAGATTTCATGGCCTCAAGCCATTTTGCGGAATCTGGGCTCATCATCGCTTCCTCATAGTTCGTAGGTTCGTCATGGTCAAGTAACATGACCTCCAGAACTGAATTACCCTACCACTCTGGTGCGGATCTCACTCTGGTTGACCTACGAGGTTCAGTAATAACTTGATCTGAAGTTCCATGATCATCATCATTAACTTCCTCACTAATTGGTATAGGCGTCACAGAAACTGGTTTCTGCGATGAACTACTTTCCAATAAGGGAGCAGGTACAATTACCTCATCAAGTTCTACTTTCCTCCCACTCACTTCTTTCGAGAGAAACTCCTTCTCTAGAAAGGATCCATACTAAGCAACGAATGTCTTGCCTTTGGATCTGTGATAGAAGGTGTACCCAACTGTCTCCTTTGGGTATCCTATGAAGACACATTTCTCAGATTTGGGTTTGAGCTTATCAGGATGAAACTTTTTCACATAAGCATCGCAATCCCAAACTTTAAGAAACGACAACTTTGGTTTCTTGCCAAACCACAGTTCATAAGGCGTCGTCTCAACGGATTTTGATGGTGCCCTATTTAACATGAATGTAGCTGTCTCTAATGCATAACCTCAAAACGATAGTGGTAGATCGGTAAGAGACATCATATATCGCACCATATCTAATAAAGTACGGTTACGATGTTTGGACACACCATTACATTGTGGTGTTCAGGTGGCGTGAGTAGCGAAACTATTTCACATTGTCTTAACTGAAGGCCAAACTCGTAACTCAAATACTCTTCTCCACGATCAGATCGTAGAAACTTTATTTTCTTGTTACGGTGATTTTCCGCTTCACTCTGAAATTATATGAACTTTTCAAATGTTTCAGACTTCTGTTTCATTAAGTAGATATACCCATATCTGCTCAAATCATCTGTGAAGGTGAGAAAATAACGATATCCGCCACGAGCCTCAATATTCATTGGACCACATATATCTGTATGTATGACTTCCAACAAATCTGTTGCTCTCTCCATAGTTCCGGAGAACGGCGTTTTAGTCATCTTGCCCATAAGGCATGGTTCGCAAGTATCAAGTGATTCATAATCAAGTGATTCCAAAAGCCCATCAGTATGGAGTTTCTTCATGCGCTTTACACCAATATGACCTAAACGGCAGTGCCACAAATAAGTTGCACTATCATTATGAACTTTGCATCTTTTGGCTTCATTATTATGAATATGTGTATCACTACGATCGAGATCCAACAAACCATTTTCGTTGGTGTGTATGACCATAGAAGGTTTTATTCATGTAAACAAAACAACAATTGTTCTCTAACTTAAATGAATAACCATATTGCAATAAACATGATCAAATCATATTCATGCTCAACGCAAACACCAAATAACACTTATTTAGTTTCAACACTAATCCCGAAAGTACAGGGAGTGTGCGATGATGATCATATCAATCTTGGAACTACTTCCAACACACATCGTCACCTCGCCTTTTACTAGTCTCTGTTTATTCTGCAACTCCCGTTTTCGAGTTACTACTCTTTAGCAACTGAACCAGTATCAATTACCGAGGGGTTGCTATAAACGCTAGTAAAGTACACATCAATAATCTGTATATCAAATATACCTTTGTTCACTTTTACTAGTCTGTGTTTATTCTGCAACTCCCGTTTTGAGTTACTACTATTAGCAACTGAACCAGTATCAATTACCGAGGGGTTGCTATAAACACTAGTAAAGTACACATCAATAATCTGTATATCAAATATACCTTTGTTCACTTTGCCATCCTTCTTATCCACCAAATAGTTGGGGTAGTTCCGCTTCCAGTGACCAGTCCCTTTGCAGTAGAAGCACTTAGTCTCAGGCTTAGGACCAGACTTAGGCTTCTTCACTTGAGCAGCAACTTGCTTGCCATTCTTCTTGAAGTTCCCCTTCTTCCCTTTGCCCTTTTCTTGAAACTAGTGGTCTCGTCAACCATCAACACTTGATGTTTTTCTTGATTTCTACCTTCGTCGATTTCAGCATCACGAAGAGCTCGGGAATTTCTTTTGTCATCCCTTGCATTCTATAGTTCATCACGAAGTTCTACTAACTTGGTGATGGTGACTAGAGAATTCTGTCAATCACTATTTTATCTGGAAGATTAACTCCCACTTGATTCAAGCGATTGTAGTACCCAGACAATCTGAGCACATGCTCACTAGTTGAGCGATTCTCCTCCATCTTTTAGCTATAGAACTTGTTGGAGACTTCATATCTCTCAACTCGGGTATTTGCTTGAAATATTAACTTCAACTCTTGGAACATCTCATATGGTCCATGACGTTCAAAACGTCTTTGAAGTCCCGATTCTAAGCCGTTAAGCATGGTGCACTAAACTATCAAGTAGTCATCATATTGAGCTAGCCAAACGTTCATAACGTCTGCATCTGCTCCTGCAATAGGTCTGTCACCTAGCGGTGCATCAAGGACATAATTTTTCTGTGCAGCAATGAGGATAATCCTCAGATCATGGATCCAATCCGCATCTTTGCTACTAACATCTTTCAACATAATTTTTCTCTAGGAACATATCAAAAATAAACACAGGGAAGCAACAACGCGAGCTATTGATCTACAACATAATTTGCAAAATACTATCAGGACTAAGTTCATGATAAATTTAAGTTCAATTAATCATATTACTTAAGAACTCCCACTTAGATAGACATCCCTCTAATCCTCTAAGTGATCACGTGATCCATATCAACTAAACCATGTCCGATCATCACGTGAGATTGAGTAGTTTCAATGGTGAACATCACTATGTTGAACATATCTAATATATGATTCACGCTCGACCTTTCGGTCTCCGTGTTCCGAGGCCATATCTGTTATATGCTAGGCTCGTCAAGTTTAACCTGAGTATTCCGCGTGTGCAACTGTTTTGCACCCGTTGTATTTGAACGTAGAGCCTATCACACCCGATCATCACGTGGTGTCTCAGCACGAAGAACTTTCGCAACGGTGCATACTCAGGGAGAACACTTATACTTTGATAATTTAGTGAAGGATCATCTTATAATGCTACCGTCAAACAAAGCAAGATAAGATGCATAAAGGATTAACATCACATGCAATCAATATAAGTGATATGATATGGCCATCATCATCTTGTGCTTGTGATCTCCATCTCCGAAGCACCGTGCTTGTGATCTCCATCTCCGAAGCACCGTCATGATCACCATCATCACCGGCGCGACACCTTGATCTCCATCGTAGCATCGTTGTCGTCTCGTCAATCTTATGCTTCTACGACTATCGCTACCGCTCAGTGATAAAGTAAAGCATTACATGGCGATTGCATTGCATACAATAAAACGACAACCATATGGCTCCTGCCAGTTGCCGATAACTCGGTTACAAAACATGATCATCTCATACAACAAATTATATCACATCATGTCTTGACCATATCACATCACAACATGCCCTGCAAAAACAAGTTAGACGTCCTCTACTTTGTTGTTGCAAGTTTTACGTGGCTGCTACGGGCTTAGCAAGAACCGTTCTTACCTACGCATCAAAACCACAACGATAGTTTGTCAAGTTGGTGCTGTTTTAACATTCGCAAGGACCGGGCGTAGCCACACTCGGTTCAACTAAAGTGAGAGAGACAGACACCCGCCAGTCACCTTTAAGCAACGAGTGCTCCGAACGGTGAAACCAGTCTTGCGTAAGCGTATGCGTAATGTCGGTCCGGGCCGCTTCATCTCACAATACCGCTGAACCAAAGTATGACATGCTGGTAAGCAGTATGACTTATATCGCCCACAACTCACTTGTGTTCTACTCGTGCATAGCATCAACGCATAAAACCAGGCTCGGATGCCCCTGTTGGGGAACGTAGTAATTTCAAAAAGTTTCCTACGCACACACAAGATCATGGTGATGCATAGCAACGAGAGGGGAGAGTGTTGTCCACGTACCCTCGTAGACCGAAAGCGGAAGCGTTATCACAACGCGGTTGATGTAGTCGTACGTCTTCACGATCCGACCGATCAAGTACCGAACGCACGGCACCTCCGAGTTCTACACACGTTCAGCTCGATGACGTTCCTCGAACTCCGATCCAGCCGAGTGTTGAGGGAGAGTTTCGTCAGCACGACGGCGTGATGACGATGATGATGTTCCACCGACGCAGGTCTTCGCCTAAGCTCCGCAACGGTGTTATCGAGGTGTAATATGGTGGAGGGGGGCACCGCACACGGCTAAGAGATCTCAAGGATCAATTGTTGTGTTTCTGGGGTGCCCCCCTGCCCCCGTATATAAAGGAGCAAGGGAGGAGGAGGCCGGCCCTAGGAGGGGGCGCACCAAGTGTGGAGTCCTACTAGGACTCCCTAGTCCTAGTAGGATTCCACCTCCCATATGGAATAGGAAAAGAGGAAGGGAAAAAGAGAAGGAAGGAAGGGGGCGCCCCCCTTCCCTAGTCCAATTCGGACTAGACCAAGGGGAGGGGTGCGGCCACCCTTGAGGCCCTTTTTCTTCTTTCCCGTATGGCCCAATAAGGCCCAATACGTATTCCCGTAACTCTCCGGTACTCCGAAAAATACCTGAATCACTCGGAACCTTTCCGAAGTCCGAATATAGTCGTCCAATATATCGATCTTTACGTCTCGACCATTTCGAGACTCCTCGTCATATCCCCGATCTCATCCGGGACTCCGAACTCTTTCGGTACATCAAAACTCAATAAAACTGTCATCGTAACGTTAAGTGTGCGGACCCTACGGGTTGGAGAACTATGTAGACATGACCGAGACACGTCTCCGGTCAATAACCAATAGCGGGACCTGGATGCCCATATTGGCTCCCACATATTCTACGAAGATCTTTATCGGTCAGACCGCATAACAACATACGTTGTTCCCTTTGTCACCGGTATGTTACTTGCCCGAGATTTGATCGTCGGTATCTCGATACCTAGTTCAATCTCGTTACCGGCAAGTCTCTTTACTCGTTCCGTAACACATCATCCCGCAACTAACTCATTAGTCACAATGCTTGCAAGGCTTATAGTGATGTGCATTACCGAGTGGGCCCAGAGATACCTCTCCGACAATCGGAGTGACAAATCCTAATCTCGAAATACGCCAACCCAACAAGTACCTTTGGAGACACCTGTAGAGCACCTTTATAATCACCCATTTACGTTGTGACGTTTGGTAGCACACAAAGTGTTCCTCCGGTAAACGGGAGTTGCATAATCTCATAGTCATAGGAACATGTATAAGTCATGAAGAAAGCAATAGCAACATACTAAACGATCGGGTGCTAAGCTAACGGAATGGGTCAAGTCAATCACGTCATTCTCCTAATGAGGTGATCCCGTTAATCAAATGACAACTCATGTCTATGGCTAGGAAACATAACCATCTTTGATTAACGAGCTAGTCAAGTAGAGGCATACTAGTGACACTCTGTTTGTCTATGTATTCACACATGTATTATGTTTCCGGTTAATACAATTCTAGCATGAATAATAAACATTTATCATGATATATGGAAATAAATAATAACTTTATTATTGCCTCTAGGGCATATTTCCTTCAGTGGGTCCCAGCCATCAGGCTCTCCATGTACAGTCCTCTTCCGATGACTCTCGTTTGTTGACCACGCCGCACCAAACGCAGCGAGGCGGTGGACGACGGCGAGGCCCGGACGGGAACGACTCGGAGATGGGAAAACGCGACAGTGGAGTCGTAGATTGAGAGGAGGAGAAGGGTTATAACTGCTTCTGTTGCAGCGTGGGGCTGTAGTCTGTGGAGAATAACAGGAGGTGTCGAGGCGTGGAGGGATAGCCTGGCCGACGGTGGGGTAGCGCTTCGCAGCGATGCGTGCTAAGCAGAGCCGCTTGCCGCCGGAGGCCGGACCAGGCGGTCCCGGCGACGCTGGAGGAAGAAGACGAGAGATTGAAGGTGCATGCCGGCCGTTGGATATAAATCCAATGGCTGTGGATGACACAATCATTTGTTGACCAAGTTGACAACGCCCTGCGTAGGCTTCGACCTATTGGCCCACATGTCAGGCTGCAAAAATGTGGCATATATTTAACCCATGTTTTCTAGAATATACAGTCCATTTGCTGGGCTGGGTGAACAAATAATTTCGCGTCAATCAGGCCCATTTATATTTTCTAAGAAATCCCAGCCCATTTGCACTTCCTTGAAATACACGTATTAGGTGGGCTCGTTATATATATAATGTTATGTTAGAAGGAGCAATTAATATCAAAGAATAAACCGGAGAGGCACATTTTTTATATATATAATTAAGAAATTAGCGAGTTATTGTTCAAAATAAAAATGAGCGCGTTATTATTAAATTGGTCCTTAAAATCTTCGCAAGCTTTTGTACGCAATCACCAGGATTTTCCTTGCCTGTGAGTCAAAAACAACCAGGATTTTCCTTGCCAACTTCCGTTAAACATTTACTTTTATAAGTTAATAACACGTGGGATGTTTTTATAATGTATATATAAGTCTCTATAAAATATACGATAATAGTAATAATATAAATATATATAATGTGGTTAGAAGGGAAAACATAAAGTGGGCACATCATTACTTTTATAAGAGACCTGCGTTTTATACCCCACAGTAGGCATACTAACAAGTTCACACACAAATACAACATAAAAGGTAAACATTCATATCAAACTCAGGTTCACAGGACACGTGCATATTCATAGCCAACATTCACTATCAACAACTCAAAAGATTCATATATACACAAGCTCAGCATATCTATGCATCCAAATGATTGATAGATCACACGACAATATTCATACATAATTCACAAAAATATTCAGATATACACATGTTCAGTATGTTTATGCATCCAAATGATTGAGATCACAGCCAATATGATCCATGGACAAACTTTAATTACCTAGGGTACAGACTGGTAAATGGTGTTCAATCGGAGGTACTTCTTGCTAAAATTAGTTCCTGTACGAGTAAACTTTCGAGTACATAAGAGGCAGCACAGACAATCTGAACTTTGCTTGTAGGTTTATCCTCAAATAGTGGCCTCATGCCGAGGGAGGTTTGAGCAACTTGGCCACTACTTTCATCCAACTAGTTTACTGGCTCATCTTGGTCCTGTATCTCGCCAAAATTCTACATTGCAGACGAGAAAGGAGGCGGTTGAGAAAATGAACCACCCAAATTTTTTGTGCAGTTCAACTGAAATGGAGCATCCTTGGCGTGCAGATTGATTAAGTGGTAGATGAATATACGCGTCAACCAACTTGTCTGGAATCTTTAGACTCCATGCCATATAGTTCGCTACCATATGTGCCGATAACCAAAAGGCACAAGTTGGGACCAAAGACTGGACTGCGTTTTTCTGGGCTATGCACCAAGCAATATTTTTGGCGTTCACTCTCCTAATACTTGGAGTTTGACAATTGATTGACGCCGGTTGATACTCGAATGAATATAGGCATTTCTTGTCAACATCGATGCTTGTCTGAGTGAACATTGGAGTACATAGCAGCAACATAAGTACCTGCCATCTGATCATTTTGTGCGGTTCTACTGAAATCACCCGATGTAATGATTTGCCTGCGAGTTCAGGCTCCAAATTACTCCTTTATGAAATCGGCAAATAGTAGCACAATACCAAATTACCAATACATATGACAGGCACAATAATCAGGATAAAGACCAGTACCAACCTGTGTGAGGTAGCATATCAATTACTATTTCCTTTGACTGGAAGCCGAGATAAGCCAAGCAACTGACTACAAAGGAAGAAAGCAAGCGGAGATTAGCGACTGACAGGAAAGGACGGAAGCTGTCGAGGCAATGAAGCACCCAAAGTTTTTGTGCAGTTCCACCAAAATCGAGCATCCCTGTTGGCACATATATTGAGAGAGTGAGATTACTATAATAGTGGGACTAGTTGATGAAACATACACTAACAAATAGAAGCACCCTCATTATCTTAATGGGTAATGTTAGCAACATAGTAGTCTTGCTTACAGAGAGGTATTAGTTTATTTAATCAGTGCCAATTAGTTCAACTCAACACTCAAAGCATTGCCATTTATCATAGGTTGCAAAACTTTAATGTGCAAAGATAAAGGAGTTTCTCATGACAGTAGCACGATACTAATAGAGATGACAGCAAACTAATATGGAAGGCCTTAGGCCCGTACCAACCTGAGAAAAAAACTTATTCATGTAGTCCCATAAGAGATGATAAAGCACTCACTGGAATCACACAATAGTATATATTTTTGTGCACTTCAAATGTATGGTTGAAATCACTCTTGTTTACCAGTGCTGGGATTATATCGAAAGATTATCAAGAACTTCCAGCAGAGTTAAAGCACTGGCTGGGATACAGTTCATTGTATTGTCTTGTGTAGTTCCACTAAAATGTATGATTGGCACAACATGATCCCTGTTTGCACAAGTAGGAACAAGGTGAAACCTTCATTAGCTTAGTGAGAAAGGATAGGAAGACATTAGCATATTACTCAAACAGTAGCATCAAATTCATGATGGACAATACGCAAAACATTGCCTCATTGAACCAATGGCAATAAATTGACATGCAAAACAATAGCACTATTATGTCATGACACTAATAATATTCCCTCCCTGCTCCACCACATGATTCACCTCCATAGACAAACATACACAGGTACATGATTCAGCATAGGGTCCTACTAAAGATTTATTTAACTCCAACAGGAAAATTAGGCAGTAATAAATTAGTGGTACTTAAGTACTCCTAATTAATTAAGTGAGACAGCAGAAGTGGAAGGGCTCCCTGGAGGATCGTCTCACATGTAAGGTAGTCGTTGCCAGAGCCCTTGAATGGCCTCGACTGAGGCCTCTGGCTTCAGCAAGATAGCCTTGGCACTGTTTATTCTTCTTCTTCTTCCTCTTCATGCTCTGTTTCTCTTTCTCCTCACCAGTTGGTGAAACCAAGTACATGATTGGCCTTCTAATTCAGAATTGGTTTTTGTCAATGAGGGAGTACAAGTGTACTATAAAAAACAACATTATTTTCTCATGGCAGTCGGAAAATAGAGATGAACACATGCATTAAATATCATTCTTACCTAAAGGAAGGTTATGGCGCCAATATGGATGATGAGGATTGGAACACAGATCTCCCTTTGTGCAGTTCCACCAAAATGAACCAACTGTTCCATTCTGACATTCCAGTTAAACAGCACAAAAGTCACTTCTTTTAAGAAGAGTTTTGTGCAGTGCACCAAAAGGTCACAACAGCAACCAGGTGAATTGGATATCCCTGTTTGCACGAAAAGGCACAGAGGAAACAGTCAGAGTCTCAAACAATTACATGCAAAAACATTTGGCTAAACTTGTCATGGCTTATAACAGTGGCATGGCTTCATGTTTACCAGGGACATTGGATTAAGAACAGCTAAGGCTGCGTTCGGTTCACAGGTTTGGTGCAGGATTTTCGTAGGAACACAATTCCTATGGTATTCTTTCCCTTCCAACCGTTCGAAACACGGGAAAGGTGAATAGTGTTTCATAGGAAAGCTGGTCTGGTAGTACTGATTCCATAGGATTAGAAACATCCACGTGCTGCTCATTTTTTGGGCGGAAGCCCGAGGCAGGCGCTCGCTGCCATGCGTTAGACAGGTTGCTGTGCTGTGTTGCCAGAATAAAAAAATCAACCTATGTGTGGTACGTGAGGTGAGGACAAGAGTAGTCACTGTGCAGCTGAATAAACAAATAGCATCTCATACTGCCAAGCATGCTACTCTAAAAAAACAAATCTGTACATTTCGTAGTCCATCCGAACACATTCTCTTGAGAGTTTCCTCCGGTTCGCTGTTCCATAGTTTTATACCTACATTCCTTTCCTATTCCTCTATTTTCATCAAGACCTATGTTTTCTGCCCCTTTATTCCAAACGGAGCCTAAATATTTGGTATAAGGGCATGAGACAGTGGGTGCACCAGCAGTCCAGCACCATGTACGTAAATAGGGGCATAAAGTGGTGATTCATAGTTTGTTGCCCCGAGAAACAAACATCCAAGAAACATATCTGGGTTGGTCCCATTTTTGTTCACTCTAGCCACCTACTCCTATGTGTGGATAGCAAATCTAGTCCTGGTCATACCACTGTGTACAGCGTTACCCCTATATTTCCCTTTTCGACCAAGAGACCGGTTGGATGACCAGTCTGTACTACTTTTACCCCCTTTCCTTCCTGTTTGTACCAAGTCCGATGTACACACTAAATTCCCCCACCCCCACTTTATTTCTTGTTTGAACCAAGTACTCCCTCCGTCCGGAATTACTTGTCATCAAAATGGATGTGTCTAGAACTAAAATACATCTAGATACATCCATTTCAATGACAAGTATTTTCGGACGGAGGGAGTACAAGATTCGACTCTTACCTCTAACAATAGAAGAAAAAAAATATGTGACATTGGACCATCCGATCGAGAGGGGCTGAGAGGTAGAAAATGATGCACATGCAGCGACGTAGCGAGCTGGGGAAGTAGAGCTAAGGCGGTTTCGAACGAAGATATACCTGAAGGTCGTCGGGATGTGGATAGGTGGGCGGCGGGAGGCCGGATCCGCCCACAGGCAACGACGAAGGGATCGGAGGACCTCCCGCGCCGGCGCTCGGCCAGAGATAACGATGCGGCCGGCAGTGGGTCTCCTCCCTCGCTGTCGACGATGGCCTAAACGCTGCCCCTCCTCCCCTTCACCGGCGGAGGGGGATACGTCCGGATCTGTAACCAGCGGTGAGGATAGAAAGCCGGTGTTTTTTGAAGGGAGAAAGACAATGTTACTACCCCTATCTTGTTTAGATCTGGAGAGGGTGAGAGTGTGTGAATAGAGCAACCCTAGCAAGCAAGCGCGGAGGCTCCGGCCTATATATACGTAGTGGGGTAGTTTTCCTTTTTCACTCCATCAAAACAATCGTTTAAAATTGTGTACTACTACATGCCAGGTCGCGGTTTTTTTAGTTGTTGATTGTTTTTTGAGATAGCTACCCGCTTGTTCCAAGTGGTGTTACGGTGTGCCAGGTCGCACTTTGTATCGTTCAACTCTGGTACTACAAGTCCCTCCATTAAATGAACAACCACCCCCTCGTAAAAATTGTGAACAAGCCCACGGCTAAAATTAGCGGAAACGTGGGTTGCCCCAACATGCATTATTATTTATATTTTCTACTCCCTCCGTTCCTCAATATAAGTCTTTTTTATTAGCCACACCTAAGACAAGAATTTTTTTATTAGCAGTGAACCCCACATGTCATAGACACAAAAATTGTGGCAAGATTCCCTTAGGCAAGCCAAAGTGTGTCTAACAATTTGAGCAACTCAGGTTAGGCAAGTGTGGCAAGTGTGGGAAAAATAATATGGCAACATAAGACAAACATAGTCACAATCCAAACAGCCCCGTAATTTTTTGTGGCATGCATGAAAATTTGGTTAGTTAAATTTATAGTCAAAATTTGGCAAGGTGCATCAAATCAACACATGCAAGTATCAAAAGGAAAGTCACGGCATGCATGCATGCGTTGTACTCCCTCCGTTTCCAAATATAAGTCTTTTTAGAGATTGCAACAAGTGTCTACATACGAAGCAGAATATGTCTACTCCTACATACGAAGTAGCCCATTTGAAATGTGTAAAAAGACTTATATCGAGTGCAGTGCTTTGATGTGTCGCGTCAACTCATACAAGACCGAGAAATTTGATTACTACAACGCCCTCTCCCTCGTGGACTGAGCTTCGGTGCCTTAAATGCACCTGCCTTTGGCTGCATGACAGGAGGGCCAACCACCTGTTGGGCCCACCTGTCATAGACGCAAAGGCAGGAGCAGTAAGTAGAAGCTTTCGGTACACGCTATCCCTCCCGCACGAGGTGGACGAACATGCAGCAGTGGATTTGATACTGTAGAAGTAGGAGTAACATCATTGTTCGTCTTCTCGAAGAGGCGAAGAGCCAAGCACAACCCGAACGTGGCAGTTACGAACGCTCGCGTGGTGCGGTTCCTTGGAGTACTAGCCAGGCTCTTGCATGAGACAAAATTGCTATTGTTTAACAATTGAACTCCATTATCCATTGGTTGATACTCATTCTACATAGGTCCACGCGCTTAGCACCGTTTCCTCCTGGGGTCACCAATGTTTATTTGCTAATTAATAGCATTGCATGCAATGAACTAGCCATTGCAAGTCATTAAAAGCATGCACACCTCTCATCTCTTATTGGTTGATGTGTCAAGAAACAAGAAACAAGGTAGAAGTTAATGCACCGCGCCTAAGTGTTTTGGGACTATTCCGTTTTCGTAAGATGACTTACACACCTAGACGGAGGGAGTAGTATAGCCCTGTAAACCAGAAAGGATCTAGAGATTTCAACAAGTGACTAGACTACACCGTGTGCAGTACTCCCCCCCTTCCGGTTTATAGGGCTCAAATCTCATATCTCATGAACCAAGGCATTTTGCGATTGGAGGAATGTATCTCGTACTTTACAAAACTACCCTAATTAAACTCATGCATTAATTACGTAGTTCTCTCGTTTTCCTCTCCGCCTTGGTCGCGGTGCACAATATTGAGCACTCCTATATGACTAGCCGCTCTATCTACATGCAGGACATTTCAAAGCATCCGGGCATGTGTGCCATCCAGCAAATCAAAGCGAGGTGCTACAGTCGAGACTCACCTGTCACCCCGGTGTGGCCGTCATGACCCGTCATATCACAAAACCCACACCTTTACCAGCAGTGGTAAGGTGGCCTCCAAGTTGGACTGGACGAAGCAACCATCATTTCACTGGAACGCTCGTTCAAGCCCTTTCTTCCCTTTCTTGAAGAAAACCTCACTCCAGGCTACTCACTTCTGCCATTTTTCTTCTGTACCGATGAAGGAAAGGTGGGCGAATCAGTTATGCTGCTATATTTTCATTCCAAGAATCTTCTTTTTGCGAAGCACCGACCGATTCTCACATCCTATTCTGTTCCCGTTTTCATTGCGATTGCGGTTTCCTTTCGATTGCTTTTTGTTTGTCAGTTCATTGATGGATCCTGGAGCACTAGGCAAAGAGTTGCCGGTGGACAACCCACTGGAGACAGCGATCTCCAGGAAGCGAGCACCGACCAACGAGTTGACCATGTTGGCGGGCCAACCCATGGAGACGAAGAACTCCAAGAAACAAGCACTGGCCAAAGAGTTGAGGACGTTGGCGGACGAACTCCTCAAAGAAAGTTGGAAGAACAGCAAGGGCCCCACCGTGCCTACCCCAGGAACTCTGATTGCCACCTATGTGAGGCTCAAGACCGAGTTTGAGGAGATAGTCGCCGTTGAGAAGCAGTATTCCCCTGGCAAGGTGATGGCCCCCATCGAGGACAAGGAGATGGCCCCCAGAGGGATGAGATCCCCCGGTGAGCTGCACAAGGTAAAAAATAATGGCTTATTACCATAGTTGTGGTTTTTGATTATTTGCAATGTGCTTGCTAATATGTTAGGGTTGTGCAGGTGCCGGTGGACGTCCTTGATGATTCCGATGTCGTGGCCCGTCCTGTTGGCATCGCCCCGGAGATCGATTCCGATGTCGCTGTCCATCCTGTGGACATCGCCCCAGAGATCGATTCCGATGTCGCGGTCAGTCCGATGGACATCGCCCCAGAAATCGATTCCCATGCCGCTGTCCGTGCTGTGGTCATGGCCCGAGAGATCGATGACAAGAAATAGTTGGTCGCGCTAATCCTTCAGGGTAGTTTGCATTGCCCCATGTTTAATTACCAGAACGATGCGTGTTATCAAACCATCTTAGGGCTAGTGCACTGTCTTGTGTGGGCGGATCTTGCTACTTTTGTTTGATAGTGAATCATACGATGAATCATGCGAATCCTCTCCGAGTTATGGAAACAGATGTATCCTCACCAGCTTTTGATGTAATATATGGCATGCTTAGATGTAAGTTTGAACTGTTTATTATATCAGCAGGGCTTGTTTGATGATTCTTGGTGTTAGTAGGCTAGCTACTGTGCGAGCTATAGTACTTGCAAAACACTCACCGAAGAGAAACGTTGGGGCTGATGAGCTCGTGGTACGCTTATACTTATCCCTCGTCGATCGACCAATAGCCCTAGCTCCTAAAATTGTAGGCTTAGCGATCGATCAGACAATAGTCGACATACATTCAGGCCTCATTTGGTTCATAGGGTAGGCAAATCGTAGCAAAAGCACAGAAAACGTGCAACACAAAATCATAGCAGTGCAGAGACGTGCTCCCTCCGTTCCAAAATAGATGACCTAGGCGGGCTAGTTTGGCCTAGTGGGTTTCAGTGATATGACGTGGTACAGTGCCGTCAAGTCTTCGCGTGTGGTAGCAGTTTTGCGGGTACAGTAAGTTTTCTTGAAGCAGCGGAATTCAATGAAGTCATGATGGTTCCTTCGTCCGAACAACTTACAGTGGGAAAGGTTACGCCTGCAATACGACCGGGGTAGACCAGGATAATTTTGTGCATGGCAGGTGGACCAGGATGGTCGACGTCCCACATGTCGGCAAATGAAAGTATTCTTTCTGATATAGAGGACGAGCAACGAGTATTCATTGTTTATTTTTGATGAAAGCTATTGTCTCCACTGTTACGACGGAGGAGTGTGAAACACGGCAGCCCAGTGAACTTGGCATGTGCACCACTCCCTCCTTCCTCATGTAATGCCCAGGTTACAACTTTTTCTCACTTTCTCTCTATCTATTTTCTCTCAAATGTTTTTTACCTTTCTTTTTTTAAGACACAATTGTTTTTTATGCCTTTTTTTAGAATTATTTTTTTATACCTAGGAGCACGTGTAGAGACGGGCTCTTGCAGAGCCCACTCCTTGACTTTGTCAATGCCTCTCTCTCCTCCACATAAGGAGTACTACTTGCTATGCATGCATGCGGTGGGCAGCTGGCGTCTTGAGGGGCCAGGGCGGTGAGAGCGGGCTCCGGAAGCGGTCCGGACTCCAGCATGGCCCACCTCACATTATCACGATATATTTCTTGGAGTCCGTGCACGGCGGGCGGGCGATCTCTTCTCCCTCCCCCGTTTCTCTCTTCTCAGCCGACGCCCGCCGAGCAATTAGATTTCGGCTATCGACGGTTTATTCAATTACGGTCCCACATGTTAGTGAAATTGCAAGACAATGTGTGTCCCCTCTGGTGAGCGGCGTGCGAGCCGGACTGTCGGGGTTGCGACGCGTACGAGTCGTAAGTGTGCCGCCTTTTCCTTTAGAACTTGCGAAGCATAACATTTTCGCGTGATCGATCGATAGAAATCCAGAACAATGACGAGGGCGGTGCTTTCCCGCTCGTTAGGCGGGCTAGTTCGAGTGATATGACGTGCTACAGTGCTGTCCACTTGCTCCATTTTTATGTAAGCAAGAGTTTACACTCTTACGCGGGAGGAGTGCGAAACACCGCGGATCTGATTTTGATCGAGGGATAACTGTTCCCTGCCAAATAATGGAGGATTGTTAGCGATTATAGCATGATAGTTAGGGCATCTCCAGCGCTGGCCCACAAATTTACACCGGCATCTGTCCGAGGACACTGATGGATGCCATCCGATGCTGCCCGCATACCTTTCCACAACTATATGAACTAACCGGACGAAATTCGTGCAAACAAAGCAAATTTCAAATTAACCGGATGAAATTCATTACATTTCGAAAACTTTTCCTACAAACTGGATGAAATTCATTACATATTTTGCACAAACCGTACTAAAACCTACTGTAAACCTAATCTAAACGATCGCCGGCGCCCGACCACCATGTCCGGCCATGAACCCGAGAAAGCCGGCCATTGCCTTTGCCTCCTCCTCATCCGCCTCGATAACCTCCTCCTCCAGAGCGGCGGCGACCTACCGTGTACTACTCTTCCTCGCTGCCGGCTGCACCCGCGCACGCGCGCCGGCTTCGTGGTCGTGGCGGTGGAGGGCGGCCGGGGGGTGCCGGCGATCTCCTTCGTTTGCTCCTGCGACAGTACGTCGAAGAGAGCTTTGGAGCGCGCCCGGAGCGGAGCCGCCGATGTCCCTCGTCTGCTCCTGCGACAGTATGTCCAAGAGAGCTTCGGAGCGCCAGGAGGCCATGGTTGAAGTGGTGCTGACAGAAGGAAGGGACCGGAGGAGAATAAGTGTGGGTCTTTGGCTATGGCTGGGAGCTGGGGCTCAAGTTAATATAGCGGGCGAATGGCAATGAGCCGCGGCAGACGGATGGACAACTGGCGCCGGAGTAGGTTCGTCGGGCATGAATGCGGACGCTGCTTCAGTGACTTAACTGCAGATGCGTTTGGGTTACTGACATGTGGGCCCAACGGGCATCTGGCCCGCATGTCAGTGACACACCAATTGCACCTGCAGTTAAGTCCGGTGAATGCGGCATTGACATTCTGGAGAGACGGTGACCGTTTCAGGCGGGAAGCGCGCGCTAGCGATGGAAGGGGTTTCGGTGTGCAGTGGCACTAAGATCGGTCACTCACGATAGTACATACTCCGTACCATACTACCATAGTACCCTCTCTAGCTTAGGCTGTTTTATAGATTGTCATTATGATGGACGATATACATGAGCAAGGCGGTCCGAGTATGACCGTTGGTGTTGAGCCAGGTGAATACATGCTCGGCGTTCGCGTAGGCCTCCATCAAACGTCTAAACAGTAAGTCAGGCACCGCCGGGGCGCGCATGTGATGGGCTCGCCGTTTGCGTTGCGCCATGAGTAGGACTTTGATTTAGAGGGCGACATGCATGCATTAGCATGCTTTGACAGCGTGAGCGTGAGTGTCTGACGCGAAGTATTTCATTTTCATTTGGCTGACGAGGGTGCGTTGCAGTGACGAGTCCGTGGTTTGATTCCCCACATACGCATAATTTTGGTTTTTACAGTATTTCTTTCTCCATTGACAGGTAGGCCCGCGTAGATAGATAAAGAACACGAGCTGATGAGGCGCATGCGGACTGTTTGACTGGTCAACCAGACAAATACGAAGCTATACGCTGAGCCAGTGATCGTATAATCACCATATCTCGTATACAATGATCAAAGTGAGCTATCAAGACAAGTTCGATGACCGCCAATGCATTTTACTCGGTAATAAATGACCAGGATTGAAGGGGAATCCAAATTTGCTTCGTCTTCTGTCCTTGAGCTCTTGACAAACCAATGCACTATACGTTTGTCCGGCCACTCCACCCCAGAGCTCTCACCAAGCGTCGTTCATGCCACCGCGCCGCACACTAACCGGTAAGGCAGCGATGGCATCCCGCCGCGCCGAGTTCCTCGCTGCCCACGACCGCACACAAAACGGTAGGGAAGCGATGGCATCCCGCCGTGCCAAGTTCATCACCGCTCGTGACCTCACAACTATGTGGGAGGAATTTGAAGATGCCAAGGCCGAATGGGCGGTAGAGCAAGAGGCGGCCAAAGCCGCACAGAGGGAGCGGAAAAGTCAGAAAGCACTCAAGAAAAGAGAGGCCCGCCGCCGCAAGAAAGAAAAGGACGCACGCGCTGCTGCGGAGAGTTCGGCGGAGATCCAAGCACGGTGGGGTGTCGCCGACAAAGCCGGGAAGGAGAACGACGGTGTCTGGCCAGCATGTGAGAAGTAGTAGTACCAGTAGTTAGTGTGTGTGTCTGTGTCTGAGTACGAGCATGTACCAATACTACTAGTTACTACTATAGTTTTTAGAGCAAATTACTAGTACATTAGCCTAGACTAAATGGATCCTTTAGGGCTATTTGAGCCCCAACTAGCTCAAACTAACTCTAACCCATGGATCCAAACAGGGCCTATGGCCAGTCTCGACGCGGAGCAGTCGCGTGCACCGGGAAGCGGCGCTCTCTCGGCCGTTGCACCACTTCAAAGCCGGCGCCAGTGAGAGGTCGCCTCCGCTCTGGCCGGGCATTAATGCGGCACTGACGCTCCAGGGCGACGCTGACCGTTTCACGCAGGAAGCGCGCGCTGGCAAGGGAGTATAGGTTTTGAACCGTTTCAGGTGTAGTACTGGTAGTTTGCAAAACTACTCAATTATTGCACTCAGTTTCCTAAGAAATTGTGGTAAAAAAAGTTACTCCACAGCCCGCTTCCCTTCTCCTTCCTCTTCCACCGCCCGCGCACGTCCGCGGGAAGCGACCGGTCAACCCTTATATAGGAGTGCTAGCACAAAAAGATGCATGCATGAGCACTAAAATTTCCATATTAAAGCGCCGCTCCAGCGGGAGTATGGCGTATGTTGTTACCTTCGGCCGGCCCATGGCTACCGGGCGACGGCGACCAGAGAAGAGGCGGCGGGAGGGGAATGAATGCAGCTACTGTTTGGGTTCGCCTTCCGGCTTAAATAAATGCGCAGCATCACGTGTACCCACGGGTGCACAAATTGTAACATACGTGTCTGCTTAAGTGGGCGTCACGTAACTGGTGTGTGTGTGAGAGAGATTCTGAGAGACAGAGTGCGTGTGTGTGACTCTACTCTTCGCACATGTACTCAACCTTTTGCATCGGGATATAAGTATAATGGTATTTACTTTAGCTAGTGATTTACGTGGCCATATTAACGTGGTTGTGTCAAAAAATGTCACTTCCTACTCGTGATTTGCGTTATATAATTACAAGCAAGATTCTCGTGCATTGCACGGAACATCAATATGCATTTTTTTACAGAACACCTATTGTGATTGACCCATGCAGGAGTAATCCCATGTGTAGAAAGTAATGATATCTCGAGAATTTTATCAGAAAACTGGTATCTCGAAAATGTTATCGAAAAAATGAAAGATGAGAGATAAGGAGAGGAGGAGTGGAGCGTGGTGGTGACTGGTGGTCGGAATGGGCGGAGGCATGGGGATGGACGGCGCCGGCAGGCGGCAGCAGCCACCATGCATGCTAGATTGTTCCAGAGACTTATTCCTTTTTTAATTGCTGAGCAATGAGGTTGCGGGAGATAATGATGTGGAGAGAGGTGCGGGTATCTTTTGTAAAATTATCATAGTTTGCTTTCTATTCTCAGATATAGATCATACGGTCTGTATTACAAGACGGCAGACACACCATCACCGCCAACTCGTTTTTTATAAGGGTACAGATGATAAGTTTGCTGACTACTAAAGTAAAGTGAAATTTGTCCATGTTATGCAAGTAAATAAGGTGATTATTTATCATACGGGTAAGGTTGGATGAAGGGTGGTAGGAACAAATGCTCCGCCTAGAGCATGTGTGTGTGAGATGGAGTCTTAGTATGTGTGTGTGGGGTGTGTGTGTGTGTGAGAGAGAGAGAGATAGAGAGAGATGGAGTCTTAGTGTGTGTGTGTGTGGGGGGGTGTGCGTGCGTGCGTGTGTGTGTGTGTGTTTGTGTGTGTGTGTGAGAGAGAGAGATGGAGTCTTAGTGTGTGTGTGTGGGGAGGGGTGTGTGTGTGTGTGTGTGTGTGTGTGTCACGGGGTCCTCTGTGGCGGATGTAATTTAAGTGTGCATGGCTTCATCATAGAGAGGTGATGTGTATGGCAGAGGCCACCAATGATGGGGTGCGAGAGAGAAAATGCCCGTAGAGAGGGAAGAGAAGGTGTGTGCGCGTGAGAGGAGTCGACATCGAGAGAACGTGTTTGTTCGAGAGACACCGAGGAAGACTACTATATATGGATGGTGCATGTAGGCGGGAATTGAACAAAGGGATGGTCTTATTGGTTTCAGGGATATAGGGGAAGAGTGAGAGGCGGGGGGGGGGGGGGGGGTAGCTAGAAGGAGATTGTTAAGTGTGAGTGTGTGTTTTACCCATCCAGGCGGAAGTTATGTGCACAAAAGAGGAGAACGATTCAATGTGGCGTTAGGATTGAGGGTAATTAACTACGTATGGAGACAGAGAGACCTTGAATGTGCATGTGTGAGAGGTATACATGTATACGTGGGATGTGTGTGTGCACGTGCGCATGATCGAGATAAAAGAAAGAAGACATAAGTCATAAGATCAACGACATGGGAGAGACGGATCGGTATGACAATATGCATGCATGTGAGAATGCAGGGAAGAAGGCCCGACAATTGAGCATGTGTTTTTGTCTTTAAGAGATAGTGGCGTGGGCTGGAGCATGCATCTATGGCGAGCAGAGGGAGTGAGGCGCAACGATTGTGCAAAAGAGACCAACCTATAAATGCATATGTATGGAGAGACATATATAGTGTGGGTGATAGGAAGCAAGACTCCGTGCGAGAAAGAAATGTTGACGGAGAAACTACAGATAGATACAGAGATGGAGATGCTAGCTAGAGGGACATCCGCTAGTTTGGGTGTTGGAGATGACCGTCGGGTGGTTCAAAGGGTGAAGTTATATATGTGTGTGAGAGGGCACTTGACTGCATGTAGAGAGAAACATATGTAGTGTGCGTGATAGGAATCAAGAGTGAGGGCGAGAAAGAAGGTTGATGGAGAAACAGATAAATAGAAAGATAAAGATGCTAGCTAGTGTGCGTTAGAGATAGGAGTCGAGTGGTCAGAAGGCTGGGTTATGTGTGTGGGTGTGAGAGAGATAGAGAGAGGGTGCATGTGAGTCACATACAAACAGATATCAGAGAGAAATGAGATCCAGAGAGACGGAGTTTTGTGTCTGCGAGAGAGAAAGATATTTCACAACGAGAGTGATAGCTAGAGAGACATACGAGGGAACGCAAGATATCTCTAGGGAGAGAGGGTGTGTGTGAGCGACATACAAGAGAACAATGGAGAAATATGAGACCCTGGGAGACAGAGTTTGTGTTTGTGTGTGAAAAAGAGATATTGAAGAGGAAGAGTCGTAGGTTCTCATATCTAAGGAGCACAAGACATCTCTGTATGAGGGGTGTGCGAGTGGCACACATGGGAATAGTAGAGAGAAATGAGACCCCGGGAGACAAAGTTTTGTGTTTGTGTGAGAGAAAGAGATTCCACATGGAGAATCATAGTTAGAGACACATAGCAGGGAGCGAGATATACTTAGAGAGAGATAGAGTGATGAAGGTCGAGGGAGAGAGTACCGTCAGTGTGTTACGAAGATAAAAGATCATTGTCGACATACAGGTAGCACGAGAGATACCTGAGAGACGATGAACGCGTATAGGTCCAGAGAGATAGTCCTATATAAGCATGAGTGATACCTATATGAGACGAATATCTGGATTAAAGGGGATTCAAATATTTAAACTGGAGATCACGACATCGATAATATCATAACGCAAATTGGTGTATCAAACATGCTTATTCATTTGAATTTGGGCACACGTGTAATGTTATATAGTTTATCAATATTGGTGATCCATAGATTCTTCAATTACAAACAATGCATGGTTTATATGCAATTAATGTCTAAACGGGATTACACTATATGTTGCGTGTGTGAAACACATTATACATGTTTGAGAAGTAAAAAAAACCCGCATGAAACACACATTAATTGGAGACAGTTAGCGAGGAATGCATACATTGGATTTCAACATAAAGTGGTTTCAAATATTTGAAAATCCAAATTGATGGATACAACCTTATGAATCTGAGATCATGCCATTTGTAAACCATATTTATGTATAAATGGTGTTGTGCTTTTGAAAGTATATATAAAAAATGATGTATATAGAATGTAATTCCAATTGAAAATGGATCCCGCCCGAAAAAAATACACAATACAAACGGGATTCGAATTGAGTTGGCACGGTAAACGTGCACTCTGCAAAATTTGAACGAAGCGGGGAAAGTCGCAGTAACCGCCCGAAACCAAAATCTGCGAGATGGAAATCACTACTGCCTATCCCTGCCACGCAAAGCCTATCTGCTGGATTTCTATAGGTTTTGATAGGGGTAGGTTTTTAATTTCACCCAAACGTGACGTAACCGCCTCTCACCCGGATTCATACACGGTGGGCGCCAAAACACAGTGTGTCCTCGGCCGAAATCGACTCCCTCCCCGATTCATATTCATACACGGTGGGCGCCAAAAACAAACTCTCGTCGGCAAATATTCGGTGTATGCGAGATTACCGTCCTATCCCCAACCGACTAATGTTGCTGTGATGTAGTAGAAATTTGAAACGGGGGCTAAGTTTGTAAATTTCCTCGCATTTGAGACAAGCGCGCCCTGAATACATGGTTCCCCCTTCCTCTCTACCTCCCTTTTCCCCATTCGTACTCCGTGGGCGCCAAAACACCCTCTCCACCCCACCCTCCTCCGTCCGCCGCCGTCCGCCACCCCATCCACCGCCGTCCTCCTCCACCATGCCGGAGCGGATACCCCGATGCCGCCGTCCATTACAAGAGATCGACCTCTCTCATCCACGGCTTCGGACCGGGATCCTTGCATCCCGTCCTCTCGCTGCATCCCCGCCGCCGTCCACCTTGTCGGTGCCGCTCCTACGACCGTCTCGTCCACCGCGCCCCGCCGCCACCGTCTACCCTCCTAGATCTGCTTCCACGCCACCGACAGCCATCGCTACAGCAACACCGTCAAATTCTCAGCAGATGCGTACACGGCGCCGCACCAGAGGCGGTACTCTTTCGTATCTGCTCAACTTATTTATCACAGCAAGAAAATAGATCGCCACTGCTTTACTCTGATTTCTTGTCTTGGTTGCGAAGTTGCCTTTGTCCGGTTCGCACCTTCAGATCTGCCATGGCACGCTCAACACTATACTCCCAATGCTTATGGTTTTCCCCTTTTATATTCCACACTGGTTAAATCACAGTAGACTAAATTTCAAAATTGGGCCAGTCAATTTTTCAGAGCTCGCCGGAGTTTGCCGATGCGATCGAAGGGGCTCGGGTGGTTGTGGGGCCTCGCCGAACGAAGAAAACTCGACGCGGGTGGGGGTTGGGGCAGGGGTGGGGGGTGGGGGTGGCGGAGGAACACAGGCGGTGGGGGCCGGTGGTCCGGCCGGCGGCCCGTGCGGTGTTCTGTATGGGAAGAATCAGAGACGAGGAAGAAGAAGGGTTATGAGACGTAGGATCTTCATCCAACCGCCTGAAATGGTCGAGAGACAGCTGGGAGTTGCATTCTTAATGCGCTCTGGTTCATCATGTGTGGGCACTACGCAACCAACATTTTATTATCCAAAATCTGCTTGCTCTTCTTTACCATGTTCCTCTTCCGTTCTTCTTTAATATGTACTCTCTCCGTTCCTAAATACAAGTCTTTGTATAGATTCCACCATGGACTACATATGGAGCAAAATGAGTGAATCTACACTCTAAAATGTATCTGGATACATCTGTATGTGATCCATAGTGGAAATCTCTACCAAGACTTATATTTTGGAACGGAGGGAGTATGATAGTAGTACAGTATGTTCCTTGTACTGAAGATGAGCAGGGACATTTGCAGTGTAGAGGTCTATACGGTCGGTTGTGATGGACACTTTGAGCCTCTTTGATTCGTAGGATCTTGTAAACATAGGAATAGGATTTGTAGTGGCCTGCCCACTTGAATCCTATAAGAATAGCAAGGAAATGCAGGGAGCCGTGTCGCCTTTGAGAGTTACACTGATATTAATAGTACCGCACCTTCACTTTAATGGCAAGTCTATAAATGAATTTTTGGTGAAGTCTCCTGTGCTAAATTTAGAAGACATTGAATGGAAAAACCTTGTTATGCACTGGTCTCGTTCCCAGGATGAGGTACTGTCTATGAAATCACATGAAAATTTGAACTTCTACTTTTCCGCATGTGCCTTACGGATCGTTTTTGCAGGAAATCTGCTCGAAGAAGAATTCCGGTTTGACAAGAACGACAGGATATCGCAAATATGCTGCCCGCTGCTTTGCTCTTGTTAGTACCTGTTGTCCTGTATCACTGTACTTGCATACATACCTGGTTCATTATGTGACAACAGTATGCATGATAGCTTGCTTATCAATTGTTCGCTCCAAATTACCTGAGCTGTATGAATGGTTACATTAGTGTAGAATATATCCAATGCCAATGTTTTTTTAGCTCTGCATTGTTCTTGTAAGTACATGCTGTCCTTTATCAGTGTACTTATAATGACAGGTAGTTGTTCATGTACCATCACTCTGCAGCTTATTTTCCTTTGCCCTCCATTTTCTACACATCAGTTCTATATTTACTCTTACCATAAGGTTGGTACTGAAGAAGTTTAGCTGTGCATTGCTCTTGGCTGTACCTTTTGCCTGTATCGCTGCACTTACATTTATAGCTAATTGGTTATGTAGCATCACTCTTCATCTTATCTTAAATATTCTCCATTTTTTCGTATATTATCACATCTATATTTACTCTTAACAAAATGTAGAATAAAGGCAATGCTTTTGAAGAAGATTCTGTGGTAAACTTCTTGAATTGCACCCCCATCAGCATGGACAAGGCCTTTATAGAGCCTGTCTTCACCAATAATGTAAGTTTGTCCATCTCAAGCCTTCAAACTTTGTTGTATATATTTGGTTAGGCATGACTACAACAACTGTTTATTTTTGGTGTTTGCATCAAATTGCTTGTTTAAAGTTTATTATGTAGTTCATAAACAAAAGTTTGTCCTTTCTCAATTTAAGTTTTCAGTTGTACAACCAAGTTCCTTCTTCATACCATGTAAATTAAACTATACAGAGCAAGTGATCTTCTTTTGCACTGCATGTATGCTTCTGTTCTTCATCCGTAATCCAGTGGTGTGGTGAACCTACCCACTACAGCACAATGTCATATTCTGCAATGTCTTAACTATGAACAATGTCATATCATTCTACTATTATTTAAACCGTCTCTTTATTTGCCAATCTGAAATGGTATAAATTGACAGCACACTAACCATTGATACTTATGAGTTCTTGATCTGTAATCCAGTGGTGTCGTGAAGCTGCCAACTCCTTCACAATGTCATTTCCTGCCATGTCTTGACCTGAACAATACCATATTGTGTTAATGCAATTTTAAACTGTGTCACTTTATTCGTCAGTAAGAAATGTGATGAATTGTCAGCACTGATACTTTTATGTGCTAAACCTGTCATCTGTCTGCTTGTTTATCTTTCAGAGTGAGGAAGATATAAGTGTTGAACAAGCGCAGTCTCATCATCTTGCTCAGCTGCTTGCGCTGCAGCTCCCCAGCAGGGCTAACCTTTCTTGAACTCTATTGAAGTGCTGTCGGTTTTGTATATTATTTTGTCGGCGTGTTTATTTGCACTGGTGGCGATCTTTGATGCCCAGTGTATGTAATCTGCTGTCTGCTTGTGCTTTATGATCATAGTGGCGAACTTTGATGCCCAGTGGATGTAATATGCCGTAATTTCTTTATTGTATAGTCTAGGTTTTTTCTTATTCACGATGCTGCAGTTATTTTACTGTATATATATATCCCGCAGTAAACCGGCCAAACCGTAAAATTACGGTACATAATCGGGCCGTCATGCAATCATGATGTAGGTTGGGCCTGAAACGTGCCGAACAGCTCACGGGCCCGTAGCAGCCCGAAATGAACCCTGGCCCATGATTGTGCGAATCAAATCACGGGCTTTTAACAGGCCAAAATTGTCTCGGTCTTTGTTTGGCCCAATCAGATATCGGCTGCGAGCAGGCCGGATGCAAACCGGGCCGTAGTTAGGCCCAACTATATGACGGGCTTTTAACAGGCCGAAATTAATATAGGGCCAAAATGTTAAACGGGCCCTTAACAGGCCAAAACTAATATCAGGCCGAATTACTCAGTGGGCCTTTATCAAGTGGGCCCAAAAGCATAGTGTCCAGTTGACGGGCCGAATCTGATATGGGCCATAATTGAGCCCAAAGCCTCTTAAAGGGTCGGACCTGATCTGGGCCGTAATTTGGCCCAGAACGTGGTAGGCTTTTAACGGGCCGGATCTCATATGGGCCACTATTAGGCCCGGAGTGTGGCAGGCCATTAATGGACCGAATCAAATATGGGTCGGCATTTGGCCCAAAACAAGGCAGCCAGTTAATGGGCCGACCTACTAGGGTCCTCAAAATCTTGTGGGCCTACAGCTGGGCCGGCCCATTAATGTCGGCGAAATCTCGTGGGCCTTTAGCTGGGCCGGCCCATTATGATCCGCAAGAATCTTGTGGGCCTTTACCTGGGCCGGCCCATTATGGCACACAAAAATCTTGTGGGCCTTTACCTTGGCCGGCCCATTATGGCCCGCAAAATCTTGTGGGCCTTTAGCTGGGCCAGCCCATTACGGTCCGCAAAATCTCGTGGGCCTTTAGCTGGGCCGGCCCATTATGGTCCGCAAAATCTTGTGGGCCTTCAGTTGGGCTGGCCCATTTAAACTTGATGGGCCGGTCCACGTGTCAACATATCATAGGCGCGTCTCGCCCATTCGATGAGTGACACCTGTGCCAACGTGGACCTGACACGTGTCTCCTCCAGCCAATGATGATTTTACACGTGGAAAATCCCCATTGGTCGGGGCTGTTAACGGGTTATCGGATCCAAAACCCGACCCGATAGCTTAACGGCGTTCCGTTACGGTGGATGCCACGTGTCGGTCACCCTTGACGAAAGCACTTCTGTGACGCGCGATTTATCGTCATGGAAGTGGACACTTCCGTGATGATAATTTTGGTAATGTCATGGAACACTTCTACGACAGCACAGGTATGACTATCTTGATTCTGTCATAAATTTGTCATGGATGTACATGCATGACAAAAAACGCGACCTACCATGACAAACACGTATCATCACGGAAGTGTATTTTTTTGTAGTGTTGTCATAGTTAAAACGACGATTGGTTATGTGAGGTCCGGCTTATAAGGTTTGTATGAAGGTTTAACTCAGTGGTTGTGCGGCCCTTGAAAGCACTTGATTTTTAGGCCTGGCCGCCTATGAAAGCCTTGATTTTTTGTTATTTGATATGAACACCTTTTGAGGTTCATTTTTGTGACATGTTAATACATGGTGGACAACCGATGAGGGCTATTTTGCCTTATGGTTCTTATATGAATATAAACCGTGTTTGTTAACCCGGACTGACTCTGGACTTTAAGTCGGCAGCATATGATGATCTTGTGCTTACAGTTTTGCGCTCTAAGTCTTTGGGCTGTTACCATTACTGCATGTGGCATGTTAAGCCGGCAATATAAACTGATTTCACAGGCCATGTAGCCTTGATTATATGACTCATCATTGAGCATTTTTGGGTTTGATAACCCGCCTTGGTTTTGGACGTTAAGTCGCCATTATATTTTGGATTGCGCCATTAGAATCATGCGCCTATAAATCATTGGATTGTTACCTTCACTGAGCATGGCAATGTAAGCCAGCAGTATAAATCAATCCTACAGGTATGTTTTCCTGGCTATATGAATGTGCGAGGTTTGATAACCCGCCCTGGCTTTTAACTTTAAGTTGCCAGTATGTTTAGGCTTGAATGGCCTTAATGCTAGTCTTTTCCATAATTGCATAAGACTATATTATGTTTGGCTTGTTACCCACCCTGGCTTTTGACGTTAAGTTGCCAGGGCATATATTGTTTAAACTCTGTGCAGGATTTGCAGAGCTATGACTTACATAACTGATTAGGTTCAAGCCCATCATCAAAAATTGAAATTGGTGTTTCAAAAGGGTTATTAATTATTGATTTTCACAAAGGCTATAAGCCGCCGGGTTACAAAAATCCTGGATTACAATGGATGCGCATTAAGTCGCCATCGGCCAAGAGCCACTGAGTATTTAAACTCTAGATTTACTTGTCAACCGATAAGGTATTCAAATCTTGAATAGCCAACATGGCTGGATTTTTATTATGGTTATCAATAACCAGTATTATGATTGAGGTTTTCAAATTTGCTTCAGCACAATGGTTATTATTTATCAATGGATATGATTTATTCTACAATGGAAGGAATAGTCCCGAGTCGCTGCAGGCTTATGACCCGGCACTTGGGGGCTACACGTTGCTGTTCAAGTCTACATGATCATATCTACAAAGTCCCTACTTATTATTGCATAATGACCCGGCCCTTTGGGGCTACACTGGTTGAAGTTTTTATGAGCATAAGGCAATTACAAGTCCCAGGTTGCTGCAAGCATGACAACCCGGCATTTGGGGGCTACATATGTGGAATATTTAGTTTTGACTAGTGATTGAGATGAACAACCTGGATTTATATTGAAACAAGTCTTAAGCTGTTACTACGCTCCCTTCTTAAGACTTGGGGGGCTACAAGTGATATGCATATAAAGGAGGTACATTTTCAAGCTTGATGTTAGCAACAGTTATAACTCGGTGCTATCAATATTTACAAGCTGGCAGTTTTGGCAATTATAACTCGCAGCCTCTATATCCTCAAGCCGGTGGATCACTAGATGAATATCTTGAGTCCAATATTTTTATTAAGACAGAGCTTTTTAAACCGACTTAAATGGATTATTTCTTACAATATTTCTCTACAAGAGACCAACGTTAGTAAATTAATTATGAAGCTGGCCTGTTGACCCGGATCTTTTCAAAAGAAGTATCTGGATTTTTTGCATTGGCAAAGTTTGAACATATCTGCTAAAGGAGATTTGCTATGAGGTCATGGACACATATCAAGAAGGAAATGACAAGGACTTAAGGATGAGCAGGTGCTAGTTCAGAAAAAACTTTTAACCCGGAGCACAACCTGTCAAATTGGTTCTTGTGTTTATTTTTGCAGGATCAGTTTAACATGGATAAATCCAAATTAAACTGGGGCTAATGTCAGGGATATACCCCGCGGTATGACCCGGCCAGGGCCTGGTGACTCATTGGTGACCCGACAGGTGTTTCAGGTGGATGACAAAGCCCAAGGCCCAGAAGGCCGGCTCACATTATGGTGGGCCGGCTTAAGAGGAAAGGCATGAGGAATATTTCCTTTGCAAGGAAGCAAGACCCGGACTCCAACTTGTAATAGAAGATAGACTAGTCCTAATCCTACTAGGACTCCACATGTAACCCGCCCCTCTAACTTATATAAGGAGGGGCAGGGCACCCCAAGAGGGGCGAAGTAATCTCTAAGGCTAGACACAACAAAGGGGAGCCGGCTTACACGGTGACTCCCTCGTAATGATAATGAGACCTAGCCACAAACAACATGTAGGGTTATTACAGGATGATGTTTCCCGGGGCCCGAAGCTATCTAAACCCTTGTCTTATGTTGCGTCTCTCGATTCCGATCAACCCCTCTCAAGCTACCACATAGATGCGCTGGCCTCACGACTAAGTCCTCACACTAGGACATCTGTCGTGACAAATCCACGACAGTACTACAGCTCACAGGGAGCGGTACTACCACGTAGGGTGCGGAAGTAAAAAATACTTCCGCCCCTACTTCCGCGCATGCCACCGTTCTGGGCCAGAGGCCACGGTACTACCGCATTCTAGGAGCGGTACTACCACGCTAGAGGTACTACCGCTGCCATGGGCGGTACTACCATGGGCCGCTGCGGTACTACTGCTCCTTTGAGCAGTACTACCGCACGCCACAGATCAGTAGCACTAGGAAGCCTTCATCTTCGCAACGACAAGGGAAAAAACCGGTGCTCCAAAGAAGCAAGGAAAGGTGGTGCAAAGGAACAGATGTGTACGTGTTGATTCCACCCTAACCTTTCCGAAGCGGACCCCTCTTCATAGTACGGCTTTCCTATGACTCAAATCCAGCAAAAAGAAACATAGAGAAACGCCGTCTTCGATAGGCTTCGAGGGGCACCGAATCATCTTGTGCCTAGACATGAGATATCAGAAGTGCTCAATGCACACGATTAGTCCGCAAATGCACTGTCATCAATCACCAAAACCACTTAGGGAGAAATATGCCCTTACAATCTCCCCCTTTTTGGTGGATTGATGACAATACGGGATTTGCACATAGGGATATAAAATGAAACATAAGCAAACCCAACATCTATAAAATATAGACAGGCTCCCCCTAGATGTGTGCACTCTATAGAAATGCTTTGGACTGCACGACACACATACTAGGATCAACACTCCCCCTATATTTTATAAACGAGGCAATCCTTGCAACAATATGAATTACACTAAGCATGGAGGCAAGGTATAGAAATGAGCATGAAGTAAAGGGCACAGGACATAATAAGCTCACAATCTACTAAACATACTAGACAATAGGATAAGACAATAAGATAAGCTGAGGACATATGTCTTACACCATATGATAGTCTCCTGGACTCACACGACACAACCACAAACCAACAAGCCAAAGCAAACGAAGGTTCAACAGAACGAAAGCAAAGCGAAACAAGACACGACAGAAGACTCGCAAATCCTACATCCTCTCCCCCTTTGGCATCGAGACACCAAAAAGGCAGAGAGGACACCTACAACACAGGTGGTGGCAGAACTCCAAGGCATCACCAGTCGTGTTCCTCCTCCTCAGACTCCTCAGCAGCACATGGTGTAGATGGAATACCAGTCTCCTCCTCTGACTCACTCCACCGGCAGTGTGATACGTTTCCGATGTATCTACTTTTCCTAACGCTTTTCCTCTTGTTTTGGAATCTAATTTGCATGATTTGAATGAAACTAACCTCAGACTGGCACTGTTTTCAGCAGAACTACCATGGTGTTGTTTTTGTGCAGAAATAAAAGTTCTCGGAATGGAACAAAACTTTGCGAGGAATTTGTATACAATAAAAGAGAATTTCTGGATCCAAGACCTGCCAGAGAGGGGCACCTGGGTGGGCACAACCCACCAGGGCGCGCCCCCCTCTCCTAGCGCGCCCAGGTGGGTTGTCCCCACCTGGTGGCCCCGCTGACCCTGAAACCAACGCTATAAAATCCTATTTTTGGAGAAAAAATCAAGGAGAAATAATTATCGCGATCCACGAGACGGAGCCGCCAAGCCCGGTTCTTCCTCGAGAGGGCAGATCTGGAGTCTGTTTGGGGCTCCGGAGAGGGGGATCTTCGTTCTTCGTCATCACCAACCCTTCTCCATAACCAATTCCATGATGCTCCCCACCGGGAGTGAGTAATTCCTTCGTAGGATCGCTGGTCGGTGAGGAGTTGGATGAGATTCATCATGTAATCGAGTTAGTTTTGTTAGGGCTTGATCCCTAGTATCCACTATGTTCTTAGGTTGATGTTGCTATGACTTTGCCATGCTTAATGCTTGTCACTTTGGGCCCGGGTGCCATGAACTCAGATCTGAACCGTTTATGTTATCATCATTATATCCATGTTCTAGATCCGATCTTGCAAGTTATAGTCACCTACTACGTGTTATGATCCGGTAACCCCGGAGTGACAATAACCGGGACATCTTCCGGTGATTGCCGTAGTTTGAGGAGTTCATGTATTCACTATGTGTTAATGCTTTGTTCCGGTTCTCTATTAAAAGGAGGCCTTAATATCCCTTAGTTTCTAGTATGGACCCCGCTGCCACGGGGGTGTAGGACAAAAGATGTCATGCAAGTTCTTTTAATAAAGCACGTATGACTACTTACGGAATACATGCCTACATTATATCGATGAACTGGAGCTAGTGCCGAATCACCCTAGGTTATAACTGTCACATGATGAATATCATCCAACAAGTCACCGATCCAATGCCTACGAACTTTTCCATATTGTTTCTGCTAAGTTACTACTGCTATCATCACTGTTACACTTGCTACAAAATTACTGCTATCACCGTTACTGTTACTATTGCTGCTGTCACTACTATCAAAACTATCAAACTCTTTGCTACTGATCACTTTGCTACAAATAATTAATCTCCAGTGTGGTTGAATTGACAACTTAGCTGCTAATACCTTCGAATATTCTTTGGCTCCCCCTGTGTTGAATCTATAAATTTGGGTTGAATACTCTACCCTTGAAAACTGTTGCGATCCCCTATACGTGTGGGTTATCAAGACCTTTTTCTGGCGCCGTTGCCGGGGAGCATAGCTATATTTTTTGAGTCACTTGGAATTATTATCATATTATCACTATGAAGAATCTGAAGGATCCTAAGACTAAGATATTTCCCTCAAGTACGAGGGGAGGTAAGAAACAGCCATCCAGTTCTGCTTTAGATTCACCTTCTGTTATGAGTAAACTTGCAACACCACCACATGCTATCAATTCTGATATGTCGCAAGTATTTGATGATGCTACTTCTACTATGAATGATGCTTATGATGATGCTAGTACCTTGCTTGATAATGATGATGTGCCACTTGGTGAATTTCTTGATGAACAAATTGCTAGAGTACTACAACATGATGTTGTTGAATCTGATGATGAGCTTGAAACTGAAACTTCTGAAACACCTGCTGGAACTAGCCCTCCTAGATACAAATTGCCTAAGGTACTGGAAGGTTATGTTATGAGTGAAGAAACAACTAGAGATATTCCTGCTTGTAATGATAGAGATGATCTAGAGAAATTACTACACAAGTATAAAGAAAAATCTCTGAATGCTAGAATGAAATGTGATCCTAAGTTTGCTACTTCACCTATTTTTATTGATGATAAGGATTATGAATTCTCTGTCTACCGAGAGTTAATTACTTTGCTTGAATCTGATCCTTTCCATGGTTATGAAACTAAAACTATTGTGGCACATCTTACTAAATTATTTCCTTTCTCATTAAAGAGTGATGCTAAAGCTTGGTACAATACTCTTGCTCCTTGTTGTGTGCGTAGTCCCAAGGATATGATTTATTACTTCTCTGAAAATTATTTTCCTGCTCATAAGAAACAAGCTGCCTTACAGGAAATATTTAACTTTGCTCAAACTAAAGAAGAGAGTCTCCCACAAGCTTGGGAGAGGCTTTGCCAGTTACTTAATGCTTTGCCTGATCATCCTCTTAAGAAAAATGAAATACTTAATATCTTCTATAATGGACTAACCGATGCTTCTAGGGACTTCCTAGATAGTTGTGCTGGTTGTGTTTTCAGCGAACGAACTGTTGGACAAGCTGAGGAATTATTGAATAATATATTGAAAAATTATGATGATTGGACTCTTCCCGAACCACCGCCTAAACCCACTTCGAAGAAGAGGGGTATATTATATCTCAGTCCTAAAGATATGCAAGAGGCAAAGAAATCTATGAAGGAAAAAGGTATTAAAGCTAAGGATGTTAAAAATTTACCTCCTATTGAAGAAATACATGGGCTTAATACACCACCATTGCCTAAGGTTCTAGAGGTAAATTCTTTAATGAAGTTTAGTGATAATGATAATCCTCACAATATGCATCCTAGCCAATGCCTTTATGAGTTTGAAAACTATATTAGAAAACAAGATCATTTCAATGCAAATGTTATGAAACAATTGAAATATAATTCTGATATGATTGCTCGCTTGAGTGACTTGTTATTTAGAATATCGAATGATGTTAGAGGTGTGGGAAAACATGCTTCTATGGTTCAAACTCAGTTAGAACAAGTTGCTAAATCTCAAAGAGAATTGCTTGATGAAATGAATCATAATATGCATGACTTTGCTGTTAGAGTTGCAACTAGAGGAGGTAAAATGACTCAGGAACCACTTTATCTTGAGGGACACCCAAAAAGAATTGAACAAGATTCACAAAGAAATAACACTAGTGCACCTAGTCCTTCTAAAAAGAAAAAGAAGAAGAAAAATGATAGGACATTGCATACTTCTAGTGAACCTGAAATAGAAAAACCTCCTGATAATGATAATGAAATTTCTATCTCTGATGCTGAAACTCAATCTGGTAATGAACACTCACCTACTGATAATGAAAAAGATAATGATGAGGTTCATGAAGACTCTCAACCAAACAATGATAAAGAACCGGATAATGATGTTGAGATAGAACCACTAGTTGATCTTGATAACCCACAACCTAAAAATAGAAGATATGACAAAAGAGACTTTGTTGCTAGAAAACACGGTAAAGAAAGAGAACCATGGGTTCAAAAACCTATGCCTTTTCCACCCAAGTCAACTAAAAAGAAAGATGATGAAGAATTTGAACACTTTGCTGAGATGCCGAGGCCAGTCTTTTTGCGTACTCGCTTGACTGATATCTTGAAAATGCCTCCTTATGCGAAGTATATGAAAGACATCATCACAAATAAGAGAAAAACACCGGAAGATGAAATCTCCACTATGCTTGCTAATTACACTTTTAAAGATGGAGTACCTAAAAAACTTGGAGATCCGGGAATACCAACTATACCTTGCTCTATCAAAAAGAATTATGTGAAAACTGCTTTGGTGTTAGTGTTATGCCTTTCTCTTTATATAAAAGACTTGACTTGAATAAACTCACACCTACTGAGATATCTTTGCAAATGGCTGACAAATCAACTGCCATACCTATCAGTACCTGTGAAGATGTGCCCGTTGTTGTCGCTAATGTTACTATTTTGACTCACTTTGCTATACCTGAGATGCCCGAGGACGACAACATGTCGATTATCCTTGGTAGACCCTTCTTGAATACTGCAGGGGCTGTTATTGATTGCAATAAAAGCAAGGTCACTTTTCATATTAATGGCAATGAGCATGCGGTGCACTTTCCGAAGAAACAATTCCAAGTGAATGGTATTAATGTTATTGAAAAATCTCCGACAATCACTATTGGAAGTTTTCAAATACCTCTACCTACTGTAAAAAAGAAATATGAAATACTTATTGTTGGGGAAATGCATATCCCCATTGAGGTAACTTAGTGATTTTACGAAAGTTCTTCGGTTTCATGTTAATCAAAAGTGGTTCTTAATAAGACCTGATCAACCTTATTAATGGATCATTTTTGAACGGTATGAAGTTGATGAATTTAGTAAGCACTACCTTCTGTCTTTACCTTTTGTTTTCTGTTTTTCTTAGTTAAATAAAATAAAATGCCCTGTTTTATCTATTTTCTGAATTTCCTGTGCAATAAAAAAATGACCCAAAAATAAAAGTTCTCAGAATGCTATGAAAATTTCACACAATTTTTTTTGAATATTTCTGAATTTCTGGTGCAAATAATACCAGAGGGCGGTGCACCAGGTGGGCGCAACCCACCTGGGCGCGCTAGGACCCCCAGGCGCGCCCTGGTGGGTTGTGGTCCCCACGTGGGCCCCCTCACTTACCTCTTCATCCCACATCATCACTTACCTCCAAAAAAAATCTCCATTGCTCTCTCTCCCGTGTTCTTGAGCTCAAACCCGCGGATTTCGATCTCTTTGCTCGAAGCTCCGTTTCCGAAACTGTTTCGGGGGATCGTTGCTTGGTATGTGACTCCACCGTTTGTCCAATTAGTTTTTGCTTTATTGGTTTATATTTTGAATAATTAGCTACTCTTGGTGCTGCTGTAGATGTGCTTGCATGTTAAATTCTTAGTGTTCTAAGTAGTTTGAATGCTTGCTATGGCTTCTATGCATCCCTATGAGTAATTGCTATCAATTTTATAAAGTTTTGTTGACAAAATTTTGTCACCCCAAAATTTTTGTTTTTAGAAAATTGTACGCGGACATGAATATCTTCAGGAAGTTTGGCTCTAAGAAGAACTCCAAGGGTGTTATTGGGGAGTCTTCTGACAGTGATCTCCATCCTCAAAGGTTGGCGGAGGTACGGTCGTGCGAATGGACGCACACCCCGTTCCTGGAAGAGGCTGGAATTCTTCAGGAGTTCATGCAATATGTTGCAAATGCCGGCCTCACCGACTTCACCGCAGATGAGTGTGACCAGCACCAAACCCTCACAAATATCTTTGTTCAGAGTTTTACTTTCCTGCCTAGAAATAATCCTCCTGAAGTGAGCTTCGATTTATATGTTGAAAACGATCAGATACCACTCACTGAATTTTGTGATATATGCTTGATCCCTTCTGATGGGAGCTTAGACGAGCCTAGGCCGGCTGGCTTTGAGGACTTTTATAGCACTTTGACAGTGGGAGATGAGAGAGGGGTGTCAGCCACCACGGCTACTAGCATACACTTTCCTGCCGTACATTATTTTTCTTTATTTGTTGCTAAGTGCTTGCTTGCTAGAAAGAAAGTAGGTGCGCTTAGTGCACCAGACTTTGCTGTTTTATGCCGAGCACTAGAGGGCGACAACACCCATAGCTTGGGGGCTATTGTGGCTCGTTGCCTCCATCTTAATAAATCCTAGGGTGAAATACATGGTGGGATTTTTGCTACTCGTTTGGCGGCTCACTTCGAGGTCGAGATACGCCCTCATGATTACCCTTTGACCAAGGTCTACCTAGACAGGGCAGCCATGGAACACCATCATTTTCTTGCATGAGATTATCCTGACATTCCCATTCCTTATAACCTGGTTTTTAGCGTTAAAACTCGTGATAGTATTCCACTGCCTGCACCCGCTTTGTTTGATTCTGCTGCCAGGGGCGGATACAGGATTATGCCTGCAGACATCATCGCCTACCGGAACGCTCAGGCTGCTGCGGCGGCAGCACAGGAGGAGCCTCAGAAGTGGGATGAGTGGATCCCCGCTCCTCAGCACCCCTACTACCCTCCAGGCTACTGATCGACTACCAAGTTAGGCCAAAAGCCTAAGCTTGGGGGAGTACGTGTTTCCACCGACTTTACATTCATGTTCACTTATTCCATTTGTCGGTGTCCACACTTTTTCGTTGTATCATCCATGCTTAGATTTATTTTTCTTGCTTTCTTCTTGTGTGCTTGAATTTTTTTAGAAAAAAAATAGTCGTAGTTAGTTTACTTTCTATGCATGCTTAGTAGTAATATTAAAAGGAAAACCCAAAAAGATTTCCTTGTTCTTCTTTTGCTTGTTGGGAGCTTTCCCGTGTAAATAGTTTTTCTCGTTTTTGCTTTTCCCTTTTGTTTGCTTGATTCAAGAAAATCAAAAACTCCAAAAATATTTTAGTGTGTTTCTATGAACTTCTTTTCTTTTTATTCAAGTCCTACCGAGGAGAAGACCATGATGAAAATGTTGAGTGGCTCTCATTTGAATAATTGTTGAACTAATAAAGAGCACATTTTACCTTGTCTACTCCTATTGAATAAAATGTCTTGCAGATTCCAGCTTAGTCCACGACACTCTTGCACTATTATTATTTTCATATCGTTCGGTCGTGCAAGTGAAAGACAATAATGACGACATTTGATGAACTGGTCGTGGCACAGAGAAACTGGTATGAACTCGACTTGTTCTGTCTGTGTAAATATGTTTAACCTAGTATCCATGATTCAGCCCAGTATGATTAAACATGTTTGCAATGACAATTAGAGATTATAGTTTCTCATGCCATGCATAAGTAGCTGGGAGTTGATAATGATTTATCTTGGGTATCAACATTGCGTTAAAATGATTGTGATGTAGTATGATGATATGGTATCTTCCTCTGAACGTTCGAGTGGCTTGACTTGGCACATGTTCATGCATGTAGTTGAATCAAAGCCAACATAGCCTCTATGATGTTTATGTTCATGGTGTTCATATCCTACTCATGCTAGTGTCCAATGTTACTTATCCATAATGCATGGTTATGATCGTTGTTACTCTCTAGCTGGCCGCTTCTCAATCTAATTGCTAGTCTTCGCCTGTACTAAGTGGGAATTCTGCTTGTACATCAAAAACCTTGAACCCAAAGTTATTCCAGATGAGTCCACCATACCTACCTATATGTGTATTACCCTGCCGTCCTAAGTAAATTTGCATGTGCCACCTCTAAAAACTTCTAAAAATATCCGTTTTGTGTGCCTGGATCGTTCATGGAACGACAGGAGGTAGTCGGTATCTTCCATGCTAAGCGGGTTATTCTCAGGTCGAGTGTTTATTCACTCGCCATCGCACGAGAAAAGGGCGGTATTAGGGATGCCCAGTCCCAAACTGCAAAATACAAAAAGAGTTAATCGCTCGAATAATCTAACAAAAACCCCCAATGGAGTCAAAACCTTTACTTTTTATCGCTTGGGAACCGCCACTAGCTTGTTTAGCATCGGAGATATTGGTAACTGATAGTTGTGAAGTGAATGAGAAGGGTGCATGTCCCAAAATAATCATTTACCTCTGTTTTAAAAATTGAGCTCTGGCACCTATGCAAATCACTGATTCCCTCTGCGAAGGGACTATCTATTTACTTTTATGTTGCGTCACCACCTTCTAAAACAAGCGCCAGAAACTGAGGGAGTACAACTGTCATGATTTATGCATTGTGTGTAGCTAATGTTGGGTGCATCATGACTGGATCTTTTCTACCATGAATTACAATGTTTAGTCACTGCTTGAACTTCAGAGGTGCTCTGCATTTATGTTTTGCGGTCTCAGAAAGGGCTAGCGAGATACCACTATTGTCATATTATATCATGGTTGTTTTGACAACCTGTTGCCGTTTGAGATATCTTATTATTGCTCGCTAGCTGATTATGTCATTGATATGAGTCATTATAATCTTTAAGAGTTATTGACGACATGGTTAGTTATAATGTTGGGTGAAAACCTGGGTGCTGTTTAAGCTTATTTATGCAAACAAGAGCAGAAGAGTTCGTAAAAGTTTTTCTTTTTCACTTTCAGTTTGTCAACTGAATTGCGTGAGGACAAGGAAAGGTTTAAGCTTGGGGGAGTTGATACGTCTCCAACGTATCTACTTTTCCTAACACTTTTCCTCTTGTTTTGGACTCTAATTTGCATGATTTGAATGAAACTAACCCCGGACTGACGCTGTTTTCAGCAGAACTACCATAGTGTTGTTTCTGTGCAGAAATAAAAGTTCTCGGAATGGAACGAAACTTTGTGGGGAATTTTTATACAATAAAAGACAATTTATAGAGCCAAGACCTGTCAGAGAGGGGCACCTAGGTGGGCACAACCCACCAGGGCACGACCCCCCTCTCCTGGCGCGCCCAGGTGGGTTGTCCCCATCTGGTGGCCCCGCTGGCCCTGAAACCAACGCTATAAAATCCTATTTTTGGAGAAAAATCAAGGAGAAAGAATTATCGCGATCCACGAGACGGAGCCACCGCCAAGCCCCGTTCTTCCTCAGGAGGGCAGATCTGGAGTCCGTTTGGGGCTCCGGAGAGGGGGATCTTCGTTCTTCGTCATCACCAACCCTTCTCCATCACCAATTCCATGATGCTCCCCACCGGGAGTGAGTAATTCCTTCATAGGCACGCTGGTCGGTGAGGAGTTGGATGAGATTCATCATGTAATCGAGTTAGTTTTGTTAGGGTTTGATCCCTAGTATCCACTATGTTCTTAGATTGATGTTGCTATGACTTTGCCATGCTTAATGCTTGTCACTTTGGGCCCGGGCGCCATGAACTCAGATCTGAACCGTTTATGCTATCATCATTATATCCATGGTCTAGATCCGATCTTGCAAGTTATGGTCACCTACCAATACAAAAAAAAGACACATCCGTGACATTTTGGGCCGAACGAATTTTTTTTTCTGTCATACTTATGACACTTCTATGACGATAATTGTGACAAAACCCGATATCATCATAGATGTGGTGGGGTCCTACTTCTATGACAAAAAATCATGACAGAAAATTGGCTTTTCGTCCTGGGCGGGCCGGAGACGCAGCTGCAAGACATTCTTTGGGCCGTCCATGACGGAAAAAACCGTGGTAGAAGCGAGGGCGAGGAAAATATCGGGGTGTTCCCGGTTACGGTGGGTGGTCGGGGCCGAGCGATGCGCGTTTCTCTCATACACGCACGCGCGTGGGTGCGAGGCGTTGGGCTCTAACTGAACGCGAGCGAGGCATTGGGCTCTAACTGAACCCGAGCGATTATACTGCAGGCTACCGCGTTACTGAACCCGAGCGATCGATGGATGGCTGTTAACTGAACCCGATCGAGCGATTCCTTCGCTACTGCTGCTAACTGAAGCCGATCGATGCTGCCTCTGGATGAATAGTGAGTGTTGCTGGGGGGGGGGTTTGGATGAACAGTTCCCGGTGGGGGTGGATGAACAGAACCCCGTGGTGTTGCCTCTAGATGAACAGGACCCCGATCGATCGAGCCGGTTGGGGCTGGATGAACAGGACCCCGTGGAGGGCTAGATGAACAGGACCACCCCGTGGAGGGCAGGATGAACAGTAGACGGTGGAGGGCTGGATGAACAGTAGCCCGTGGAGGGGTGGTTGAACAGGAGCCCGTGGAGAGGGCTGGTTGAACAGTAGCCGGTGGAGTAGCGCGCGGTGGAGGCTGGATGAATAGGAGCCCGTGGATGAACAGTCGCAGGTGGAGGCTGGAGGAGGTCGACGGTGGATGAACAGTAGCCCGTGGAGGCTGGAGGGGGTCGACGGTGGAGATGAACAATATCCCATGGAGTCCCGTTTTGCGGTACGCCACACCCCTCCCGATGAACAGGACCCCCGTCTCGACCGTAGCGCTCCAACACAAGTCCGTTTCCTCCGTTTTGCGGTACGCCAGACCCCTCCCGATCAACAGGACCCCCGCTTCGACCGTAGGAGGTCCATTTCCACCGTTTTGCGGTACGCCAGACCCTGCCCGATGAACAGGATCCCGTTTCGACCGTGGCTGATCGAACACAAGCCCGTTTCCTCCGTTCTGCGGTACGCCAGGCCTTGTTTCCATCGGCTATTCCGTCCAAGCCCTCCCAATGAACACGACGACGCATTCCGTTCCGACCCAGCCGGTTGGCTCCCCATCAACACGACGACTACGCAGTTTCTCCGTTCCGACCCAGCCATCTCCACGAGCACTGGCCGTACGTATGCGCGAGTAGGCGTTCGAGACCCTGCCCGTATGTATGTATGTGGCCGTATTTTCTTTCTTGCACACTGGCCGCTGTACGTACGTGTACATGCTACGTGCGCGCCTCTACTACGACACGTGCGTGCCTCTACATCGACCAGTATGTACGTACACGTTCGCGACCAGAATGACAATGCTACGTATGCTTCGACCAGGTGGGTCTCGACTGTCAGGCACTTCCTTGCCTGCGAAGATGTAGCTGGTGGGTCCCAGCAGTCAGGGCGGCGAATCGTTTTTTTTGCCCAGACGCAGTTCCTTGCGTGCGAAGATGTAGCTGGTGGGTCCCAGCAATCATGGGGAAACATTTTTTCACGAAATACGGTGGTCCGTTCGCTGGGTCCCCGCTGTCATGTGGAGGAATAATTATTTTGCGCGTAATAAGGAGGCACTTCCTTGCTGCGGCCGTGGACCCAGCTGTCAGCCTCTCCACGTACAGTACTCTTCCGATGGAAGTCGTTCCTTGACCACGTTGACCACGCCGCGCCGAGAGCACCAGGGCGGTGGACGGCGGCGAGGCCTAGGAAGGGGACGACGCGGAGCCGGGGAAGACGCGGCAGTGGAAGCCCGCGCGGAGAGGAGTACGAGGGTTCACTGGTTCGACTGCGGTGTGAGGCTGCCGTCGCCGCAGGGCCTGGCCAGCGGTGGGAATAGTAGGGGGCGGTGAGGCCTCCGCGGCAGCACAGCCGGCCACGGGAGGCAGGAGCATGCGGCATGACTGGCGCTGCTTTGGGCGGCTAGAGCAAGAAGACCAGAGGTTGAAGAAGCACTACGGCCGTTGGATGGACATCATACGGTCACTGGAGCTAGAATCATTCATATTGACTAAGTTGACAAAGCACTCCGTCCCCGTCAACTTAGTAGGCCCACAAGTCAGCCACCCGCCGAGGTGGGTCCCAACTAGCAGGGGGAGTATTCATTTTTTTGTGCGTAATGAGGAGGAACTTCCGGTGGGTCCGAGCTGACAGCGGGGGGAATGTTTTTTCACGAAATACGGTGACCCATCTGGTGGGTCCCAGCAGTCAGGGGGAAACATTTTTTTCGCAAAATACGGTGGCCCGTCCGGTGGGTCCCTGCTTTTAGGTGGAGGAATCATTATTTTCCGCGTAATAAGGAGGCACTTCCTTGCTGCGGCTGTGGACCCAGCTGTCAGCCTCTCCACGTACAGTACACTTCCGATGGAAGTCGTTCCTTGACCATGTTGACCATGCTGCGTTCCGTTGCATGCATGCGTCCATGGGCGTGGTGCGTCCCCACTGTCAGCCTCTCACGTACAGTCATCTTCCAATGACTCTCGGTTGTTGACCACGTTGAACACACCGTGCCGAGCGCACCAAAGGCCGGTGGACGATGGCGAGGCCCCAGACTGGAACGACCCGGAGATGGGGAAGACGGGGCAGTGGAGTCGCAGATGGAGAGGAGTGGGAAACTTGACTGGTTCGGGTGCGCGGCAGCACAGCCGCGGTGCCGCCCACGGGAGACAGGAGCAAGAACAGAGGTTGAAGAAGGAGCACGGCTGTTGGATTAACATCCAACGGTCCAGCTGCTAGAATCATTTGTTGATTAAGTTGACAAAGCCCTGCGTACACGTCTGCTTAGTAGGCCCACAAGCCAGCCACCAAATCTGACGGGTCCCAGCTGTCAATGGGAGGAATAATTTTTTTCGCATAACAAGGAGGCACTTCCTTCTGTGCGAAGATACAGCCGGTGGGTCCCAGCTGTCAGGTGGAGGAAACATTTTTTTCAGCTTAATAAGGAGGAACTTTCCTTGCGTGTGACCATGGACCTCGTGGGACCCAGCCATCAGGCTCTCCACGTACAGTCCTCTTCCAATGACTCTCGTTTTGTTGACCACGCCGCACCAAGCGCAGCGAGGCGGTGGACGACGGCGAGGCCCCGGACGGGAACGACTCGGAGATGGGAAGACGCGATAGTGGAGTCGCAGATTGAGTGGAGGAGAAGGGTTATAACTGGTTCTGGTGCGGCGTGGGGCTACAGTCCGTAGAGAATAACAGGAGGTGTGGAGGGGTGGAGGGATAGCCTGGCCGGCGATGGGGTAGCGCTTCGCAGCGATGCATGCTAAGCAGAGCCGCTAGCCGCCGGAGGCCAGACCAGGTGGTCCCAGCGACGCTGGAGGAAGAAGACGAGAGATTGAAGGTGCATGCCGACCAAGTTGACAACGCCCTGCGTAGGCTTCGACCTATTGGCCCACATGTCAGCCTGCAAAAATGTGGCATATATTTAACCCATGTTTTCTAGAATGTACAGTCCATTTTCTGGGCTGGGTGAACAAATAATTTCACGTCAATGCGGCCCATTTATATTATCTAAGAAATCCCAGCCCATTTGCACTTCCTTCAAATACACGAATTAGCTGGGCTCATTATATATATAATGTTATGTTAGAAGGAGCAATTAATATAAAAAATAAACCGGAGAGGCACATTTTTTATATACATAATTAACAAATTAGCGAGTTATCGCTCAAAATAAAAATGAGCGCATTATTATTACATTGGACCTTAGAATCTTCGCAAGCTTTTGTACGCAATCACCAGGATTTTCCTTGCTTGTGAGTCAAAAACAACCAGGATTTTCCTTGCCAACTTCTGTTAAACATTTACTTTTATAAGTTAATAACACGTGGGATGTTTTCATAATGTATATATAAGTCTCTATAAAATATACGATAATAGTAATAATATAAATATATTGTGGTTAAAAAATACATTGGGCTGTCGATCTTTAAGAAAAGCCCATAGGCCGGTATGGACCTCAAAAAATAAGTTGAAACCACTGTCACCCGTATGTCGTGGGCTACGCATGTTAAAATACAAAACCTAGGCCTAGCTGATACTCGTTCGCCCTCTGGAAAAAAATGATACCAGATCCCCGAGCAAACTAGATTATAGAGGGGGCCGGCGGCACGACTGAAGAACCACATCAGGAGCGATTTTTTTCTTCAGTGGATGGCTCTTGATGGTGTTTTTTTACTTGCCTTTGCACCATACAACTTGTATTTTTAGCCTCCCAGTCTTTGGTGGACCAGCAGCCCATTTGCTGGGCGGGCCAACCTACAGAAACCAGCACTCGATTTTTCATCAAACCGCAAAAACAACGTAGTACTATGTTTGTTTTGAGGCCGAAAACATTACGGCAGGGGTTGAGCGGGGGAGGGGGCAAGACAGAGCAAAAAGATAAAAAAGAGCTGATGCGCCGTTGCTACCCTAACAAAGCAGGTGCAATTCTTCTCGGGAAGAAGGTGTGCCGTTGACACCCACACGTCACATACCCCACAGTAGGCATACTAACAAGTTTACACACAAGCACAACAGAAAAGGTAAACATTTGTCTCAAACTCAGGTTCACAGGACATGTTCATATTCATAGCCAACATTCACTATCAACAACTCAAAAGATTCATATATACACAAGTTCAGCATGTCTATGGATCCAAATGATTGATAGATCACACAACAATATTCATAGATAATTCACAAAAAGATCCAGATATACACATGTTCAGTATGTTTATGCATCCAAATGATTGAGATCACAGCCAATATGATCCATGGACGAACTTTAATTACCTAGGGTATAGACTGGTAAATGGTGTTCAGTCAGAGGTACTTCTTGCTAAAATTAATGCTTGTACGAGTAAACTTTCGAGTACATAAGAGGCAGCACAGACAATCTGAACTTTGCTTGTAGGTTTATCCTCAAATAGTGGCCTCGTGCCGAGGGAGGTTTGAGCAACTTGGTCACTACTTTCATCCAACTAGTTTACTGGCTCATCTTGGTCCTGTAGCTCGCCAAAATTCTACATTGCAGACTGGTAAATGGTGTTCAGTCGGAGGCACTTCTTGCTAAAATTAATGCTTGTATGAGTAAACTTTCGAGTACATAAGAGGCAGCACAGACAATCTGAACTTTGCTTGTAGGTTTATCCTCAAATAGTGGCCTCGTGCCGAGGGAGGTTTGAGCAACTTGGCCACTACTTTCATCCAACTAGTTTACTGGCTCATCTTGGTCCTGTATCTCGCCAAAATTCTACATTGCAGACGAGAAAGGAGGCGGTTGAGAAAATGAACCACCCAAATTTTTTGTGCAATTCCACTGAAATGGAGCATCCCTGGCATGCAGACTGATTAAGTGCCAGATGAATATACGTGTCAACCAACTGGTTTGGAATCTTTAGACTCCATGCCATACAGTTCGCGACCATATGTGCCTATAACCAAAAGGCACAAGTTGGGACCAAAGACTACACTGCATTTTTCTGGGCTATGCGCCAAGCAATATTTTTGGTGTTCACTCTCCTAATACTTGGAGTTTGACAATTGGTTGACGTCGGTTGATACTCGAATGAATATAGGCACTTCTTCTTGTCAACATCGATGCTTGTCTGAGTGAACTTTGGAGTACATAGCAGCAGCATAAGTACCTGTCCATCTGATCTTTTTGTGCAGTTCTACTGAAATCACCCGATGTAATGATTTGCCTACAAGTTCAGGCTCCAAGTTACTCCTTTATGAAATCGGCAAACAGTAGCACAATACCAAATTACCAATACATATGACAAGCACAATAATCAGGATAAAGACCAGTACCAACCTGTGTGAGGTAGCATATCAATTACTATTTCCTTTGACTGGAAGCCGAGATAAGCCAAGCGACTGACAGCAAAGGAAGAATCCAAGCCGAGATTAGCGACTAATAGGAAAGGAAGGAAGCTGTTGAGGCAATGAAGCACCCAAAGTTTTTGTGCAGTTCCACCAAAATCGAGAATCCCTGTTGGCACATATATTGAGAGAGTAGATTACTGTAATAGTGGGACTAGTTGATGAAACATACACTAACAAATAGAAGCACCCTCATTATCTTAATGGGTAAAGTTAGCATTCCCTCCCTGCTCCACCACATGATTCACCTCCATAGACAAACATACACACGTACATGATTCAGCATAGGGTGCTACTAAAGATTTGTTTAACTCCGACAGGAAAATTAGGCAGCAATAAATTAGTTGTACTTAAGTACTCCTAATTAATTAAGTGAGACAACAAAAGTGGAAGGGCTACCTGGAGGATCGTCTCACATGTAAGGTAGTCGTTGCCGGAGCCCTTGAATGGCCTCGACTGAGGCCTCTGGCTTCAGCAAGATCGCCTTGGCACTGTTTGCTCTTCTTCTTCTTCATCTTCATGCTCTGTTTCTCATTCTCCTCACCAGTTGGTGAAACCAAGTACATGATTGGCCTTCTATTTCAGAATTGGTTTTGTCAGTGAGGGAGTACAAGTGTACTAGTAAAAATAGCATTATTTTCTCATGGCAGTCGCAAAATAGAGATGAACACATGCATTAAATATCATTCTTACCTAAAGGAAGATTATGGTGCCAATATGGGTGATGAGGATTGGAACACAGATCTCCCTTTGGGCAGTTCCACCGAAATGAACCAACTGTTCCATTCTGACATTCCAGTTAAACAACACAAAAGTCACTTCTTTTAAGAAGAGTTTTGTGCAGTGCGCCAAAAGGTCACAACAACAACCAGGTGAAATGGATATCCCTGTTTGCACAAAAAGCTACAGAGGAAACAGTCAGAGTCTCAAACAATTATAGGCAAAAACATTTGGCTAAACTTGTCATGGCTTATAACAGTGGCATGGCTTCATTTTTACCAGGGGCATTAGATTAAGAACAACTAAATATTTGGTATAAGGGCATGGGACAGTGGGTGCACGAGCAGTCCGCACCATGTACCTAAACAGGGGCACAAAGTGGTGATTCATAGTTTGTTGCCCCGAGAAACAAACATCCAAGAAACATATCTGGGTTGGTCCCATTTTTGTTCACTCTAGCCACCTACTCCTATGTGTGGATAGCAAATCTAGTCCTGGTCATACCACTTTGTACAGCGTTACCCCTATATTTCCCTTTTCGACCAAGAGACCGGTTGGATGACCAGTCTGTACTACTTTCACCCCCTTTCCTTCCTGTTTATTCCAAGTCCGATGTACTACATACTAAATCCCCCCACCCCCACTTTATTTCTTGTTTGAACCAAGTACAAGATTCGACTCCATGAAGTAGCTTTACCTCTAACAATAGAAAAAAAGGTGATATTGGACCATCCGATCGAGAGGGGCTGAGAGGTAGAAAATGATGCACATGGAGCGACGTAGCGAGCTGGGGAAGTAGAGCTAAGGCGGTTTCAAAGGAAGATATACCTGAAGGCCATCGGGATGTGGATAGGTGGGCGGCGGGAGGCCGGATCCGCCCACACTAGGGCAACGACGAAGGGATCGGAGGACCTCCTGCGCCGGCGCTCGGCCAGAGATAACGGTGCGGCCGGCAGTGGGTCTCCTCCCTCGCTGTCGACGACGGCCTAAACGCTGCCCCTCCTCCCCTTCACCGGCGGAGGGGATACGTCCAGATCTGTAACCAGCGGTGAGGATAGAAAGACAGTGTTTTTTGAAGGAAGAAAGACAGTGTTACCACCCCTATCTTGTTTAGATCTGGAGAGGATGAGAGTGTGTGAATAGAGCAACCCTAGCAAGCAAGCGCGAAGGCTCCGGCCTATATATACGTAGTGGGGTAGTTTTCCTTTTTCACTCCATCAAAACAATCATTTAAAATTGTGTACTACGTGCCAGGTCGCCATTTTTTTTAGTTGTTGATTGTTTTTTGAGATAGCTACCCGCTTGTTCCAAGTGGTGTTACGGTGTGCCAGGTCACACTTTGTATCGTTCAAGTCTGGTACAAGTCCCTCCATAAATGAACAACCACCCCCTCGTAAAAATTTTGAACAAGCCCACGGCTAAAATTATCGGAAACGTGGGTTGCCCCAACATGCATTATTATTTATATTTTCTACTCCCTCCGTTCCTAAATATATAAGTCTTTTTTATTAGCCACACCTAAGACAAGATTTTTTTTATTAGGAGTGAACCCCACATGTCGTAGACACAAAAAGTGTGGCAAGATTCCCTTAGGCAAGCCAAAGTGTGTTCAATTTGAGCAACTCAAGTTAGGCAAGTGTGGGAAAAATAATGTGGCAACATAAGACAAACATAGTCACAGTCCAAACAGCCCCGTAATTTTTTGTGACATGCATGAAAATTTGGTTAGTTAAATTTATAGTCAAAATTTGGCAAGGTGCATCAAGTCAACACATGCAAGTATCAAAAGGGAAGTCACGGCATGCATGCATGCATTGTACTCCCTCCGTTTCCAAATATAAGTCTTTTTAGAGATTGCAACAAGTGACTACATATGAAGCAAAATATGTCTACATACATCCGTATGTAGTAGTCCATTTGAAATGTGTAAAAAGACTTATATCGAGTGCAGTGCTTTGATGTGTCGCGTCAACTCGTACAAGACCGAGAAGTTTGATTACTACAACGCCCTCTCCCTGGCGGACTGAGCTCCGGTGCCTTAACTGCACCTGCCTTTGGCTGCATGACAGGTGGGCCAACCACCTGTTGGGCCCACCTGTCATAGACGCAAAGGCAGGAGCAGTAAGTCAATGAAGCTGCGTCCCTCCCTCGCGCATGAGCGTGGTGGCTGGCAGGACTAGTAGGAGCTTTCGCTACACGCTTCTTGACGGCGGCGAACTTGCAGATGGAGTTGACCATCATGTCGTCCATGCGAGAGGCGAAGTTGGCGTCGGCGAGGGCTACGACGCCGGCGGTCGCCAGCACCGTCTGGGAACATTGCGCGGTGCGGGGCCGCAGGCCGGTGCCTTGGATGATTTGGCACAGCCGACTGCCCCTTGCGACCATCACCTCCATAGGTGCTTCTGGCTCCTGGTCACTTGGTCTTGGATTGGAGTGAGCAGTGTTGCGCAGAGACTAAGGAGAGGATTGGAGTGGTGGGGCGCCTTTATATGAGAATCCAAACTCTGTTGCCTTCACATCGTGCTGGCTCTATTCTGCTTCTCCAATTAATTCCCTCTGCATGTAGAGTAATTGGAGGATGCATCATCGACCGTTCAACGTCTCAGGAACCGCTACCCTCTCCCTCCTTGGCATTCAAGCACCTATGGAGGCGACTGCCGCTCGCATCTATCGTGTGTCAGGAGACGTTCCCGTCGACGACGAGGTGCCTATGGTGACTTCGTAAATTTCAAGATGATAGTACTAGTATACTCAATATTGTGCACCGCGACCAAGGCCGAGAGGAAAACAAGAGAACTACATATTTATTTACGGTGTAGATTCACTCATTTTGCTCCATATGTACTCCGACTCGGTGTAGTCTAGTCACTTGTTGAAATCTCTAGAAAGGCAAATACTCCTTTCTTGTTTACAGGGCTATACTAGCAAGTAGTACTACAATAGTGGGCTCACATAGCAATTTTGTATCATGCAAGAGCCTGGCTATATGCGTGCTCCAAGGTTCGCAACTGCCACGTTCGGGTTGCACTTGGCTCTTCTCCTCTTCGAGAAGACGAACAATGATGTTACTACTACTGCTTCTACAGTATCAAATCCACTGCTGCATGTTCGAACCCACTGCTGCATGTCCGTCCACCGCGAGCGGGAGGGATAAGCAAGAGCCTGTCCTCGTCTGCGAGCCACCGCGCGCATGGGCGAGGGAGAAGGCGTGTAGTAGTAAAATCAAGCTTCTCCTCGTTGTACGAGTTGATGCGACACATCATAGCACTGGCCCCACATGGTTGCCTCTAAACTTGGCTGAAAGACCGGCAGTGTACAATACTCCATTTGCTGGAACCTCTAACATTTACCCCACCACAAATTAAAATATATATTCCTGTCTTGACCAGATGAGCGTGCAAACTAGAATCACCAGGATGACAGGTAGGGCCAGAAGATTATTTTAACCAAAAAATATAGCATGGAGCCGACCCCAACGATTTTAAGCTTACAGGCACGGTACACGCTATCCTAGACTACTCCACACATGAAACTGCCACACGAGCGTCCGGGCTGCGCTTGGCTCTTCGCCTCTTTGGGAAGTCGAACAATGGCCCTGTTTGGATACTCTAACTCAGTTAGAGGTTAGAGTTAGATTCTAACCCTGAACTAACCCAGAACTAACTCTAACCAAAAAGGTGTTTGGATAGCAGGGTTAGATGGAGCGCGGATACGGCGAGGCGCCTTCACGGGCGGTGCGAGAGGGAGGGAGGGAGAGGAAAAGAAGCTTCGAGGAAGTGAGGAGGGATCTGCCTCGAGGAAGTGCCATCTGACACCAATTGAACTGCTGCATGTCCACCGCGTACGGGAGGGAGAGCGTGTAGCGAACGAAAGCTTCTCCTAGTCCTGCCAGCCACCACGCTCATGGGCGAGGGAGGGACGCAGCTTCATTGACTTACTGCTCCTGCCTTTGCGTCCATGACAGGTGGGCCCAACAGGTCGGTGGCCCACCTGTCATGCAGCCAAAGGCAGGTGTGGTTAAGGCGAGAGGGTGTTGTAGTAATCAAACTTCTAGGTCTTGTACGAGTTGACGCGACACATCAAAGCACTGCACTCGATATATTTCAATAATTTGCGTTTACTAATGCATTAATTACAACACATGCATGCATGCCGTGACTCTCCTTTTGATACTTGCATGTGTTGATTTAATGCACCTTGAAGTAGTATGAATATGTGACGGTAAAGCTTTGTAATGCCCCGGCCCTAATAAAGCAAGAGATGGTTGTGCACGAGGAGGGCGAGATCATGCAGACGGAACAGGACCCGACGATGGAGCTCTCTATGGTCTCGATGGACCTCACCTTGCTCCACTGCCCCATGTGCCTCCGCCCCTTGAAGCCTCCAGTGTATGAGGTTCGAATACACCTCGTCCGTTCGGCTGATCGAGCAAGGTGCATGTTTTCTTGATTGATGTGTTGTTCGATTGATTTGTGCAGTGCAAGGGAGGGCACCTGGCTTGCGCGGACTGCCGCGTCGAGCGCCCCGGGAACCAGCGGCAGTGCCAGAAGTGCGAGCGCGGCGGTGGCTTCGATGTGGGGAACACAGCGGTGGACGCCGTCCTCTCCTCGGTGAGGGTGGAGTGCCCGCACGAAGGCTGTGGGCTCTACGTCACTTACCACAAGCTCGCCGATCACCAAAGCGTGTGTCCGCTCACGCCCTGCAAATGCCCCGTGCCCGTCTGCGGCTACGAAGGCTCGCCTCCGGTGATCTCCCAGCACATCAGCACCATGCATCCCATGCCCGTGCACAGGATCCAGTACGGCAAGGCGCTCCAACTGCAAGTGCCACTGTCGGAGCCACGGCTCTTGCTGTTCGCGGAGGAGGACGACTGCGCGTTTTTCTTGGTCGGCGGCGTGCTCGACATTGGCACGCCTATCACCATGTCGGTCGTCTACATCAGAGCGGGGCATCCCCACTGCCGCACTACGTGGCCAAGCTGTGGGCGAACGGCCCGCTGGGGGAGCCCAAAGGCAGGACCGACACCGTCAAGGTGGAAATGGAGGTGACAAGCAGCAGGGATCCCGGCGACGTCGCCGTGCAGGAGCTGACCTTCTTCACAGTTCTGCCCAAGCTGCTGGCCGGGGCTAAGCTGGTGTCCCTCCACATTCAGATTGACAAGCTCACGTCCTAAATGATTCTACAGTGCCTTCTATTTATCTTAGTAATATGCTAATATAGGGGTTAGCTAGAGATGGTGGGTTTTGGTGGCGATGCAGCAATTACCTCGACATCAGATCAGCAGTGAAAGTAATTTTGAACAGTCGAATGGATATTTTGTGTCTGTTGGATATAAAGATCCTTTGGGTAAGAAGTAACAACTTATATGCTTTTTTTTAAATGGAACAACGATACTAGTATAATTTTTGTTGACATGCACTAATATTTTCAACATGGACGTCGGGCTGTAGCTAGAAGGGCCGTTGGGACGCGGCATCGGCCCATACCGCGGTGACCCCGATTGGGACGCACCGATTGTGGATTTTCTCCCTCGCCGATGTCGACCGCGTCTACGCAGAACATTGTTCCCTTCCCCCAGCTGCGGGATCAGGCCGGATATGTGACCAGCGGTGTCGTGGAATTATCACGGCAGATGTCCTCGTGCAAGGACTTAGTCCTGGAGCCATCGCAACTAGGAAGCTTAAAGGGGTTTAAACGGGACAAAGGACACGAGGATTATACTGGTTCGGCCCCTTACGGTGAAGGTAAAAGCCTACTCCAGTTGAGGTTGGATTACTTAGGGTTTCGATGACCAGGGAGCTAAACCGCTATGCCTGGCTATCGATCTGATCTTTCTTGTCCTGAACCGCCGCTGGGTCGTCCCTTTATATAGAGAGGTTAACGCCCAGCGGCTCTCAGAGACCCGGCCGGCTTATAAACAGTGTCCGGCTCGGACTCTTAACTATTCATGCCTTACACTATAATTCATGCCTTAACGGCGGTTTATCACTACGGGCCTTAAGCCGCCTCTAGGCCTTAGGCCCATTATTGAACCGCCATCCTCAAGCTTGATATTGGGCTTCATGTGATGGTCGTCATGACATAACCCGGCCCTTCCCGGGCGGGTGACTCCAGTAGTTATATCCCCAACATTAGGCCCCAGATTGATTTGAACTGGTTCATGTCAATCTTCAATACCTTAATAAAAAAATCTTCTGGCTTCTGTCTGCGTAAAGGCTATAACCCGCCGTGACATCATCTTCTGGATTCTTTGTAACCCGCCGTGATGTCATCTTCTGGATTCTTGTAACCCGCCACGACGTCATCCGCCATTAATGCACGTTCTACCCAACGTATCTCAACGGATCCTTATCTTAATAATTGTCCCAAAAATCGAGGCGTCTCCGCAGCTGGATAACCATGTCTTCAGCCTCCTTGTTTCTCGCACCCATTCATCAGCCGTCCCTTATAAGTAGGCCCGTCCCTCAGGTCTTCGTCATTCTTCCCTTTCCATCGTCTTCCTCCTCTCGACACCTCAGAGCCCGAGCTCCGCCGCCGCCGCCGCCGCGCATCCCGTCTGCACCAACCAAGGCCGCTGCATCGACCTGTCTTGACCAGAGAACCGCGGCGCACCTTCGCTGCTCATCAGCACCAGTAAGTCCTCGCCGTCCCATATATTAGATCCGCATTAGGGTTCGCGAGTTCTTCTGTGTTCTTCGTGGTTCCTCGCGATTCCTTCGCAGTTCTTCCACAACGGCCTCCTTTGATCTAAGAGTAGTGCATAACTTCGGCGGTAGTCGTTTCACACCCATTTTCAATACTAGCAGATCCCTTTTGCTTGCAAAAAGGCCTCATTTAGAGCTCTCGAACTTCTCTGTACCAGTTTTTAGGTCTAGAAATTTTTCTTTTCTGGACGATCGTTTGATCCAAAATAATCCCTGCAATCTGTGAAACTTGTTTGTGCAACACTTAGGCAAAAACTGCATCTGTTAGCCATGGCGGCTCATATCGCCGGCTTAAAAGAGGCCATGCTTTGTGAAATTTCCGGATCATTCATAATAGAGTTAAATAACTTAATTGCTCATGATATCCACATCGGCTTAAATAACCTGACACAATTAGCCATATATCATTAGGCCCTTTCATAAGCCGCCATCTTGAATACTAAACTGAAATTTTCCTCCGGCTTAAATTTGAACCGGAAATTTTATTTTGTCATAGGCTTCCATCTTTCACAATGCCGCCTAAGGCTCCCAAAGCACCCATCACATGCAACTGGGTTAGATCCAACGTCACCGACAGCATCTTAGCTGATTTCGTGAAAATGGGTTACTTGCCAAAGAAAGAGGTCATGTCCTATCGTGCTCCTGACCCATCAGAAGAGAGGCCTCAACCCAAGGGTGGGGAAGTTGTCATATTTACTGATCACATGAACCGGGGCTTTGCTCCTCCCGGCTCAAAATTCTTCAGAGATGTCCTGCACTTTTTTGATCTGCGACCTCAAGACATCGGACCCAATTCCGTGTCAAACATCTGCAACTTCCAAGTGTTCTGTGAGGTATACCTCGGAGAAGAACCCAGCTTGCTGCTCTTTAGGGAGTTATTTTACCTGAACCGCCAGAATGAATGTGCCAACGGGCCTAGCTTGGAACTCGGTGGAATCTCAATCCAACGACGGAGAGATTGTCTCTTCCCTTATGCTGAGCCGCCAAGCCACACGAAAGATTGGAACCAGACATGGTTCTACTGCCAAGACACTTCTCCGGCTGACGAGAACCCTCTGCCCGGCTTTCGCGCCCTGCGTCTGGAGTCAAATCACCCCTTGCCAGACAAATTATCTCAAGCTGAACGTCAACCACTTACTCCCACCATCAACAAAATCAAAGCTCTTCTGGGGAACGGCTTAAATGGCATTGATCTGGTCCGGGTCTGGGTTGCCTGGCGGGTGATTCCTTTAAGCCGCCGCCCCGGCTTGATGTGTGATTACACGGGCCAGAAGGACGATCCTCTTCGACACAGTCCAGACGACTTACCTGAGGACGTCATTGATGATACAACCAAGTCGCTTCTGAACGAGAGCCTGGCAGATTGCGGGAGAGTGGGCTTAAGCCCTTTCTGCAAGACTAACCCGGCTCCAGTGGTAAACCATTGACCTGAATACTTCTCCTTCCATTTTAACGATTTTGTCTTAACTCACTAACCTTTGTTGTATTTTACAGGCTAATGACAAATTCTGGAAGGTCAAGTATGACCACGAAGCTGCCAAGAAAGCCAGAAAAGTTAAGAAAGCCGCCAGGAAAGCCGCTCCCGTAAGAAGGGGAATAAACCTAGCGCCTCGGACCTGCTTCGTCTGGAAGACACCTCCGAGTCAGAGGTAGCTCTTGACTCTTTAGGCTCCTTTTTTAACCATCTTATTGACACGGATTATCAGCAGGAGGACACCGGAACGAGTCATGAAGTGAATGAAGAGGTAACTATAATTTCCTCCGACTCCGAGCCTTTGCCGAGACAGAAACTCCGAAGAGTAACCCGGAAAGTAAGATTTTCACATCCTTTAGCTTATCAGGATCCTCAATTTCTTTTAAAGCGACAGATTTATGAGAGTCGGAGGCAGACCCGAACCAACAAAGATGCAGACCTCTCCTCCGGCTTACCCGAAGCATCAAAGAAGCGCCGGACTGAGGTTATCTCTGACTTATATTCTTTGTATCCTTTGGCGGGCGCCACTCGTCAACCACTCAATTCATCTGACTCAAACTACCAGGGAACTTCGCCTTCCTCCGGCGACTCAATGCAGTCCAGTTTGCCGGCTTTCAAAACCGCTCCCGGGTAATGATGATCAGTTTATTTTGTGCTTACCTTACTCATATTTTTGCACTAACCCTTTGACTTGCAGTGTACAAGTGAAACCCAGCAAAAGGGCGAAGAAAAATAAGCCGGCCGAAGAGCCAGTCCTGGCTGAGCCGGAACTCAGAACGGCTGCTCCTGATGCCTCTCCTGATGAACCGCTAGCTGTACCATCTCCTGATGCAACCACTGCTCCATCTGTTGAACAAGCTATGGAGAACCCGGATATTCCTAGCCCGGCTCATCCAGATGATCCGGATGTTGAGATCATCCGGACTGAATTTGTCGAACCGGGACGACCTACCGTGCTGGCCAAGTGCTCTGCCAAGGAAGAACTTCTGGAGCACCGCCGGGCCAAACTGGCCATCACTGATTATGCTCATCTGAGCATTGAAGATATTGTCCCTGGCTATGTGAATCAAGTGCACAACAGCCGGGATCTGGAGATTGACATGGTGAAACAAATACAGAAAAAATCTGAGGCACAACTTTCTTTCTTACTCCATCGTTATACTTACCATGCCAGCCCCCAAGTCTATTACTTATGATAAAAATATGTTGTAGACTTAATACCGGCTTAGTAATCGCTGCAAGAAAAACGGCTTACCTGATAGCACTCAAGGTCCGGTTTAATCAGCATATCTGAACCGGTCCTTACCTTGTTTTAATCAAGTAGTTGAACAACAATATGCATTAGCCCCCAAGTGCCAAGTACCTTTGCTTGCAAAGTGCTTGGGACTTATTTGCATGAACCGCCACTGTAAATAGAGCTCTTCAGCATACATTAGCCCCCAAGTGCCAAGTGCCTTTGCTTGCAAAGTGCTTGGGACTTAATGTTGCATTATAATCACCCTAATTGTGACTCGGAATTTATACAGGCCGCCGTCAAGCAATTTGAATCGAAGATCTATGATTTAAAGAACCGCCTGAAGACTCAAGAAAATGAAACCCAAAAGGCCAACTCCAAGTTTGAAATCAGTGTATCTGCTCAAGAGAAACTGAAGAAGAAATTTGAAACAGAGAGAAAAGCCTGGGCGGATGAAAAGGCGGCTTTGCTCAGCCGGGCCGAACAAGCGGAGGCCACTCTTGCTGGAACAGCCGTCGAGCTATCCGGCTTAAAACACCATGTTTCTCAGATGGTCTCCGCAATCTTTGGTAAGCTACTCTATAAGTGTTTAGCTAGTTTACATCTTTTCCAAAGAGCATCTCAATTGTCATCAGCTTACCTGTCTTTGCAATGCAGGCCCCAGGAGCTCCAATCTTAATCAAAATGCGCTGACAAAATTGAAGGCGGTTTATACCTTGGTAGAGCAACTTTACACCGGGTCACAACGTGCCTTAGCCGTTGTGGCTCTGTCAAATGAAGTTCCCACTCACCTGGCGGATGTACTTAGGAGGCTTGCCGTACTTCCTCAACGCTTCCAAGAGTTGAGATGGGCTTCTGCAAGAGCCGGAGCTATAGCCGCTCTGAGCCGGGCCAAGGCGTTTCTACCGGAGCTAGACCCGGCCGACATCGCCCTTGGGTATCCCAGCTTGAAGGAAGACGGCACCCCCTTTGACCAGAAGGACTTCGCCGCTTGTGTGAAGAGCGTACGCCCTGTGGCCACTTTGATTGGCAATGACACAGATCTTACCAAATATCAACCGGCTATGACGCGGAGAATCAGAGAATCCCAACACCACGCTATGAAGCAGTCAGCCTGATTCCTCCAACTCGTAAGCATACCTTCGCCCCTGAAGTTGACCCGGCTGGGTTAATTGATGATGAGGCTCAATTTGAAGCCTTGAGTGGCATTGACTGGAAATCATCAACCTTCCAGGTCATGGAAACAGCCGGAGGAGCGGAGAGGGATGACCCGGAAACCTTAGGCCAACAACGCCCTTGATCTCGCAGGCGGCTCATGGTTATGTCTTAAAAGACGATGCCTCACCTTTTGGACTCGGGGAGTCATGTAATAGAGTAGGACAAACACTTAATTTTGTCGTGCCATCGCGCACGTGTGTAGCGCTCAACATTGTTTAAGCTGCCCTTTTATATTCTTCCGGGTTATGCTTGATCCTCTGTTTTCCTTATGTTTAAAGAGCTGTCTTTAATTGTCCTGCATAGAAAAACAAATCACAAGTCCCTTGGCGGCTTACCGCATGGAGAGTCATACACTTTACATATAACCCGGAATCATAACAAACTGGTCCTCCATTATATCCTTGAGACAACCATAACAGCATACATGTGATCCTTCAAGTACACCTCTGGTTTATGTGATCCGAATAATGAGTAAAAACCCCACTATGTAACATGATGCTTATCATGTGCGATCAACTTTATTGACCAAAGTTAAGCCGGTGGAGTAGAAACCACCCTTGAACACTTTAGATATAATCAAAAGAACTTGTTTGCAACAAAAAGACTTCAAAATTTTTGAGGCTTCTGATTTGAATACGACCAGAGAACCGTCCCAAAGGGGTTAAGCTAAGATTCGAATACGATCATATAGCCCCCCGTGGCTTTGGCGTTGCCGATCAAGAGGGTATCGACAGCTATGTTCTCTTTGGTTCGAATACGACCTATGTTTGAACAGGAAGCCCCCAAATGATTTTGAGAGTTGTTTAACGACGCTGATTCGAATACGATCCACGTCGGTTCCCAAAGGGGGTTGAGCTATGATTCAAATATGATCAAGAAACTCCCCAGTGAGCTCGGCAATATGCCAATCAAGTGGGTATCGACAGCTATGTTCTCTTTGGTTTGGATACGACCTATGTTTGAACAGGAAGCCCCCAAGTGATCATATATTTAACGGCTAGATTCGAATACGATCATAAGCCGGACCAACCTCCAAGTGATCCTGCGATATCATAATGAAAATAACAATGACACATTTACCTTTGGAGGGGAAAAAAGGACAGAGGTCCTGCTTTATTATTCATCATAATATATACATGGCTATAGAAATATGTACATTATGAGAGCCGGTGGCTCAGGTGTAATAAGGCCGAAGCTGAGCTATATTCCACGGCCGGCGGGTCTCCTCCTCCGACTTACGTGAATCTTTGTGCTCTTGAATATCGATGAGGTAGTATGACCCGTTGTGCAAGTTCTTGCTGACTACAAAGGGCCCTTCCCAAGGTGGGGATAGCTTGTGTGCATCTGTTTGATCCTGGATGAGCCGGAGCACCAAATCACCTTCCTGAAAGGTCCTGGACTTAACCCGGCGGCTGTGATAGCGGCGCAGGTCTTGTTGGTAAATCGCCGAGCGAGCTGCTGCTACGTCACATTGTTCGTCCAACAAGTCAAGAGCATCTTGACGCACTTGCTCATTATCCGCCTCGACATAAGCCGCCACTCGAGGCGAGTCATGACGGATGTCGCTAGGGAGAACCGCCTCGGCGCTGTAAACCATGAAGAAAGGCGTGTAACCCGTAGACCTGTTAGGAGTAGTATTGATGCTCCATAACACAGAGGGTAACTCCTCCACCCAACAACCCGGCGTCCGTTGCAAAGGGACCAAAAGCCGGGGCTTGATGCCCTTCAAGATTTCCCGATTGGCTCTCTCAGCTTGACCATTGGATTGGGGGTGAGCTACTGATGAAACATCAAGCCGAATATGCTCTCGTTGGCAAAATTCTTCCATGGCACCTTTAGACAGATTGGTACCATTGTCAGTTATAATGCTGTGTGGAAAACCAAAGCGAAATATCACCTTTTTCATGAACTGAACCGCCGTGGCTGCGTCACACTTACTAACTGGCTCTGCCTTAACCCACTTTGTGAACTTGTCCACCGCCACCAAGAGGTGGGTCTTCTTATCCTTGGACCTTTTGAAAGGCCCAACCATATCAAGCCCCCAGACTGCAAACGGCCAAGTGATTGGAATCATCCTCAACTCTTGAGCCGGCACGTGAGCACGTCTTGAGAACTTCTGACAACCGTCACATTTACTGACTAAGTCCTCTGCGTCAGCGTGAGCCATCAGCCAATAAAAACCATGACGAAAAGCCTTCGCCACAAGGGATTTCGAGCCGGCATGATGGCCACAATCCCCCTCGTGAACCTCCCGTAAAATTTCTTGACCCTCCTCAGGGGAAACACAACGCTGAAAAGCCCCAGTAACACTGCGATGATGCAGCTCGCCATTGATAATTATCATTGACTTAGACCGCCGGGTTATCTGTCTGGCCAAAGTTTCATCCTCAGGCAAGTCTCCCCGGGTCATGTAAGCCAAGTATGGCACTGTCCAATCTGGGATAACGTGAAGAGCCGCCACCAACTGAGCTCCTGGGCCAGGAACACCAAGTCTTCCTCTGTAGGCAACTTGACAGAAGGGTTATGCAGAATATCCAAGAAACTATTAGGCGGCACCGGCTTACGCTGAGAGCCCAGCCGGCTTAAGGCATCAGCCGCTTCGTTCTTTGTGCGGTCAATGTGCTCCACTTGATAACCCTAAAAATGCCCGGCGATGGCATCAACTTCACGGCGATAAGCCGCCATGAGGGGGTCCTTGGAATCCCACTTGCCTGATACCTGTTGAGCCACCAAATCTGAGTCGCCAAAGCATCTCACCCGGCTTAAGCTCATCTCCTTAGCCATCCGAAGACCATGGAGCAAGGCCTCATACTCAGCTGCATTGTTAGTACAGGGAAACATCAACCGTAGCACATAACGAAATTTGTCACCTCGAGGGGAAGCTAAAACGACTCCAGCCCCCGAGTCGTCCAACTGCCTGGACCCGTCGAAGTGAATAGTCCAGTATGTGTTATCTGGCCTCTCCTCAGGCATCCGCAGTTCTGTCCAGTCGTTGATGAAGTCTACCAATGCTTGAGGTTTGATAGCAGTGCATGGCACATACTTTAAATCATGATGCCCAAGTTCAATGGCCCACTTAGCAACTCTTCCGGTGGCTTCTCTGTTTTGGATGATATCTCCTAAAGGAGTAGAACTAACCACAATGATGGGGTGGCCCTGGAAATAATGCTTAAGCGTCTGGCTTGCCATGAACACCCCATAAACAAGCTTCTGCCAATGTGGATACCGTTGCTTGGACTCAATGAGTACTTCGCTGACGTAGTAAACCGGCCGCTGAACCGGATGTTCCTTACCCGCCTCCTTGCGCTCACCACGACGACCACACTGACGGCTCGTGTGTTAGCGGCTACATACAACAATAAGGGCTCCTTATCGACGGGAGCAGCAAGGACTGGCGGCTCAGCTAACTGTCTTTTCAAATCCTCAAAAGCAGCATTAGCAACATCACTCCAGACAAAGTCATCTGTTTTCTTCATCATCTGATACAGTGGTATGGCCTTTTCGCCCAACCGGCTTATAAATCGACTCAAAGCAGCGATGCGACCCGCCAGACGCTGGACGTCATTTACGCACGCCGACTTAGCCAGAGAGGTGATTGCCTTGATCTTCTCCAGGTTAGCTTCAATGCCTCTGTGAGAAACCAGAAAACCCAAGAGCTTGCCTGCAGGAACACCAAAAACACACTTGGCCGGGTTAAGCATCATCTTGTAAACCCAGAGATTATCAAAGGTCTCTCTCAGATCATCTATCAAGGTCTCCTTCTCTCTGGATTTGACCACAATATCATCCACATAGGCGTGAACGTTGCGCCCAATCTGATTATGAAGACAATTCTGCACGCAACGCTGGTAAGTCGCCTGTGCACTCTTGAGCCCAAAAGGCATAGACACATAACAGAAAGCTCCAAAGGGAGTAATGAACACCGTCTTCTCTTGGTCCTTAACAGCCATTTTGATCTGATGGTAACCAGAGTACGCATCCAAAAAACTCAAACACTCACAACCCGCCGTAGCATCAATAATTTGATCAATACGAGGGAGAGCAAAAGGATCAGCCGGACAAGCCTGGTTTAAATCCGTATAATCCACACACATACGCCAGGTGCTGTTCTTTTTGAGTACGAGCACCGGGTTAGCTAACCATTCTGGATGAAAGACTTCCACAATGAACCCGGCCGCCAAGAGCCGAGCTACTTCCTCACCAATGGCCTTTCGCCTCTCCTCATTAAACCGACGGAGGAATTGCCTGACTGGCTTAAATTTTGGATCAATATTAAGAGTGTGCTCAGCGAGCTCTCTCGGTACACCCGGCATGTCAGAAGGTTTCCATGCAAAGATGTCCCGGTTCTCACGGATGAACTCGATGAGCGCGCCTTCCTATTTAGGATCCAGATTGGCGCTGATGCTGAACTGCTTAGATGAATCACCTGGAACAAAGTCAACAAGCTTAGTCTAATTGGCCGACTTAAATTTCATTACCGGCTCATGCTCCGTGGTTGGCTTTTTCAGAGACGTCATATCTGCCGGGTCAACATTATCCTTATAAAACTTCAACTCCTCTGTCGCACAAACAGATTCAGCGTAAGCAGCGTCACCTTCCTCGCACTCCAAAGCTACTTTACGGCTGCCGTGAACCGTAATGGTCCCGTTGTGACCCGGCATCTTGAGCTGCAAGTATACATAACACGGCCGTGCCATGAACTTGGCGTAAGCCGGCCGCCCAAATAGAGCATGGTACGGGCTTCTGATCTTGACCACCTCAAAAGTCAGTTTTTCCGCCCTCGGGTTGTACTCATCTCCAAAGGCTACTTCTAGCTCGATCTTACCAACTGGATAGACCGACTTACCAGGCACCACGCCGTGGAAAACAGTATTGGACTGGCTGAGGTTTTTATCGGTTAATCCCATACGACGGAAGGTCTCATAATAGAGGATGTTGATGCTGCTGCCCCCGTCCATGAGCACCTTAGTGAATTAATACCCTCCAACCTGAGGAGCCACCACCAAAGCCAGGTGACCCGGATTATCAACCCGGGGAGGGTGATCCTCCCTACTCCATACAATAGGTTGCTCAGACCATCGCAAGTAACGTGGAACCGCCGGCTCAACAGCGTTCACAACCCTTTTATGAAGCTTCTGCTCTCGCTTGCACAAACTGGTAGTAAACACACGATACTGTCCACTGTTGAGCTGCTTTGGATTGGTCTGATATCCCCCCTGCTGCTGCTGCTGATTACCCTGGCCAGATTGCTGGTTGAAACCCCCTTGATTACTTTGAAAATTCTGAAAATTGGAATTTGAACCGCCGCCCGGGCCATGAAAGCCGCCGCCGCCTGGGCCGCCGCCCTGCCCATTGTTGCCATTGAAAGTGTTGGCATTTTTGAAAGCTTTCATGATGGCACAGTCTTTCCATAGATGAGTGGCTGGCTTCTCCCTAGAACCGTGCCTTGGACAGGGCTCATTCAACAATTGCTCAAGCGTCGGGCCTGATCCGGCGGATCGGGGAGGTGGTCTCCCCTTACGCCGGTGGTTGTTACCTTGCGCATTGGTGTTGGCCACAAATTCCATATTGCCATCAGCCTTACGTTTATTACTTCCCTAGTTCGTCGGGTTATGCTGAGGGCCCTTGCCGTTGCCATTCTTCTTTCCCTTCCCTGTCTTTTCCTCATCAGACGCGGGATCCTTGGTACTATCAGAGTCGGCGTACTTGACCAGAGCCGCCATCAGCATACCCATATCGTTGCAATCGCACTTGAGCCGCCCAAGCTTCATCTTTAGAGGCGCAATACGACAATTTTGCTCCAACATCAAGACCGCAGAGCCGGCATCCATCTTATCAGACGAATGTATTATCTCTTTGACCCGGCGTACCCAATGGGTTGTAGACTCGCCTTCTTGCTGTTTGCAGTTAGTCAAATCCATAATCGACATTGATTGCCTACATGTATCTTTGAAGTTTTGGATGAACCGGGCTTTTAGCTCTGCCCATGACCCGATGGAATTGGGCGGCAGTCCCTTCAACCAAGTGCGGGCAGTCCCATCCAACATCATGGTGAAGTATTTGGCCATTGCCGCTTCGCTGACCTCCAGCAACTCCATAGACATCTCGTAGCTCTCAACCCATGCTCCGGGCTGTAAATCAGCCGTATAATTAGGTACCTTCCTAGGTACTTTGAAATCCTTGGGCAGACGTTCGTTACGGAGAGCCGGCACCAGGCAAGGGACGCCTCCGGCTCTTGTAGCCATGCCTTCCTCAACAGAAGCCGTCGGGTGAACCGGAAAAGGCTGGTAAGCCGTCATCTGAGCCGCCTGCTCAGCCTCCTAACGCGCTCTGTCTTGATCTACCGCATTAAAGGCTCCATTATATGCCGGGCCATGCCCCCCAGGAAAGTCATGGCACCCGACGTTGCTTGAGCCGGTCGCCGACGCCATGTGTCTGCTATAACTCGGACTCCGGTTTTGTCGAATTGCCTGTCGAGGGGTCGAATGAATCCTGTCCCAGCTATATGAATATGCCTCCTACTGCGCCAAAGCCGTCTGAAGAAGTTCTTTGACTCTGCGGGTTTCGACCGCCGTTGGGGAGTCACCCTCAACCGGGAGAGCCGCCAGTCGTGCTGCTGCAGCGATCATGTTTTCCAACGGGTTAGAATAATGACCCGGTGGTGTTGGCACGTATGGAGGCGGTGCAGTATTCACACGGGGAGGCCCCATCACTGGTGGCTGAACCAGCGTTCCCACCCCGGGTGCTGTGATCTGATTCATCTCTGGCGGGTTGCTAGGCCCTGCACCGGGTGTGTTGAAGAGGTTGCGAGGGTCATAAACCGGAGGGAGCCGAGATTGAGCTTTCTGATACCTCCTTCTCATGACCTCATTGGATGCGTTCTGATCCATCGTGAGCCGGAAAGACTGCGCCTGAATAAACTGAGCCTGGGCGTCCAGAGCCGCCCGCTCTGCAGCCATCCTAACTCCTTCCGCTGCCAGGTCTTCCTTGGCCTGCGCTATGTCCAATTTTAGTTGTGCTACTTCTGCATCATGTTGAGCTTGATCCGCCGGGACGACCGTGGTAGTTAACAGGGCCGTCATCTTATCTGTGAGATCCATTAGCACCTGAGCCGGCGAGTGCACAGGGCCTCCTGCCCCAGCGGCGGGGTTTTGAACAGGTTGTGTGCCGGCCATGAATATTCCAACCCGGCTTGGCGGCTCAAAGGGGTCCAGAATACTGTCGCCATCGGAACAACCGCTGAGCCTGCCATATTGAAGTTGATATAACGAGTTGGTCTCATCTGTGGACGACTCACCGTCAGAGCGGGCAGCCGTCTCATCGCTAGATCCAGATCCTTCAGAGAGTCCTCCATGGATGCATCCCACGAAAGCACGCTTCAAAGCAGGCACAGTCTGGGCGGGTCTCGCACGCTGAGCCGTCTCGACGAGGTCGGTGCAGAGGTCCGGCTCAGTGCCCGGCTCGCCAATCTTGCCAATGAAAACGTGGATTCCGCCGAAGGGGACCCGGTACCCGTACTCGATTGAGCCGGCGTCGGGGCCCCAGCCTGCGTCGTCGATGTAGAGCTTGCCGCGACGACTCTTGGTCATCCGGCCCACAGCATATCCCTTGAGCCCTTTGCTGCCCTTCAAGAACTCAAATCCACCGTGCGCTGGCCCCACGGTGGGCGCCAACTGTCGTGGAATTGTCACGGCAGATGTCCTCGTGCAAGGACTTAGTCGTGGAGCCATCGCAACTAGGAAGCTTAAAGGGGTTTAAACGTGACAAAGGACACGAGGATTATACTGGTTCGGCCCCTTACGGTGAAGGTAAAAGCCTACTCCAGTTGAGGTTGGATTACTTAGGGTTTCGATGACCAGGGAGCTAAACCGCTATGCCTGGCTATCGATCTGATCTTTCTTGTCCTGAACCGCCGCTGGGTCGTCCCTTTATATAGAGAGGTTAATGCCCAGCGGCTCTCAAAGACCCGTCCGGCTTATAAACAGTGTCCGGCTCGGACTCTTAACTATTCTTGCCTTACACTATAATTCATGCCTTAACGGCGGTTTATCACTACGGGCCTTAAGCCGGCTCTAGGCCTTAGGCCCATTATTGAACCGCCATCCTCAAGCTTGATATTGGGCTTCATGTGATGATCGTCATGACATAACCCGGCCCTTCCCGGGCGGGTGACTCCAGTAGTTATATCCCCAACAAGCGGTGTGGCCACCGTCGTTCTATGCTTGTGAAGAGAGCAACCCAAGCAAGCAGGCTTGTAGCTTCGGCTCCTGCTAGTGTATATATAGTGGTTTCCTTTTTCTCTTCATATCAACCATTTTATATTGCGTACGTGTCATTGAAGAGTGAAATGATGGTTGCTTCTTCCGACTAACTTACTGTGTGATTTGACTGCTCCTTTAGTGGCCCCTACACGTACTCCCCCTACGTGTATGCAACAGTCACACGTACACATGGACGCAAAAACGCGCGCGATGCCCTAATGCATGCATGTCCGAGCACACGACAGAACACACACGGTCACGCTCAAGTGCTCAACCTACACGTGCATGCACACACATACTCAGCCAGGGTGAGCTAGTGACCGTATAAACACCGGAAAATGTATATATTGAGCGCAATGAGCGTATTATGAAGTCCACTGACCGTATTTTTACAAATATACAGTGACAGACAGTGTATTTATCTCGTTTGAAATTAAGCCATATTAACCGGAGAGGAGGCAGTATGGACTAGCATTTCTTTGTTGTGTCCCGTCAACTTGCCGAACGACGAGAAGCTTGCAGGATGGGAGAAGCTTGCGCGCGGTGGTCGCAGGACAAGGAGAAACTTTTGACTAATGCAAGCTGTCCTTCGCTCAAGCGGTGGATGTGCAACAGTTAATTTGGTGTCAGATTGCCAGAACATACACTATACTAGTACTATTATTGTTGCACTTCCCGAAGAGGCGAACAGCCAAGCGCAAAGTTTACTAGTACCAGTACTACTACTATAGTCTATACAGGTACTATACTAGTACTAGGAACCGGATGGAGGAGCGTCTGCACTCTTATTATATTTTTAAAATGCGATAAAGCAATCTTCAACACATTTGGTTCTCTTCGAGGGTTCTCGCATGTGATAATGGAAGTTGATTGCATGGAACACTCGCCACAATTCTTGCTTAATTCTGGCTGATATCCTATTACAAATAGGAGCACTCGGTAATATTTCCTCTTTTTTTGTTATTCAGCATGTAAATAGGTCAGCAAACCTTGCGGCGCATCTTTGTGCGAACCGTGCTTGCTGCACTTTGAATGTGGCCGAGAGCTGGCTTGATGAAACACCTCACTTCCTACTTCTTTTTTTGCAGGGTACCTCGCTTCCTAGTGACCAGTGTCTTGGCTGGTCATCCTAAGAATGCTTATATATGAATAAAGCTCTCTCATTTACCCGCAAAAAAGATTAAGCCATATTAACCGGAAAGGAGGGAGTATGGACTAGCACTACTTGTTGGTGTGTCCCGTCAACTCGCAGAACGAGGAGAAGCTTGCAGGACAAGGTAAAGCTCGCTTACGCCTTTTGACTAATGTAACGTACCCTCGCCCAGGCCGTGGACATGCATCAGTTCATTCGGTGTCAGATTGCCAGAGGCATACACTGCAGTACCGAACATGCGGAGTACCATCATTGTTCGACTTCACGAAGAGGCGAAGAGCCAAGCGCAAGGTTTAGTAGTACGAGTAGTACTACTACTAGAACCGCATGGTGGAGCCTCTGTACTCTTATTTTTCTTAATCTCTGATAAAGTACACATTTATTCCGGAGAAGGGCGGAAAACGGCAACCCAACATGTAATGATGATATCGATCAACCATGCTCGAATATATCTTGGCCTCTGTGCGAGCCCGTCTGTGTGTTCTCGCTCCTCGTCTCTCTAAAGGAACAACAGGTTGGCCATTTTGCCATCAATTGAGATCGGTTTGCTCACACTCCGGTCCCACATGTCAGTGATATGCCAAGAGGAGGTGCGTTGACCGACTAGCCATACGCATACTTGGTTTTGCACCTTCATACTACTCCTCCATCCGTCACAGTTTACAGGGTGCGCTTCATTATGATGCATTTCTCTCAATGCATTTCCACCACCAGAGAGACTTTAGACGCGTTTGGTTTAATGCTCAATTAATTAGGGCGTGGTAACCGCAATTTTCTCTCGATGTAGTACTACGGAGTGGAGTAAGTGCATGCATGTGTGTACCCGGGGTGGAAGCACTGCATGCATGTGTGTATGCATTATTTCCTCTAGTAATAGATGCCGTCTATAACTACCAATGCTATTTTTCAGGCCGATCGCTAGTCGCCTTGGTCCCAGAGATTTTCTCTTTTTCTGAAGCGCGCTCTATAAACAGTGACTGATGGAGTAGTATGAGCGGATTCAAAGAAGAGCGTATTGATGGTTGCTTCTTCCGAGCAACTTACAGTGGGAAAGGTGGGGCTTATGATTTGACTGCTCATTACTCACTATTAATGCGGCGCAACGACCGGTCTGAGTCTCCCATGCGGTTGTGCACTACCCCCTCGGGTCTTAAATATACTCCGGAGTATTTGTCTTTCTAGAGATTTCAACGAGTGACTACTCAAATATTTGTCTTTTTTAGAGATTCAAATGGACTACTACGTACGGATGTATATAGACATATTTTAGAGTGTAGATTCACTCATTTTGCTCCGTATGTAGTCACTTGTTGAAATCTCTAGAAAGACAAATATTTAGGAACAGAGGGAGTACACATATGAAGCAAAATGAGTGAATCTACACTCAAAAATATGCCCATTTGAAATTTGTAAAAAGACAAATATTGTTGATGACAGTTGCGACGACAAAAAAGAAGCATATTCCTTGTCCTAAGGGAAGATAACAACACGGTTGTGTTTGTCTAAAACGGTGTGAGGACGAGATTGCAATATGGAAAGTACGCCGGACGAGCTACGTTTTGTGCAAAGAACTATGGAAGATCCACATGCAGCGACGTGGGAAGACGGGCAGTGGAGCAAGGCCGGAGGGGATACCTGGAGGTCGTCAGGATGTAACTAGGTGAGCGGCGGCGGGCGGAATCTGCCCATACTGCGGCAGCGAGCAGGTGGCGTAGGCCCTACCACGCCAGAGCTTTGTCAGAGAGAACGGCGTGTACCGCAGATCGGGACGTGCTGCCTCAGCGCCGTCGAACGGAGAAACGATGCACGTCCTCCCTTTCCGCCAAAGGACGAGATGCGGCCGGATCAGTGACCAACGGTGAGAGAGAGAGAGAGGCCACCATAGCCTTGTGTGAGATACTCTGAAGAGAGACAAACCAGGCAGGGAGGCTCCATTGTATATAGTGGAGCGGACTACCTTTTTCTCCATAAAAATCGTTTTATATTCCGTGTACGTGCCATTGAGCGATATAACTTTATTTGAAAATAACGCGCCAACGCATCAAGTCGAACTTTGTTTCGTGCACGCGTGGTACACGACCTCCATAGGTAAACAACCGCTACACGCATTCAAGTTAGCACGTGGGCTGCCATTTCATACAAAAATGAGCTCCACCATGTACCCGCGCGGGTGTGGCTAGGCACGAAGCGTGAGTACGTGCACGCTGCACCTATTCTCTTCTTGTATACGTACACCACCTACATGGGGTTGTGTGAGAGAGATACAAACGTAGAGAGATATAGTGTGTGGGTTCGTGAGAGTTTTTTAGGGGGGGGGGTCAATCAAAAAATGTAACATATGCAATGTGTGTGAAATAGTCCTGGATATATCATATATATAGAGGGGGCGATCCACGAGAAGAGAGTGGAGGTATCATCGACTTGAGGTGTCCATAGAATCGAAGAGAGGGATGATGTGTGTGTGTGCGCGCGCGGTCGATAAAGAGTGCCATCGAATTTGTGTGTGCCCACGTCAAAGATATAGAGTGGCTGGCCTACTAGAACGAGAGAGGGGACAGGTGCGGTTTGTCTCTATGGCGTGGATACCTACCTACAGCGCTCGACTATCGGTGTGTGGTGGGGGGGAGGGAGGCCTAATTAACTATAGAGGTACAATGGCTGGTATATGTGTGGAGGAGGAGAGAGGCCTACCTCATGTATTAAGGGAGATCGATCTACCTCATGTATTAAGGGAGATCGATCAGCATCCATGCATATATGTAGGAGAGGAATAAGGTTGGGAGAGAGACAGAGCTAGAGTGTTGGAGGGGGTTGTAGTGGAGTTGCTTCTAACAAATGGTGGGATAGGCTTGCTAGACAACCAGAGGGCACGCCTACAATATCAATAACAGAGGGGATGGCTGCCTGTCTGTGCACGTGCGTGCGAGAGACAGGTCAGGAGGCATGCACGAATGATGAGGGGGGAAAGATATGGCTGTGGTAAGCAGACATAACTACATAGGAAGATCAATCGTCCTTTGTCAGAGAAAGGAGAGACATAACTTGTGAGGTCGTCGATCGATGGGGGGGAATAGTTAAAGTTGACCTAGGTATATGTTGGGAGATCGATCGGTATACATGCATGTGTGTGTTAGAAGCAAATGAGGCACGGGGAGAAGGATAGAGAGAGAGAGAGGGATGCATCTAGGAGGTGGTGCAAGAGTCATACTATATCGAGGGGGAAGGAGTGTGCGAGTACGAGATCGATGAAAAGAGTGATGGGAGTGAGGCATGGACGGTGATAAGAGAAGAGGGGAAGCTTGTGTTTGTGCTAGGCACACCTGGCTAGAGAGGCATATCAATCGATGTGTGCCGTAAAGAAGGAGCTGGGGGGGCCTACACACACCGTGGGTGAACGACCTAAAGTGAAAAGATGAATTTGCGCGATGGAGCTAGAGAATGCTGAGGGAGGTTGAGAGGGATGCGGGCGTCTGCATGCACGAGAGGAAGTTAGCGCTAGCTAGCTACAAAGATAAGAGGATTGTGTGGGTGTAAAAGACGAATAGAGATCATACTTCATTATAAAAAGCGAATTCGGATATTTGAAGAATTTATCATAGTGTTTTAAACCGACGCATGTGTGAATATATATAACGGTGATACACATGGTGTGGTTATGAACATGTTATACTACATATAATATATTTTATCTCTACTCTTATAAGAAAACGGAGTTGTTGATGATGGTGCCATCCTGCAATATAGGCCGTCCGATTTATATCTGACGGATAGGAAGGAAACTATGGCAATTTTGATAAAAGATACCCACACCCCTCTCCATATTTGCAAATTAGGCCTCCCCTTGATCATGTTGATGTTCTGTGGAACGCATGGGCATCTTGCTAGTACTACGTATAACATATAGAACATTGATCATAATTTGGGCTAATGTGTGGCTTTTGCAGCTCAGGTCTAAATACTTGTCATAATGTAGGGGGCGGGGCACTATACTATGTGTGATAAACACGGTGTACACATATGGAACATGGTTTAGATTATGAATATATAGTTAGTACATCAAATGTACTATTATTTGGAATCAACATCAAGTGTATTCAAAAAATAGAATTCGAGTTCATGTAGTACACACATATCTATCTCTATAGTAATCATGTGGTGTGTTATTAAGGTAATACACGAATGATGGTTGAAGTTGGCAACAATCATGATTATAGATTCTTATTGAAATAGAGAAACGAATTCAAATTCAGTTCGAATTGCAGCGGTAGTATAGACATTTGGAATGCACTAAAATGTTGGTATGAGTAGGTTACATGCATTATACAGCAAGCGAAAAAAATTAATTGGACATAACATGGATTCATACTCCCTCCTTCCATCTATATAGGGCGTAATGCATTTTTTAAGACCGCCTTTGACTATTGACAAGATTAATAGTACATGACATGCACAATGTGAAAATTATATCATTGAAAGAACCTTTCACAGACGAATTTAACGGTGTGCTTTGTGTAAGTTGCATGTCATATATTATTGCTCTAATATTTGGTCAAAGTTAGCATCGAAAAACACATTAGGCCCTATATAGATGGAAGGAGGGAGTAGCTTTGAATACCATTTTATAGTAAAACGGGGCAAGACTCTCTCTTTGTGTGGTGTGAATAGTTTTATTTTTTTCGTTTTCTTTTTGGTTGAGGGAAGTGCGAATTGATTTGGTACGTACAAGTACAATATTACACGTTAGGCTTGTCCCTAAAATTCAACCCGCGCCTTGTTATATCCCAAAAATTCAGATATCGTGCTCCCAAAACTGGCGCCTTCACAACCCGCGCCTTGCTATCCCGAAATTACAACGCGCGCGAAAACTCCCTCCAGCTGCCAAATCCCGCCACGCGAAATCCCCCTTCTAACCCTGAGCCGAAAGGGCCGCTAGTTCAAATCGGTGGGGGGTACTTTTGTAACACACCCTACATTTTGGACAAGCGCGTCCCTAAGTCATGGTTCACCCCCTCCCATTGCCTCCTTTTTGCCATTCGAAATCCCAGCCCTAACCTCTCCGCTCCAGCCGCGAAACCCCACCCTCCTCCGTCCGCCACCTCACCGCTGCCCAGCCGGAGCCTCTTCCCCGACGATGTCGTCCACCGCAACAGCTCGACGTCCCTCGTCCACCTCCCCGGATGAGGATCCGTCGTCCATCTCGTCGTCCCGCCGGTTCAGTCGCCCCGTCCTCCACCTCCAAGGAGCTGCTCCGACGATCGCCTCATCTATCGCGGCTGCTCCATCCCCACAGCGCCGCCTTAACCTGCTCCACCGGAACCGCAGCATCCTCACCGACTCCTCGGACGAAGCCAAGGCCTACTCGGCGCCACCAAAGAGGTTGTACACTCATCGCATCGCACCTTCTCCTTAGCTCGACCTCCCGGTGCCGACGGTGTTCCATTCCGCACCCCCATGGAGCGGCTACCTTGAAGCCGGCGCCGTGGGCGACATCTCCATGGCGGCTCTCCCCAAGTGCGAGGCCCCTTCGGCAGCGGCGGCCATACCAGCCGGATCTGCTGCTGCTGCTCCGGCTCTCGCTCGCTCGCTCGCGCTGCTGCTGCTGCTTCGGCTCTCTCTCGATCGCTCGCTCGCCCAGCTGCTGCTGCTCTGGCTCTCGCTCGCTCGCGCTGCTGCTGCTGCTCTCCCCCTCGCTCGTGCTGCTGCTCTGCGCCGATTTAGTTACACTTCAGTCGACTGAATCGACTTTTGGGTCAATCGATTTTCAGGGGGTGGGGGGGCTCGCCGGAGTTAAGGAAGAACCACCCGTAGTGGGGACGGGGGCTCGCCGGAGAGGTACCCCACTATCTACCTTAGGGTTTTGGGTGGGGGGCGGGGGGCCTATAGGGCTAGTCGGGGCGGCGGCGGACCGGCGGTGGGGAGTTGTTTCGTGGCGGCGGCGGACCGGCGGTGGGGAGTTGTTCCGGGGCGGCGAGGCGGCACTGGGGCCGGCGGTTCAGCCGGTGGTGGCTGGCGGCTCAGGGGGGTGCAGGTTGAAGATGAACTGCAGGCCCTCCCTAAACTACATGTCAAGTGCCTCTCTACTACCATTGCGTTTAGTTTCGACAGTAACATTCAGATTCCACAGTAAATTTCAGTTTCGACAGTTAAGTTCAGAGTCAACAGTTTTAACCTCATCTGTTGTAGTCAGGTGGTTTTTGGTGATGTAAATTTTACATCTATTTTACATCATCTATTGGAGATGCTATTAGAATCCCACTTGAGATTGACGATGTCTGTCTTGTGCTGTTTCAGCCTTGACGTCTTACGGCTCACCGGGGCTGCTCCAACGACAGAACGATCCATCACAACAGAGCAGTGCCCTGGACACCGTCTATAGATTCCTCAGATCTTCCTCCACACCTCCAACAGCCACCTCTGCATCAACTGCTTCAGCGACCAACCCAATGATGCTGAGGTCGACACGGCTACGACAAAGAGGTTATACACTTGTTGCATCACTTATTACTATACATTCATGTCGATCCATTAGGGCTATTTTGGTTCAATGGAAAAACATAGCAATAGGGAATTTTCCAATGGCACTCTACTATTCAATTATTTATGCATTTTGTTGAAAGGAATGAAGCAAAAAATCCACCTGGACCTACTTTTCAAAATCCTATGCATGAAAACAAGACCAAGTGCATTAGTGGCAGAATAACATTCTAACTGTACACACTTTCATATGGTTTCACTTTATTTTGGCCATGTTTCTTTGCATTCCTCTGCTCTTCCAATTCCTGTAAACCAAACACTCAAGTTGACAGAAATCCCATGTTTACAAATGCTCTGTTTACCATGTGCATTCCTATCCTATTCCGGTGTTTTTCCTATCCCTGCATTTTTAGAATCATGCAAGCCAAATGAGCCCTTACAGAATTACTTCAGTTACAGGTAGGTGTCGAAGGGAACTTTGTGTGGTTTGTCCTGCTCCTGCCGCGACGTCGTCCACCTCAACCGAGCTGCTCCATCAACAGAAACATCCACCAAACCAGACATCACGACTCCTGACCGTCTTTCGCTGCCTCAGATCTCCTTCCCTGCCGCCGGCACCCACCGCAACGGCATCACCATCATCGACTCAGCAGATGAACCTGAGGAGTACACGGGTCGACAAAGAGAGGTCGCACTCTTTTGTTTATGTTTATGTTATGCATTGCTTAAAATTACCTGCTACTTTATCATCCTGTTCACCTCTTGGACTCCAAGTCAGGTCCAAATTAAGGTTCAAACTTGAGTTCTAAATTAGTTGTGGGGCACATATCGAGGAAGCAATGAATAGTATCTCTGTCTAACATCTGGTTCACCTAGGGTATGCCTATGTTGTTCATCTTGGGTGGGAAACAAATAGTAAAGCAATCATCATCTGTCTTTTTATTAAATTAAAGCAATCATCAGCCTGCTATCATTATTTTTGGATCCATCCACTGGTTGTTACCATCACTCTAAATTTCTGCATGCTCTCCTTACATAATCTCACCATATTTTTTTCGTATGCATGTCAGATATTGTACACAGTCATGCTGAACATGTAGAGAAAAAGAGAAGAGTTTTGCGCGACAATACAATGTCATGCAGACATCACTCCATGGTGGGTTCAATGGCAAACCCTCCCCACCCCTCTCCAGATTGTAATCCAGAGGAAGATATATGTTCTGAGGCGGATTCAGACGCCGCTGACCACTCCTATTTACCCCCCAAGGTGTTTGCTCTACCTTGGCATGATGATGTTAGTCATATCATGCATACGTTGCCTTGCAGTGCCTACTTTTGACATCATATATGTCATCTGCTTAGTTTAGACATGTTTTGTAATGCCACCTATTTAGTTTCTATATCATATATGGGAATTGTGCAGTCTCATGTCTTTTAGCCAGCCATAATATACGTGAAATGTGCAATGCCATCCTGTTTAACCAGGCATCATATATTTGAATGATATCTTGCCCATCCTTTTCTTCATTACATTTCCATTTGTCGACAATGTTTTTACATTAAACTACTCTTCCTGTGAATCAGCCATTTGGGTGGGAGATTGAAAAATCTGGAGTGAAGACAAGGCCTTCAGAGCAGACAGTGCTACCTGTCGAAGCAGATCTCTTGTTGGGTCCCGATAGCTCCTCAGAGATGGATTCAGAGACAGATGACTAGTCCTATTCCCCCACCGAGGTGTATGCTCTAACTTGGCACGGTTATACTGCTCATATCATGCATATGGTGTCTTGCATTGCATAGATTAGACATCATATACACAATATTCAACACCATGTTCTTAGTTCAGACATCATATCTAATGCCCTCTGTTTAGCATATAAATCACATATGTGAATTAAATGATGTGATCCTGATTACTTAGATAACATGTAGGTGAATTATGTCATGCGATCCTGTTTAGTTATTCATCATATCTTTGAATTATGTTATGCTATGCTATCCAGTTTAGATAGACATCATATATGTGAAATTATGTCATGCTATCCGTTTTGGTTAAACAATATACATGTCAACTATTTTATGCCCTCTTTTTTCCACACTATCTATTGCATCTGTCTCTCATACAATGTCTATACATTCAACTATTTTCCTGTTTATCAGCCATTTGAATTGGAGCGGGTGATGCCAGCATCTAGTGGACTAAAACCACGGTCTTCAAATAAAACAGTGCTACCTCTTGGTGGAGATAGCACCCCGGTTGTACATGCACGAGAACCAGCCCTACCACACATAACCCAAACTCTTGTAGATTGTACCCTTACTGCGATGGATAGAGAACCAACTTCACCCAATCTAACCCCAACCCTAGCAGATAGTAACCCAGTTCCTGTTGACACAGCACCATCTCCACCACAGAGCTCCCAAACAAGAGCAGTTAGTAAGGCAGCTCCAGTGCCCAAAGGGCCAGTACTACCACGGTGAACCCCAACTCCACCAGTTAGTACGCCTATTCCCGTGGAGGAAGCACAACCAGCTAGTCGTAGTTTAGCATCTATCGCATTTGATGTTGTTAAATCGTATGTGCGTATCTTCCCATCTTGGAAATATTATATTGAAGATGAAGGAAAAATGCCAGTTGCAGGTGTTTGTCCAGGAGTTATGTGTAAGTAATGTTATTCATGGCAATTACTTTGCTTTGTCCCATACATCCTACCTCCATGATGGTTATAATACAGCAAATTTTCCCATTTTTCTCTATGGAGAAGGACCGATTTGGAAACTCAGGATGAGGTAACCTGTAACACCCCAAAAATTTGACCTTGTTTTATTAATTAAAATTTTGCCAGGAAATTAAATTTTTATTTTTCTGGATTTCTCCTTTGAATTTAGAACCCCTCTTCTCTTTAATATTGTGGGTTTTTACCTCAAGTGGAAACTTTCCAAAAGTATTATTGGACGTGTATGCCCTCTTTATAAAAACAACTCTTTATCAGTGGATTTATTTGCATAATTGTTTTTCATGAGCTTTATTCTTTTTAAAATGATCTTTCATAAATTTGGAGCCCCTTTTTGCACTACAACCTATTTAAATATTCTTCTAAAAATTCTTCCAAGTGTTTGGAGATGTCAGTGGATGCTTATAACTCAGCTTCATGCAAAAAACCCAGTGATGCTCTATGAAAAAATTGAGTGAATAAACCTCATTTTCATTCTGGTCCAGTTTGGTGATTTGTTCTGCAACCCTATTTTATTTTGCTCTAGTGCCCTTGAGCTTTTTCCTACTTATAGTCCTCCCTACCAAACCCTTAAGTCCAGGAGATTGGACCCATTGGAGTATTTTTGGTGCATGCAATGATAGCCTTTAGTTTCTGCCCAAAACTGGTTTTCTCAAAAACTTGCACTAACAAATTTATGTTTTTGCCAAACTAACCTTACCACTTTCTTTAGCTCCTAAAGAGACTAGGAACTGGAGATTTTGGCCACCCCAAGAGTTGCCTAGATGCCCATGGCATTCTGTCGAACACCCTGTGTACAGGAACAGTTTTGGCATGTTTTCTAGTTTGCATTGTGGACTTGAGCCCCTGACCCATCCAGCATGTCCACTAACCTCCTAGCTATCCCTAACCCTGGCCTGTTAACTACCAGCATCACCCAAGCTCTCTAGCACGCGCTGGCATTTCGTCGAACACCTGGTGTGCGTGCTCTGGGCGCGGCCAGAGCGCGCGTTTTGCACGTGCGTGCGCACGGGTCGCCGCGTCCCGCCCCTGGCCCTTACTCGCCTGCATAGCCGCGCACTACCCTCGCCCACTCACCAGTACCCTCCAAGCCTCCCCGGCGCCCTACAGTGCTGCCGTTAGAGCTCCCTTGGCGGCACGCCGGCGTCGGCAGCGGGCTCTACCGTGGACGGCGCCGCCCAAGCCACCCGCGCGCGCCAGCTGCCCCTTGGGAACAGCCCGAGCCTATCCACAAGCCGTCGGCACGCGCTCGTCACCGCCACGTAGCCCTACAACCACAGGACAGCGGTCGCCGGCGATCCTATCCACGGCCGCCGCGGGACCGACCTCGAGCGCCTATATAAGGGGACTCCGAGCTCAACCTAGCACTCAGGCAACCTCATTCTAACCCCCTAGTGCCCCCATCACCCAGCAATCGACGTCGGGAAGCTTTCTTCCCCGTCTCCGGCCAGTTCGGTCGCCGCCTCAATCCAGTGCAGTGCGTCGCAACCGGACCCTCCCCCGCCCATCCAACGCCACCAACCGTCTCCCATAGTCTTGCGGAGCTGCCTAGCGCCTCCGCCTCGACCAAGGACCACCATAGCCCGAAGCCCCCTTTGCTCCCGAACCACCGTCCGCCGCGGAGCTCGCCGCCGGTGACTTCCTCCGTCCCCACCTGCCTAGCACCCACCGGGAGGACCGCCCCGGTCTGGCGGATCCATCCCTGCCCTCGGGGCCCCGTGGGGAGCTGCCGTTCGTTGACGGCGATCGCCGGAGTCCCGCCCCGTTCAGGCAGAGAGAAAGGAGGGAGAGGGAAGACCAGTCAAACCTGACCAGTGGGCCCCCTAGACCCACTGTCAGTGACCTGCGTGCCCGTCCACTCTGGTTAAGTGATAGCGCAAAGTCCCGAGTACGTCTCCTCTGCTTCGAAAGCGTATTTTCCCCGAAGCGTTTTCTTTTTCTGATCTTATTAAAACAGAACTTTGACTGATCTTTGACTGGCTATATCTTTTAAAATAAAACTCCAAATGAGTTGATTCTTTTTCCTACCTCTCTCAAATTTCATCTAGTTTATTTTAAGATTTATTTCAAAAATATTTGGGACAACTTTTTGTACTGTTTTTGAAATATGTGCTATTGGAATATTTCTCAAAATAGGAATTTGGAGAAAAAGGCAACCTTCAAAAAGTGCACCCCCACATGCATACACTTGAAAGCAAGCATTCTGAACCCTGGCATAATATTTTTGGGTGTTGTAGATACGTTTACAACATCACCTTGACTTGGAGCATACGCTATTTTATGTGACGATAAAATCATACGCATGAGTGCATAATGGAATTTTCTTTGCTGTTATAAATGGATATGCTGGTGATAGTGATCATCCTCGTAAGCTTCTCATGCATACCAGAAGGAAGCCGGGAAAGTCGCGGTCTTGGGTAGACACGAGCTTGTCCCTAATTCCTCGTTGAGACGAGTATGTCCGGTATGGCATGGTGAGGCTTGATGAGTGGTAAGCTTACCTGTTAATGGAAATATTTTTGTTATGCTATTCATGCAGAGAATACTTGAACCTCCTGAGTCGGCCGTAGATCGAGTCTTGTCCAGTAACCCCCATACTTGCTTCGTACTACCACTTGTCCCTGCCGTAGGTAGGGTACGGTTCAGTAAGTTGTCAACCCCTTTCTAGCACACACCATACAGAGAGGCCGTGATGAGGGTCCCATGGCCATGGATTAAAGCCAGTCATCCGGTCAGGGGGCATGGGTGTTTCGGTTGTAGCCGAAGGGGTAGCTCCCCTAGTTTGCGCGCGGTATAAATTTTGTGATCCCATGCTACATCGAGGTTGTAGCCTCCCCACTTAGAGTTTCGCTTGACAGGTGTCGTGGGTGATTCCAGACACCGGTAAGTTAAGCTGGTGTGTGCAGGTCAGGCGTGTTTTCAATTAAAAGACCGTAGACGGAATTAGTCCCGATGGACTAAAGAAATCCGTTACCCGTGGGTAAAGAGTACACCCTCTGCAGAGATTATACATCTATTCGAATAGCCGTGTCCATGGTTAAGGACTACAGTCTGGGATAGGTCAAGTGTCGGTCTTAGTGTCGGTCTTCGGAGGAAAAACTGCTAAACCAGAACATTGTTTATGAACTGTGACACATATGGATTATGATCATTATTATTGTGGACTAACCATTTACATTATTTGAATTATTGAGTATCCCTGGGACGGTTCTACCTCCTGGATATCCCCTGCAACTATTCTATTATAAGCCCTTTATGTGGTGTCGCATAGACGCCCGACTGTGGCATGCCTGCTATTTTCTTTATATTATAAGCCCTTTATGCGGTGTCGCTCAGACGCCCGACTGCGGCATGTTATTTATTTATCCTTTATAAGCCCTTTATGCGGTGTCGCTCAGACGCCCGACTGCGGCATGTTATTTATTTATCCTTTATAAGCCCTTTATGCGGTGTCGCTCAGACGCCCGACTGCGGCATGCTTGTTATTTAATTATCCTTTATAAGCCCTTTATGTGGTGTCGCTCAGACGGCCGACTGCGGCATTGTTAAATTATTTGCACCCTTTTCGAGGAGTCATTTCAGACACTCGATCACTACATTCTATTTCTATATTGCATATTCATATTATACCCACATGCGTACATCATGGATTTCGTATGTTTCGTGACAGACGTTATGATCATAGAATATTTCGGAGCATGATTACCCCTTGTTATATTATACCCGTGTTCTAAATGTTTGCGAGTACATTCAAAAGTACTCACTGGCTTGTCCCTGGCTATTGTCTTGGCCAGATTTCTTGCGTGGAGAAGAGCGTTACGACGACAACCCCGGAACCTACGCAGTGTTGACAGCAGCCTCGCGAAGATAGGAGTTATCCTGGTCAGCTGTTCTTGTGGGAAATGGAGTCCCATAGACGCAGATGAACCACAAACCGCTTCCGCCATCAACCACTAGAAACCAAGTGTTGTACTCATAGGCCACAATGGTCTTGTACTACATATTTTGTACTTTGCTTGGAATTCTTGTATCAAGTTGGTGCCTCATCAGCTAACAGTAATCCTGGGGCGGGTGAGCACAAGGGCCATTTTCTGGAGAATTAATATCCCAAAAATCCGGTCCTGACATAACCTGTGCTAATACCTCTGCTATCTTCAAGAATGCTTGGTGGCAGTATCGGAATTATCTAAAGAAAACATACTTCACCGGCAAAGAAACTCATCAAATTCCCTTACTGTCGTGGAATAGTCACGGCAGATGCCCTTGTGAAAGGACTTAGTCGTGGAGCCATCTCAACTAGGAAGCTTAAAGGGGTTAAAGCGGGACAAAGGACACGAGGGTTATACTGGTTCGGCCCCTTACGGTGAAGGTAAAAGCCTATTCCAGTTGAGGTGGAATTTACTAGGGTTTCGATGACCAGGGAGCGAATCCGCTATGCCTGGCTACCGATTTGATGTTACTTGTCCTAAGCCGGCGGCGGGTCATCCCCTTATATACACGGGCTGACGCCCCGCGGCCTACAGAGTCCCGGCCGGCTTATAAACAGTATTCGGCTCGGTAACTAGTTAATCTTGCCTTACAACACAAGTCACGCCATTACGGCGGTTTATCACTACGGGCCTTAAATCACCCACGGGCTTTAGGCCCTTTATTGAACCGCCATCTTCAAGCTTTGATATTGGGCTTCATATGATGAATTACCCTAACGTAACCCGGCCCCTCCTGGGCGGGTTACGCCAGTAGTTATATCCCCAACATTAGGCCCCAGATTGATTTGAACTGGTTCATGTCGATCTTCAATACCTTAAGAAGAAAACTTCTGGCTTCTGTCTGTGCAAAAGTTATGACCCGTTGTGACGTCATCTTCTAGATTCCTGATAACCCGCCATGACGTCATCTTCCATTAAATTCATTTTTTATTCTGTCATATCCCAACGGATCTTTATCTTAATAACCATCCCGAAAATCGAGGCATAGGAACCGCTGGGTAATCAAGTTTTCGGCATCCTCATTTTTCGCGCCCACTTTCAGTCCTCCCTTATAAATAAGCACGACCAGGTCTTTTCTCATTCTCCCCCTTCCTATCGTCTTCCTCCTCTCTCGACCTTGCTGGCGCTCGAGCTCCGCCGCCGCCGCTGTAATAGAGCACCTCATCTTCGTCGATCTTGGCCGCTGCATCAACCTGGATCGACCAGAGAACAGCGGCGATTCTCCGCAGTGAATCTGCAGACGTAAGTCTCCTCCTTCTCGAACGTCAAATCTGCATTAGGGTTTCCAAGTTCTTCCCTGTTCTTCATAGTTCATCACGGTTTCTTCGTAGTTCTTCCACTGCGGCCTTATTTGATCAAAAAGTAATATGGAAACTTATGCGGCAGTTATTTTGCGTCCATTTTTAATACTGGCAGATCCCTTTCCTTCGTGCAGAGACCTCACTAGAACTCACGAACTCATCTGTACCTGTTTTTAGGTCTAGAATATCTTCTTTTCTGAACAACCATTTGATCCAAAATAACAGCTGCAACTTATGAAACTTGTTTGTGCGACACTTAGGCAAAACCTGTATCCGTTATCCATGACGGCTCTTACCGCCGGCTTAACGAGGCAATGCTCAATGAATGATCCTGATCACTCATAGTGGATTTAAATAATCTAATTGCTACTGTTTCCCATGGCGGCTTAAACAATCTGACACAATTAGCCATATATCATTAGGCCCCTTCGTAAGCCGCCATCTTGAATATGAATTGAAGTATTTTCTCTGGCTTAAATTTGAACTGGAAATTTTTATTTTGTCATAGGCTTCCATCCTTCATAATGCCGCCCAAGGCTCCCAAAGCACCCATCACATGTAACTGGGTTAAATCCACCGTCACTGATAGCATCTTAGCTGATTTTGTAAAGACTGGTTATCTGCCGAAGAAAGAGGTCATGTCCTATCGTGCTCCTGATCCGTCAGAAGAAAAACCTCAACCCAAGGATGGGGAAGTTGTCATCTTTACTGGTCACATGAACCGGGGCTTTGCTCCACCCGGCTCAAAAAATTTCAGAGACGTCATGCACTTTTTTGACCTGCGACCTCAAGACATCGGACCCAATTCCGTGTCAAATATCTGCAATTTCCAAGTGTTCTGTGAGGTGTACCTTGGAGAAGAACCCAGCTTATTACTCTTTAGACAATTATTTTATCTGAACCACCAAAACGAATGTGCCAATGGGCCCAGCTTGGAACTCGGCGGAATCTCAATCCAACGATGGAGAGATTGTCTCTTCCCTTATGCTGAGCCGCCAAGTCACCCTAAAGATTGGAACCAGACATGGTTCTACTGTCAAGACACTTCTCCGGCTGATGAGAACCCTCTGCCTAGCTTTTGCGCCCTGCGACTGGAGTCAAATCACCCCTTGCCAGATAAATTATCTCCAGCTGAACGTCAACCACTTGCTCCCACCATCAACAAGATCAAAGCTCTTCTGGGGAACGACCTAAATGGCATTGATCTGGTCCGGGTTTGGATTGCCTGGCGGGTTATCCCCTTAAGCCGCCGCCCCGGCTTGATGTGCGATTACACTGGCCTGAATAATGATCCTCTACGGCACAGTCCCGACGACTTACCCGAAGACGTTGTTGATGACATGACCAAGTCTCTTCTGAACGAAAGCCTGGCCGATTGCGGGAAAGTGGGCTTAAGCCCTTTCTGCAAAGCTAACCCAGCTCCAGCGGTAAGCCATTGACTTTGAGCATTTTACTTCCCACCTTGATAATGTTGTCTTTACTCGAAACCCTTTGTTGCAATTTGCAGGCTGATGACAAATTTTGGAAGGTCAAGTATGACCATGAGGCTGCAAAGAGAGCCAGAAAAGCTAAGAAAGCCACCAGGAAAGCCGCTCCCCATAAGAAGGGAAGCAAGCCTAGCGCCTCGGATATGTTTCATCTGGACGATACCTCCGAGTCAGAGGTAGCTCTTGACTCTTTAGGTTCCTTTTTTAACCATCTTATTAACATTGATTATCAGCAGGAGGATACAGGAGCAAGTACTACAGTGATTGAAGAGGTAACTATAATTTCCTCCGAGCCTTTGCCGAGACAGGAAGTCCGAAGAGTAACCCGGAAAGTAAGATTTTCACATCCTTTAGCTTATCAAGATCCTCAATTTCTTTTGAAGCGACAGATTCACGAAAGTCGGAGGCAGACCCGGACCAGCAAAGATGCAGACCTCTCCTTCGGCTTACCTGATGCAACAAGAAAACGCCGGACTGAGGTTACCTCCGATTTACATTCTTTGTATCCTTTAGCGGGTTTCACTCGTCAATCACTAAACTTTTCCCGACTCAAACTATCAGGGGACTCCACCTTCTTCCGGCGACTCAATGCAATCTAACATGCCAGCTTTCAAAACCGCCCCAGGGTAATGATAATCTGTTTATCTTGTATTTATCTTACTCATGTTTTTGTACTAACCCTTTGATTCCCAGTGTTCAAGTGAAGCCCAGCAAGAAGGCAAGGAGAAGTAAGCCGGCCGAAGAGCCGATCTTGGCTGAATCGGAGCCCAGAACGGCTGCTGCCGATACTTCCATTTCTGAACCGCTGCTTGAACCGGCTCATGACGCTCCAACTTCCACCACTGATCCATCTGTCGAACAAACTATGGAAGGCTCTGAAAACCCGGAGATCCCCAGCTCGGCCATGATGGATGACCCAGAGGTCGAAATCACCCGGATGGACTTTGTTGAACCGGGGAGACCTACCGCGCTGGCCAAATGTTCTGCCAAAGAAGAACTTCTGGAACGCCGCAAAGCCAAACTGAACGTTACTAATTATGCTCATCTGAGTATTGGAGACATCGTCACTAGCTATCTGAATCAAGTGCACAACAACCGTGACTTGGAAATTGACATGGTGAAGCAGATTCACCAAAAATCTGAGGTATAATTGTCATTGCTTATTCCTTAGTTATCTTAACTCTACCAGCCCCCAAGTCTACTGCTTATGATCAAATATGTTGTAGACTTAACACCATCTTAGTAATTACCGCAAGAAAACCGGCTTATCCGGTAGCGCCCAAGGTCCGGCTTAGATAGCAGATTTGATCCAGCCCTCACCGTGTTTTAACCAAGTATTTGAACAGCAATATGCATTAGCCCCCAAGTGCCAAGTACCTTTGCCTGCAAAGTGCTTGGGACTTACTTTCATAAACCGCCACTGTAAATAGAGCTCTTCAGCATACATTAGCCCCCAAGTGCCAAGTGTCTTTGCTTGCAAAGTGCTTGGGACTTAATATTGCATTATGATCACCCTAACTGTGACCCGGAATTTATACAGGCCGCCATTAATCAATTTGAGTCGGAGATCTCTGAACTGAAGACTCGATTGAAACCTCAAGAGAATGACACCCAAAAGGCAAATTCCAAGTTTGAATTCAGTGTATCTGCTCAAGAGAAACGGAAAAAGAAGTTTGAAGCAGAAAGAAAGGCCTGGGCTGATGAAAAGGCCGCTTTGCTCAACCGGGCTGAACAAGCGGAGGCTACTCTTGCAGAAACAACCGTCGAATTATCCGGCTTAAAACGCCATGTATCTCAGATGGTCTCAGCAATCTTTGTTAAGTTACTCTGCAAGTGTTAGCTATTTTAACCAGTATCTCAATTGTCATTAGCTCACCTGACTTTGCAATGCAGGCCCCAGGAGTTCCAATCTCAACCAGAGCATGCTGACAAAGCTGAAGGCCATTTATACCCTGGTGGAACAACTCTACACCGGGTCACAACATGCTTTAGCTGTCGTGGCTCTGTCAAATGAAGTTCCCACTCATCTGGCGGACGTGCTAAGGCGGCTTGCCGTGCTACCTCAACGATTCCAAGAACTAAGACGAGCTTCTGCAAGAGCCAGAGCCATAGTTGCATTAAGCCAGGCCAAGGCGTGGCTACCGGAGCTAGACCCGGCCGACATCGCCCTTGGGTATCCCAGCTTGAAGGAGGACGGCACTCCATTTGATCAGAAGGACTTCGCCGCTTGCGTGAAGGACATACGCCCTGTGGCCACTCTGATTGGCAACGATACAGATCTCACCAAGTATCAACCGGGTTATGATGCTGAGAATCAGAGAATTCCAACCCCGCGTTATGAAGCAATCAGCCTGATCCCTCCAACTCGTAAGCATACCTTCGCCCTTGAAGTTGACCCGGCCGAGTTAATTGATGATGAAGCTGAATTTGAAGCCTTGAGTGGCATTGACTAGAAATCATCAACCTTCCAGGACAGGGAAACAGCCGGAGGAGCGGAAAGGGATGAATCGGAAGCTTCAGCCCAACAACACCTTTGATCCCTCAGGCGGCTCATGGTTATGTCTTGACAAAAAACAATGCCTCACTTTTAGGACTCGGGGAGTCATGTAATAGAGTAGGAAAATACTTAATTTTGTCGTGCCATTGCGCATTTGTGTGGCGCTCAACACTTCTTAAGCCGCCATCTTATATTCACCCGTATTATACTGATCCTCTGCTTTCCTTGCTTTAATTGTCCTGCATATAGAACAAATCACAAGTACCTTGGCGGCTTACCGCCTGGAGGGTCATATATTTTACATATAACCAGAGTAAGTAATAATCATAAAAACCGGTTCGCAATCATATCTTTGAGACATAATCATAACAGCATACCTGTGATCCTTCGATTATGCTGCCGGTTTATGCGATCCGAACAATGAGGTTGAGAACCCAACCCCGGTTTACCAGCACATATGATATTTATTATGTGCTATCAACGTTATTGATCAAGGTTAAGCCGATGGAATAAAAACCACCCGTGAACACCTTAGATACGATCCAAAAGAACGTCAAGTAAAGTCCAAAAATTATTTGCAAGAAGAAATTTCAAAAAACCTTAAGGCCTCTGGTTCGAATGCGACCAGAAAACCGTCCCAAAGGGGTTAAGCTAAGATTCGAATATGATCATATAGCCCCCAGTGGCTTTGGCGTTGCTGATCAAGAGGGTACTGACAGCTATGTTCTCTTTGGTTCGAATACGACCTATGTTTGAACAGGAAGCCCCCAAATGACCTTGAGAGTTGTTTAACGACGCTGATTCGAATACGATCCACGTCGGTTCTCAAAAGGGGGTTGAGCTATGGTTCAAATATGACCAAGAAAACTCCCGAATGAGCTCGGTAGTGTGCCGATCAAGAGGGTATCGACAGCTATGTTCTCTTTGATTCGAATACGACCTATGTTTGAACAGGAAGCCCCCTAGTGATCATAATTTTTAACGGCTAGATTCGAATACGATCGTAAGCCGGATCAGCCCCCAAGTGACCATGTGAGATCATAACGGAAATAACAATGACACCTGTTACCTTTGAGGGGAAAATGACAGAGGTCCTGCTTTATTATTTATCATAATATATACATTGTCACGGAAGTATGTACATTATGAGAGCCGGTGGCTCAAGTGTAATAAGGCCGAAGCTGAGCTATATTCCACGGCCGGCGGGTCTCCTCCTCCGACTTACGTGAATCTTTGTGCTCTCGAACATCGATGAGGTAGTATGACCCGTTGTGCAAGTTATTGCTGACCACAAAGGGCCCTTCCCAAGGTGGGGATAACTTGTGTGCATCTGTTTGATCCTGGATGAGCCGGAGCACCTAGTCACCTTCCTGAAAGTTTCTAGGCTTAACCCGGCGGCTATGATAGCGGCGCAGGTCTTGTTTGTAAATCGCCGAGCGAGCTGCTGCTATATCACGCTATTCATCCAACAAGGCAAGAGCATCCTGACGTGCTTGTTCATTGTCCGTCTCAACATAAGCCGCCACACGAGGCGAGTCATGACGGATGTCGCTAGGGAGCACCGCCTCGGCTCCGTAAACCATGAAGAAAGGCGTATAACCCGTAGACCTATTAGGAGTAGTATTGATGCTCCATATCACAGAGGGTAACTCCTCCACCCAACAACCCGGCGTCCGCTGCAAAGGGACCAAAAGCCGGGGCTTGATGCTTTTCAAGATTTCCTGATTGGCTCTCTCAGCTTGACCATTGGATTGGGGGTGAGCCACTGATGAAACATCAAGTCGAATATGTTCTTGTTGACAAAATTCTTCCATGGCGCCTTTAGACAGATTGGTACCATTGTCAGTTATAATGCTGTGTGGAAAACCAAAGCAAAATATCACCTTTTTCATGACTGAACCGCCGTGGCCGCATCACACTTACTAGCTCTGCCTCAACCCACTTTGTGAACTTGTCAACCGCCACCAAGAGGTGGGTCTTCTTATCCTTGGACCTTTTGAAAGGTCTAACCATATCAAGCCCCTAGACTGCAAACGGCCAAGTGATTGGAATCATCCTCAACTCTTGAGCCGGCACGTGAGCACGTCTTGAGAACTTCTGACAACCGTCACATTTACTGACCAAGTCCTCTGCATCAGCATGAGCCGTCAGCCAATAAAAACCGTGATGAAAAGCTTTAGCCACAAGGGATTTTGAGCCGGCATGATGGCCACAATCCCCCTCGTGAATCTCTCATAAAATTTCTTGCTCTTCCTCAGGGGAAACACAACGCTGAAAAGCCCCAGTGACACTGCGATGATGCAACTCGCCATTGGCAATTATCATTGCCTTAGACCGCCGGGTTATTTGTCTGGCCAAAATTTCATCCTCAGGCAATTCTCCCCGGGTCATGTAAGCCAAGTATGGCACTGTCCAATCTGGGATAACATGAAGAGCCGCCACCAACTGTGCTTCAGGGTCTGGAACAGCCAAGTCTTCCTCTGTAGGTAACTTGACAGAAGGGTTATGCAGAATATCCAAGAAAGTATTAGGCGGCACCGGCTTTCGCTGAGAGCCCAGCCGGCTTAAGGCATCAGCCGCCTCGTTCTTTCTGCGGTCAATGTGCTCTACTTGGTAACCCTGAAAATGTCCGGCAATGGCATCAACTTCACGGCGATAAGCCGCCATGAGGGGGTCCTTGGAATCCCACTTGCCTGATACTTGTTGGGCCACCAAATCAGAGTCGCCAAAGCACCTCACCCGGCTTAAACTCATCTCCTTAGCCATCCGAAGACCATGGAGCAAGGCCTCGTACTCAGCTGCATTGTTAGTACAGGGAAACATCAACCGTAGTACATATCAAAATTTGTCACCTCGAGGGGAAGCTAACACGACTCCAGCCCCCGAGCCCTCCAATTGCCTGGATCCGTCGAAGTGAATAGTCCAGTATGTGTTATCCGGTTTCTCTTCAGGCATCTGCAGCTCTGTCCAATCGTTGATGAAATCTACCAATGCTTGTGATTTGATAGCTGTGTGTGGCACATACTTTAGATCATGAGGCCCAAGTTCAATGGCCCACTTAGCGACTCTTCCTGTGGCTTCTCTGTTTTGGATGATATCTCCTAAAGGAGAAAAACTAACCACAGTGATAGGGTGGCCCTGGAAATATTGCTTAAGCTTCCGGCTTGCCATGAATACCCCATAAACAAGCTTCTGCCAATGTGGATACCGTTGCTTGGACTCAATAAGTACTTCGCTGACGTAGTAAACCGGCCGCTGAACCGGATGTTCCTTACCCGCCTCCTTGCGCTCCACCACGATGGCCACACTGACGGCTCGTGCGTTAGTAGCTACATACAATAATAAGGGCTCCTTATCAATAGGAGCTGCAAGAACTGGCAGTTCAGCTAACTGTCTTTTCAAATCCTCAAAAGCGGTGTTGGCAGCATCACTCCAGACAAAGTCATCTGTTTTCTTCATCATCTGATACAGCGGTATGGCCTTTTCACCCAACCGGCTTATAAATCGACTTAAAGCAGCGATCCGACCTGCCAGACGCTGGACGTCATTTATACACGCCGGCTTAGACAGGGAGGTGATTGCCTTGATCTTCTCCGGGTTAGCTTCAATGCCTCTATGAGAAACCAGAAAACCCAAGAGCTTGCCTGCAGGAACACCGAAGACGCACTTGGCCGGGTTAAGCATCATATTGTAGACCCGGAGATTACCAAAGGTCTCCCTCAGATCGTCTATCAAAGTCTCCTTCTCTCTAGATTTTACCACAATATCATCCACATAGGCATGAACGTTGCGCCCAATCTGATTATGAAGACAATTCTGTACGCACCGCTGGTAAGTCGCCTGGGCGCTCTTGAGCCCAAACGGCATAGACACATAACAGAAGGCTCCAAAAGGGGTAATGAACGCCGTCTTCTCTTGGTTCTTAACTGCCATTTTGATCTGATGGTATCCAGAGTAAGCGTCCAAAAAACTTAAACGCTCACAACCTGCCGTAGCGTCAATAATTTGATCAATACGGGGGAGAGCAAAAGGATCAGCCGGACAAGCCTTGTTTAAATCCGTATAATCCACACACATACGCCAGGTGCCGTTCTTCTTGAGCACGAGCACCGGGTTAGCTAGCCATTCTGGATGAATGACTTCAACGATGAACCCGACCGCCAAGAGCCGGGCCACTTCCTCACCAATGGTTTTCCGCCTCTCCTCATTAAACCGCCAGAGAAATTGCTTGATTGGCTTAAATCTTGGATCAATATTAAGAGTGTTCTCAGCGAGTTCTCTCGGTACACCCGGCATGTCAGAAGGTTTTCATGCAAAGATGTCCCGGTTCTCACGGATGAACTCGATGAGCGCGCTTTCCTATTTAGGATCCATATTGGCACTGATGCTGAACTGCTTAGATGAGTCGCATGGCACAAAGTCAATAAGCTTAGTCTCATCGGCCGACTTAAATTTCATTACCGGCTCATGCTCCGTGGTCGGCTTTTTCAAAGACGTCATATCTGCCGGGTCAACATTATCCTTGTAAAACTTTAATTCCTCTGTCGCACAAACAGATTCAGCGTAAGCAGCGTCACCTTCCTCGCACTCCAAGGCTATCTTTCGGCTGCCATGAACCGTAATGGTCCCATTGTGACCCGGCATCTTGAGCTACAAATATACGTAACACGGCCGTGCCATGAACTTGGCGTAAGCCGACCGCCCAAATAAAGCATGGTATAGGTTTCTTATTTTGACCACCTCAAAAGATAGTTTTTCCGCCCTATAATTGTACTCATTTCCAAAGGCTACTTCCAGCTCGATCTTACCAACTGGATACGCCGACTTACCGAGCACCACGCCATGGAAAATAGTATTGGACTGGTTGAGGTTTTTATCAGTTAATCCCATACGACGTAAGGTCTCATAATAGAGGATGTTGATGCTACTGCCTCCGTCCATGAGTACCTTAGTGAATTTATACCCACCAACTTGAGGAGCCACCACCAAGGCCAGGTGACCTGGATTATCAACCCCGGGAGGGTGATCTTCCCTACTCCATACAATCGGCTGTTCAGACCATCGTAAGTAACGTGGAACTGCCGGCTCAACAGCATTCACAACCCTCTTATGAAGCTTCTGGTCTCGCTTGCACAAACTGGTAGTAAACACATGATACTGTCCACTGTTGAGCTGCTTTGGATGGGTCTGGTATCCCCCTGCTGCTGCTGCTGATTACCCTGGCCAGATTGCTGGTTAAAACCACCTTGATTACCTTGAGAATTCTGAAAATTGGAATTTGAACCGCCCCCCGGGCCGTGAAAGCCGCCACCACCTGAGCCGCCGCCCTGCCCATTGTTACCGTTGAACATGTTGGAATTCTTGAAAGCTTTCATGATCGCGCAGTCTTTCCATAGATGAGTGGCCGGCTTCTCCCTAGAGCCATGCCTTGGGCAGGGCTCATTTAACAATTGCTCTAGCGTCGGGCCAGACCCGCCAGACCGGGGAGGCTGTCTCCCCTTACGTCGGAGATTGTTACCCTGCGTGTTGGTGTTGGCCACAAACTCCATACCATCATCAGCCTTACGCTTATTACCTCCCTGATTCGCCGGGTTATGCTGAGGGCCCTTGCCGTTGCCATTCTTCTTTCCCTTCCCTGTCTTTTCCTCATCAGACGCGGGATCCTTGATACTATCAGAGTCGGCGTACTTGACCAGAGCCGCCATCAGCGTACCCATATCGTTGCAATCGCGCTTGAGCCGCCCAAGCTTCATCTTCAGGGGCGCAAAACGACAATTTTGCTCCAACATTAAAACTGCAGAGCCGGCATCCATCTTATCAGACGAATGTATTATTTCCTTGACCCGGCGTACCCAATGGGTCGTAGACTCGCCTTCTTGCTGCTTGCAGTTAGTCAAATCCACAATTGACATAGATTGCCTACATGTATCTTTGAAGTTTTGGATGAACCAGGCTTTCAGCTCTGCCCATGACCCGATGGAATTAGGTGGCAGTCCCTTTAACCAAGTGCGGGCAGTCCCATCCAACATCATGGTGAAGTATTTGGCCATTGCCGCTTCGCTGACCTCCAGCAACTCCATAGCCATCTCGTAGCTTTCAATCCATGCTCCGGGCTGTAAATCAGCCGTGTAATTAGGTACCTTCCTAGGTCCTTTGAAATCTGTGGGCAGACATTCATTCGGAGAGCCGGCACCAGACAAGGGACACCTTCGGTCCTCGTAGCTATGCCTGCCTCAATAGAAGCCGTCGGATAAACCGGGAAGGGTTGGTAAGCTGTCAGCTGAGCCGCCTGCTCCGCCTCTTGACGTGCTCTGTCTTGGTCTACCGCGTTAAAGGCTCCATTATGCGCCGGGCCATGGCCAGCTGGCAAGTCACGGCGCCGGACGTTGCTTGAGCCGGTCGCTGAAACCATGTGTCTGCTATAACTTGGGCTCCGGTTTGGACGAGGGGTTGAATGAATCCTGTCCCGGCTATATGAATATGCCTCCTGTTGTGCCAGAGCCGTCTGAAGAAGTTCTCTGACCCTGCGGGTTTCGACCGCCGTTGGAGAGTCACCCTCGACTGGGAGAGCCGCCAGTCGCGCCGCTGCAGCGATCATGTTTTCCAACGGATTAGAATAATGACCCGGTGGTATCGGCACGTATTGAGGTGGGGCAGTATTCACACGGGGAGGCCCCATCACTTGCGGCTGAACCGGCGTCCCTGCCCCGGGTGCCATGATTTCTGGCGGGTTACTGGGCCCCGCACCGGGCGTGTTGAAGAGGTTTCGAGGATCATAAACCGGAGGGAGCCAAGATTGAGCTTTCTGATGCCTCCTTCTCATGACCTCATTGGATGCGTTCTGATCCATCGTGAGCCGGAAAGACTGCGCCTGAATCAGTTGAGTCTGGGCGTCCAGAGCCGCCTGTTCTGCAGCCATCCTGATTCCCTCCGCTGCCAGATCTTCCTTGGCTCGTGCTATATCCAGCTTTAACTGTGCCACCTCCGCATCATGTTGAGCTTGATCCGCTGGGACGACCGTGGCGGTTAGCAGGGCAGTCATCTTATCCATGAGATCCATCAGCACTTGAGCCGGCGAGTGCACAGGGCCTCCTGCCCCAGCGGCGGAGTTTTGAACTGGCTGCGTGCCGGCCATGAAGATTCCAACCCGGCTCGGCGGCTCAAAAGGGTCCGGAATACTGTCGCCATCGGAACAACCCCCGAGCCTGCCGTCTCGAAGTTGATACAACGAGTCCGTCTCACCTGTGGATGATTCATCATCAGAGCAGATAGCCGTCTCATCGTTAGATCTAGATCCTTCTGAGAGTCCTCCGTGGATGCATCCCATGAAAGCACGCTTCAAAGCGGGCAGAGTCCAGGCGGGTCTCGCATGCTGAGTCGTCTCGATTTGGTCGGTGCAGATGTCCGGCTCAGGGCCCGGCTCACCGATCTTGCCAATAAAAACATGGATTCCGCGGAAGGGGACCCGGTACCCGTACTCGATTGAGCCGGCGTCGGGGCCCCAGCCTGCGTCGTTGATGTAGAGCTTGTCGCGACGACTCTTGGTCATCCGGCCCCCAGCGTATCCCTTGAGCCCTTCGAAGCTGCCCTTCAAGAACTCAAATCCGCCGTGCGCTGGCCCCACGGTGGGCGCCAACTATCGTGGAATAGTCATGGCAGATGCCCTTGTGAAAGGACTTAGTCGTGGAGCCATCGCAACTAGGAAGCTTAAAGGGGTTAAAGCGGGACAAAGGACACGAGGGTTATACTGGTTCAGCCCCTTATGGTGAAGGTAAAAGCCTACTCCAGTTGAGGTGGAATTTACTAGGGTTTCGATGACCAGGGAGCGAATCCGCTATGCCTGGCTACCAATTTGATGTTACTTGTCCTAAGCCGCCGGCGGGTCATCCCCTTATATACACGGGCTGACGCCCCACGGCCTACAGAGTCCTGGCTGGCTTATAAACAATATCCGACTCGGTAACTAGTTAATCTTGCCTTACAACACAAGTCACGCCATTACGGCGGTTTATCACTACGGGCCTTAAATCACCCACGGGCTTTAGGCCCTTTATTGAACCGCCATCTTCAAGCTTTGATATTGGGCTTCATATGATGAATTACCCTAACGTAACCCGGCCCCTCCTGGGCGGGTTACGCCAGTAGTTATATCCCCAACACTTACGTTCTCCTGAGACACATTTACTGGACGATGACTGGGAATGCCTTGTTCTGTACTGGTCCCGAGCCAAGAATGTGGTAAGGTCTATGAGCTCATTTTCTATTTTTAAGTACTATATTCTTGCATCTTACTGTACTCTGTTCATGTAGAACAAGTGCCTAAACCTGAAGAACAACTGTTCTAATTTAAGATTCCATTGCTATCATAGTTCAAAAAAGTGCTAGGCGTTAATTGTGCGTTTTGCCACCGCCTTGCGCTTTACTGACCAAAGCACATGCTTATGCGCAGTCATGCACAGATTAAGCGTAGTTATGCGCAATGCGTTTCGCCAACGCCTAGAGCCTAGGTGCGCTTAAGCGCTCGCTTAGGCGCGCCTTTTTTTAACTATGATTGCTATCGTGCATACTGATTTGCTCTTGTATCACTGTATTTACTCATACAAACTTATTTTTAAATTGAAGGATCCAATCGAAACTGCAATGGCACAGCAGGTATGTTCACGCATGTTTCTTTAACAGGCTTGCTCTTATCAATAGCTCTGTTGATTTCAATTTCAATTGTGTATATAGTTGACTTCTCATATCATGCACATTACTAGCATCACAACAGAGCCAATAGTGTTGTTGTACATGTAGACCCGTGGTACCCATCTGAAATCTTGTTGTGCCGTGTAGTTTCCCACGCTTTGTATTCTTTCACTGCTGCTTTGTCTTGAACTGATATGATTTGAACCGTGTCTCTATTTTGATTTGGCAAGACAATGCAGTGACCATAGGACATAGATATATGTTTGTTTGATGCTTTTATTATGTACTAGTACTTGGCAATAGAAGACTTGGTAGTTTAATCCTGTCCACCTTACTAATGAACTGGTTCACCGAAATGAGTTTCATATACTAGTACATGCTAAACTGTTATGTGTTTGCTTGTTTCTTCTTTTAGAATGCTGACAAAATATTGGGGAAGAGTGCCTTATTAAGCAATGGTAAAGGAAGTAATGCAGATAAGGTTCAGGATAGTGACACATCCTTGTTGGTCTCCAACAAAGCTGAAAAAACAACTAAGGAAGACTATCTCGAAGACAGTGAGACAACCCCAAAGTCCTGTCTTGGTTTAGTGTTGGAGTTACTGGCCACTACCGCTTGCACAAGCTATTCAAACTCACTATCTGAATCAGTTCGGTTTCTTGAGTCTCAACTACAAGCAGAAAGACATCGATCAGCTGTGCTGCGACAAGAAGCGGAAGGACTACGGAAGTCCCTGGAGCATTCAGATGCATACTTTCTGGTGCAACAGCAAGCGTTGGAGGATTTTAGCGCCAAACAGGACAAAGCTAATAAGCTTGCTAAGCTTATTGCCAGCATGGTGGATACCACGTTTCTTGAGCTCTTCTGAAGTTGTTTCAGTTATGCTCTTATTTTGCTGCCGCGTTTATTTGCACTGGTGGCCAATTTTGACGGCCAGTGTATGTAATATGCTGCTTTGTTCCCTATATTTGCACTGGTGGCGAACTTTGATGCCCAGTGGATGTAATATGTGTAATAGCGGTAATAGGCTAGCGTTAATTGCTTGCTTATTTATTTCCTTATTGTCTTGTTTAGTTGTTTGCTTGTAGTCACTGCAGTTCTTTTTCTTTGTTTTTCTAGTGGCCACAATAACCTATTTTTGGAAACTAGGCCAAAATAATCATGGCAACACACGTACTGTTGTAACCATGGGCCTCCTGCGGGCCGTATGATCCATGGGCCTTCTACGGGCCGTAGGATCCATTGGCCTTCTATACGGGCCGTAGGATCCATGGGCCTTCTACGGGCCATACGATCCATGGGCTTTTTATGGGCCGTAGGATCCATGGGCCTTCTACGGGGCTGTCACGCCCAATATGCGATACTATCCTAAAGAGACTCGAAGGTCCCACCAAGGATAGAACCGCATATTGACACGCTTTTGCAAGGTGGATATCATTACATCAACATTACATAATAGATGGGGATACATACAAGGCATACACATGCCGCAAGAATACATCAATACATCATACATAAGATCAACATCCGACTACGAATGAAACACAAACAGAAGCTCAAACGACATCCACCCTGCTAGCCCAGGCTGCCGACCTAGAACCTATCCCCTGATCGAAGAAGAAGCAGAAGAAGGACTCCAAAACAAGTAACATCGCTCTCGCGTCATGATCATCACATAACCTGTACCTGCAACTGGTGTTGTAGTAATCTGTGAGCCATGAGGACTCAGCCATTACCATGGGTATCAAGACTAGCAAAGCTTAATGGGAAAGGAATGGATAAGGTGGTGAGGTTGCAGCAGCGGCTAAGCAAGTATGGTGGCTAACTTACGCAAATAAGAGCAAGAAGAGAAGCAACAGAATGGTCGTGAAACTAGCAATGATCAAGAAGTGATCATGAACTCCTACTTACGTCAAACATAACCCATAAACCGTGTTCACTTCCCGGACTCCGCCGAGAAGAGACCATCACGGCTACACACGCGGTTGATGCGTTTTAATTAAGTCAAGTGTCAAGTTCTCTACAACCGGATATTAACAAATTCCCATCTGCCACATAACCGCGGGCACGGCTCTCGAAAGTTTATACCCTGCAGGGGTGTCCCAACTTAGCCCATTATAAGCTCTCACGGTCAACGAAGGATATTCCTTCTCCCGGGAAGACCCGATCAGTCTCGGAATCCCGGTTTACAAGACATTTCGACAATGGTAAAACAAGTCCAGCAAAGCCGCCTGATGTGTCGACAATCCCGATAGGAGTCGCACGTACCTCGTTCTCAGGACACACCGGATGAACACTACGTACAACTAAAACCAGCCCTCAAGTTTCCCCGAGGTGGCGCTGCAAGTGGCTCTAGTTTGGACCAACACTCCGAGGAGCACTGGCCCGGGGGGGGGGGGTAAAATAAGATGACCCTCAGGAGCGCGACTCCCAAGGGAAAAAGGCTAGGTGAGGCAAATGTAAAACCAAGGTTGGGCCTTGTTGGAGGAGTTTTATTCAAAGCGAACTATCAAGGGGGTCCCATAAATCACCCAACCGCGTAAGGGACACAAAATCAAGGAACATAACACCGGTATGACGGAAACTAGGGCGGCAAGAGTGGAACAAAACACCAGGCATAAGGCCGAGCCTTCCACCCTTTACCAAGTATATAGATGCATTAATTAAATAAGAGATATTGTGATCTCCCAACAAAACATAATCCAACATGGAGCAATCTTCATCTTCACCTGCAACTAGCAACGCTATAAGAGGGGCTGAGCAAAGCGATAACATAGCCAAACAACGGTTTGCTAGGAAGGGTGACAAAGGTTAGAGGTTCATGGCAATTTGGGAGGCTTGAAGAGCAAGTGATAGGTAGCGCAGCATAGCGATAGAACGAAGCAACTAGCATAGCAATGATAGTAATGAGATCCAAGGTGACGGTCATCTTGCCTGAAATCCCGCTAGGAAGAAGAACGAGTCCATGAAGAAGATGAAGCCACGAAGACGAACGAATCCTCACGATCGCAACGACACGGGAACTATCGAGAAGAAGCACACAACAAGGTAAACACACCACACATGAACAAGACATGATGCGCAACCAAGCAAGATGCATGACAAAGGCTATAAGAAGCTACTCATGGCAAGAGATGATGCATACAAGAACAACACATCAAAGCAAGTTTAAATGAGGCCGGAAACAAGATATAACAATTCCGGTAAGTCCTCATATACAAATTTCGAAATTGGTCCAGATCTTAATAAACCTTATGTTCAAGTTGTTAAACAGCAAGTTAAGATGCACCAAGATGATCTACACGAAATTCTAGTCAAGTTACATATAAAGTTCATTTAATTCGGAGCTACGGTCTAGAAGATATGAGCAAAACAAGTTAAACATGGCATTGATGTAAAAAGCATTCAAACATCAAGCAAACACCTCAAAACAAGGGCAACAAGGTAGTATGAAACTACATGCAAAACTAAGCAAGTTTCATATAGAGCATGCCCAAAACGGAGCAACGGTGCAACACATACACTCCAAACAAGATATAGCAACAATCTAACCAAAACAGCAACTAGGCATCTAGCAAGCACCAAAACAATATGCTACAGCAACTCAACATGAAAACAAAAGACATGGACATGATGTACAGGTAAAGCATCACAAAACATGAACACTGAGCTACCTCCAGAAATCACTAGAACATGCTCAAAAGGACATGGCAAGATTGCAAATAATAACAGATCACAGACTTGGCATAAATTACTGGACATGGCAGAAATAATATCAGGTTGCAAAGTTTGGAGCTATCAAACAACAAGCTACAGGAACATATCATAGCAAACAAAGGCATGGACTGAATCTACTAATTGCATAGAACAAAAGTCCCTTACTGATCACGAGCCAAAAAGGCACAGAAGATATGATGGCACCCATGTAAACATAGCAAGTTATATGACAGATTCGGACTTGGTGAAAATAACAGGACATGGCAGAAACAACGATAAGTAGGCATGTTGGTGAGCTTGAACCACTCACCACAGAGCAATACATGGCATGACAAGGTAACCAGCAGTAAGATGGCATAATTATGAAGCAAAGCATGGCAAGAGCAAGTTCATAGGGTACATGGATCACTATCAAAACACATGACAAAAACTGGACTTAATGTTAACAGGCTGACAGCAACATTATTTAGCAATTTGAGAGCAAGTTTGCAATAAGCTACAGCAGGCTATAAATGCAAATAAGGGCATGGATGGATAGAACAGAACATATATAACAAAACATCCTTAGTGAACATCTCCATATTATGCATAGAACTCATGGTGACAGCAGGTTTACAAGACATCACAATGTTACAGCTACAGATTTAGCAGAAATGGTTTACAAATCACAATGTTACAGCTACAGATTTAGCAGAAATCACGAAGTCACAGAAATCAGCAACATCATGGAGGCTACTTTGCATGCTTGTACTAGTCAGCACATAGATCACAAAAATATAAGACAAGCACCTATGTAAATATGGCATGATGTAGTACAATACTCGTGTAGAGATCATGCTCAAAGGATGCACACACAAAATGCAATGAAAATGACAAAACAGCAAGTTCTGTAAACAGACAGCAGTTAAGATCATATAGCACTCTTGCAACGATGATTAGGGCATCAATATGAACTCAAACAAGCATGGCGCAGTGGAACAAAATGAAGAGCATCTCATGTTGAACATTCTGATATATTATATGCACAAATCAGAGCACCGAGCATGAAGTTGTGGCATGATGAACAGGGCAACATAATGCAACAATTTCGGGACTTCGAAAATATACCCCTCTCAGAAAAAGTCAACGAGACGGCGGGATCCGGGACGGGGGCGCGGGCGTCCGTTTGGATCGCGGGGTTGGTGGATCTCATCCACCTTCCCCGGATCCGGCGAGGCTGCGGCCTCCGGCGAGGGAGGCGCGGGTTGGTGGGGACGGCGCCCGGCGGCGGCGGTCGCCGGCGGAGGCGGCGGCTTCGGGCGCTGGTGGGAGGCGAGGAGGCGGAGGCCACGCAGCGGCGGACGGGCGGCGCGGGCGTCGGAGCGAAGGCGGCGGCCGGGAGGTGAGGCGCGGTCCGGCGAAGGACCGGCCAGCGGCGGCGACGAAGGGAAGCGCCCGCGGGCGGCGACGGCGTGGGGATGGGCCCCGCGGGCCCGATTCGGGCCGCGCGGGCCGAGGCGGACGGGGGTGGCGCGGGGACAGGTGGCGGCGGCGGATTGGACGCGGGAGGCGGCTGGACGTGTCCGGCGGCTGGACGGACATGTCCGGTGCGCGGTGGAGCTTGGATCTAGGGTTTTTGCTGAGATTTCGGGGAAGGGGTGTTTATATAGGTAGAGGGAGCTAGGAGAGTCCAAATGAGGTGCGGTTTTCGCCCACACGATCGTGATCCAACGACGGAGAGCATGGAGGGGGTTTAGATGGGCTAGGTGGGCTGTGTGAAGAGGTGCTAGGCTGCAAAGAGAAGGGGGGTTTCGGTTAACTCGGTTAACCGTTGGGGCATCAAACGACCTCCAAATGAAACGAAATTTGACGGGTGGTCTACCGGTGATATACCAAGGCCACTCGGCAAATCTCGGCCCATTCCGAAAACGTTTTTCTCTCGCTCACGAAACAAGGTCTGAGAGGGGTGACGGACGCGTGCGAGTGTCGGATCGCGAAACGGACAACGGGGAAAAGGACCGGATGCAAGTTTTGAAAAACATGCAGATGAAATGCAGATGATGACATGGCAAGATGCAACATGCAAGAAAATGACATGGCAGCAACGACGAATAACTGGAAGACACCTGGCGCATCGAATCCGGGGCGTTACAGGAGCGTGTCATCATTTCGCCAATCATGGGCCGTACTATTCGTGGATAATAACGGGCCGTTTATTGGCCGTATTTGATAACTCTATGAAAACAGCCCAACAGGTTTTTTTCGACATGAAAATGGCCCAACGTATTAACGAGCCACAAACGGGCCGACTGTAACCACGGGCTGAATTTGGCCCACAAGCAGAAAATGACAGTAACGGGCCGTAAGTAACCGAATGTTGGAAATGAGCCCAAGAATAAATGGGCCCTGAGAAGGCCGAAAGATATCATGGGCTGGAAACGGCCCAACGGAATAATGGGCCGTTAATGGGTATAAAGTGATACACTGTTCATTACGGGCTAGTTTTACGACGGGCCGTTAAGGGGCCGAGGTTTACTAAGGGCCTCATATGGGCCGAAAGACGTCATGGGCCATACATGGGCCGGAAGTTAAAACGGGCTGGAATTATATTGGACGGCCCAAATGACGCTATTGGGCCTAATTCGGATAGGCCGTAAACGGGCTCTAGGATAGCGGGTTGTAAATGGGCTATATGCGAACAGGCCGTTAACAGGATTGTCGTGGGCCGGCCCGCCACCATTTGACCAAGTCAAACGGGCCGGCCTTTTCACACGAATGGGCCTCTGTTGGGCCGTGCCACGTGTCGACGTATCATAGGCGCTTTGGGTCCATTGAGTGGATGACATCTGTCCCAACGGTGAGCCGACACGTGTTTCCTCCAGCCAATGATGATTTTACACGTGGAAAATCCCCATTGGTCGGGGCTGTTAACGGGTTATCGGATCCAAAACCAGACCCGATAGCTTAACGGAGTTCCGTTACGGTGGATGCCACGTGTCGGTCACCCTTGACGAAAGCACTTCTGTGACGCACGATTTATCGTCATGGAAGTGGACACTTCCGTGATGATAATTTTGGTAATGTCATGGAACACTTCTATGACAGCACAGGTATGACTTGAAGGAAATATGCCCTAGAGGCAATAATAAAGTTATTATTTATTTCCTTATATCATGATAAATGTTTATTATTCATGCTAGAATTGTATTAACCGGAAACATGATACATGTGTGAATACATAGACAAACAGAGTGTCACTAGTATGCCTCTACTTGACTAGCTCGTTAATCAAAGATGGTTATGTTTCCTAGCCATAGACAAAGAGTTGTCATTTGATTAATGGGATCACATCATTAGGAGAATGATGTGATTGGCTTGACCCATTCCGTTAGCTTAGCACTTGATCGTTTAGTATGTTGCTATTGCTTTCTTCATGACTTATACATGTTCCTATGACTATGAGATTATGCAACTCCCGTTTACCGGAGGAACACTTTGTGTGCTACCAAACGTCACAACATAACTAGGTGATTATAAAGGTGCTCTATAGGTGTCTCCGAAGGTACTTGTTGGGTTGGCGTATTTCGAGATTAGGATTTGTCACTCTGATTGTCGGAGAGGTATCTCTGGGCCCACTCGGTAATGCACATCACTTAAGCCTTGCAAGCATTGCAACTAATGAGTTAGTTGCGGGATGATGTATTACGAAACGAGTAAAGAGACTTGCCGGTAACGAGATTGAACTAGGTATTGAGATACCGACGATCGAATCTCGGGCAAGTAACATACCGATGACAAAGGGAACAACGTATGTTGTTATGCGGTTTGAACGATAAAGATCTTTGTAGAATATGTGGGAGCCAATATGAGCATCCAGGTTCCGCTATTGGTTATTGACCGGAGACGTGTCTCGGTCATGTCTAGATAGTTCTCGAACCCGTAGGGTCCGCACGCTTAAAGTTCGATGACGGTTATATTATGAGTTCATGTGTTTTGATGTATCGAAGGTAGTTCGGAGTCCCGGATGTGATCACGGACATGACGAGGAGTCTCGAAATGGTCAAGACTTAGAGATCGATATATTGGACGACTATATTTGGATACCCGAATGGTTCCGGGTGAGATCGGGATAATACCAGAGCACCGGGAGGTTATCGGAACCCTCGGGAGGTATATGGGCCTTAATGGGCTTTAGTGGAAAGGAGGGGAAAGGAGCAAGGGAGGGGGCGCCCCCCCCAAGCCCAATCCGAATTGGGAAGGGGGCTGGCCCCCCCTTTGCTTCCTTCCTCCTTACTCTTCCTTCCCTCTCCCTCTCCAAATAGGAAAAGGAGGAGTCCTACTCCCGGTGGGAGTAGGACTCCCCCCTTGGGCGCGCCTCCTCCCCTTGGCCGGCCCTCTCCCCCCCTTTGTATACGGAGGAGAGGGGCACCCCATAGACACAACAATTGATCTCTTGGATCTTTTAGCCGTGTGCGGTGCCCCTCTCCACCATAGTCCACCTCGATAATATCGTAGCGGTCCCTAGGCGAAGCCCTGAGTCGGTAGAACATCATCATCGTCACCACGCCGTCGTGCTGACGGAACTCTCCCTCAAAGCTTGGCTGGATCGGAGTTCGAGGGACGTCATCGAGTTGAACGTGTGCAGAACTCGGAGGTGCCGTGCGTTCGGTACTTGATCGGTCAGATCGTGAAGACGTACGACTACATCAACCGTGTTGTGCTAACGCTTCCGCTTTAGGTCTACGAGGGTACGTGGACACACTTGCCCCTCTCGTTGCTATGCATCACCATGATCTTGCGTGTGCGTAGGAATTTTTTTGAAATTACTACGTTCGCCAACATGACTATCTTGATTCTGTCATAAATTTGTCATGGATGTACATGCATGACAGAAAATGTGACCTACTCTGACAAACACCTATCATCACGGAAGTGTATTTTTTTGTAGTGTACTACGTGTTATGATGTGGTAACCTCGGAGTGACAATAACCGGGACTTCTTCCGGTGATTACCGTAGTTTGAGGAGTTCATGTATTCACTACGTGTTAACGCTTTGTTCCGTTTCTCTATTAAAAGGAGGCCTTAATATCCCTTAGTTTCCAATATGGACCCCACTGCCACGGGAGGGTAGGACAAAAGGTGTCATGCAAGTTCTTTTAATAAAGCACGTATGACTACTTACGGAATCCATGTCGACATTATATCGATGAACTGGAGCTAGTGCCGAATCATCCTAGGTTATAACTGTCACATGATGAATATCATCCAACAAGTCACCGATCCAATGCCTACGAACTTTTCCATATTGTTTCTGCTAAGTTACTACTGCTATCATCACTGTTACATGATGACCCACAAGTATAGGGGATCAATCATAGTCCTTTTGATAAGTAAGAGTGTCGAACCCAACGAGGAGCAGAAGGAAATGATAAGCGGTTTTCAGCAAGGTATTCTCTGCAAGCACTGAAATTATAGGTAACAGATAGTTTTGTGATAAGATAATTGGTATCGAGCAACAAGTAACAAAAGTAAATAAAGTGCAGCAAGGTGGCCCAATCCTTTTTGTAGCAAAGGACAAGCCTGGACAAACTCTTATATAAAGAAAAGCGCTCCCGAGGACACATGGGAATTATCGTCAAGCTAGTTTTCATCACGTTCATATGATTCGCGTTCGGTACTTTGATAATTTGATATGTGGGTGGACCGGTGCTTGGGTGCTGTCCTTGCTTGGACAAGCATCCCACTTATGATTAACCTCTATTGCAAGCATCCGCAACTACAACAAAAGTATTAAGTAAACCTAACCATAGCATGAAACATATGGATCCAAATCAGCCCCTTACGAAGCAACGCATAAACTAGGGTTTAAGCTTCTGTCACTCTAGCAACCCATCATCTACTTATTACTTCCCAATGCCTTCCTCTAGGCCCAAATAATGGTGAAGTGTCATGTAGTCGACATTCACATAACACCACTAGAGGATAGACAACATACATCTCATCAAAATATCAAACGAATACCAAATTCACATGACTACTTGTAGCAAGACTTCTCCCATGTCCTCAGGAACAAACGTAACTACTCACAAATCATATTCATGTTCATAATCAGAGGGATATTAATATGCATATAGGATCTGAACATATGATCTTCCACCAAATAAACCAACTAGCATCAACTACAAGGAGTAATCAACACTACTAGCAACCTACATGTACCAATCCCAGACTTGGAGACAAGAATTGGATACAAGAGATGAACTAGGGTTTGAGAAGAGATGGTGCTGGTGAAGATGTTGATGGAGATTACCCTCTCCCGATGAGAGGAGCGTTGGTGATGACGATGGCGATGATTTCCCCCTCCCGGAGGGAAGTGTCCCCGGCAGAACAGCTCTGCCGGAACCCTAGATTGGTTCCGCCAAGGTTCCGCCTCGTGGCGGCGGAGTCTCATCCCGAAAGCTTGCTTATGATTTTTCTTCGGACGAAAGACTTCATATAGCAGAAGATGGCCACCGGAGGGCCAACAGGGGGCCCACGAGGCAGGGGGGCGCGCCCAGGGGGGTAGGGCGTGCCCCCACCCTCGTGGACAGGTGGAGGCCCCCCCGACGTATTTCTTCCGCTCAATATTTTTTATTATTTCCAAAAATAACTTTCGTGGAGTTTCAGGACTTTTGGAGTTGTGCAGAATAGGTCTCTAATATTTGCTCCTTTTCCAGCCCAGAATTCCAGCTGCCGGCATTCCCCCTCCTTATGTAAACCTTGTAAAATAAGAGAGAATAGGCATAAGTATTGTGACATAACATGTAATAACAGCCCATAATGCAATAAATATCGATATAAAAGCATGATGCAAAATGGACGTATCAACTCCCGCAAGCTTAGACCTCGCTTGTCCTCAAGCGAAAGCCGATAACGATAAATATGTCCACATGTTTAGAGGTAGAGGTGTCGATAAAATAAAATACAGACATGAGGGCATCATGATTATTCTCATAACAGCAACATATATGGATATTGTCATATGATTTCTTATGCTCAAGTAATAATCTATTCACAATGCAAAGTATGAATCAGAAACTTTATTGAGAATCAACAAACTATAATCTCAGTCATTGAAGCAATTGCAATTTATCATAACATCAGAAAGAGTCTATGTCAGAGCTTTCTAGCAAGTCCACATACTCAACTATCATTTAGTCTTTCATAATTGCTAACACTCACGCAATACTTGTGGTTACGGAGTTTTAATCGGACACAGAGAAAGATAGGGGCTTATAACTTCGCCTCCCAACCTTTTACCTCAAGGGTAATGTTAACAATAATAGCTCATGCTAACTTACATCCAATTAGATATATCTATCAGGATCTTTCGAACACACTGTGCTTGCCAAAGGATAAAATGTAAAAAGGAAAGGTGAAGATCACCATGACTCTTGCATAAGATAGAAGATAATAATAAAAGATAGGCCCTTCATAGAGGGAAGCAGAGGTTGCCATGCGCTTTCAAGGTTGGATGCACAAAATCTTAATGCGAAAGAACGTCACTTTATATTGCCACTTGTGATATGAACCTTTATTATGTAGTCCGTCGCTTTTATTTCTTACACATCACAAGATCATATAAAGCTTATTTCCTCCACACCAATCAATCATACATATTTAGAGAGCAATTTTTATTGCTTGCACCGATGACAACATACTTGAAGGAGCTTACTCAATCCATAGGTAGGTATGGTGGACTCTTATGGCAAAACTGGTTTAAGGGTATTCGGAAGCACAAGTAGTATCTCTACTTGGTGCAAAGAATTTGGCTAGCATGAGGGGAAAGGCAAGCTCAACATGTTGGATGATCCATGACAATATACTTTATCTCAGATATAAGAAAACATAACCCATTACGTTGTCTTCCTTGTCCAACATCAACTCTTTAGCATGTCATATTTTAATGAGTGCTCCCAATCAGAAAAGATGTCCACGATAGTATATTTATATGTGAAACCTCTCTTTCTTTATTACTTCCTATTAATTGCAACGATGACCAAAGCTATGTTTGTCAACTCTCAACACTTTTTAATCATCATACTCTTCCTATGTGAAGTCATTACTCTCCATAAGATCAATATGATCTCTTTGTTTCTTTTTATTCTTTTCTCTTTCTTTTTATTCCCTCAAGATCATAGCAAAATAATCAAGCCCTTGACTCAACACTAATCTTTATTATATAGCTCACGGACTCGATTACAAAGAGGGATCATAAAGCAAAACTCAAAACTAGATCATGCCATAAACATTATTCTACTAGATCGAGATACTACTAAAAGGATCGAACTAATAAAAACGGTAAAGATAGGAGTGTGTTGGTGATACGATACCGGGGCATCTCCCCCAAGCTTGGCAGTTGCCAAGGGGAGTGCCCATACCCATGTGATTATGTCTCCTTCTTCTTGGATGGTGAAGGGATTGTTGATGATGTAGGCTTGTCGTCCACCTTCCAAGGCATAGGCTCACCATCATAGAAGGATGATCGAGTCTCCGGGATCCTTAAATCTGCAGCCAAACTCATCCTTTTGAATCTATATTCGTACTCACAGTTTTGGTTTTGCAGGTCATAGATTTGAGCTTGGAGGTGCTCGATTTTCTCGTGGAGCTTGAAGATGGCCTCCCCAATGTCCTTGGCATCCAACTTGTGGTTGTTGGTGAACTCCGTGATCATTATGTGATTGGAGTCAAGTCCACGCTCCACCATCTCCTGGCACTTGAAAACTTGTTGCTCCATTGCTTCAAGCCTTGTCTCCACGCTTCCGGTCCTCCGTGGTCCCTCAACATCGCGGATGTGCAGCAACCCATCACGCATCTCAATGGTTTGAGGGTGTTGCAGCACCTCCGCAAGGTAGGGGTTGATGACCTTCTCGAAGAGCTTGTCCTTGGGAGCGCTTGGAGATGTCATGATGATCTAGATCTATAAGAGAAATAGCTCAAAACGAAAACAGAGGATAATTGCATGATACGGGAGTCAAAACCTTCGGGAGATTATATAATGAATTTTTACCGACCAAAATACGTATTGTGCAAGAAAACGGAGTCCGGAGAGCACACGAGGTGCCCACGAGGTAGGGGGCGCGTCCTCCACCCCCGTGGAGGCCTCGTGTCCTTCACGGACTGCTTCTTATTTTTCTATTTTTCTAAATATTCCAAAACAGAGAAATATTGCCATTAGAACTGTTTTGGAGTCGGTTTACTTACCGTACCACATACCAATTCCTTTTCGGAGTCTGAAACATTCCGGAAAGTGTCCCTTATGTATTCCTCTAGGGTTACGGTTTCAATAACATTGGTTTCGATGTTTATGGGATTACCTGAGATATAATGTTTAATTCTTTGACCGTTCACCACCTTCAGATTTGTGCCTTCGAAGTTGTTGATTTTTATGGCACCGGAACGATAGACCTCCCCGATAACGTAAGGACCTTCCCATTTAGAGAGAAGTTTTCCTGCAAAAAATCTTAAACGGGAGTTGTATAGCAACACATAATCACCTACATTAAACTCACGCTTTTGTATCCCTTTGTCATGCCATCTTTTAACTTTTTCTTTAAACAACTTGGCATTCTCATAGGCTTGGGTTCTCCATTCATCAAGTGAGCTAATGTCAAATAACCTCTTCTCACCGGCAAGTTTGAAATCATAATTGAGCTCTTTAATAGCCCAATATGCCTTATGTTCTAGTTCGAGAGGTAAGTGACATGCTTTTCCATAAACCATTTTATACGGAGACATACCTATAGGATTTTTATATGCAGTTCTATAGGCTCATAATGCATCATCCAGTTTCTTGGACCAATTCTTTCTAGATCTATTGACAGTCTTTTGCAAAATTAATTTGAGCTCTCTGTTACTCAATTCTACTTGACCACTAGACAGCGGGTGATAAAGAGATGCAATTCGATTAACATCATATTTAGCAAGCATTTTACGAAAAGCACCATGAATAAAATGTGAACCACCATCTGTTATTAAATATCTAGGGACTCCAAACCTTGGAAAAATAACTTCTTTAAGCATATTAATAGAAGTGTTATGATCAGCACTACTAGTTGGAATAGCTTCTACCCACTTAGTAACGTAATCAACAACAACTAAAATATGTGTATATCCATTGGAGGCAGGAAAAGGTCCCATGTAATCAAAGCCCCAAACATCAAATGGTTCAATAACAAGTGAATAGTTCATAGGCATTTCCTGACGTCTACTAATATTACCAATTCTTTGACATTCATCACAAGATAAGACAAACTTACGGGCATCCTTGAAGAGAGTAAGCCAATAAAAACCGGATTGCAACACCTTATGTGCAGTTCTATCTCCAGCGTGGTGTCCTCCATAAGCCTCGGAGTGACACTTGCGTAGGATCTGTTCCTATTCATGCTCAGGTACACAACGTCTAATAGCACCATCTACTCCTTCTTTATAAAGATGTGGGTCATCCCAAAAGTAATGTCTCAAATCATAGAAAAACTTTTTCTTTTGCTGGTATGTGAAACTAGGTGGTATAAATTTAGCAACGATGTAATTAGCATAATCAGCATACCATGGAGCAGTACGAGAAGTATTTGTGACATTTAATTGCTCATCCAGAAAGCTATCATCAATAGGTAGTGGGTCATCAAGAACATTTTCTAACCTAGACAAGTTGTTTGCAACAGGGTTCTCAGCTCCCTTTCTATCAACAATATGCAAATCAAATTCTTGCAGCAGGAGAACCCATCTAATAAGTCTAGGTTTAGCATCTTTCTTTTCCATAAGGTATTTAATAGCAGCATGATCCGTGTGAATAGTTACTTTAGAATCAACAATATAAGGTCTAAACTTATCACAAGCAAATACAACTGCTAAGAATTCTTTCTCAGTAGTAGCATAATTTCTCTGAGCATTGTCTAGAGTTTTACTAGCATATTGAATAACATTTAATTTCTTATCAACTCTTTGCCCTAGAACAGCACCTACAGCATAATCACTAGCATCACACATAATTTCAAAGGGTAAATTCCAATCAGGTGGCTGAACGATAGGTGCAGAAATCAATGCTTTCTTAAGTATTTCAAATGCTTCTACACAATCATCATCGAAGACAAATGGTATATATTTTTGTTATAAATTAGTCAGAGGCCGAGAAATTTTTGAGAAGTCCTTAATGAACCTCCTATAATAACCGGCGTGACCAAGGAAACTTCTTATACCTTTGATGTCCTTGGGACATGGCATCTTTTCAATAGCATCAGCCTTGGCTTTATCAACCTCAATACCTCTTTCAGAAACTTTATGCCCCAAGACAATACCTTCATTAACCATAAAGTGGCACTTTTCCCAATTCAAGACAAGATTAGTTTCTTCACATCTCTGCAAAACTCGATCAAGGTTGCTCAAGCAATCATCAAAAGAGGATCCATAGACGGAAAAATCGTCCATGAAAACCTCACAAATCTTTCCACAAAAGTCAGAGAATATAGCCATCATGCATCTTTGAAAGGTAGCAGGTGCATTACATAAACCGAAAGGCATACGTCTATAAGCAAAAGTACCAAAAGGGCAAGTAAAAGTGGTCTTTGATTGATCATCGGCTGACACAGGTATTTGAGAGAAACCAGAATAACCATCTAGAAAGCAAAAATGTGTATGTTTAGATAATCTTTCTAGCATTTGATCGATAAAAGGTAAGGGGTAATGATCCTTTTTAGTAGCTTTATTTAATTTGCGGAAATCAATTACCATCCTATAACCTGTAATAATTCTTTGCGGAATCAATTCATCTTTATCATTAGGAACTACGGTAATACCTCCCTTCTTAGGGGCACAATGGATAGGACTTACCCACTGACTATCAGCAACGGGATAAATTATACCTTCCTCAAGGAGCTTTAGTATTTCCTTTCTTACCACTTCTTTCATTTTAGGATTCAGTCATCGTTGGTGATCACGAACTGGTTTGGCATCTTTCTCCAAATTTATTTTGTGTTGACATAGAGTGGGACTAATGCCGTTAAGATCATCAAGAGTATATCCAATAGCAGCACGGTGCTTCTTCAGAGTTTTCAATGATCTCTCTTCTTCATGCTCTGAAAGGTTAGCACTAATAATAACAGGATATATCTTTTTCTCATCAAGATAAGCATATTTAAGAGTATCAGGTAACGGTTTAAGCTCAAACACGGGATCACCCTTCGGTGGAGGAGGATCCCCTAGGATTTCAACAGGCAAATTGTGTTTCAGGATGGGTTCCTGTTTAAAGAATACTTCATCTATTTCCCTTCTTTCATTCATAAACATATCATTTTCATGGTCTAGCAAATATTGTTCTAAAGGATCACTAGGAGGTACGGCAATAGAAGCAAGACCAATTATTTCATCCTTACTAGGCAATTCCTCTTCACGGTGTTGTCTACGAAATTTAGAAAAGTTGAACTCATGAGACATATCACCTAGACCAATAGTAACGACATCCTTTTCGCAGTCTATCCTAGCATTAACTGTGTTCAAGAAGGTCTACCAAATATAATGGGACAAAAGCTATCATGTGGGGAGCCAAGAACAAGAAAATCAGCAGGATATTTAGTTTTCCCACACAAGACTTCAACATCTCTAACAATTCCCATTGGTGAAATAGTATCTCTATTGGCAAGTTTAATTGTGACATCAATATCTTCTATCTCAGCAGGTGCAATATCATGCATAATTTCTTTGTATAAGTCAAAAGGTATTGCACTAGCACTAGCACCCATATCACATAAGCCATGACAACAATGATCTCCTATTTTAACAGAAATAACAGGCATGCCTACCACAGGTCTATGTTTATCTTTAGCACAAGGTTTGGCAATTCTAGTAGTTTCATCACAGAAATAAATAACATGCCCATCAATATTATCAGCCAAGAGATCTTTGACAATAGCAATATTAGGTTCAACTTTAACTTGCTCAGGAGGTGTATAAGTTCTAATATTGCTTTTACGAACCACAGTTGAAGCTTTAGCATGATCTTTTATCCTAACAGGGAAAGGTGGTTTCTCAACATAAGAAGTAGGAACAATAGGATCATTATAAGTGATAGTCTTTTCTTCAACTTTAATAGGTGCAGCTACTTTTACTTCTATCGGAGGATGGTATTTAAACCACTTCTCCTTAGGGAGATCAATATGAGAAGCAAAAGATTCACAAAAGGAAGCTACTATCTCAGAGTCAAGTCCATATTTAGTGCTAAATTTACGGAAAACATCGGTATCTATAAAAGATTTAACACAATCAAACTTAGGTGTCATATCTGACTCCTTACCTTCGTCGAGATCCCAATCTTCAGAGTTGCGTTTAATTCTTTCCAATAAATCCCATTTGAATTCAATAGTCTTCATCATAAAAGAGCCAGCACAAGAAGTATCGAGCATGGTGCGATTTTTATCAGAAAGCCGAGCATAAAAACTTTGAATAATTATTTCTCTTGGGAGCACATGATTGGGGCATGAATATAACATTGATTTAAGCCTCCCCCAAGCTTGAGCGATGCTTTCTCCTTCGCGAGGCCAGAAATTATATATATAATTGCGATCACGATGAACAAGATGCATAGGATAAAATTTCTGATGAAATTCCAATTTCAATCGTTTGTAGTTCCAAGATCCCGTATCATCACATAGCCTATACCATGTCAATGCATCTCCCTTCAAAGATAAAGGGAAGACCTTCTTCTTAATAACATCACCGGGTATACCTGCAAGCTTAAATAATCCACAAACTTCATCCACATAGATTAGGTGCTCATCAGGATGCTTTGTTCCGTCTCCTGCAAAAGGATTAGCTAGCCGTTTTTCTAGCATACCCGAAGGAATTTCAAAGTGGACATTTTCATTTTCAGTAGATTCAATAGATTGAAGAGCAACTCTTTGCTCTACTGGTCGGGGTGAAGATACCCCGAACAAGCCCCTCAGAGGATTACTATCCATAGTAACAAGTGAAAGTAAATTTCAGCACACTATATAAATTATTCATTACCAAATTCCACCTACCAAAGGCGCTTCACTCCCCGGCAACGGTGCCAGAAAAGAGTCTTGATGACCCACAAGTATAGGGGATCTATCATAGTCCTTTCGATAAGTAAGTGTGTCGAACCCAACGAGGAGCAGAAGGAAATGATAAGCGGTTTTCAGCAAGGTATTCTCTGCAAGCACTGAAATTATAGGTAACAGATGGTTTTGTGATAAGATAATTGGTAACGAGCAACAAGTAACAAAAGTAAATAAAGTGCAGCAAGGTGGCCCAATCCTTTTTGTAGCAAAGGACAAGCCTGGACAAACTCTTATATAAAGAAAAGCGCTCCCGAGGACACATGGGAATTATCGTCAAGCTAGTTTTCATCACGTTCATATGATTCGCGTTCGGTACTTTGATAATTTGATATGTGGGTGGACCGGTGCTTGGGTGCTGTCCTTGCTTGGACAAGCATCCCACTTATGATTAACCTCTATTGCAAGCATCCGCAACTACAACAAAAGTATTAAGGTAAACCTAACCATAGCATGAAACATATGGATCCAAATCAGCCCCTTACGAAGCAACGCATAAACTAGGGTTTAAGCTTCTGTCACTCTAGCAACCCATCATCTACTTATTACTTCCCAATGCCTTCCTCCAGGTCCAAATAATGGTGAAGTGTCATGTAGTCGACGTTCACATAACACCACTAGAGGATAGACAACATACATCTCATCAAAATATCGAACGAATACCAAATTCACATGACTACTAATAGCAAGACTTCTCCCATGTCCTCAGGAACAAACGTAACTACTCACAAAGCATATTCATGTTCATAATCAGAGGGGTATTAATATGCATATAGGATCTGAACATATGATCTTCCACCAAATAAACCAACTAGCATCAACTACAAGGAGTAATCAACACTACTAGCAACCTACAGGTACCAATCCCAGACTTGGAGACAAGAGATGAACTAGGGTTTGAGAAGAGATAGTGCTGCTGAAGATGTTGATGGAGATTGCCCTCTCCCGATGAGAGGAGCGTTGGTGATGACGATGGCGATGATTTCCCCCTCCCGGAGGGAAGTGTCACCGGCAAAACAGCTCTGCCGGAGCCCTAGATTGGTTCTGCCAAGGTTCCGCCTCGTGGCGGCGGAGTCTCGTCCCAAAAGCTTGCTTATGATTTTTCTTCGGACGAAAGACTTCATATAGCAGAAGATGGCCACCGGAGGGCCAACAGGGGGCCCACGAGGCAGGGGGGCGCGCCCAGGGGGTAGGGCGCGCCCCCACCCTCGTGGACAGGTGGAGGCCCCCCTGACGTATTTCTTCCGCTCAATATTTTTTATTATTTCCAAAAATAACTTTCATGGAGTTTCAGGACTTTTGGAGTTGTGCAGAATAGGTCTCTAATATTTGCTCCTTTTCCAGCCCAGAATTCTAGCTGCCGGCATTCCCCCTCCTTATGTAAACCTTGTAAAATAAGAGAGAATAGGCATAAATATTGTGACATAACATGTAATAACAGCCCATAATGCAATAAATATCGATATAAAAGCATGATGCAAAATGGACGTATCATTACACTTGCTACAAAATTACTTCTATCACCGTTACTGTTACTATTGCTGTTGTCGCTACTATCAAAACTATCAAACTACTTTGCTACTGATCACTTTGCTGCAGTTAATTAATCTCCAGGTGTGGTTGAATTGACAACTCAGCTCCTAATACCTTCAAATATTCTTTGGCTCCCCTTGTGTCGAATCTATAAATTTGGGTTGAATACTCTACCCTCGAAAACTTTTGCGATCCCCTATACTTGTGGGTTATCACAGTTTTGTCTGGTCCACTGCTCCTCATCTGTGATCCTCTCCTCAGAGCCATCCTGGACCTCAAGGCCAACCTGCCTCATAATAGCCTTGTCACGACAACGAGCCATCTTGGTGTTCACATGAGCCCGGTACTGTCCCTTGGCCTGCATGCAGAACAGAGCCGTCATCTTGGCCTTGAGCTTCTTAGCCCAAGTGGGCTCAGTAGAGGGAGGAGTGTATCCCTGAGAACTGTCCTCAGCCGCTTCCTCCTCCTCAAACTCATCCTCATCCACATCCATCCTAGCAGCCTCTGCCTCAACCCGGGTAGTGGTGTTGGCCCACTTGCTCTTGATGCGAAGCTTGATAGGGTCATGGCAAATCCAGTTGGGGGCAACAAACTCTTCATTCAGAAAGAGATGCTCCCAAGTCCTCAAGATCAATAGAAACAGGTAAGGTCCATAGATGGGCACCTTACGGTTGAACACAACAAACTGCAGCTCACACCACATGATACGGGAGACATCAAGTGGTTCCGTCTGTTGGAGACGCGCCTTCTCACAGATGAGCATCATGTCCACTAGATAATCATGCACCTTATCCTTGTTGCCTATGCGAGGAAAAAGTGTGTTGCGGAAGATCCAGTGCATGATGTCAAGGAATGGATTCAGCACCCAAGTCTTCTTGTCATTGGCTAGCTTCTTCTCAACAAGGTAGGGTTGAAGCTTGTTCTTGTTGGCCGACTCGGGGTTGCCATGTGGGCGGACACCAACGGGCACATTGAGCCCCTCATCATGAACGTGTAACATCGCCATGAACTCCTTCCACTTAGCAAACATCCTCTTCACATTAGTCATCCAAGTCATGGTCCGCTGCTCATCCGTATGGAAGTGGACCGAAGCAAAGAACTGAGCCACAATCTCTGGGTCAAAGTCCATGTGGAACATGAGCAAGTCCTCAATGCCAAACTACTCCACCTGATCCAGAGTCTCACCAAAATATGCTTGGTTGTTGTCCTTCCTCATATGAACCATGTCAATCCAGTGCACTAGCACTTAGGTATTCTACTTGGCCTTGATCACATCCAGGAAGATAAGATTCTGCTGCTTGGTCCAAAACAAGTCATTGCCCCTTGTGACCTCCCTAGGGTTGACGTAAGGGTTGAGCTTTCTTCACACCAGAATCTCCGCTTGAGGTATCTCATCCGTGCCAAGAGTTGGCTCCTTGGTCTTGGTAGCCGTGGACTTGGTTCTGCGTTGTGGGGCACTGGAGCCCTCTAGAGCCTCTTGGTTGCGAAGGCGCTTCGAGCTCGTGTCACTGCTGGGATTCGAGCGCCGGACATTGGAACCGGAGCCACCACCTATGACACACAACACAAAAATGAGAAAAGCGAGAAGGATTATTGCAAAGACGAGGGTCAAAACCAAATGAAACAAGTAGAAATGAGATTGGGAAGATAAAACGGTGTAATTTCAACTCTACGGTAGTACCGGACAAGGGTGCGGATGTAAAAATTTACAACCATGGTAGTACTGTGCCGGGGTGGCACGGTAGTACCGCGCCTGGAGCGGAAGTAAAATTTTACTTCAGCGCCCCGGGCGGCAGTACCGCTCCAGCGGAGCGGTAGTACCGCACGGGGGCAGTTCTCGGGCGAGCGAGCGGTAGTACCGCACGGTTTCAAATCGCACAAGAACAACATCTACGGATCTAAAAATATCCTCAAAAGTACATCGATACTACCGTTGATCATAACTACACTGTTGCATCACACCAAATAGCATATCTACTACACTAGCACTCTCCTACAATCTCCTCTTGCAAAGATTTAGCCGAAAATCACACGAACTACACATGCATCTCCCCAAGACCTAGAAGCCCAAAAACGGAACCAAAACAAGAGGGACTAGGGGAGATACGGGGGTCCATGGCAAGAGGGCGAGGTGGGGAACGATCCCACCGGTCGGAATGCGAGGAGAGCGGCCGGAGACGGAGATCTGGCGAGGTCCTCCGGCGCTGTTCTTGGGCAGGAGAGAGAGAGAGAGACGAAGTGGGGAAAAGAGATGAATGGGTATGGGGGAGTTGGAACTACCCCTGCCCCGCTCTTAACCCCCACCCGCTCGCGACGGCACGGTAGTACCATGGGTCCTCGCGGTAGTACCGCCCGGGCGGAAGTACTGCTCGTGGGGCGGTAGTACCGCTCTTCCAGCGGCAGTAAAAAATTACTGCCGCAATGGAAGCGGTAATACCGTGCCTGGGATGCAGCTGTGCACGGACAGGGCAACCCATCTTCAGCGGTAGTACCGTGGCTTGCCACGGTAGTACCGTAAACCCAAGAAAGTGCAAGTTTTGACAAGAATAGAAGAACACAACCTTTGCAATGCAACCTTCAAGCAACCGGACACGCAAAAGAGCACACACACACGAGGCAACTCAAAAACAAGCACGACTCAAAGGAAAGGCAAAAGACAACAAGGACCAAACACGAAACACAACCTCTCCAAAGGGAGGACGGTGGCCAGAGCCACCTATGTTTGAGTCAATTGGTATGGCACCGCGAAGAATTATCCTTGGGCCCATGAGCAAAACTCGTCTTTGAAGCACAAGTCCCAAAAAAAGGCTAATGTGAAAGAGTTGATCAATTTATGCATAATGGGGGGAGGGAGAGTTCATTGCGAGAACACCACTCCCCCTATGTCCATGCCTACACCTAAACAAGACATCAAGATGAGTATGGTGGGGTGTGCAAGGGTTCAAGCAACATTGCTCGAATCAATGATATTTAGCTCATGACTTAACTCACAAAATCTTGCTTCATCCAAGGGCTTCGTGAAGATATCTGCAAGGTTGTCATGAGTGTTGACATAGTTGAGCTCGATCTCCCCTCGCCTAATGTGATCCCGGATGAAGTGATATCGAATCTCAATATGCTTCGTCTTGAAGTGTTGCACGGGGTTGAGAGAGATCTTGATGGCACTTTCATTGTCACACCAAAGAGGCACTTTGTCACAAATGACACCGTAATCCTTTAAAGTTTGCCTCATCCAAAGAAGTTGAGCACAACAACAACCGGTGACCACGTACTCCGCTTCGGTGGACGAGAGAGACACACAACTTTGTTTCTTAGAAGACCAACTCACCAAGGAGTAACCAAGAAATTGGCACCCTCCGAAAGTTGACTTCCTATCCACTTTGTCTCCCGCTCAATCCGAGTCCAAAAATCCCACAAGCTTGAAGTTAGCTCCTCTTGGGTACCATAAGCCAAAGTTTGGGGTATGAGCCAAATATTAAAAGATTCTCTTGATCGCCACATAGTGGCTTTCCTTAGGTGCGTCTTGAAGCCGTGCACAAATTCCCACACTCAACATGATATCCGGTCTAGATGCACAAAGGTAAAGCAAGGAGCCAATCATGGAGCGATATACCTTTTGATCCACCGCTTTACTATTGGGATCTATGTCAAGTTGGCATTTGACGGGCATTGGAGTGGAAGCCGGCTTGACATCACTTAGCTTGAATCTATTGAGCATGTCTTGAGTGTATTTGGCTTGGTTGATGAAGGTTCCTTCTCTTCATTGCTTGATTTCGAACCCAAGAAAGAACTTCAACTCTCCCATCATGGACATCTTGAACTTCGAGGTCATGAGAGCGGCAAATTCCTCATTGAAAGCTTTGTTAGGGGAACTGTCGTGGAATTAACACGTCAGATGTCCTAGGTGTAAGGACTTAGTCGTGAGGCCAGCGCATCTATGTAGTAGCTTGAGAGGGGTTGATTGGGATGAGAGACGCAGGGCGGATCAACGCACAAGACAAAGGTTTAGACAGCTTCGGGCCCCGGGAAACATCATCCGGTAACAACCCTACATGCTGTTTGAGGCTAGGTCTCATTATGATCACGGGAGAGTCGCCGGCTCCGGCTCTCGGTGTTTAGCCCTAGAGATTATTTCTTGTTGCCTGTCCCTCTTTGGGGAGCCCTGCCCCTCCTTATATAAGTTAGAGGGACGGGTTACATGTGGAGTCCTAGTAGGACTAGGACTAGTCTATCTTCTCTTACAAGTTAATTACAAGTCCGGGTCTTGCTCCCTTGTAAAGGAAATATTCGTCATCCCTTTCTTCTTAAGCCGGCCCACCATCACATGAGCCGGCCATCTGGGCCTTGGGCCTAGTCTTCTATCTGACCCGCCGTCGGGGTCATCCGTGAGTCGTCAGGCTCGTGAGTCGTCTGACAGTGAGCCGCCAGACCCGTGAGTCGCCAGTCCTCCGGCGGGTCACGGTGAAGCGCCAAGTCCGGCCGGGTCATACCGCGAGGTATATCCCCGACATTAGCCCCCAGTTTAATTTGGATTTATCCATGTTAAACTAATCTGCAATATAAACACAAGAACAAATTTGACAGGTTGTGTTCCGGGTTAAATATTCTTGGTAGCCGGCACTTGATCATCCTTAAGTCCTTGTCATCTTCCTTCTTGATATGTATCCATAATCTCATAGAAAATCTCTTTAGCAGATATGTTCAAGTTTTGCCAATGCAAAAAATCCAGATACTTCCTTTGAAAATCCGGGTCAACAGGCCAGCTTCAGAGTCAATTTGCTGACATTGATCTCTTGTTGAGAAATATTGTAAGAGATAATCCACTTGAGTCGGCTTTCAAAGCGCCGGCTTAAAAAATATTGGTCTTGAAATACTCATCCGATATTCAGCCGGTTTAAAGATGTAAAACTAGCCGGATTATGAGTACCAAAATTGTCGGGTTATAAAAGCTGATACTTCCGGGTCATGATTGTTGCCAACGCCGGTTCATGATTATTGATGACGCCGGGTTGTAGACCCAGGGTCATAATGATTGGTGACGCCGGGTCAATCTGGTTTGCTCAAAACAAAGAATTTGAAAATATTTCTCCCTTATATCCATATTACCTGTAGCCCCCAAGGGCCGGTTTAATCAGCATGAATAAGCCGGGACTTATCACTATGGCTTTAAATAAAATCCAGTTGTGTAGCCCCCATGAGTCGGCTATAGTCATAGTAGTGTAGCCGGGTCATCCTAGAATTGTCTTGAATTGTTGCCAGGAGCAATTGGTAGCCCCCAAGGGCCGGCTCATTTAGAATGTGATGAGTCGGGTCTTCAATGAAGTGAGCAAAAAATGACTTTGCATTAGCCCCCAAGTGCCATGGTGCCTGCTGGCAGTGACATGGGACTTGCATATTTGATGTAATCTCAACTTGAATAATGTAGCCCCCAAGTGCCGGGTTGTAAGCCTGCAGCGACTCGGGACTATTCCTTTCATTGTAGAATAAATCATATCCATTGATAAAATAATAGCCATTGTGCCAAAGCGACTTTGAAAACCTCAATCATAATATTAGTTAATGATAACCATAATAAAAATCCAGCCATGCTGGCTATTAAACATTTGAATAACCCGGTTTGAAACCTCAGTCATTCAATATCATAGTGAAAATCCAGCCAAGTTTGGCTATTTAAAGATTCAAATACCTTATCTGTTGATAAGTAAATCCGGAGTTTAAATACCCGGCGACTCTTGGCCGATGGCGATTTATTACGCCTCCATTGTAAGCCGGAAATTTTATAACCCGGCGGCTTATAGCCTTTGAGAAAACCAAGAATTGACAACCCTTTTGAGACACCAATTTCAATCTTTGATGATGGGCTTGAACTTAACCATTTATGTAAGTCATAGCCATGTAAATCCTGCACAGAGTTTAAACAACATATGCCCTGGCGACTTAACGTTAAAAGCCAGGGCGGGTAACCACCCAAATGTAATCTTATCCTGCACACAAATAGATCACAAGATCCCTTGGCGGTTTACCGCAGGGCGGGTCATAATATCTCACATATAACCACTGTGATATTGATTTTGTACTGCCGGTTTATATGACCTGTGCAGTAAGGGCGATAACCCAATACTTAGAAGCCAATGCTTCCACATAGATGATGATTGTCATAAGCTGGCAATTTACCATTGAAAATCAAGCCGGGTTAAATAACAACCACTCATATACACTTTATATGTGAAAAAGAGCTTCAAATAAAATCCAAAAATTGTTTGCAAAAAGAGACTTCAAAATTTTTGAGGCTTCTGATTCGAATACGATCAGAAAACCGTCCCAAAGGGGTTAAGCTAAGATTCGAATACGATCATATAGCCCCCAGTGGCTTTGGCGTTGCCGATCAAGAGGGTACCGACAGCTATGTTCTCTTTGGTTCGAATACGACCTATGTTTGAACAGGAAGCCCCCAAATGACCTTGAGAGTTGCTTAACGACGCTAATTCGAATACGATCCACGTCGGTTCCCAAAGGGGGTTGAGCTATGGTTCAAATATGACCAAGAAACTCCCCAATGAGCTCGGCAGTGTGCCGATCAAAAGGGTATCGACAGCTATGTTCTCTTTGGTTCGAATACGACCTATGTTTGAACAGGAAGCCCCCTAGTGATCATGAGAATATTTAACGACTCTGATTCGAATACGATCAGGGTCAGACCAAAAGGGTTAAGCTAAATTCAAATACAATCAGCTCCCAATGGTCATTAAAGCAGGGTACCTATATTTGAGTTGTGCTTTGTAACAGACTCTCTTTGGTCCCTTTAATTTTTCCTGAGAACTCGAACTTTGTGAGAGATAACCTCTTTTTGAACCGGAAATTTGTAAACCGGATATTAAGAGCTTCAAAGCTTTATAAGATATAAATTTACCTTGAGCCGGACGTTTGAACCGGATTTGAGAGCTTCAAAACTTTGCGGGAGAAAGATATCTCTTGAACCGGATTTTAAACCGGAATCTTTATTTGAACCGGCAATTTTCTGACGGCCTTTAAAGTTTCATCAATATGGTAGCAGTCTCCGAAACCGGGTTATCATTCCCTCCAACGACCCGGGGTTCCCGAGTCATGTCACTGTAGCCCCCGAGTCTCAAGATGACTCGAGGAGTTGGCTTGAGATTCTCCATATTTACCCGTGATATAAACCGGCATAACTTGTATATCATTGGTGTTGATAACACGATGTGAACCCACAGAAGGTTGAAGCAACTGCGGCGGGTTATAAATGATCCCATATGAGCCGTGTCAACAACTCGGCCAATGGCTCCTTCCAACTGGTTGTTCGAAGTTAACCAAACTGTAGTGGCGGCGACTCGTATGCCTGCTCATTGAACCATCTAGTGCAGACGACGGCTGATAATATATGATAATTTGCCTCCAGTTTGTTGGAAGAAAACCGGGCTTCCCAAGTAGTGACTTGCTCATAATCAATAAACAAGTCATCCAGACAAGTGTGGCCTGGTGTGTTGATGTAGATCAGGCCGCGAGAGACGGGCGGTAAGGACGACCGTAACATCAGAGGCGGCACAGACAGATCAGTCTGCTGTGGCATTGTAAACCGGTGCGGATGGGTGAGTTGTCCTCCTTGTTGTAAGCCGGCGTGGTCGCGAGAGACGGCCACGGCGTGGTAAGCCGGCGCGGTCGCGAGAGACGGCCACGGCGTTGTAAGCCGGTGCGAGGGTCCGTTGAATAACGAAGACCACCTGTGTCAAAAGATGTTGGCGTGCCTCCATCTCCGCAGTATAATATCACTTTTTGTCATAAATAATTGCCCTGTATAAGCAATATTGCAGACCAAGGCAAAGATAAACTATTCTTTGACAAAAATAATATGTGCTAAAAATATATTTTAGATGGATATCACCTGATGTGTTTACGCCGAAAATAATCCGCCATGAAGTTGATGATCACTAGGTGAAACTGGAATCCTTCACGGGTGAATCGGCCGCGGGAGCAAACAGATAAACCGGCCATGGTGTTTGAGGCAGTATGGACGCGGGCGAGTCGCTACCGCTCTTGCCGTGACCAAATGTTCTGCATAAATGATATCATAAACCGGAGTAGTTGTTCTAAAAAAAAAGTTGATACGTGCTATTTAAAATAATCTGGACAGATATCACCTGATGTATTTGGACCTTATGATTCTCATCAGTGTCCGTTAGCCGACCCGGCACGTTGAATAGGCCGGCCGCAGGGCGGACAGAAAAACGACCGCAACATCAGGCATCACAGACACATGAGTCGGCCGAAGTGTTGTAAGCCGGCGCAGACGAGCAAGTTGTCCTCCGCGTTATAAACTGGTGCGGACGCATGAACCGCCACGAGGGCAGATGAGCCGGCCACGGCGTTGTAAGTCAGCGTGATCAGGTGAGGCAATTGCAGGCACGGTCCTGGTGAGACAAAGTAGCCTGGGCCGCAGGGGCGGCGTCTTGCGCACGTCCATTGAGTAATTTGACGTAGTGCGGATGTAGACGCGACCTCCAATGACAGCACGCGAGGATCGGATCATACTTTGGCCATGAGTTAATTGACCTGATATATTAAAGGGTAGCCACAACAACGAACACAGGGAACTGTAGTAGCAACTTTCCGCTAGCAGATCAACCAGAGGCGGCTCGGACAAGGGCACGAGCCGGGCGGTGGCTCGGACGGCCGCAATAGAGGAGGACGCGACGGCAAATTGCAGTGGCGCTGCAGCCAAGCTTCAGGACTTTTTTTTGTCAGTCGTCCAATCAGCTCTCCACCTTTCCTTTCTTTAGGCGGCAATCAGCAGGAGAGCATGCCTGGGGGCAGCGGCTCCGAGGCAAAACCATGTATGGGCAACTCGAGGCGCAGTAGCCTAGAGGCGACGGCGACTCGCAGTGGACACCAAGACGGAGGTGGTTGAACAGGCGAGCCGGCTGGCGGC